>NC_058082.1:176938472-177595257 GCF_014858855.1 Bufo gargarizans
CACGTCAGCCACCACTGCAACAGTCCATTGTCATAAATTTAGGCCCAGCACCCAGGCAGAGGAGAGAGGTCCCGTAACAGAGGATCTGGCTTCATGTCAGCAGAGAATCAGTCTGCATGTCATAGCAGAGAATCAGGCTTCACGTCAGCCACCACTGCAACAGTCCATTGTCATAAATTTAGGCCCAGCACCCAGGCAGAGGAGAGAGGTCCCGTAACAGACAATCTGGCTTCATGTCAGCAGAGAATTAGTCTGCATGTCATAGCAGAGAATCAGGCTTCATGTCAGCCACCACTGCAACAGTCCATTGGCATATATTTAGGCCTAGCACACAGGCAGAGGAGAGGTTCATTCAACTTTGGGTAGCATCGCAATATAATGGTAAAATGAAAATAAAAATAGGATTGAATGAGGAAGTGCCCTGGAGTCCAATAATATATGGTTATGGGGAGGTAGTTAATGTCTAATCTGGACAAGGGACGGACAGGTCCTGTGGGATCCATGCCTGGTTCATTTTTATGAACGTCAGCTTGTCCACATTGGCTGTAGACAGGCGGCTGCGTTTGTCTGTAATGACGCCCCCTGCCGTGCTGAATACACGTTCAGACAAAACGCTGGCTGCCGGGCAGGCCAGCACCTCCAAGGCATAAAAGGCTAGCTCTGGCCACGTGGACAATTTAGAGACCCAGAAGTTGAATGGGGCCGAACCATCAGTCAGTACGTGGAGGGGTGTGCACACGTACTGTTCCACCATGTTAGTGAAATGTTGCCTCCTGCTAACACGTTGCGTATCAGGTGGTGGTGCAGTTAGCTGTGGCGTGTTGACAAAAGTTTTCCACATCTCTGCCATGCTAACCCTGCCCTCAGAGGAGCTGGCCGTGACACAGCTGCCTTGGCGACCTCTTGCTCCTCCTCTGCCTTGGCCTTGGGCTTCCACTTGTTCCCCTGTGACATTTGGGAATGCTCTCAGTAGCGCGTCTACCAACGTGCGCTTGTACTCGCGCATCTTCCTATCACGCTCCAGTGCAGGAAGTAAGGTGGGCACATTGTCTTTGTAGCGTGGATCCAGCAGGGTGGCAACCCAGTAGTCCGCACAGGTTAAAATGTGGGCAACTCTGCTGTCGTTGCGCAGGCACTGCAGCATGTAGTCGCTCATGTGTGCCAGGCTGCCCAGGGGTAAGGACAAGCTGTCCTCTGTGGGAGGCGTATCGTCATCGTCCTGCCTTTCCCCCCAGCCACGCACCAGTGATGGACCCGAGCTGCGTTGGGTGCCACCCCGCTGTGACCATGCTTCATCCTCATCCTCCTCCACCTCCTCCTCATCCTCGTCCTCCTCGTCCTCCAGTAGTGGGCCCTGGCTGGCCACATTTGTACCTGGCCTCTGCTGTTGCAAAAAACCTCCCTCTGAGTCACTTCGAAGAGACTGGCCTGAAAGTGCTAAAAATGACCCCTCTTCCTCATCCTCCTCCTCCTCCTCCTGGGCCACCTCCTGTTCCATCATCGCCCTAAGTGTTTTCTCAAGGAGACATAGAAGTGGTATTGTAACGCTGATAACGGTGTCATCGCCACTGGCCATGTTGGTGGAGTACTCGAAACAGCGCAACAGGGCACACAGGTCTCGCATGGAGGCCCAGTCATTGGTGGTGAAGTGGTGCTGTTCTGTAGTGCGACTGACCCGTGCGTGCTGCAGCTGAAACTCCACTATGGCCTGCTGCTGCTCGCACAGTCTGTCCAGCATGTGCAAGGTGGAGTTCCACCTGGTGGGCACGTCGCATATGAGGCGGTGAGCGGGAAGGCCGAAGTTACGCTGTAGCGCAGACAGGCGAGCAGCGGCAGGATGTGAACGCCGGAAGCGCGAACAGACGGCCCGCACTTTATGCAGCAGCTCTGACATGTCGGGGTAGTTGTGAATGAACTTCTGCACCACCAAATTCAGCACATGCGCCAAGCAAGGGATGTGCGTCAAATTGGCTAGTCCCAGAGCTGCAACGAGATTTCGCCCATTATCACACACCACCAGGCCGGGCTTGAGGCTCACCGGCAGCAACCACTCGTCGGTCTGTTGTTCTATACCCCGCCACAACTCCTGTGCGGTGTGGGGCCTGTCCCCCAAACATATGAGTTTCAGAATGGCCTGCTGACGTTTACCCCGGGCTGTGCTGAAGTTGGTGGTGAAGGTGTGTGGCTGACTGGATGAGCAGGTGGAAGAAGAGGAGGAGGAAGCCGAGAAGGAGGAGGTGGCAACAGGAGGCAAAGAATGTTGCCCTGCGATCCTTGGCGGCGGAAGGACGTGCGCCAAACAGCTCTCCGCCTGGGGCCCAGCTGCCACTACATTTACCCAGTGTGCAGTTAGGGAGATATAGCGTCCCTGGCCGTGCTTACTGGTCCACGTATCTGTGGTTAGGTGGACCTTGCCACAGATGGCGTTGCGCAGTGCACACTTGATTTTATCGGATACTTGGTTGTGCAGGGAAGGCACGGCTCTCTTGGAGAAGTAGTGCCGGCTGGGAACAACATACTGTGGGACAGCAAGCGACATGAGCTGTTTGAAGCTGTCTGTGTCCACCAGCCTAAATGACAGCATTTCATAGGCCAGTAGTTTAGAAATGCTGGCATTCAGGGCCAGGGATCGAGGGTGGCTAGGTGGGAATTTACGCTTTCTATCAAATGTTTGTGAGATGGAGAGCTGAACGCTGGCGTGTGACATGGTTGAGACGCTTGGTGACGGAGGTGGTGGTGGTGGTGTTGGTGGTACATCCCCTGTTTGCTGGGCGGCAGGTGCCAACGTTCCTCCAGAGGCGGAGGAAGAGGCCGAGGCGGCAGCAGCAGAATAGGCCGAGGCGGCAGCAGCAGAAGAGGTAGCAGGGGGAGCCTGAGTGACTTCCTTGGTTTTAAGGTGTTTACTCCACTGCAGTTCATGCTTTGCATGCAGGTGCCTGGTCATGCAGGTTGTGCTCAGGTTCAGAACGTTAATGCCTCGCTTCAGGCTCTGATGGCACAGCGTGCAAACCACTCGGGTCTTGTCGTCAGCACATTGTTTGAAGAAGTGCCATGCCAGGGAACTCCTTGAAGCTGCCTTTGGGGTGCTCGGTCCCAGATGGCGGCGGTCAGTAGCAGGCGGAGTCTCTTGGCGGCGGGTGTTCTGCTTTTGCCCACTGCTCCCTCTTTTGCTACGCTGTTGGCTCGGTCTCACCACTGCCTCTTCCTCCGAACTGTGAAAGTCAGTGGCACGACCTTCATTCCATGTGGGGTCTAGGACCTCATCGTCCCCTGCATCGTCTTCCACCCAGTCTTGATCCCTGACCTCCTGTTCAGTCTGCACACTGCAGAAAGACGCAGCAGTTGGCACCTGTGTTTCGTCATCATCAGAGACATGCTGAGGTGGTATTCCCATGTCCTCATCATCAGGAAACATAAGTGGTTGTGCGTCAGTGCATTCTATGTCTTTCACCGCTGGGGAAGGGCTAGGTGGATGCCCTTGGGAAACCCTGCCAGCGGAGTCTTCAAACAGCATAAGAGACTGCTGCATAACTTGAGGCTGAGACAGTTTCCCTGGTATGCATGGGGGTGATGTGACAGACTGATGGGGTTGGTTTTCAGGCGCCATCTGTGCGCTTTCTGCAGAAGACTGGGTGGGAGATAATGTGAACGTGCTGGATCCACTGTCGGCCACCCAATTGACTAATGCCTGTACCTGCTCAGGCCTTACCATCCTTAGAACGGCATTGGGCCCCACCATATATCGCTGTAAATTCTGGCGGCTACTGGGACCTGAGGTAGTTGGTACACTAGGACGTGTGGATGTGGCAGAACGGCCACGTCCTCTCCCAGCACCAGAGGGTCCACTAACACCACCACGACCATGTCCACGTCCGCGTCCCTTACTAGATGTTTTTCTCATTGTTATGGTTCACCACAACAACAAATATATTATTTGGCCCAATGTATTGTATTCAAATTCAGCGGGATATAAATTTGAGGCCTAGTATTTAGGCGCTGGGTGACCGGTATGGATTTAGTGACAGAATTAGACTTGGAAATGCACAGAAGCGTGTGTGTGAAGTTATTCTGAATGACCCTATGTGCACCTTCAATATTATATACCCTTTTAGGGATAGATTTCAAATAGCTCTGATATAGCAGAAACCACTAAATTATGAAATTGCTAAATTGGGAATTGTACTTCAACCCAGAACAAAAAATGTGCTTTGACGGACACTAAATATCTTGCCCAGCAACAACAGTACAGCGGTGGGTAACGAGAGATTTAGAGGGATTTAAATTTGAGGCCTAGTATTTAGGCGCTGGGTGACAGGTATGGGTTTAGTGACAGAATTAGACTTGGAAATACACAGTAGCGGGTGTGTGTGAAGTTATTCTGAATGACCCAATGTGCACCTTCAATATTATATACCCTTTTAGGGATAGATTTCAAATAGCTCTGATATAGCAGAAACCACTAAATTATGAAATTGCTAAATTGGGAATTGTACTTCAACCCAGAACAAAAAATGTGCTTTGACGGACACTAAATATCTTGCCCAGCAACAACAGTACAGCGGTGGGTAACGAGAGATTTAGAGGGATTTAAATTTGAGGCCTAGTATTTAGGCGCTGGGTGACAGGTATGGGTTTAGTGACAGAATTAGACTTGGAAATACACAGTAGCGGGTGTGTGTGAAGTTATTCTGAATGACCCAATGTGCACCTTCAATATTATATACCCTTTTAGGGATAGATTTCAAATAGCTCTGATATAGCAGAAACCACTAAATTATGAAATTGCTAAATTGGGAATTGTACTTCAACCCAGAACAAAAAATGTGCTTTGACGGACACTAAATATCTTGCCCAGCAACAACAGTACAGCGGTGGGTAACGAGAGATTTAGAGGGATTTAAATTTGAGGCCTAGTATTTAGGCGCTGGGTCACCGGTATGGATTTAGTGACAGAATTAGACTTGGAAATGCACAGAAGCGTGTGTGTGAAGTTATTCTGAATGACCCTATGTGCACCTTCAATATTATATACCCTTTTAGGGATAGATTTCAAATAGCTCTGATATAGCAGAAACCACTAAATTATGAAATTGCTAAATTGGGAATTGTACTTCAACCCAGAACAAAAAATGTGCTTTGACGGACACTAAATATCTTGCCCAGCAACAACAGTACAGCGGTGGGTAACGAGAGATTTAGAGGGATTTAAATTTGAGGCCTAGTATTTAGGCGCTGGGTGACAGGTATGGGTTTAGTGACAGAATTAGACTTGGAAATACACAGTAGCGGGTGTGTGTGAAGTTATTCTGAATGACCCAATGTGCACCTTCAATATTATATACCCTTTTTGGGATAGATTTCAAATAGCTCTGATATAGCAGGAACCACTAAATTATGAAATTGCTAAATTGGGAATTGTATTTCAACCCAGAACAAGAAATGTGCTTGAACGGACACTAAATAACTCGCCCAGCTACAGCACTAGGGACAGATTTAGCTGGATATAAATTTGAGGCCTAGTATTTAGGCGCTGGATGACCGGTATGGATTTAGTGACAGAATTAGACTGGGATATGGCCAAAAAATAAACAGACTATTGCTGGTTAAATGCACTTGGTGTGACAGCTTCACCCTGATGTAGGCTTTAGCCAAAAAACAACCACACCATTGAGGGTTAAATGCACTTGGTGACAGGCGCAGCTTGCCCCTGATTTTGTATATGGCCAAAAAATGAACAGACTATTGCTGGTTAAATGCACTTGGTGTGACAGCTTCACCCTGATGTAGGCTTTAGCCAAAAAACAACCACACCATTGAGGGTTAAATGCACTTGGTGACAGGCGCAGCTTGCCCCTGATTTTGTATATGGCCAAAAAATGAACAGACTATTGCTGGTTAAATGCACTTGGTGTCACAGCTTCACCCTGATGTAGGCTTTAGCCAAAAAACAACCACACCATTGAGGGTTAAATGCAC
This sequence comes from Bufo gargarizans, assembly GCF_014858855.1. Lineage (NCBI taxonomy): Eukaryota > Metazoa > Chordata > Amphibia > Anura > Bufonidae > Bufo > Bufo gargarizans. Next base: position 176,944,449 of record NC_058082.1, read on the forward strand.
TTGGTGACAGGCGCAGCTTGCCCCTGATTTTGTATATGGCCAAAAAATGAACAGACTATTGCTGGATAAATGCACTTGGTGTGACAGCTTCACCCTGATGTAGGCTTTAGCCAAAAAACAACCACACCATTGAGGGTTAAATGCACTTGGTCGCAGCTTGTGCTGGCGCACCACAAGACACAAAATGGCCGCCGATCACCCCAGAAAAATGAGACTGACAAACGGTCTGTGCAGCCTAAAAACAGTGAGCAATTGAGGATCAGCAGCTCAATGATCCACAGCTGCAGATCGATCAGTTAATCAAGTCCTTTGGAGGAGTTAATCTGCCTAATCTCGCCCTACTGTCGCAGCCGCAACCTCTCCCTACGCTAATCAGAGCAGAGTGACGGGCGGCGCTATGTGACTCCAGCTTAAATAGAGGCTGGGTCACATGGTGCTCTGGCCAATCACAGCCATGCCAATAGTAGGCATGGCTGTGATGGCCTCTTGGGGCAAGTAGTATGACGCTTGTTGATTGGCTGCTTTGCAGCCTTTCAAAAAGCGCCAAGAAAGCGTCACAAAAGCGCGAAGAAAGCGACGAACACCGAACCCGAACCCGGACTTTTACGAAAATGTCCGGGTTCGGGTCCGTGTCACGGACACCCCAAAATTCGGTACGAACCCGAACTATACAGTTCGAGTTCGCTCATCCCTACTGGGCAGCCATGTGCCATGGAGGGCGGGGTTAGCCCAGTAAAAGGTCTAACCCGAATATCCTATCTATGTGTAGAACTTGCATGCCTTATGTTTTTTCTTACTTTTCTTTCTTCTCTCTTTTCACTATGCAGGAGATTTTTTCCTACTGTGCGCCAAATTACACAGAAGGTTTTTTTTCATCTCCTTCATAGTCTTTAGTGTCTTCATGGGTCACACACACACACACACACACACACACACACATATTTATATATATATATATATATATATATATACATATACACACACACAGCCTTAGATGGAGGAAAACATACAGTGATCCCGTTTTTATATATATATATAAAAGTTGGGATCAATGGTTGGATTGAAAGGGATTTTCATAATCTTACTTTTGATACATTACAGATTAGACACATATATTATACAAGCCTCATCTCTTATGGAAATACAGTACCTCGCATTAACATATCTTACATCCTCTGCCAGTCCGGGACACAATAGCAGCCTTCCTGACCAAAAGGCTATTTAACATCTCACCTCGCATACATTGACAGGAACGTGTGATTTCCTATTTAACTTGTTAGCATGGAGAGAGAAACCTGTTCAATGTAAAATAACCCTTTCATGTATTGTATATAGCAGATGTCAGCATTGTTTAGCAAAGTTTCAACTGTATATTGACAAACACATGTTTCCCAGGGCCTGCTGAGTTCTAGGAGGATTGGTGCAAATGGATCTGGAAGGACACTATGTTCCCACCCCCAACAAGCCCTATAAACTATGTGCTGGGAGAATAAAGATTTCAGATATTGACAACCTATGTTGAGTCAGGGCTGTCTTATCTCTCTGATCAGAAGCAAAGGGGATATTCGTTGCACAGGGAAATATTCACGGGTGTGGAGGTCTGAAGCCTCATAATATAACAACCATCATAAACCTGCCGAGAAAAACCGCTAACAGAGAGAATAGGACAGAATCTGTTATCAGAACTCCAATTGAACTCTTTTCAGTAAAGGTTTGGGTTCGGGTTCGTTGTTCGGCAAATTAATGGCGCTTTTTAAAAGGCTGCAGAGCAGCCAATAAACAAGCGTTTAACTCTGTGCCCTTAGAAGCCATCACAGCCATGCCTACTAATGGCATGACTGTGATTGGCCAGTCCGGCATGTGACCAAGCCTCTATATAAGCTGCAGTCACGTAGCGCTGCACGTCATTCTGCTGTGCTTAGTGTAGGGAGAGGATGCTGCTGCTATGAGGGAGAGAACAGGAAATAATCTTTAATCAGAAGTGCTTGTTAACTCAGCAATCTACATATATTTAGTTGTGTGGGTGCCTGAGCCCAGTGACAGAGAAAAATAACTTTTATCTGTCTGTTAGTTAGGTGGGTGGTGGCGGCCATTTTATGCAAGCTCAGTGCACCAGCACTGCATATGTGCTTTTGTGACATTCAAATCCAAGCTTGAAATACTGCAATAATATTCTGGTTTAAAAAAAACACCCATTTTATGGCAATATCCTACATCTGGTGCCTTTGCAGGATTAGTCAGTGTGCAATTTAAGCTAGAAATACAGCTATAATTTTCTGGGTTTTTAAAAACACCCTTTTTTGGCAAAATTCACAATTTTACAGCCCTTGCTGCATCTGCATGTGTTAAATTCCAGCGTTGTATACAGCTTTCATATTCTGTTAGTAAAATAAAAACACTCTTTTTTGGCAAAATACTTAATTTTGCAGCCCTTGCTGCATCTGTGATTGTTAAAAACAAGCTTTAAATATTTCAATAATTTTCTGGCTTTTTGAAAAACACCCATTTTTGGCAATGACCTTCATTTTGGGCCTCTGCCGCATTAGTCAGTGTGCAATTTAAGCTAGAAATACAGCTATAATTTTCTGGGTTTTATAAAACACCCTTTTTGTGGAAAATACACAATTCTACAGCCCTTGCTGCATCTGCATGTGTGAAATTCAAGCGTTATATACTGCTGTCATATTCTGTTATTAAAAAAAAAACACCAATTTTTTGGGAAAAAATATTTCAGCAGCCCTTGCTGCATCTTTGATTGTTAAAAACAAGTTTGAAATACTTCAATAATTTTCTGGCTTTGAAAAAACACCAATTTTTGGCAATAACCTTCATTTTGGGCCTCTGCCACATTAGTTAGTGTGCAATTTAAACTTTTTGTGCAAAATACATAGTGTGCAATTTAAACTTTTTGTGCAAAATACAAAATTTTACAGTGTGAAATTCAAGAGTTATATACTGCTGTCATATTCTGTTATTTAAAAAAAATACCAATTTTTGGCAAAAAAATTAATTTTGCAGCCCTTGCTGCATTTGTGATTGTTAAAAACAGAATTTGTCTGTTACATTTTCGGGTGAAATTAACTCATTTTTGGCTGTGATAGACCCCTGCTCTTCCTAGTAGATAGATTAATAAATTTCACAAATTTTTCTGTTACATTCTTGGGTTGACATTTTAAAAATTTTGACGTGAATAAACCCCTGTTCTGCATAGGTGACAGGGACAGAAATTTAAAAAAAATAGTCTGTTCTATTGGTGGGTGACACAAACCCATTTCTGGTAATGAAAAACCCCTACTCTGCATAGGTGACAGGGACTTAAATTTTGTCTTTAATTGACCCTTTCATTCAATCCTTCTGCTTTAATAACTTGTCCCACATTTCCGCTTCATCCCATTGCAGCCATTGACCTCCCTTGGATGAGGTCTCCCTTTCTCACGCTCCCTCTCCGGCATGGAACCCTGATTCGCCGATAACCGTGATCAACCGTGATAGAGTCAACAAAGCAGCAGCAGGGCTTCTCCTGTCTAACGTTTCCTAATCCAAAATACTGCAGTGACATTCCCTGTAATTTTTAATTAATCATTCAAATAAGGCATCTTAAGAGTCCTGTATTGTTATTTATCGTCGCTACCTCCCTGAGTTGGGAGTGGGTAATTGCCGGTGCCCACTCCTTAACTTGCAAGCTTATGCTTCAATACTTTGTCCCACATTTCTGCTTGATTATATTTAATTTCATCCATTGACCTCCCTTGGATGTGGTCTTTCTTTTTCACACTCCCTCTCCGGCGTGGAACCCTGATTCGACGATAATCGTGATCAACATGGTAGGCTCAGAAAAGAACATCGAAAGTTGATAGAGCAGTTATTCAATTGGATTGTGAACATCATGGGGACATGCAACATTGCGGTGTAGTATGTTTGCACACGCCCACATGCCTACATGAATTGACTGATGGTTCTGCCCCCTGCAACTTCTGGGTCTCCAAATTGGGCACATGGCCTGAGCTTGCCCTTTACACCTTGGAGGTGCTGGCAGGCCCTGCAGCCAGTGTATAGTCTGAACGTGTGTTTCTTCCATCATTTTCAATAGTTTTTCTATAGAGGGTGTCTGCAGTGACTTGAGACATCTGTGCAATAGCCTATGTGTGTCAGGGCCAGAGATAAGAAAAATATAAGTGAAAACTAGAACATTTTTTCCCATCATTTTCAATACTTTTTCTATAGAGGGTGTCTGCAGTTACTTGTAACATATGTGCAATACCTTCTGTGTGTCAGGGCCAGAGATAGGAACAATATAAGTGAAATCTATTTTCCTGTTTCCATACTTTTACACACTTTTTCCATATACTGTCATATGTACCACATCTTGTGTGTCAAGCGTGCATATAACGTTTATCATGAAGAAGGCGAGCATTAAGGGACGGGGAAGTGGCCGTGACGCTGATGGTTCACACAGAGGCCGTGTCCCTGGGCGTGGTGAAATTGTGCCTGCTGCCAGAACACAAGAAAAACAATTATCCACGATGCGTAGCTTCATGTTACAGTTTACAGGGCTCCGCAGGACAAAACTCTTGAAGTCAGTCCAGTGCGACCAGGTGGTCGGTTGCATTGCAGCAGAAAATGCTTCCAGTTGGTAAAGCACCACCCTTTCTTCCACCAAGTCCAGTCTCAGTAGCCAAGATTCTGGTCAACAAAATCCTCACTCTGATCCTCCTTCCTCCCACCATGGAGAATCTGGCCAAACAAGTGATCCCACGCTCAGAAATTCCAAGGAACTCTTTTCATCGCCATTACTTGATTTTACCCTCAAGCATGCTTGAAGAGGGACATGAGGAGATCTTGTGCCATGATTCCCAACCTCTTGACCATCCACAGTCACAAGAAAATGATGGTGGGGAACGGCAATTAGTGTTTAATGAGGTGGATGATGATGAGACATAGTTGCCAATGAGTCAACCGCAATTACTGTCTCAAGAGGTTGATGAAGAGGATGAGACACAATTGTAAATTCCTGAGGTTGTGGTTAGGTCAACAAATCAAGAGGATGATCAGAGGGAGGAAGTGGAAGAGATGGTGGTGGATGATGAGGTTACTAACCCAACCTGGTAAGGTGGAAAGCCGAGCAAAGACAGCAGTACAGAGGGGGAGGGATCTGCAGCACCGCAAGAGGCTGGAAAATGCAGTGGGGTGGCAAAAGGGAGAAGTTGGGCCACACCACTCAGGCCCGCAACTGTTCCACGGAGCACCCCCTTCCGGAAATCTCCCTTGCCAAGGGGTAGGTGCTCCGCAGTATGGCGCTTTTTTTAGGAAAGTGCAGACGACAAAAGAATAGTCGTTTGCAACCTGTGCCACACCTAATTGAGCCGGGGCGTGAACACTAGCAACCTCACCACCACCAGCGTGATCCGCCACATGGCATCCAAGCACCGTAATAAGTGGGACAAACACCTGGGTCCACAATTTGTGTCTGCTGGTCACACCACTGCCTCCTCTTCCCCTATAGTATGTGCTGGCCAATTGCCTGTCGAAGGTGCGGATACCTCCCGCCCTGCGCCTGGACCATCACAAGCACCATCAGCGACCACATCCACTTCCCTGTCACAGCGCAGTGTCAAAATGTCATTACCCCAGGCATTTGAATGCAAGCCTAAATACCCAGCCACCCACCCATAGGCCCTAGCACTAAATGCTCACCTTTCAAATTTACTGGCCCTGGAAATGTTGCCATTTAGGCTTGTGGACACTGAGGCCTTCCGCAGCCTGATGTCTGTGGCCATCCCGTGGTACTCTGTCCCCAGCTGCCACTATTTTTCAAGGTGTGATGTGCCTGCTTTACACCAACATGTGTCCCAAAAATCACACATTCACTGACTAACGCAGTTACTTTGGAAGGTCCACTTAACCATGGACACATGGACAAGTGCATTTGGCCAGGGAGGCTACATTTCCCTGACGGCACACTGGGTGAACATTGTGGAGGCTGGGAGAGAGTCGTACCCTGGGATGGCACAGGTGCTACTGACGCCGAAGATTGTGGACCCTAATTCCATCAGGGTTAGCGTCAGTACCTATGTTAGTGGCTCCAACCCCCATTTCTCCACCTCCTCCTCCACTTCCACCTCTGAATTATCCGCATGCAGCACCAGTCAGCCATCAGCCGCTAGCTGGAAGCAGTGTAGCACTGCAGTGGGTAAGCATCAACAGACTGTGCTAAAGCTGATATGCTTAGGAGACAAACAGCACACCACCGCAGAGCTGTTGCAGGGGATAAGGAACCATACTGAGCTGTGGCTCATGCCACTCAACCTAGAACCAGGCATGGTTGTGTGTGATAATGGCCGTAACTTGATGGCGACTTTGGAGTTGGGCAATCTTACACACATCCCATGCCTAGCCTACGTCTTAAACTTAGTGGTTCAGTGGTTTATCAAAACCTACCCCAGTTTACCTGAGCTACTGGTAAAGGTGCGCCGTGTGAGTGCACATTTCCGCAAGTCATCGCCAGCTTCAGCCGGTCTGTAAACGCTGCAGCAGCGCTTTAACTTGCCAGCTCACCGGCTGTTGTGCGACATGAGCATGCGCTGGAACTCGACGTTCCACATGTTGGCCAGGCTTTGTGAGCAGCAGAGGACAGTAGTGGAATACCAGCTGCAACATGGCCGTCGCCTTTCCAGTCAACTTCCGCTATTCAGAAGCGAGGAGTGGGCATGGATGTCTGACTTCTGTGAGGTTTTCGGAAACTTTGAGGAATCAACACAGATGGTGAGCGGCAATAACGCTATTATAAGCTTAACCATCCCACTTCTGTGTCTACTCACACACTCGCTGCTCACAAGTAAGGACAACGCTTTGCATGTGGAAGAAGTGGAAATTGGGGAAGAAGACATTACACAGGGTGAAAGCCAGACCACGCTCCGTCTGTCTTCTCAGCGCGAATTGGACGATGAAGAGGAGGAGCAGGAGACGGTTTCCTCTGCTACAAAGGGTAGTACCCATAAAAGTTTAATTCCATCTGTTCAGGGTGGGTGGGCAGAAGAGGAGGAAGAGGATGAGGAGATTGAGAGTGATCCTCCTGATGACAACAGCAAAGTCTTGCCTTTTGGTACTCTGGCAAACATGGCTGACTTCATGTTAGGCTGCCTTTCCAGCGACCCCGTGTTATACTAATTTTATTGGGTGTTCACCCTTCTCGACCCCCGCTACAAAGAGAACTTATCATCTCTCATTCCTCAGGTGGAGAGGAAGAGCAAAACGGTGCAATACCAGAAGGTGCTTGTTGAAAAATTGCACTTCGGTAACCGAGGAGGGGAGACAAGGGGAACACATAGCAGTTCCAACAGAGGCAGGGAAACACTCTCCAAGGCCTGGGACAGTTTTATGCCACCCCGCAAGCACCCTCACCCTGATGAGCGGCCTAGTATCACAAGGAGGGAAAAGTTTTTGAAGATGGTGAAGCAGAACATAGCAGACCATGTCAAGTGATCCCTCAGTGCCTTAATACTACTGGGTGTCCAAGCTAGACACATGGTGCGAACTGGCGCTCTACGCCTTTGAGATGCTGGTCTGCCCTGCCGCCAGCAGCATTTTGTCTGAGTGGGTATCAAGTGCTGCTGGTGGAATTATAACAGATAAGCGTAGCCACCTGTCAACTGAAAGTGCTGACTAGTGATGAGCTGGAGGTGCCATATTCAATTTCGACTAAATTCGTCTCATATTCATCAAAATCAAATATTCGTCATTATTCTAGTTATCGCGATTAATATGCGATTTAAAGAGGACCTTTCACCGATTATGACAATGTAAACTAAGTATACAGACATGGAGAGCGGCGCCCAGGGATCTCACTGCACTTACTATTATCCCTGGACGCCGCTCCGTTCTCCCGCTTTGCCCTCTGGTATCTTCGCTCACTAAGTTATAGTAGGCAGAGATTTCAGTCACTAAGTTATGGTAGGCGGAGTCTGCCCTTGTTCTGCTGTAGCGCTGGCCAATCGCATTGCAGAGCTCACAGCCTGGGAGAAAATAAACTCCCAGGCTGTGAGCTCTGCGCTGCGATTGGCCAGCGCTACAGCAGAACAAGGGCTGACTCCGCCTACCATAACTTTGTGACCGAAGATACCGGAGGGCATAGCGGGAGAACGGAGCGGCGCCCAGGGATAATAGTAAGTGCAGTGAGATCCCCGGGAGCTGCTCTCCATGCCTGTATAGCTAGTTCACATTGTCATAATCGGTGAAAGGTCCTCTTTAAATAATGGTGTATTGCGATTTTAACTTAAGGCAACTTTCATATTGGTTTGATATTTAGAATTAGCAAAGATGACGAATATGACAAATGTATTCGTCATATTCCTCAAAACGAAGATAACAAAGTATTCTCCATCTTCGTTTTAGCTCCATATTCGTCAACTTTGCTAATTCTAACAATCAAATAGGAAAGTTGACTATAGAGACAGCTGTGTTTAATTTGCTATGCGATTATATTACTTTGCTTTTTTTAAAAATAAATCAATAATTAATGAATGCCCATTGAAAGGCATTGATCCGGATCCGGCCTTAAGCTAAACGTCGTTTCGGCGCATTGCCGGATACGACGTTTAGCTTTTTTAGAGTGGTTACCATGGCTGCCGGGAAGCTAAAGTCCTGGCAGCCATGGTAAAGTGTAGCGGGGAGCGGGGGAGCAGCATACTTACCATCCGTGCGGCTCCCGGGGTGCTCCAGAGTGACGTCAGGGCGCCCCAGGCGCATGGATGACGTGATCGCATGGCACGTCATCCATGCGCATGGGGCGCTCTGACGTCACTCTGGAGCGCCCCGGGAGCCGCATGGATGGTAAGTATACCGCTCCCCCGCTCCCCGCTCCCCGCTCCCCGCTCCCCGCTCCTTCTATGGCAACCAGGACTTTAATAGCGTCCTGGGTGCCATAGTAACACTGAAAGCATTTTGAAGACGGATCCGTCTTCAAATGCTTTCAGTACACTTGCGTTTTTCCGGATCCGGCGTGTAATTCCGGCAAGTGAAGTACACGCCGGATCCGGACAACGCAAGTGTGAAAGAGGCCTGAGAACTACTTTTGGGAAGTGGGAACGAAAAAAAATATAACAAAAAAAAACGAATATTCGAAATAGCAAATTTATAGTGCTATATTCTAAATATTCGCAAATTAGCGAAGTGCCGGTATTCGATAAAAAAAATTTGCTATTTGAATATTCGCGCTCAACACTAGTGCTGACCGGTTGACTCTTATAAAAATTAACAAGGCCTGGATTGCCCCAGACTTCTCGACTCCACCAGAGGAAAGCGGATGAACAAAGGCACTTTAAATGTGTTGTTTAATGTATTCAATACACTGTATTCCCATGCACCCCTTCTACCACAAAAAAGGGTATATAGTCATATCTTCCTTTTCTCCTCCTCCTCCTTCTCTTCCATCATATCAACATGCTTATTTGCCGCATATAATGCCCTTGCATATATGCCCTCGCATATAATGTTTTACAGGGTCAGCTCACCTGCAGGCCCTCACATATAATGTTTTACATGGTCAGTAGTGTTGATCACGAACATTCGAATTGAGAATTTTAATCGCGAATATCAGCACTTCGAGAATTCGCGAATATTTATAATATCGCTAAATATATTCGTAATTGCAAATATTAAATTTTTTAGAAAATACCAGTTCATGCAAATTTTCATGCAAAATCAAGAAAATAATGCCTGGAGATTACGAATTCACGAATTCGTGAATATATGGTGAATATTCGCCCAAATATTCGCGAAATATCGCAAATTCGAATATTGCCCCTGCCGCACATCACTAATGGTTAGCTTAACTGCAAGCCCAAACATATAATGTTTTACAGGGTCAGCTCAACTTCAGGCCCTCTCATATAATGTTTTACAGGGTCAGCTCAAATGCAGTCCCTTACATATAATGTTTTACAGGGTCAGCTCACCTGAAGGCCCACACATATAATGTTTTACAGGGTCAGCTCGCCTGCAGTCACTCACCTACAATATCTTACAGGCTCAGCTCACCTTATGATGACAACAACCAAGTCTTGCCTGTTGGTACTCTGGCACATATGGCTGACTTCATGGTAGGCTGCCTTTCCGAAGACCCGCGAGTTATACACATTTTATACAAATACGGATTACTGGTTGTTCACCCTTATCGACCCCCGCTACAAAGAGAAATCTCTCATTCCTCTGGTGGAGAGGACAAGCAAAACTGTGCTATACCAGAAGGTTCTTGTTGAAAAATTGCTCCAAAGTTTATAGGGCAGATGTCCAAATTGATCATCGCTGTCACTGGGATGTGCGATCCCCTAGAAGTTATCTAGAGTCAACAAAGCGGCAGCAGGCCCTCACCTACAAGTCCAGTCTCAGTAGCGAAGAGTCTGGTCAACACAATCCTCACCATGATAGCACACTGGGTGAACGTTGTGGAGGCCAGGAGCAAGTCAGCTGCTGGCACCAGACTTGCCCTCCAATAGATCCTGGTTAACAGAAAGTTTACTCATTACAATAACAAGGCCTCTTGTTATCTATCGTCACTACCTCCCCGAGTCGGGAGTGGGTAATTGCTACGCGCCTGCTGCCTTTCCTGGATGCTTGTGCTTTAATAACTTGACCCACCCTCTCTGGGTGGTTCACAATTAGGAAAAAAAGGGGCAAGGTAAAAACAGACAATCTGATTTCAGCCATTGCCCTCCCTTGGATGTGGTAGCCATTTCTCAGGCTCCCTCTCCGACATCGAACCCTAATTCCACGTTACCCATGATCACCATAGTAGGCGCAGAAAAGGACATTGAAAGTTGATAGGGCAGACATCCGAATAGATCGTCGCCATCATGGAGACATCCAATCGCTCAGAGGTTATTTAGAGTCACCAGTGCCGCAACAGGCCCTCGCCCCTAATGTTTTAGATGGTCATATCAGCAGGCCCTTGCTCCAAATGTTTTTGTGGGTCACCAGTAGGCCATCAATCATAATTTCTCAAGGATGTGTATGATGCCCACCTTTATGAGTAACAAACAGGTGTTTTGGAGTGCCGATTCCTTGTAATTTTTGGCAGCCCTTTCACTTAGTGCATAGGCTTTATGAGTGTACAAGTCCCATTACCTGAACAATTGTACCACAATGTGAATGAGGCCCTCCTTTATGTGATATACAGGTTGTTTCGGAGTGCCTCTTGCTTGCAATTTTTTGCAGCACTTGCACTTTATATACAATTGAATATACAGGAAAGATTGTTTCCGAACATTCATTTTTTCAGGCCGCCATCCCCACTATGTCCCTTGGCCAATACCAACTCCCACCTATATTGATCACGGCAGGACTGCCATCTTGTCTTGACTTTCTGTATTGTTAACACACAACATAAAAAAAATAAAAAATAAGTATAATGTACATCTTTCCAATTTTTTTTATTTATTATTTATTGCTATCTAATACCAGTATGGCACAGTAGTGTTTGCTAACTCATACATTAATGGGGCCTGACCTTCTTTAACTTTTGAAGCATGTGCATGTGATTTGATATATCTAAAGATAATATTATATGACTGGCGAAATTACATATATGCTTCAACATAGTAAATGTGTAAAATGTAGTAGACAAAACATAGACTTCATACATATTATGCATTTTTATGAGTTAACTGTCAAAACAAGTACTGAGGAGGAGGTACATCTTAGTAATTAGAGATGAAAGTTAAAACGCTTAAGACTGAAATCCTTAATTTGAGATCAGAGACCAATACTTAAAAAAAAAAAAAGGTTGTTGAACTGAAAGACAGATCAAGATGATCTAATGTGAGAATTGTTGGTCTACCAGAGGGTATGGAGGAAGATAATCCCACTGCTATGATAAGGATCTAATCGTGGAGAGGTTTGGAAGGGAGCATTTCTCTCCACTATTTCTTGTGGAAAGAGTACACCGAGTTCCAGGGGGTAAACCAATACCTGAAAAGGCAGCCACGGTTACTTTTTGCTAAGTTATTGGTCTCAAGGGATCGGGACATGATTCTGAGACGGGCAAGGGAGTGCTCCTCTACTGTATATATTGGGAATAAATTGTCTTTTTTTTCCTGGATTTTTAATTACATTGAAGTTAAAAAATGTCTACAGAAAAAGGACATTAACTATTCATTTGTTTATCTGGCCAAACTGAAGATAATCTTTAATAGTGAAACCCATTTCTTTGACACGCCAGACCTTGTGGTAGACTGGTTTGATCGGAATAATATTTGAGTGGTCCTTGGTGGGGGAGGGGGGGGGAAGAGGGAGGTCTTAGTTTAGAGTTCTGCTGCAGGAATGTGGCGGATCAAGAAGTTTGGGAGGGGGATGTGGGGTTTTGGGGGGTTTTGGGATTTGGTGTAGGTTGCAATGTGGGATTTGGATTTGGTGTGGGTTGCGATGGGGGTAGGAATTATGAGTAACTTTGTATTTGGGCAATTTTTGGGCTGGTTGGTGATGGTGAGAATACTAACCTGGAATGTTTGGGGGCTTGGAGATAAGTTAAAAAGGCAGACGGTCTCTGATTGGTTCAGAGACACCTACAGCGATTGTTAGTCTGTTAGAGACCCACTTTACTCAGGGCATGATCCCTCGACTTTGTACCCCCACATTTTTTTCTATGATTGTAACTCTGTCTCTTATCTTCTTTACACCTTCCTTTATCAGGACTACATCCGATTGTATTACTCCGAGCTGTATTGAGATGTCCTGTATTAGATCGAGATCAAGATTTCATTTAGTGAGGACCAGCCATCTGTCACTAACTCATTTTCTCCATATCTTTCCACCAGCTCTACTGGGGTATAATCCTCCACCATGCCTTACTCGCCCAGTCCAGCAGATTTTTTAATATTCAATTCATATGTTCCTTTTTGTCCTGCTCTAGTGATTACACTAGAGCCAGTATCTGGCGGTTTTTGCCCCGTTTTGGATTATGTATATTCTGCTGACCTCATAGGGAATGCAGTAAAACAAAGCCCCACATTTGCATTTTTTTTTCTCTAGCTTTCTACTACATTGTATGCAATATTAAATGCCATATGAAAGTACAACTTGTGTCTATGTGAATAGAAAAATTTAAAAAAAGTTAAGGCTCTGGGAAAGCAGAGAGTAAAAAACTGAAAAGAAAAAATGGAAAATGGGTAGAAAGGGTTAATAACTGTCAGGAAAACTTTCCAAAAAAGGATTATATAGCAGAGTTTGTATTGTGAAATCTGGTGATAGATCCTCTGTGTGTCAGTAACATTAAAGTATGGCTGCTAGCGCTGCTATTTGGTATAAATCAGTGTAGGAGCAAAGTCTAAAAATTGATGGGCTCAATGTAGCAGGCTCTTTGCCCGTCGGTAAGGTATGGCATATCCTATGCAAGTCCCAAAGTTCCCAAGAAAGCTTCTTTTCCCAGTAAGGTGCAATATGTCTAGAATACATTGCAGTCAACTGTGGAAGCAGAACCAGAGATATGGAAGAGTTTGCCAAATATTAAGCATAAAAAAATAATAGTTACTTCACCTAGCACTTATTAGTGTTGATCACGAATATTCGAATTGCGAATTTTAATCGCGAATATCAGCACTTCGAGAATTTGCGAATATTTAGAATATTGCAAAATATATTCATAATTGCGAATATTCGATTTTTGTGAAAATACCAGTTCATGCGAATTTTTATGCGATAAAAAAATTGTATGCAAATTTTATGCGAATTTTCGCAATCAAGAAAATAATGCCTGGAGATCATGAATTCGCGAATTCGCGAATATATGGCGAATATTCACCCAAATATTCGCAAAATATCGCAAATTCGAATATTGCCCCTGCCGCTCATCACTAGCACTTATTGGCTGTGTTGTATCTCTGAAAGCTGTGGTTATGTGCAAGGGAAAGAACTATACTGGGCATAATGTGCTGCACTGAGAAAGAGTACAGCATATTCTTTTAATTGGCATCAAGGTTGGATCAGAAAACGTCATTGGACATTGCACTATGTATCACGTTAGAATCCTATATATATACTCCAGACAGAAAAAAATAAATTCTGCCATGAAACAGGGCATTTTTTTCCCGTCATGATAATTCTGCCATCGTGACATTTAACTGGCATCTGATAAGAATTGAAAGTGTTTCCTTTCCAACAAAAAAGCCTCCCCTCCGAATTTACATTTTGCATAGCTATTTTCCATTCCAATTTGTTTCCACACTGCTGCTAAGAACAAAACCCTCCCACTATTTCTACTGTAACCTTTCTCTTCCTGAATCAGAAAAGGCTTTTTTTACGCACAGCTACTTTTATGCTATAATCAAACTGACTCTAAAGATTGTACAACTAATGGAAATAATGGACCACCTGTCAACAAGCTGCCGCAAATGTTTAAATGTTTTAATATTTTTCCTCCCAACGCCTGCACAGACTCTATCTCATTCTTTTGCTCTGCATACAGTAGTTTCCCTATAGTGATATTGAATACTGTTGATTAGTTACAAAGCATTCAGTGTAGTTACATGTGGTCCCAAAAGATCAGAATGTTCTCTAACTCTGTGCTTTCCTCCAGTCTATGATTTATGGTTATTAATTCTTGCTATATACTTTTACAAAAATAAAACATACAATGACCAAGAAAAATATTTTCTACTATGACATATTTACACAATGGGTAATAAGCAATCCACGATTTAGGTCTTTTGACAATGAAGAAAAATATATTTTCACTTATTACACTACTAAATTAGCAATGTGAAGGATGTTTTGCACAAAATAGACTCATACATTTCCTACTGGGAAATATTATTTTATTTATAAATTTTATTATTTGGTGTAATTAGTTAGATATGTATCACAAAAAATCTACTTAATTGGTTACAGTGCAATTGTTGTTTCATAAAAACATTTGATATGTCATAGTGACATCAAAGATTTAGGAACTAAGGGGGGCATTTACTAAGATGACGGTCTTAGTCCATGTCCCCTGCCACTTGATGAGCCTAAGGGTGGGTTCGCATTTGCGTTATATGTTCTGTTACACGGTTCCGTCATAACAGAGTTATAATGGAATATAAAGGAATTTTAGGATGTAATGCAAAATGGTAACCTGCAAGAGGCATTCCATTTTCCCCGTTCTAATACATGTCTATGGGCACATATAACAGTTCCGTATTTTTTTATTGTTATTCATGATGAAAAAAAAAGTCCTGTTCCTGTTATAACATAATCCTATAACGGAATTTATAACTCAAATGCTAACCCGCCCTTAAATCTACGCCAGCTCCCTTGCTGGAGTAGATTTAAATTATTTTCTACGCCCAAAAAAAGTGTAGAAAATTATGAATCAGAATGGCCTGATGCCCACCCTCTGTCCTGCCTGTGCCATGCCCCCTTTTTCCGCATGAATGGGGAAAGTTGCATAATTGGCCGGAATTCCCCTTTGTGAACAATTTTGCGACAAAGGTACACCAAAAAGTAATCAAAAAAGTCGGGGGCACATCGAGATAGAAATGAGAGTGCCGGCACAAGGTATAAAACATACAATATGATTTATTGAAGACAACAGACACAACAAAAATGGCTTAAAATCATTGTATACAATAAATCAAGGCATGTGAACCAATTGCATAACACACGCCACCCTGGCTCACCACAAGACCATAAACATTCCCCCACATAAGTAAGTAAATTTCAATTAAACTGCATGAGATCCATCAACATGAATGATATGAAATAAAATACTTATCATTGAGGTAGCATAGTGGGAGTATGCGTGGTGGTCAGGGAAGGAGAAGCCCAACGCGTATCGCCAGGCTCTGCTGGCTTCCTCAGGGGTGCCTGTTTCTATATCGCATATGAGCGCATATATATATATATGTATATGGTAATGAAATAATACTAATCGTCTTTGACTCTTCAGCTGAACACTTGCACTTTGTGGGCGAAAGGACAAAATTATCCCCCCCTTTTTTTTTTCTTCTCTGTAAGAGAATAATAAAAAACACATCAAAATTAAAAATAATAATATAAAATATATAAAATATAAAAAATAAAAAATGAAGAATAAAAAATAGAAAATAAAATTTTTATAAAATATAAATATATATAAAAAATCATATTTGAACAAATAAAAAATAAATATTAAAATCAAAAACAGGAATAAAAATAATAATACAAAATAAATATAATTAATAACTAAAAATAATAAACACAAAATCAAGGGAACATATTTAATTCAACTCAAGAAATAAGAAGTATAAATCATGTATTTCATTAAATTTTTTATAGATTTGTTCATTTGAGTAATACTAAATATTGCACGTAATCAATACGTTTGGAAAAAATAGACTCGCAGGGTCTTGATAAAGAGTCCAGGTGTAGGCTGAAGAGTCACTTCTTATGGAGCATGGTTAAGAAAATGTGTCATATAATATGGGTATAGCACTGGTTAACATACAATACAGCCAAATGTGGAATGAATTATACCGGACGTGCTGTTCCTGCTCTGTGGGCCCTTATATGCACCGCCTCAACCACAACATGATGCGCACATATCCATCGCATGCAGTTGCATGCTTCATATTTTCTCTCCGCAGCACTGACTGTCTCCTTCCTCCAGAGCGGCTCTTGGTAAGTGGCATCCCTAGACCTCTCCTTATTCCCTACTCTATATCGTTTTGATGCTTCCCTTTCCCCTCCTACTGACTGGCTATATATTTAATGATACCCCTGACTCCTATATGCAATGACATATGCAAGGGGGCTACTTCTGGACCTTTCTTTATTATGTGGACCTTTGTTTCATCCCACATTTGGCTGTATTGTATGTTAACCAGTGCTATACCCATATTATATGACAAATTTTCATAACTATGCTCCATAAGAAGTGACTCTTCAGCCTACACCTGGACTCTTTATCAAGACCCTGCAAGTCTATTTTTTTCCAAACGTATTGATATTCACCTTGTTTGGATCTATGTATATTTGTTGTCTGTAATCATGTCATTTTGTTGATTTAATCACATACTCATTTTGTCACAAGTACTTTTCTGTATTTTTCTGTATTTACACAGTTTGATAAAGGCTATTTAGCCGAAACGTCACACAAAGTGTTACTTTGCCGCATTACAATAGATACTAAGAATTTCAACGCACATTTTGCTGGAGTTTACTTCATCATATTATATACGGGATGGGATCTTGCTCTCTGTTTTGTCCTCTCGCCCACATGGTTTTCAGCGTGCGCAGGCCGCACCTCCACTATGTCAGTGGATTCCGGTCTATGGCACGCAATATGTGCTCCCTGACCCAGCGTGACCTGCCGTTTTCGCTTCTTGGAACGCAGCACACGCTGGTGCGGCTGCACACATGCGCAGATGGCACTTCCGCCCGCCACCTGCCTGGCGTGTATCAGCCTTTGTGCTGAATCCCTATTGAAGATCAGCATCTCCTCTCCCACCCCCCGAGTGTGGGAGGCGGCGATCTCAATACATCACATGTACGCCCATACCACAGGTGACGATTAGTATTATTTCATTACCATGTATATATATATATATGTATATATGCGCTCATATGCAATATAGAAACAGGCACCCCTGAGGCAGCCAGCAGAGCCTGGTGATACGCGTTGGGCTTCTCCTTCCCTGACCACCATGCATACTCTGACTATGCAACCTCAATGATAAGTATTTTATTTCATATAATTCATGTTGATGGATCTCATGCAGTTTAATTGAAATGTACTTACTTATGTGTCGGAATGTTTATGGTCTTGTGGTGAGCCAGGGTGGCGTGTGTTACGCAATTGGTCCACATGCCTTGATTTATTGTATACAATGATTTTAAGCCATTTTTGTTGTGTCTGTTGTCTTCAATAAATTTGATATATTTTTTAGATGTGCGGCTCTTATCTCGGTATTCTTTTTCTCTTTTTGGGTCAAAGGTACACCAAAAAGTGGCATACTTAGCATAATGAATGACCCCCTAAGTCATCAGCAGCAAGGCGAGACAGCACTTTAAATGCTTCTAACTCATTTTAGTGCACTGTGGGGGTCTCAGTACCCCCACGGATCAAAACCTTTGTTTCAAAAGCTTTATTGCCAAATAGATATCAGTTACAGTTAATCTCAAATCATTGAAGAAGAGGGAGGTGTGAGCTCCTGTTGAACATAGAATGTTTTACAAAGGTTGTTTAGTGACAATCAATAAGCAAAAAGCAACTTAACAACAAAAAAGGATGTATGTAAACAGAGCTACATTGTATGTACATATCCGCAAGTTAGAGAAGGTCCACATATGTAAGGGGTACTGTGAGGCAGGGTAACGAGGGTGGTTTCATCCCTGGAAGCCCCTGTAGGATCTCCATTTTTCCCAGAGAGTTGTAAAATTGTGGTAGGACCTGTTTTCCCAAGCTGCCAACTCCTCAAATCTACATATAGAATCAACCTTATTGACCCAGTGGTCTAGCGAGGGGATATTTGATGATCGCCAATGTGTAGGTATTAGGAGTCGTGCGGCTACAATTAAGATCTTAAATGGGGGGGGGGGAGATTAGACTTAGGGTTACGGTGCAGTCCCAGTAGAGCTAAGGTCGGTGACAGGGTGACATTTGATTTGCATACTTCGTTGCATTTTTTAAAAATACTATTCCACCAGTCTAAGATCAGGGGACAAGTCCACCAAATATGGAACATTGTACCCCGTTCTACTCCACATCTCCAACAAGCGTCAGAGCCATTACTGCTGAAACGGCAAGTGACGTCAGGTGTTTTGTACCATCTAGTCAACACTTTATATCCATTTTCCTGGATTCTGGTACATCTTGAGGACGTGTGTGGTATTTTAAAAAGAAGGTGTTGTTCCTCAGATGAGAAGTGAGTATTCAAGTCCCTTTCCCATAAGGTTATAAAACTGGGTTTGGGAGGCAGGATCGCTGTATTAAAATATTTATATAGGAGGGATATAGTTTTCCTCGGGGGAGAAGGACTGTGGATTAGGCTCTCAAACCATGTGAGAGGTCTGGTGAGGGAACTCATTGGAATGTGTTTGTTAATGTATGTCATAAGGAAAGAGAGCATATGAGGATGGGATTTGATCTCAGGAAGAGATGAGATGAGAGTTTCTCGGTTTACTGGACCCTCCCCGTTCCTTAATAAAATGGTGATTATAGGTATATCAGAGGAGCGTAGGCCTTTGGGGACACTTTGTCTAAGCTCCAAAGGAGCTAAACTTATTACATCTCTGACTTGGGTAAGAGGGGAAGGAGATGGAAAACCCCACTTCGAGTTTTGAAACCATTTCCATGCCTCAAGGGTAAATGACGCCAGTAAGTTGTGCTTAAGGGATGAGAACAAATGGTGATGAGGGTCCACTAGTAGGGCCCTTAAGGTCGGGAGGTAAGCAGGGGTCTCCATACCCACCCAGGATTTATGTTCAGGGCTTCTAAACCAGTGCAGGGCTCTGGAGAGAAGTATAGCTTTATTATACAATAGGGGATTGGGAAGACCTATGCCCCCTTGTGTTCTGGGTCTCTGGAGGGTGTTAATATTGATCCTTGCCTTTTTACCATTCCATATGAAGGAGCATATGGATTGTCCCAGTGATTGAAAAAAGGAGTTGGGTATAGGAATGGGGAGGACTTGGAGGAGGTATGTTAATCTAGGTAGGACGAGGGACATGACCATATTTTTACGTCCAAACCAAGAAAGTAAAGGGGGATTTATATCTTCTAGTTGGCATTTAATAGAGCTAAGCAGGGGGGTATAATTTAGTTTAAACAGTGATGTAATATCAGGGTGGATCTTGACTCCCAGATATGATATATGGGGTGAATCCCAATTAAAGGGGGAGGAAAGAGCAAATACAGTTTTATGTTTCTGACTGAAAATGTGGGATTTTTTCATATTTATTTTGAAGTTGGAAAGGAAGCTAAATTTTTCCAAAATGGAATAAATAGATTGCAAAGATTTGTCAGGATTGGAGGACATAATAAGGAGGTCATCGGCGAAGGCAGCAATTTTATGCTCCTGGTCACCCAATATTGGGCCTTTAATAGTATCATCACTACGTATGAGAGAAAGAAGGGGTTCTAGGACTAAGACGAAAATCAAGGGGGACAGGGGGCACCCCTGTCTAGTCCCATTTCTTATGGGAAAGGGATGAGAGATAGTGTTGTTGATAAGCACTGATGCTGAGGCATTAGTGTACATGGCTTGGACAGAGCTTATGAAGGTATTAGGAATTCAAAAATGTTCCATGGTGCGATACATATAATTCCAATGCACACGGTCAAACGCTTTTTCGGCATCGGTGCTGACCAAGACCAGGGGGAGGTGGTGTTTTGAGGCGTGTAACAATGCGTTCAGGACTCTGGCGGTAGTGTCTTTTCCCTCTCTACCCTTTATAAAGTCTGTTTGGTCTCTGTGAATAAGTTGAGGGAGAATGGGGGCAAGACGATTAGCTAACAATTTAGCTAACAGTTTTAAATCTAGATTTAATAAAGAGATAGGGCGATAGTTGCCACAATCCGTGGGATCTTTTCCCTCTTTGGGGATAATGGTGATGTTAGCCTTAGCCATTTCGTGGGAGAGAGGGTCGCCCTGTAGGGTACAGTTACAGACATTAAGTAGATGTGGTGCTAGGACTAATTGAAAAGAGCGGTAATATAGAGCAGGGAACCCATTTTGGGAGTTGTTTTATAGCCAAAAGAAGTTCCTCCCTAGTAAATGGGGAATTTAGGGTTTTGATGTGGGTGTCAGTCAATCGGGGTACGTCTATGGAGTGGAGGAAAAGTTTTATTGAATCCTGATGTGAGACGTCTGTGGAAGTATTATCCTGGGGAGAAAGGTTATAGAGGGAGCGAGAGAACTCAGAGAACCTCCGGGTTATGTCTTCAGTATTAGAAAGAAAATTACCTTCCTTATTGCGAATTTTGCAGATTAAATATTGAGCCTTTCTCTTTTTAATTCTGGACATCATGAATTTGGTCACCTTGTCTGCATGGGCAAAATATTTATGTTGGGCATGTAGAAAGTATTTGGCCGATTGGGTGTTCAGAAGATTTTTTAGTTCCGTCCTAAGGAGCACAAGTTTAGTCATGTGGGAGTCTAATAGGGATCTTTTGTGGAGGGACTCAATATCTCTAATGTTTTTTTAAGAGAGAGTCAATGCAGGCAAGTCTTAATTTTTTTGTATAGGAACCTAAGCTTATGAGCTGACCTCGGATATACGCTTTATGGGTGTCCCATAGGAAATATGGGTGGATACCTGGGGTATTGTTAGATGAGAAAAAGTCTCTCAGCCATTTAAGGACCTTTTCTTTGTTTTCTGGGGATTGGATCAACAACTCATTAAGTCTCCAACTGTATGAATTAATGGGTCTATCGGGTGTGAGAATAAAAATCCATATGGGAGCATGGTCGGATATGCTAATAGAACCAATCTGGGCCTTAAAGTATAGTTGAATATGGTCGGATGAAATCAGAAAATAATCTAAGCGTCAATATGAACAGTGTGGGTGTGAATAAAATGTAAAATCCCTAACTGTAGGGTTTAAGGTCCTCCAGATGTCAACCAGGCATCTTTCATGGAGAGTCTTCCTCAGTTTGCTTAGGGCTTTATTTGAGATAGCAGATTTCTTGGAAGAAGAATCTACTGAGGGTACCAGAGTAAGATTGAGGTCGCCCCCCATAACGGTCACTCCTTCTCTGAAATGATCAGCTGTTTGGAGAATATTGTGCAGCCATGAAACCTGGTTGACATTTGGAGCATAAACATTAATAAATGTGTATGTCTGATTTGCGATGCAACCTTTTAAGAAAATAAATCTGCCCTCAGGGTCCAGTATATGATCTATGTATGTAAAAGGAGTATTCTTTCTAAAGCCTATACTGACCCCTCTGGAGGCGGACAAGCTAGTACCACAGTGAAACCATGTGGGATAACAAGAGTGAGATAAGTTCGGGAAGTAATTTACCCTGAAGTGCGTCTCTTGGAGGACGTCCACGGAGCAACCCATTTTCCTTAATTCTGAAAGAATTTGGCAGCGTTTGGAAGGGGTGTTAAAGCCTTTTACATTATAGGAGGTGACTTGTATGTCTGCCATATTATATTAAAAACAGAATGGGGCTGCCCCGTCGCCCCCCACCACCAGGGGCACCAATCTCAAATTTGAAGGAGATTACGGACAAATACATAATATTTTCCCTTACTGCGGAGTGTTTAAAGGGACCGCAGGTCATTATAAATCCTGAAACAAAGGGGTTAACAGTAAAACTAGAAAGTAGTATACCTAATTAAAACAGTATAGTGACAGGCATGGTAGAGCCTTAGATAAGTAAGAGGGGGAAATGAGAAGAAAACATGTTTAGAAATCACCATATTGTTAAAGATCTGGCGGATCTGGTCGGACTTGTGGGGAGGGTGTTCAATTGTCCATCACTAGTCTTCTGGACAAGGTTCTTCTGGAGTTCCTGGGACTCTTTTGTCATTTAGGGGTGCGTTGACGCTCCCAGATGCCTGGTTGTGGAATGTCAGGAAGGTTGGATAAGTACTGGATGGGATCCCAATTTTCTATCTCCAGGGGTTCAATCTGTAAATGGTCGTAGACTGAGCCCAGGTCTGCATAGTTGGAGACTGAAAGTCTGCGGCCTTCATACATAAATGATAGACCAAAAGGAAATGTCCATCTGTAGGGAATCCTATGATCTCTGAGCCATCTTGTCAGCGGGCCCAAAGGCCTTCTTTTATCAAGAGTAGATTGGGCCAGATCCTGGAAGATTTGTATATCGTGGCCGTCCCAGGTCACTTTACCAGATTGACGGGCTTTAGTGATAACTGCTTCTTTAACTGGGAAGCTGAGGAATTTACATATGATGTCCCTTTGGTGGGGCTGTAGCAGCAGGCTTAGGCTGTAGGGCTCGGTGGGCCCTCTCTAGGATGACTTCATGGGCCATTTCTGGGCCAAGGAGTGACATGCAGATTTGTACCACGGTGCCTGGGATGTCCCCTGTGTCCTCAGATTCAGGGACATCGCGGAACCGTAGGTTGTTTCGCCTACTTCAATTTTCCTGGTCTTCCAGGGAGTAGCAGAAACTGTTCATCTTTTGCTGTATGATCTGGAATCGCTGGGACACTTTGGATTGGTGCCGGATGATCGCTTCTTGCGTGCCCTCTAATGTTTCAACTCGGCAGCCCACCTGGGATATTTCCTGTTTGATGGCCGCAAGATCGGAGCTCAGAGGCTCTAGGGCCGATGCCAAGGAGGAGGACAAGAGCTCCTTCAGAAAGGTGCGTGATATAGGGAGGTCATCTGTGTCCTCTTCGCCAACTGCAGCTTGATCCAGCAGGTCGGTTTGCTTAAAGCGTGGGGCGCGAGTAGGAGTCGGCGCCATCTTGGTCTCCTTGGACACATGCAGGATCGCTGCTTTTTTTTATAAATTTGTTCATCTCTCCGGAGGTAGGTTTTCTCCTGTCTGGTGCCGCTTGATCTCCGGTTCTTGGGCCTTCGATTTTTACCATGATCGGTATGCCAGCTGCTTGGAAAAGAGCTTCGGTGGCGATTTCTGTAAAGGAGCTGCAGCCTCAAGCGGCCATACTATTCAGGCGCTAGCTCTGCCCCCACATCAACATTTTTTTAAAGTATAGGTAGATGTTAAATGTGTTTACTTTATGTGTTTTTTTTTTTTTTTCTTATGGTAAACTAGCAGAGATATAGGGGGTCATTTACAATGCTGAAATACGCCTATATTAGGCATATTTCAGGCACAGATATCGCCGCATTGGTTAGTTGCGCTACTATCTGCTATCTGCGACTGAGGATCAGCCGAAGTTATGAAGAGGCGCTGGCCTCTCCATTACTACTGCGCATCCAGCACCAGTTCTAAATGTAAGACTGCTTCTGAGCGGTCTTACATTTAGACCTTTTACTACACCTAAAACAGGCGTAGAAAATGGTGAATGAGATGGGCCTTTGATTGGAGGACTGATCTGAGGTCTGAAGAAAATCTTGTGCGTGGTGAAATGATGTCAGCACGCTGGCTTACGTGTTGACGTTATCATGCGTTGCACGAGATTTCACACTGGATCTACAAGCAAGATGGTCGTGGAAGCCTGTTCATGATGGATGAGGTGAGTACAATTTATTTTATTTTTTAAAATTGCAAACACTGTAATGCTTAAATATAGATCTCAGATGCGGTGATCACTGATTAACGCGGCATCTGAGGCGTGTAACAATGCGTTCAGGACTCTGGCGGTAGTGTCTTTTCCCTCTCTACCCTTTATAAAGTCTGTTTGGTCTCTGTGAATAAGTTGAGGGAGAATGGGGGCAAGACGATTAGCTAACAATTTAGCTAACAGTTTTAAATCTAGATTTAATAAAGAGATAGGGCGATAGTTGCCACAATCCGTGGGATCTTTTCCCTCTTTGGGGATAATGGTGATGTTAGCCTTAGCCATTTCGTGGGAGAGAGGGTCGCCCTGTAGGGTACAGTTACAGACATTAAGTGTTTTTTTAAGAGAGAGTCAATGCAGGCAAGTCTTAATTTTTTTGTATAGGAACCTAAGCTTATGAGCTGACCTCGGATATACGCTTTATGGGTGTCCCATAGGAAATATGGGTGGATACCTGGGGTATTGTTAGATGAGAAAAAGTCTCTCAGCCATTTAAGGACCTTTTCTTTGTTTTCTGGGGATTGGATCAACAACTCATTAAGTCTCCAACTGTATGAATTAATGGGTCTATCGGGTGTGAGAATAAAAATCCATATGGGAGCATGGTCGGATATGCTAATAGAACCAATCTGGGCCTTAAAGTATAGTTGAATATGGTCGGATGAAATCAGAAAATAATCTAAGCGTCAATATGAACAGTGTGGGTGTGAATAAAATGTAAAATCCCTAACTGTAGGGTTTAAGGTCCTCCAGATGTCAACCAGGCATCTTTCATGGAGAGTCTTCCTCAGTTTGCTTAGGGCTTTATTTGAGATAGCAGATTTCTTGGAAGAAGAATCTACTGAGGGTACCAGAGTAAGATTGAGGTCGCCCCCCATAACGGTCACTCCTTCTCTGAAATGATCAGCTGTTTGGAGAATATTGTGCAGCCATGAAACCTGGTTGACATTTGGAGCATAAACATTAATAAATGTGTATGTCTGATTTGCGATGCAACCTTTTAAGAAAATAAATCTGCCCTCAGGGTCCAGTATATGATCTATGTATGTAAAAGGAGTATTCTTTCTAAAGCCTATACTGACCCCTCTGGAGGCGGACAAGCTAGTACCACAGTGAAACCATGTGGGATAACAAGAGTGAGATAAGTTCGGGAAGTAATTTACCCTGAAGTGCGTCTCTTGGAGGACGTCCACGGAGCAACCCATTTTCCTTAATTCTGAAAGAATTTGGCAGCGTTTGGAAGGGGTGTTAAAGCCTTTTACATTATAGGAGGTGACTTGTATGTCTGCCATATTATATTAAAAACAGAATGGGGCTGCCCCGTCGCCCCCCACCACCAGGGGCACCAATCTCAAATTTGAAGGAGATTACGGACAAATACATAATATTTTCCCTTACTGCGGAGTGTTTAAAGGGACCGCAGGTCATTATAAATCCTGAAACAAAGGGGTTAACAGTAAAACTAGAAAGTAGTATACCTAATTAAAACAGTATAGTGACAGGCATGGTAGAGCCTTAGATAAGTAAGAGGGGGAAATGAGAAGAAAACATGTTTAGAAATCACCATATTGTTAAAGATCTGGCGGATCTGGTCGGACTTGTGGGGAGGGTGTTCAATTGTCCATCACTAGTCTTCTGGACAAGGTTCTTCTGGAGTTCCTGGGACTCTTTTGTCATTTAGGGGTGCGTTGACGCTCCCAGATGCCTGGTTGTGGAATGTCAGGAAGGTTGGATAAGTACTGGATGGGATCCCAATTTTCTATCTCCAGGGGTTCAATCTGTAAATGGTCGTAGACTGAGCCCAGGTCTGCATAGTTGGAGACTGAAAGTCTGCGGCCTTCATACATAAATGATAGACCAAAAGGAAATGTCCATCTGTAGGGAATCCTATGATCTCTGAGCCATCTTGTCAGCGGGCCCAAAGGCCTTCTTTTATCAAGAGTAGATTGGGCCAGATCCTGGAAGATTTGTATATCGTGGCCGTCCCAGGTCACTTTACCAGATTGACGGGCTTTAGTGATAACTGCTTCTTTAACTGGGAAGCTGAGGAATTTACATATGATGTCCCTTTGGTGGGGCTGTAGCAGCAGGCTTAGGCTGTAGGGCTCGGTGGGCCCTCTCTAGGATGACTTCATGGGCCATTTCTGGGCCAAGGAGTGACATGCAGATTTGTACCACGGTGCTTGGGATGTCCCCTGTGTCCTCAGATTCAGGGACATCGCGGAACCGTAGGTTGTTTCGCCTACTTCAATTTTCCTGGTCTTCCAGGGAGTAGCAGAAACTGTTCATCTTTTGCTGTATGATCTGGAATCGCTGGGACACTTTGGATTGGTGCCGGATGATCGCTTCTTGCGTGCCCTCTAATGTTTCAACTCGGCAGCCCACCTGGGATATTTCCTGTTTGATGGCCGCAAGATCGGAGCTCAGAGGCTCTAGGGCCGATGCCAAGGAGGAGGACAAGAGCTCCTTCAGAAAGGTGCGTGATATAGGGAGGTCATCTGTGTCCTCTTCGCCAACTGCAGCTTGATCCAGCAGGTCGGTTTGCTTAAAGCGTGGGGCGCGAGTAGGAGTCGGCGCCATCTTGGTCTCCTTGGACACATGCAGGATCGCTGCTTTTTTTTATAAATTTGTCCATCTCTCCGGAGGTAGGTTTTCTCCTGTCTGGTGCCGCTTGATCTCCGGTTCTTGGGCCTTCGATTTTTACCATGATCGGTATGCCAGCTGCTTGGAAAAGAGCTTCAGTGGCGATTTCTGTAAAGGAGCTGCAGCCTCAAGCGGCCATACTATTCAGGCGCTAGCTCTGCCCCCACATCAACATTTTTTTAAAGTATAGGTAGATGTTAAATGTGTTTACTTTATGTGTTTTTTTTTTTTTTTTCTTATGGTAAACTAGCAGAGATATAGGGGGTCATTTACAATGCTGAAATACGCCTATATTAGGCATATTTCAGGCACAGATATCGCCGCATTGGTTAGTTGCGCTACTATCTGCTATCTGCGACTGAGGATCAGCCGAAGTTATGAAGAGGCGCTGGCCTCTCCATTACTACTGCGCATCCAGCACCAGTTCTAAATGTAAGACTGCTTCTGAGCGGTCTTACATTTAGACCTTTTACTACACCTAAAACAGGCGTAGAAAATGGTGAATGAGATGGGCCTTTGATTGGAGGACTGATCTGAGGTCTGAAGAAAATCTTGTGCGTGGTGAAATGATGTCAGCACGCTGGCTTACGTGTTGACGTTATCATGCGTTGCACGAGATTTCACACTGGATCTACAAGCAAGATGGTCGTGGAAGCCTGTTCATGATGGATGAGGTGAGTACAATTTATTTTATTTTTTAAAATTGCAAACACTGTAATGCTTAAATATAGATCTCAGATGCGGTGATCACTGATTAACGTGGCATCTGAGGCGTTCAATGATGGGGGTAGTGCAATTGTCATTCCCTGTTATGGCGCCCATTATTTACAAAGAAATGACCTTCGTGACAAAGTAATTCGTCATGAAGCAAATTTTTGGGGAAGAGTACTTTGCTCACCTGTAGTGATGAATTACTTAGAATTACATAGAATCGAATGACAAATTACAAGTAAATGAAACCTCACAAATTCACCTTGGATTGCGACTGGTTTAGGAGTTTTAACTGGAGGAATCACAGGAGGAATGCAATTTGTTAAGTAGTGATTTATGAAAAACATTATGTAGCTTGAATGAGGATGGTAAAAGAAGATGGAAATATACTGGGTTTATTATAGACATGATCTCATATGGGCCAACTTAGCGGCAAGTTTACCAGACGGTACCCTAAGGTGCAAATTTTATTAGAAAACACAGAAGTTCTCCCAGAACAAAGTTCGGACGCAAAGAATGTTTTTTTCATACTAGATGCTTTCAGCTTTTTTCAAGTTCTTGCAAGCCCATGTCGAAACTCTGCACAGATCTTTTATCCACTGCATGACTCGCAGAGCTTAACCCAGAAACTGATAAAAACGAGAATTAAAACCATAATTACTAGGGTTGAACAAATTTACCTTCGGATTATAGATCTGAAGTTGATTCATTCAAATACTTTGATTTTATTGCTGCTTTCATACAGCATTAAAATGTATTGGCTCAGTGGAGCCAAAGTTCGTCTCACCCAAAGTCACATGATACTTCAACGAATTGCTACTATATTTATATCTGCTTATTTAAAAACAATTTAAAATAACAATCTGAGGTACCAAAGCCCACTTCAGATTGCTATTATAAATTGTTTTTAAATACGCAGATATGAATACGATAGTAATTCACTGAAGTCTCGAGAGTTCAGTCGAGGTGAACTTTGGCTCAATGGAGACAATACGTTTTAAGCAATACTTAGGACAAGGCAAACTTTGGCTCCATGGAGACAATAGGTTTTAACACTGTATGGAAACAGCATTAAAATTGGAGTATGTGAGCAAATACATTTTGGATTTATGATCCCTAGGTAGATTCCCTCAAGCCTAATTATTACAATAAAAAGTTAAAAAGCCACTGGAGAAACTGACATGGTTATTGACAGAAAACTCAGCTAGAGACAGAAACCTCTTCTGCTTGTTTGGACAGTCACAAAGTATCTTAAAAACTGTTCCAAAACCTGGTTGACCCTTTCATTTGTGTAAGGATGAAACACAGATGAGAAAGATAGTGTTATCCCCAATCTATTACAAATTTCTCTACAGAATCTCAAACTGAACTCCTCTATCTGAGAGAATAGATTTTTGCATCCCATGTAATTTAAAAATATTGTCAACAAACAAGATTGCTAATTTCTTAGCGTCAGGAAGTTTATTTAACAAAATTAAGTGATAAATGTTTGAGAACCTATCAATGACCATCCAGATTACTTTCTTCCCCTGTTAGGGAGGAATGTAATTTATTAAATCCATAGAGATGTGGGTTCAAGGTTTCTGTGGAACGAACAAGGTGTAAAGTAGACCCGCGGGACATCTTCTGGAGACCTTGGCTCTTGCGCAAACATCATATGCAGAGAAAAGGGCAATCACATCTCGTGACCAACTAGGCCACCAGTAATCTCTGGAAACCAGATGTCTAGTAGCAGCAATTCCTGGGTGACCTGCATGTACAGAGCAATAAGACTCCTCCAAAACTCTAAGGTGAAGATTTGTTGAAACAATTTAACAGAAGGAAGATTATTGGGAATCAAATCCTGACAACATTGTATTTCAGAGGCAAGATCAGGATTAAAGGCAGCAATGACAATATCAGTAGGAAGAGTTAACAGGTTTAATAGCAATATAATCACAGGTACTAAAAATATGTGATAAAGCATCCGCTTTCACATTACCAGACCAGGATGGTAAGTAACAATAAAATTAAGCTGGATGAAGAACAAGGCCCAGCATGTTTGCTTGTCTAATATTTAAGCGTTTAGCAATGCCAAGATACAGTTGCAAGAAAAAGTATGTGAACCCTTTGGAATGATATGGATTTCTGCACAAATTGGTAAAAAAATGTGAGCTGATCTTCATCTAAGTCACAACAATAGACAATCACAATCTGCTTAAACTAATAACAGACAAAGAATTAAATGTACCATGTTTTTATTGAACACACCATTTAAACATTCACAGTGAAGGTGGAAAAAGTATGTGAACCCTTGGATTTTATAACTGGTTAAACCTCCTTTGGCAGCAATAACTTCAACCAAACTTTTCCTGTAGTTGCAGATCAGATGTGCACAACGGTCAGGAGTAATTCTTGACCATTCCTCTTTACAGAACTGTTTCAGTTCAGCAATATTCTTGGGATGTCTGGTGTGAATCGCTTTCCTTAGGTCATGCCACAGCATCTCAATCGGGTTGAGGTCAGGACTCTGACTGGGCCACTCCAGAAGGCGTATTTTCTTCTGTTTAAGCCATTTTATTGTTGATTTACTTCTATGCTTTGGGTCGTTGTCCTGTTGCAACATCCATCTTCTGTTGAGCTTCAGCTGGTGGACAGATGGCCTTAAGTTCTCCTGCAAAATGTCTTGATAAACTTACGAATTAATATTTCCTTCGATGATAACAATCTGTCCAGGCCCTTACTCAGCAAAGCAGCCCTAAACCATGATGCCCCCACCACCATACTTTGCAGTTGGGATGAGGTTTTGATGTTGGTGTGCTGTGCCTCTTTTTCTCCACACATAGTGTTGTGTGTTTCTTCCAAACAACTTAACTTTGGTTTCATCTGTCCACAGAATATTTTGCCAGTACTGCTGTGGAACATCCAGGTGCTCTTGTGCAAACTGTAAACGTGCAGCAATGGGTTTTTTTTGGACAGCAGTGGCTTCCTCTGTGATATCCTCCCATGAAATCAATTAATTCTTGTTTAGTGTTTTACGTATCGTAGATTCACTAACAGGGATGTTAGCATATGCCAGAGACTTTTGTAAGTCTTTAGCTGACACTCTAGGATTCTTCTTCACCTCATTGAGCAGTCTGTGCTGTGCTCTTGCAGTTATCTTTACAGGATGGCCACTCCTAGGGAGAGTAGGAGCAGTGCTGAACTTTCTCCATTTATAGGCAATTTGTCTTACCTTAGACTGATGAACAGCAAGGCTTTTGGAGATACTTTTATAACCCTTTCCAGCTTTATGCAAGTCAACAATTCTTAATCGTAGGTCTTCTGAGAACTCTTTTGTGCAAAGCATCATTCACATCGGGCAAGTTTGTGAAAAGCAGGGCAGGGCAGCTGTAACCAACACCTCCAATCTCATCTCATTGATAGGACTCCAGTTGGCTGACACCTCACTTCAATTAGCTCTTGGAGATGTCATTAGTCTAGGGGTTCACATACCTTTTCCACCTGCTCTGTGAATGTTTACATGGTGTGTTCAATAAAAATATGGTAACATTTAATTCTTTGTGTGTTATTAGTTTAAGCAGACTGTGATTGTCTATTGTTGTGACTTAGATGAAGATCAGATCACATTTTATGACCAATTTGTGCAGAAATCTATATCATTCCAAAGGGTTCACATACTTTTTCTTGCAACTGTACATCAGATTTAGTGTTGGGCGAGCATGCGCGGCCGAACACTAGTTTGGCTAGTGCATCGCGATGCTCGGCACATAGCGGTGTTTGGCCGAATACCGCGTGTGCTCGAGCGTGATGCTTGAGTCTCCTCCCCACACGTTTGTTGGCTGCTACGCAGACAATAAACGTGCAGGTAAGTGCTGCCATTCACTAACCAACCCATGTTGGTTAATGGCATTACAGGTGCTATATAGTGACACGTGTTCGGCTCAGTATTAGTCATGGAGAGCTGGAGAGCAGAAGGGAGAGATAGTGTAAGGATTGAAATAGCAATATTTTAGTTTTTATACTTGTTATAGACCCAAAAGTCCTTTTTAGGACTATTGTGTGTGGCAGAAATATATATTTTTAGCGCAAAATGCACTAAAATGATAACACTTGTTAGAGACCCAAAATTATTTTAAGGAGTATAGTTGTATCGGGCAGAAATATATATTTTTAGAGCAGCCTGGCTAAATAGCTTGCAATTGTTTGGCCGCTACAGACAGCAACATTATCTGTGCTATTTCTCCTGTCTAACATGTGCACAGCCGAAAATTATCTGTGACACCCAGTGTACTTTTTCTGTAGATGTTGTCCGCTGAGGACAGTTACATTACCTGCGCTACATCTCCTGTATAACGTTTGAGTATCCGAAATATCAGTGACATTCAGTCTAATCTTTTTGCTGCTGGTGGCAGCGACATTACCTGAGCTACATAGAAACATAGAATGTGTCGGCAGATAAGAACCATTTGGCCCATCTAGTCTGCCCAATATACTAAATACTATGGATAGCCCCTGGCCCTATCTTATATGAAGGATGGCCTTATATCTATCCCATGCATGCTTAAACTCCTCCACTGTATTTGCAGCTACCACTTCTGCAGGAAGGCTATTCCATGCATCCACTACTCTCTCAGTAAAGTAATACTTTCTGATATTACTTTTACCTTTGCCCCTCTAATTTAAAACTATGTCCTCTTGTAGCAGTTTTTCTTCTTTTAAATATTCTCTCCTCTTTTACCTTGTTGATTCCCTTTATGTATTAAAAAGTTTCTATCATATCCCCTCTGTCTCGTTTTTCTTCCAAGCTATACATGTTAAGTTCCTTTAATCTTTCCTGGTAAGTTTTATCCTGCAATCCATGTACCAGTTTAGTAGCTCTTCTCTGAACTCTCTCCAAAATATCAATATCTTTCTGGAGATGTAGCGCAGGTAATGTCGCTGTCACCAGAGGCCAAATAATTGCGCTGAATGTCACAGATATTTAGGATGCGCTAATGTAACACAAC
Organism: Bufo gargarizans; assembly: GCF_014858855.1. Lineage (NCBI taxonomy): Eukaryota > Metazoa > Chordata > Amphibia > Anura > Bufonidae > Bufo > Bufo gargarizans. Next base: position 176,976,962 of record NC_058082.1, read on the forward strand.
AGATGTAGCAGAGGTTGTGTCGCTGTCAGCAGAGGCCAAACAATTGCACGCAATTTAGGGCAGGTTGGGCTAATAATATATATTACAGCCAGATAAAACAATAGTCCTTAAAAGGACTTTTGGGTCTCTAGCACCTTTCAACACTAAACAATTCCTGTCCCTAAAACTAAGACTGAGCTGAACCATGCATCATTGAGTGCTATATAGTACCCGATTACGCATTCCAGGTGAAGGGACATTAATCCCCCCCACGAGTTCCGCGTTCTTTACCTGGCATTAAACATTCTTTTGCACCTGGTAGCCTCCATCACATGGTCTGATATGGGTGTGGCTTACAGTCTTGCTTTATTCACATTGCATTAGTTGCATGAGGGGCTCCGATGTGTTCCTGACAGGAATATATTGGCAAAAGTCTCAGCTTTTAATATCTGCTTGTATGACTAGCTAGTATAGTCAGTGGCATATCCGCTTGGTGCATTTTTTTCTGTGATTTATATAATTATATGTTCATACGCACAATGCTCCGTTTTGTGTAAGATGCCTTTGTGGTGCATGTGGACCACGCCGGCATCCTCCATTGTACGCATTTTTTGCTGGGGATGGTTGTTTGCTGCAGTCCACATGCGGTAAGACTGCTCCCCCAATGAGAAACACGCTACAGTGTTTGGGGTCTGAGCAGTTCCCCCATATTGGCCACTATATTTCTGTGATTTTGTTCCATATGTATTGAATGTGCATTTACATGGCAATAAACATTCTTTTGCACCTGGTAGCCTCCATCACACGGTCTGATATGGGTGTGGCTCACAGTCTTGCTTTATTCACATTGCATTAGTTGTCCTGCTAGGCGGTTGTGTGAAAGCTTGGCTGTGAGCTGGATTTCATCACCTTCAGACCGTGTTCACACCATAGTTAGCGTAGTGGTAGGACCCTTGCCATGCTGAGAGACCGTGACGTGGTGCATGATGGGCTCTGATGTGTTCCTGAATAGCTATTATAGTCAGTGGCATATCCGTTTGGTGCATTTTTTTCGGTGATTTATCTCTGTATACACACTTACACAATGAATATTATCAATCATTTATAACACCTCCATATGTAACAAATATGAGAGATTTAAATGTATAAAATACAACTTTTACTGAATATTTTCCCAAAAATGAATACCTGTATATCAATCTGCTTAGCCCCTCCTGCTCTGTAATACTGTGCCTGCAGATTGCCCTGCATTTTTGTAAATAGGTTCTCATTAAGTTATTGAAAAAAAAAGATAATTAGCACAGCATTACAGCAAACTCAACATATCATGCACAAATAATGTGTGATACAGCCAATAGTGAAGCTTAATATTTATTTTATGTAAAGAATCAATATATGACAAGATGTTATCAATACTATCAGTGTACATACATTAAAATATGTATGCCATAAAATATTGTTTGTTTGATAATCCGTTTAATTGTCTATGGAGCAGCTTGACTTTATTCTCTTTCGGATTACTGCCTCTGCTTTGTATTAAAGGGGTTTTGCAAGGATTTTAAACTGACGGACATCTGATCGGTAGGGGTCCTACACCTGGCACCGCTGCCGAACAGCTTTTTGAAGAGGAGGTGGCTCTCCAGGGGAAAGCTACTTCTTCTTCTTTACAATGCTCGTCATCTTGGAAGTGAGTGTGATTACAAGTACTCGCTCTATTCAAGTACTTGTAATTACAATTGTAATTACACTATGCCACCTCTGCAAGGAAAACAATGGGCATTGTAATGAAGAGGAAGCAGAGCTTGCCTCCTCTTCAAACAGCTGATCAGCAGGAATGCCAAGAGTTGGATCCCCGCAGATATGATATTGATGACCTATCCTGAGTAGAGTTGAGCGAACACCTGGATGTTTGGGTTCGAGAAGTTCGGCCGAACTTCCCGATAATGTTCGGGTTCGGGATCCGAACCCGATCCGAACTTCGTCCCGAACCCGAACCCCATTGAAGTCAATGGGGACCCGAACTTTTCGGCACTAAAACAGCTGTAAAACAGCCCAGGAAAGGGCTAGAGGGCTGCAAAAGGCAGCAACATGTAGGTAAATCCCCTGCAAACAAATGTGGATAGGGAAATGAATAAAAATAAAAATTAAATAAATAAAAATTAACCAAAATCAATTGGAGAGAGGTCCCATAGCAGAGAATCTGGCTTCCCGTCACCCACCACTGGAACAGTCCATTCTCAGATATTTAGGCCCCGGCACCCAGGCAGAGGAGAGAGGTCCCGTAACAGACAATCTGGCTTCATGTCAGCAGAGAATCAGTCTTCATGTCATAGCAGAGAATCAGTCTTCATGTCATAGCAGAGAATCAGGCTTCACGTCACCCACCACTGTAAGAGTCCATTTTCATAAATTTAGGCCCAGCACCCAGGCAGAGGAGAGAGGTCCCGTAACAGAGGATTTGGCTTCATGTCAGCAGAGAATTAGTCTGCATGTCATAGCAGAGAATAAGGCTTCACGTCACCCAACATTGGAACAGTCCATTGGCATATATTTAGGCCCCGGCACCCAGACAGAGGAGAGGTTGATTCAACTTTGGGTAGCCTCGCAATATAATGGTAAAATGAAAATAAAAATAGGATTGAATGAGGAAGTGCCCTGGAGTACAATAATATATGGTTAAAGGGAGGTAGTTATTGTCTAATCTCAACAAGGGACGGACAGGTCCTGTGGGATCCATGCCTGGTTCATTTTTATGAACGTCAGCTTGTCCACATTGGCTGTAGACAGGCGGCTGCGTTTGTCTGTAATGACGCCCCCTGCCGTGCTGAATACACGTTCAGACAAAACGCTGGCCGCCGGGCAGGCCAGCACCTCCAAGGCATAAAAGGCTAGCTCTGGCCACGTGGACAATTTAGAGACCCAGAAGTTGAATGGGGCCGAACCATCAGTCAGTACGTGGAGAGGTGTGCACACGTACTGTTCCACCATGTTAGTGAAATGTTGCCTCCTGCTAACACGTTGCGTATCAGGTGGTGGTGCAGTTAGCTGTGGCGTGTTGACAAAAGTTTTCCACATCTCTGCCATGCTAACTCTGCCCTCAGAGGAGCTGGCTGTGACACAGCTGCCTTGGCGACCTCTTGCTCCTCCTCTGCCTTGGCCTTGGGCTTCCACTTGTTCCCCTGTGACATTTGGGAATGCTCTCAGTAGCGCGTCTACCAACGTGCGCTTGTACTCGCGCATCTTCCTATCACGCTCCAGTGCAGGAAGTAAGGTGGGCACATTGTCTTTGTAGTGTGGATCCAGCAGGGTGGCAACCCAGTAGTCCGCACAGGTTAAAATGTGGGCAACTCTGCTGTCGTTGCGCAGGCACTGCAGCATGTAGTCGCTCATGTGTGCCAGGCTGCCCAGGGGTAAGGACAAGCTGTCCTCTGTGGGAGGCGTATCGTCATCGTCCTGCCTTTCCCCCCAGCCACGCACCAGTGATGGACCCGAGCTGCGTTGGGTGCCACCCCGCTGTGACCATGCTTCATCCTCATCCTCCTCCACCTCCTCCTCATCCTCGTCCTCCTCGTCCTCCAGTAGTGGGCCCTGGCTGGCCACATTTGTACCTGGCCTCTGCTGTTGCCAAAAACCTCCCTCTGAGTCACTTCGAAGAGACTGGCCTGAAAGTGCTAAAAATGACCCCTCTTCCTCCTCCTCCTCCTCCTCCTCCTCCTGGGCCACCTCCTCTTCCATCATCGCCCTAAATGTTTTCTCAAGGAGACATAGAAGTGGTATTGTAACGCTGATAACGGCGTCATCGCCACTGGCCATGTTGGTGGAGTACTCGAAACAGCGCAACAGGGCACACAGGTCTCGCATGGAGGCCCAGTCATTGGTGGTGAAGTGGTGCTGTTCTGTAGTGCGACTGACCCGTGCGTGCTGCAGCTGAAACTCCACTATGGCCTGCTGCTGCTGCTCGCACAGTCTGTCCAGCATGTGCAAGGTGGAGTTCCACCTGGTGGGCACGTCGCATATGAGGCGGTGAGCGGGAAGGCCGAAGTTACGCTGTAGCGCAGACAGGCGAGCAGCAGCAGGATGTGAACGCCGGAAGCGCGAACAGACGGCCCGCACTTTATGCAGCAGCTCTGACATGTCGGGGTAGTTGTGAATGAACTTCTGCACCACCAAATTCAGCACATGCGCCAAGCAAGGGATGTGCGTCAAATTGGCTAGTCCCAGAGCTGCAACGAGATTTCGCCCATTATCACACACCACCAGGCCGGGCTTGAGGCTCACCGGCAGCAACCACTCGTCGGTCTGTTGTTCTATACCCCGCCACAACTCCTGTGCGGTGTGGGGCCTGTCCCCCAAACATATGAGTTTCAGAATGGCCTGCTGACGTTTACCCCGGGCTGTGCTGAAGTTGGTGGTGAAGGTGTGTGGCTGACTGGATGAGCAGGTGGAAGAAGAGGAGGAGGAAGCCGAGAAGGAGGAGGTGGCAACAGGAGGCAAAGAATGTTGCCATGCGATCCTTGGCGGCGGAAGGACGTGCGCTAAACAGCTCTCCGCCTGGGGCCCAGCTGCCACTACATTTACCCAGTGTGCAGTTAGGGAGATATAGCGTCCCTGGCCGTGCTTACTGGTCCACGTATCTGTGGTTAGGTGGACCTTGCTACAGATGGCGTTGCGCAGTGCACACTTGATTTTATCGGATACTTGGTTGTGCAGGGAAGGCACGGCTCTCTTGGAGAAGTAGTGGCGGCTGGGAACAACATACTGTGGGACAGCAAGCGACATGAGCTGTTTGAAGCTGTCTGTGTCCACCAGCCTAAATGACAGCATTTCATAGGCCAGTAGTTTAGAAATGCTGGCATTCAGGGCCAGGGATCGAGGGTGGCTAGGTGGGAATTTACGCTTTCTCTCAAATGTTTGTGAGATGGAGAGCTGAACGCTGCCGTGTGACATGGTTGAGACGCTTGGTGAAGGAGGTGGTGTTGGTGGTACATCCCCTGTTTGCTGGGCGGCAGGTGCCAACGTTCCTCCAGAGGCGGAGGAAGAGGCCGAGGCGGCAGCAGCAGAAGAGTCCCAGGCGGCAGCAGCAGAAGAGGTAGCAGGGGGAGCCTGAGTGACTTCCTTGTTTTTAAGGTATTTACTCCACTGCAGTTCATGCTTTGCATGCAGGTGCCTGGTCATGCAGGTTGTGCTCAGGTTCAGAACGTTAATGCCTCGCTTCAGGCTCTGATGGCACAGCGTGCAAACCACTCGGGTCTTGTCGTCAGCACATTGTTTGAAGAAGTGCCATGCCAGGGAACTCCTTGAAGCTGCCTTTGGGGTGCTCGGTCCCAGATGGCGGCGGTCAGTAGCAGGCGGAGTCTCTTGGCGGCGGGTGTTCTGCTTTTGCCCACTGCTCCCTCTTTTGCTACGCTGTTGGCTCGGTCTCACCACTGCCTCTTCCTCCGAACTGTGAAAGTCAGTGGCACGACCTTCATTCCATGTGGGGTCTAGGACCTCATCGTCCCCTGCATCGTCTTCCACCCAGTCTTGATCCCTGACCTCCTGTTCAGTCTGCACACTGCAGAAAGACGCAGCAGTTGGCACCTGTGTTTCGTCATCATCAGAGACATGCTGAGGTGGTATTCCCATGTCCTCATCATCAGGAAACATAAGTGGTTGTGCGTCAGTGCAGTCTATGTCTTCCACCGCTGTTGAAGGGCTAGGTGGATGCCCTTGGGAAACCCTGCCAGCAGAGTCTTCAAACAGCATAAGAGACTGCTGCATAACTTGAGGCTCAGACAGTTTCCCTGATATGCATGGGGGTGATGTGACAGACTGATGGGGTTGGTTTTCAGGCGCCATCTGTGCGCTTACTGCAGAAGACTAGGTGGGAGATAATGTGAACGTGCTGGATCCACTGTCGGCCACCCAATTGACTAATGCCTGTACCTGCTCAGGCCTTACCATCCTTAGAACAGCATTGGGCCCCACCATATATCGCTGTAAATTCTGGACGCTACTGGGACCTGAGGTAGTTGGTACACTAGGACGTGTGGATGTGGCAAAACGGCCACGTCCTCTCCCAGCACCAGAGGGTCCACTAACACCACCACGACCATGTCCACGTCCGCGTCCCTTACTAGATGTTTTCCTCATTGTTAAGGTTCACCACAACAACAAAAATATTATTTGGCCCAATGTATTGTATTCAAATTCAGCTGAATATAAATTTGAGGCCTAGTATTTAGGCGCTGGGTGACCGGTATGGATTTACTAACAGAATTAGACTTGGAAATGCACAGTAGCGTGTGTGTGAAGTTATTCTGAATGACCCTATGTGCACCTTGAATATTATATACCCTTTTAGGGATAGATTTCAAATAGCTCTGATATAGCAGAAACCACTAAATTATGAAATTGCTAAATTGGGAATTGTATTTCAACCCAGAACAAAAAATGTGCTTTGACGGACACTAAATAACTTTCCCAGCCACAACAGTACAGCGGTAACGACAGATTTAGCGGAATATAAATTTGAGGCCTAGTATTTAGGCGCTGGGTGACCGGTATGGATTTACTAACAGAATTAGACTTGGAAATGCACAGTAGCGTGTGTGTGAAGTTATTCTGAATGACCCTATGTGCACCTTAAATATTATATACCCTTTTAGGGATAGATTTCAAATAGCTCTGATATAGCAGAAACCACTAAATTATGAAATTGCTAAATTGGGAATTGTATTTCAACCCAGAACAAAAAATGTGCTTTGACGGACACTAAATAACTTTCCCAGCCACAACAGTACAGCGGTAACGACAGATTTAGCGGAATATAAATTTGAGGCCTAGTATTTAGGCGCTGGGTGACCGGTATGGATTTACTAACAGAATTAGACTTGGAAATGCACAGTAGCGTGTGTGTGAAGTTATTCTGAATGACCCTATGTGCACCTTGAATATTATATACCCTTTTAGGGATAGATTTCAAATAGCTCTGATATAGCAGAAACCACAAAATTATGAAATTGCTAAATTTGGAATTGTATTTCAACCCTGAACAAAAAAATGTGCTTTGACGGACACTAAATAACTTGCCCAGCCACAACAGTACAGCGGTAACGACAGATTTACGGGATATAAATTTGAGGCCTAGTATTTAGGCGATGGGTGACCGGTATGGATTTAGTGACAGAATTAGACTTGGAAATGCACAGTAGCGTGTGTGTGAAGTTATTCTGAATGACCCTATGTGCACCTTGAATATTATATACCCTTTTAGGGATAGATTTCAAATAGCTCTGATATAGCAGAAACCACTAAATTATGAAATTTCTAAATTTTGAATTGTATTTCAACCCTGAACAAAAAATGTGCTTTGACGGACACTAAATAACTTGCCCAGCCACAACAGTACAGCGGTAACGACAGATTTAGCGGGATATAAATTTGAGGCCTAGTATTTAGGCGCTGGGTGACCGGTATGGATTTAGTGACAGAATTAGACTTGGAAATGCACAGTAGCGTGTGTGTGAAGTTATTCTGAATGACCCTATGTGCACCTTAAATATTATATACCCTTTTAGGGATAGATTTCAAATAGCTCTGATATAGCAGAAACCACTAAATTATGAAATTGCTAAATTTGGAATTGTATTTCAACCCTGAACAAAAAATGTGCTTTGACGGACACTAAATAACTTGCCCAGCAACAACAATACAGCGGTAACGACAGATTTAGCGGGATATAAATTTGAGGCCTAGTATTTAGGCGCTGGGTGACCGGTATGGATTTAGTGACAGAATTAGACTGGGATATGGCCAAAAAATAACCACACTATTGCTGGTTAAATGCACTTGGTGTGACAGCTTGACCAACCACACTACTGAGGGTTAAATGCACTTGGTGACGGGCGCAGCTTGCCCCTGATGTAGTATATGGCCAAAAAATGAACATACTATTGCTGGTTAAATGCACTTGGTGTGACAGCTTCACCCTGATGTAGGCTTTAGCCAAAAAACAACCACACCATTGAGGGTTAAATGCACTTGGTGACAGGCGCAGCTTTCCCCTGATGTAGTATATGGCCAAAAAATGAACAGACTATTGCTGGTTAAATGCACTTGGTGTGACAGCTTGACCAACCACACTACTGAGGGTTAAATGCACTTGGTGACGGGCGCAGCTTGCCCCTGATGTAGTATATGGCCAAAAAATTAACAGACTATTGCTGGTTAAATGCACTTGGTGTGACAGCTTGACCAACCACACTACTGAGGGTTAAATGCACTTGGTGACGGGCGCAGCTTGCCCCTGATTTAGTATATGGCCAAAAAATTAACAGACTATTGCTGGTTAAATGCACTTGGTGTGACAGCTTCACCCTGATGTAGGCTTTAGCCAAAAAACAACCACACCATTGAGGGTTAAATGCACTTGGTGACAGGCGCAGCTTGCCCCTGATGTAGTATATGGCCAAAAAATTAACAGACTATTGCTGGTTAAATGCACTTGGTGTGACAGCTTCACCCTGATGTAGGCTTTAGCCAAAAAACAACCACACCATTGAGGGTTAAATGCACTTGGTGACAGGCGCAGCTTGCCCCTGATGTAGTATATGGCCAAAAAATAAACAGACTATTGCTGGTTAAATGCACTTGGTGTGACAGCTTCACCCTGATGTAGGCTTTAGCCAAAAAACAACCACACCATTGAGGGTTAAATGCACTTGGTCGCAGCTTGGATGCCATTGGTCGCAGCACCGCACAAGACACAAAATGGCCGCCGATCACCCCAGAAAAAAAGTGACTGACAAACGGTCTGGGCAGCCTAAAAACAGTGAGCAATTGAATTTCAGCAGCTCAATGATGCACAGCTGCAGATCGATCGATTAATCAAGTCCTTTGGAGGAGTTAATCTGCCTAATCTCGCCCTACTGTCGCAGCCGTAACCTCTCCCTACGCTAATCAGAGCAGAGTGACGGGCGGCGCTATGTGACTCCAGCTTAAATAGAGGCTGGGTCACATGGTGCTCTGGCCAATCACAGCCATGCCAATAGTAGGCATGGCTGTGACGGCCTCTTGGGGCAAGTAGTATGACGCTTGTTGATTGGCTGCTTTGCAGCCTTTCAAAAAGCGCCAAGAAAGCGTCACAAAAGCGCCAAGAAAGCGACGAACACCGAACCCGAACCCGGACTTTTACGAAAATGTCCGGGTTCGGGTCCGTGTCACGGACACCCCAAAATTCGGTACGAACCCGAACTATACAGTTCGAGTTCGCTCATCCCTAATCCTGAGGATAAGTCATCAATATAAAACCTCTGCACAACCTCTTTAAGTAGCTCAGTAACTTCATGTGTACAGGTAAAGCTCCACAGACATACTGATAGAGAGCTTAGAATTGATGTTAAATCCTAAGTAAAGGGCGCCTTCACACATAGTAGATTTTGTTGCCAAAAATTACTGCGACTGAAACTCAGTTCTATTCATCAGAATACAGCTTGAAGAAATACATGTGCTTCCCACCAAAACAACCCAATTCAGAGGAATGGAACTGATTTTCAGTCGCAGTAATTTTTGGCAACAAAATCTACTATGTGTGAAGGTGCCCATTACTTAACATTTAACATCAATTTTATGCAGATTTCACTTACTATCCAATCCTGTAAACCGGATATGCAATCTTAGGTTCAAATGAGGTACTGTAGAGCAGCACTGGTTACCATGAAATACCAAGAAGCATGATGCAAAGTGACTTTCCTTAAGGCTAGACACACATAAGCAAGTTGAATGCACTCGCAGCATGTGTCAGATTTATTTTTAAAGGTCGGTATAAAGCAATACTCACCTGATGGATTCCCTGTTGCTCCTCTTTTGATGCTTCCTAGATTCCCACTGGTGTCTCTACTGCCTGCTCTAGGCCAACTCCTTTAATTACATTTTTCAATTTGCCCATTTTGGAAAATATTACTATTTCAAAGCTTGATAATTATGCAGCTCTCTCAATTCCACTATTGGTCACATCATCAAGGGGTTAAATATTAAGGAACTGAATTTTCTTTGGTTGGACTTGATGGACTTTTTTTTAACAAATATCTTTTTATTTATTTTCCAATAATAAGTAGGTACAGAGCCAGAGCCAATAGGCAAAAGAAGAAATAGACATATGCACAGTTTACAGCAAAATTAGAAAAAACATATAGGAATGACGTATAATCAACTTGAAAAGCTGTATCGGCTACGCCCTGAAAGGGAAAATGCCCTCCACAGAGAGTGATAAAACATGTGTAACCCCGAATAACCGGCGTGAGCCAGAGAGCCTCTTATAATCATGTGAGCTAATACTGTTCACTTTCCACAGATCTACTAACAACACATTGAAGAGCTGAGCATAATCGCAGGGTAAGTGTGGGATTAAATGGCATCTGGAGGACAAAAATAAAAATAAAATATACTTTCTCGGCAGTACAAAAAGCAAAAAAAAAAAATACTTAAAAGAAAGACAACATAAAAAGCAATAACAAGAAAAACAACCAACATGAAAAACTACGCAGGCTGCTTCAGGTTGCGAAGTAATAAAGATCCAGGAAAATGTTTGTAGAGATATAAGAAAATCAAATTGAATCACTGTTGTATTTGTGTGATTGTAACTATGATCCTTGCAGATCTCAGATGGGGCAGGATTCCTATGTACTTTCCAACTCTTTCCCGCCGTGAATACTCCAAGAGGTAAACGTGAGTATGATTGGGCTTGTTGAAAACCGATTACTGCCTGGTAAATATACAATCAAATCACCTGAAAAATGTAAAGACGCTAACTTGTCTAATCATTTTTGTGATCAATCCAGGGTTTCCAAGTGATTAGAAATTTGGAGTGTGAGCGGTTGGCCCAGCTGCTAAGTTCCTCCATGAGGTATAGTTGATTAACCTTGGCTTTCCACTGGTACAATGTGGGAGGGTCCGGATCCAGCCAATGTAGAGGGATGAGTGATCTAGCTGCTTGAACGAGCCAAGTGACCAGGTCAAAAGCTTTAGGGGACCAGCTGTCATCTGGAAGCCATAATAGTACTGAGACAGGAGTGAGTTTAATTGAAGAATTACAGATTTTGTTTAATTCAGATTCAATGTCTGACCAGAAGCCAGATATTTTGGGGCATGACCACATTATGTGTCCTAGAGTACCCACCCCTCGAAAGCATCGCCAACAAGTGTCTGTCATTTTCGAGAGTTTACTTGGGTCGTTGTACCACCTGACCATTGTTTTATAAGAGTGTTCTTGGATTTTAACACATCTGGAGAACCCATGTGATCTTAGATGAATTTGGTCAATATCCTTTGCACTAAGTTCAACACCCAGGTCTTTCTCCCACTGAGCTATATAGTCAGGTTTGTTCTGTTTTCGAATGTGGAGCAGGTTTTTGTAAATGTTGGAGATTGTATGACTTAGGGTTTTTTGTTCTTTTATAATCTTTTCAAACCAAGTTAATTCCTTGTTCAAGGTATATTTGTTATGTAATTTGCAACACGCATCTCTAAACACTTCCAAATCCAGGAAATTGTTCTGTTTTATATGAGAGGAGCTAAATGTATCTCTAGCTGAGGTTGTGGTGGTGTTAGTCATTAGTTCTTCTATGGTTATGTCTTTAAATGAGTTCCATAAGTCTGGAGGGTTTGTAGTGTTAGGATAGAGTAGGAAAGGGCTTAGTGAGGAGGGTAGGAAATGGGGGGGGGGGGGGGTCAGATAATAATTGTGCCGTTTTGGAGATAGTGTCGAATGTTGTGAGGATACCTCTGGACAGTTCACCTAGTTGGTAAGCAGATTTTTTTATGCCCCACAAGTTTGCTAATTGACACTTGGTTAAAGACAGGAGTTCAATATCAGAACCTAAAATTCTAAATTTAGGTATGCAAAGTTGGAGCCACCTTTTTAGTTGGATCGCCCTGTAATATGTCTGCGCATCTGGGAGCCCCATACCCCCTTGGGATCTATCCCTAGTCAATTTGTCGTACGCTAAGCGTGATTTTTTCCCCTTCCACAGAAAGGAAGAAAATAGGGAGCGTACCGAAATAAAAAAGGATTGAGGCAAGTGAATGGGAATCATTTGGAGGAGGTATAGTAACTTAGGCATAATATAAGTCTGAAGCAGATTTTTCCTGCCCAGCCAAGATACAAAGGGGAGAGACAGCGAACTCAGTTGATCTTTTATGTTTTTAAGTAGTGGGATATAGTTTTTGGAGTATAGAGACTTTGCATCGTTTGTTAGGAAAATACCTAGATATTTGATCTTTTCTTGTTGCCACATAAACGGGTATGAAGAGCGCAGAGATTGGGCTTGGGACGAAGGGATGGAAATATTAAGTGCTTCTGACTTAGAATAATTAATTTAAAAATTTGATAGTGTGCCAAATTGTTCAAATAGAGACATGAGTGGTGGGAAAGCTTTGATAGGATTTGTGATTAGGAGGAGGAGATCATCCGCGAAAGCAGCGCATTTATGTTCTTCTGTAGGGGTTTTTAAACCTTTAATTTGTGGGTTGTCCCTTATCGCCTGCAGCAAGGTCTCCATGGTGATGATGAAAAGAGTGGGGGATAACGGACAACCTTGGCGAGTGCCATTTCTTATATTGAATGGTTTAAATAATGTACCGTTAATCCTCACTCTTGCACTGGGTTGATGATAGAGAGACATAACTGCATCAACAAAGGGGGGGGGGGGTATATTGAATCTAAGGAGAGCTTTTTGCATATACGACCAGTCTACACGGTCGAATGCCTTCTCGGCATCAGTGCCCAGAAGGATGAGAGGAAGTTTTTTCGACTTTACTAGCTGAATCGCATGCAGTACTCTGCACGAGTGATGGTTTCCTTCTCTACCCCTCACAAATCCAGCCTGATCTTTATGGATTATACTTGGGACAATTTTATTAAGACGATTGGCTAGGATCCTCGCCCATACCTTAATATCTAGATTCAATAGAGATATAGGCCTATAGCTACTACATTCTGTTTCCTTTTTTCCTTCTTTCGCTATGACTGTGATGGTGGCTTCTAGAGTTTGCTTTGGAGGCCGAGATCCTGACATTAGTGCCTGGCACCATGATGTCATATGTGGAAGGAGAGTAGGGAGTAGCTTTTTATAATAACCCGCAGGTAGTCCATCGGGGCCTGGGGCTTTTCCATTGGGGAGGGCTTTAATTATATCCGTAAGTTCTTCCGCAGTTATGGGGGTAAGAAGGGATAGGCTATCTTCTTCTGAAATGCTAGGCAGGTTGAGCTTGGAGAGAAAGGCTTCAGTCATCTGTGATTTTATTTCTTTCTGTGAGTTCGAGGGTAAATTATATAATTGACTGTAAAAATGGCTGAATTCAGTGGCTAGCTCACTGGTGTCACTGACTGTAATACCCGTGTGTGTTTTAATGCACTTAATAAATTGTGCATCCTTCCTTAATCAGGAGGGATGTTAATTTGCTTCCCCTGTCGCCATGCGCATAATGTTTGAATTGTGTATACTGGTATGCTTTAGCGCACCTAATATTGAGCAGTTCTTTTAATTTATTTCGAAGGGAAATCAGGTCATCATTCATGATCTTTGCTTTTGACTGTTTCTGTATGGATTCTTTTTTGATCTTAGAGCCTAGGGCTATCAGTTCACCTCTAATGAACGCTTTATGTGCTTCCCAAACCACCGTCTGAGAGGTGTCAGAGGGTTTATTTTCTTGAAAATAAAGGGTCAGTTTTTTAGAAAGATCTAGCACAGAGCGATCCGAATCAAGCAATGTCTCATTAAGCCTCCACGCCCACTCCCTCACCGGAAGAGAGGAAAGGGACAGACACGCCGAGACTGGTGCGTGATCAGAAATTGTGATAGAACCAATTTCTGCTTTTTTAAGGGTGCTCAGATGCGCGTCTGAAATGAAAATGTAGTCGATTCTTTGAAAAGAATGATGCGTTTGTGAGAAATAGGAATAATCCTTAGCTGATGTATTAAGGGTTCTCCATGTGTCAATTAAGTGAGAATTGGATAAGAGTTTCTGGATGCCACCAAGAGATCTTTGTGCCAGGGCAGAGACACCTCTTGAAGAATCTAAACTAGGGTTGAGGGACACGTTTAAGTTCCCTCCTACTAACAATAGGCCTTCAGCAAACGTCTGGAATTTTTCAAGTGTGGCTTTGAGCCATTTAAATTGGTTTTTGTTCGGTGCGTAAATACTCGCTAGTGTAATTAAGGTCCGACCTATTTTACCCTTGACAAAAATATAACGACCCTCCAAGTCAGAAAGAGTTAAAATGTGCTCGAAGGGAATATGTTTAGCTATAGCTATACTAACCCCCCTAGCTGCTTTTCTGTATGTGGAGTGGTACCACTTGTCATATCGTACTTGTGGTAGTTTAGGAATCCTGTCAGATTTTAGATGGGTCTCTTGAAGAAAGCAAGAAAGCATATGTCTGCATTCCCTCTCCACAAGAGAGCTAGTACCTGAGACCTCTTTTGAGGCGTGTTGAAGCCTCTGATGTTAAAGGTGGTTGTAGTCACAGAAGCCATGGAGTTGAGATCTGCAAGGGGACATAGTCTTCAGGAGTAAAATTTTCCAAAAGCAGCCTACAATAAAACAAAAATAAAAGAAATAATAACAAAGCCATTAAAAACTGACTTATAACGACATTAGAAACATCTAACTGAATATAAACATCAGGTCCAATCGTTGTTAATTTTAGATTAAGTGTAGAGAAGGACCAAAAACTTCTGCACGATAGAGCGGGCCTAATACTAAGGCCGTTGTTGCTTATGCAGATGTGGCTTACGGGGACAGCGGATCTCATGGGAACCTGATCTGGCACCGCTGACCCGTGTGTGGTGTAGGCAAAGGTATGCAATCAGTAACATAGCATAAGTGAATGTTAAGGATGGTCGAGTCTTGAGACACTGGTAAATAACAGACATTTGAGCCTAGTTGGGAAGGCGAAAATGAAGGGGGGAGAGGAAGAAATACAGAGGTGTAGGCATTAAATAAGATCAACCTGAGAGGTTGCTAGGGTAGGGTAGTCGTTGTATAAAGGGTTAATTGTAACCCTGAATCCTGACTCGACCATACCTGACCTTTAACCTAAAATAATGAAGTAAGGGAAAGACACCTAGTGAGCTGTTGCTAACTGTGACTGTACGAGACACAGTGAATGGTCCTGTTACGTGACCATTACACTGCCCATATACCTGTTTCTGATCATTAGGTTGTAAAATCATGTTAGCACTTTGGTATGACATTAGATAGAACACTTATAAATGCAATGATAAAAGGAAATTAGCGAGAGACAAGACTGGGTAAAATCATATGAAGTATAAAAGGATAACGCTAATTTGTACAGGAGGAGGAGAAGGTGAAGGGGGGGTAGCCTATGGGGGGAAAGGTAGTGAACAAGAGAAGGGGGGGCGAAAGAAAAAGAAGAAGAAGAAGAAGAACCAAGAGAAGGACACAAAGGGTGGAAAAATAATAGCTGAGAGATAAACGTATAGTACGCAATGCAGCTGGTACACTGTTCCTTAACTATACATGCAGTAGAAAAATCAGCAGTAATTGATTTAAATGGGTCCTATATAGTACACAATGCTCAATTAGCTGGTAAGTTTGGTATAACTATTCTGTATAATAAGAAATTCTCATTTTTTGGTAGATCTCGAGTGTCTGTTTCTGGATGGGGTCGACCATGGTTCCAGACTTGGTAAAGGAGGTAGCTGTCTAGGGAAACTGTTTACAGGCATCCAGGAGTAGGGATGAGCGAACTCAAACTGTATAGTTCGGGTTCGTACCGAATTTTGGGGTGTCCGTGACACGGACCCGAACCCGGACATTTTCGTAAAAGTCCGGGTTCGGTGTTCGTCGCTTTCTTGGCGCTTTTGTGACGCTTTCTTGGCGCTTTTTGAAAGGCTGCAAAGCAGCCAATCAACAAGCGTCATACTACTTGCCCCAAGAGGCCATCACAGCCATGCCTACTATTGGCATGGCTGTGATTGGCCAGAGCACCATGTGACCCAGCCTCTATTTAAGCTGGAGTCACATAGCGCCGCCCGTCACTCTGCTCTGATTAGCGTAGGGAGAGGTTGCGGCTGCGACAGTAGGGCGAGATTAGGCAGAATAACTCCTCCAAAGGACTTGATTAATCGATCGATCTGCAGCTGTGCATCATTGAGCTGCTGAAATTCAATTGCTCACTGTTTTTAGGCTGCCCAGACCGTTTGTCAGTCACTTTTTTCTGGGGTGATCGGCGGCAATTTTGTGTCTTGTGGTGCGCCGAGACAAGCTGCGACCAAGTGCATTTAACCCTCAATGGTGTGGTTGTTTTTTGGCTAAAGCCTACATCAGGGTAAAGCTGTCACACCAAGTGCATTTAACCAGCAATAGTCTGTTTATTTTTTGGCCATATACTACATCAGGGGCAAGCTGCGCCTGTCACCAAGTGCATTTAACCCTCAATGGTGTGGTTGTTTTTTGGCTAAAGCCTACATCAGGGTGAAGCTGTCACACCAAGTGCATTTAACCAGCAATAGTCTGTTTATTTTTTGGCCATATACTACATCAGGGGCAAGCTGCGCCTGTCACCAAGTGCATTTAACCCTCAATGGTGTGGTTGTTTTTTGGCTAAAGCCTACATCAGGGTGAAGCTGTCACACCAAGTGCATTTAACCAGCAATAGTCTGTTAATTTTTTGGCCATATACTACATCAGGGGCAAGCTGCGCCCATCACCAAGTGCATTTAACCCTCAGAAGTGTGGTTGGTCAAGCTGTCACACCAAGTGCATTTAACCAGCAATAGTCTGTTCATTTTTTGGCCATATACTACATCAGGGGCAAGCTGCGCCCGTCACCAAGTGCATTTAACCCTCAGTAGTGTGGTTGGTCAAGCTGTCACACCAAGTGCATTTAACCAGCAATAGTCTGTTCATTTTTTGGCCATATACTACATCAGGGGCAAGCTGCGCCCGTCACCAAGTGCATTTAACCCTCAGTAGTGTGGTTGGTCAAGCTGTCACACCAAGTGCATTTAACCAGCAATAGTCTGTTCATTTTTTGGCCATATACTACATCAGGGGCAAGCTGCGCCCGTCACCAAGTGCATTTAACCCTCAGTAGTGTGGTTGGTCAAGCTGTCACACCAAGTGCATTTAACCAGCAATAGTCTGTTCATTTTTTGGCCATATACTACATCAGGGGCAAGCTGCGCCCGTCACCAAGTGCATTTAACCCTCAGTAGTGTGGTTGGTCAAGCTGTCACACCAAGTGCATTTAACCAGAAATAGTCTGTTCATTTTTTGGCCATATACTACATCAGGGGCAAGCTGCGCCCGTCACCAAGTGCATTTAACCCTCAGTAGTGTGGTTGGTCAAGCTGTCACACCAAGTGCATTTAACCAGCAATAGTCTGTTCATTTTTTGGCCATATACTACATCAGGGGCAAGCTGCGCCCGTCACCAAGTGCATTTAACCCTCAGTAGTGTGGTTGGTCAAGCTGTCACACCAAGTGCATTTAACCAGCAATAGTCTGTTCATTTTTTGGCCATATCCCAGTCTAATTCTGTCAGTAAATCCATACCGGTCACCCAGCGCCTAAATACTAGGCCTCAAATTTATATCCCGCTAAATCTGTCGTTACCGCTGTACTGTTGTGGCTGGGCAAGTTATTTAGTGTCCGTCAAAGCACATTTTTTGTTCTGGGTTGAAATACAATTCCCAATTTAGCAATTTCATAATTTAGTGGTTTCTGCTATATCAGAGCTATTTGAAATCTATCCCTAAAAGGGTATATAATATTCAAGGTGCACATAGGGTCATTCAGAATAACTTCACACACACGCTACTGTGCATTTCCAAGTCTAATTCTGTTAGTAAATCCATACCGGTCACCCAGCGCCTAAATACTAGGCCTCAAATTTATATCCCGCTAAATCTGTCGTTACCGCTGTACTGTTGTGGCTGGGCAAGTTATTTAGTGTCCGTAAAAGCACATTTTTTGTTCTGGGTTGAAATACAATTCCCAATTTAGCAATTTCATAATTTAGTGGTTTCTGCTATATCAGAGCTATTTGAAATCTATCCCTAAAAGGGTATATAATATTCAAGGTGCACATAGGGTCATTCAGAATAACTTCACACACACGCTACTGTGCATTTCCAAGTCTAATTCTGTCAGTAAATCCATACCGGTCACCCAGCGCCTAAATACTAGGCCTCAAATTTATATTCAGCTGAATTTAAATACAATACATTGGGCCAAATAATATTTTTGTTGTTGTGGTGAACGATAACAATGAGGAAAACATCTAGTAAGGGACGCGGACGTGGACATGGTCGTGGTGGTGTTAGTGGACCCTCTGGTGCTGGGAGAGGACGTGGCCGTTCTGCCACATCCACACGTCCTAGTGTACCAACTACCTCAGGTCCCAGTAGCCGCTAGAATTTACAGCGATATATGGTGGGGCCCAATGCCGTTCTAAGGATGGTAAGGCCTGAGCAGGTACAGGCATTAGTCAATTGGGTGGCCGACAGTGGATCCAGCACGTTCACATTATCTCCCACCCAGTCTTCTGCAGAAAGCGCACAGATGGCGCCTGAAAACCAACCCCATCAGTCTGTCACATCACCCCCATGCATATCAGGGAAACTGTCTGAGCCTCAAGTTATGCAGCAGTCTCTTATGCTGTTTGAAGACTCTGCTGGCAGGGTTTCCCAAGGGCATCCACCTAGCCCTTCCCCAGCGGTGGAAGACATAGACTGCACTGACGCACAACCACTTATGTTTCCTGATGATGAGGACATGGGAATACCACCTCAGCATGTCTCTGATGATGACGAAACACAGGTGCCAACTGCTGCGTCTTTCTGCAGTGTGCAGACTGAACAGGAGGTCAGGGATCAAGACTGGGTGGAAGACGATGCAGGGGACGATGAGGTCCTAGACCCCACATGGAATGAAGGTTGTGCCACTGACTTTCACAGTTTGGAGGAAGAGGCAGTGGTGAGACCGAGCCAACAGCGTAGCAAAAGAGGGAGCAGTGGGCAAAAGCAGAACACCCGCCGCCAAGAGACTCCGCCTGCTACTGACCGCCGCCATCTGGGACCGAGCACCCCAAAGGCAGCTTCAAGGAGTTCCCTGGCATGGCACTTCTTCAAACAATGTGCTGACGACAAGACCCGAGTGGTTTGCACGCTGTGCCATCAGAGCCTGAAGCGAGGCATTAACGTTCTGAACCTGAGCACAACCTGCATGACCAGGCACCTGCATGCAAAGCATGAACTGCAGTGGAGTAAACACCTTAAAACCAAGGAAGTCACTCAGGCTCCCCCTGCTACCTCTTCTGCTGCTGCCGCCTCGGCCTCTTCTGCTGCTGCCGCCTCGGCCTCTTCCTCCGCCTCTGCAGGAACGTTGGCACCTGCCGCCCAGCAAACAGGGGATGTACCACCAACACCAACACCACCTCCGTCACCATGCGTCTCAACCATGTCACACGGCAGCGTTCAGCTCTCCATCTCACAAACATTTGAGAGAAAGCGTAAATTCCCACCTAGCCACCCTCGATCCCTGGCCCTGAATGCCAGCATTTCTAAACTACTGGCCTATGAAATGCTGTCATTTAGGCTGGTGGACACAGACAGCTTCAAACAGCTCATGTCGCTTGCTGTCCCACAGTATGTTGTTCCCAGCCGCCACTACTTCTCCAAGAGAGCCGTGCCTTCCCTGCACAACCAAGTATCCGATAAAATCAAGTGTGCACTGCGCAACGCCATCTGTAGCAAGGTCCACCTAACCACAGATACGTGGACCAGTAAGCACGGCCAGGGACGCTATATCTCCCTAACTGCACACTGGGAAAATGTAGTGGCAGCTGGGCCCCAGGCGGAGAGCTGTTTGGTGCACGTCCTTCCGCCGCCAAGGATCGCAGGGCAAAGGATCATCTCCGGGCTGAGAATAACACAGGGACATCACAGGGATACATTTAGTGACCCATGTATGTCTGGCCCCACCATATCACGAGATTGGCCCTCCTTGACCTGGTCCTTAACATGGCTCTATTTTTTCTGTGTATGTCTTCTGTTTGTCTATCAATCCCCAAGTGAGGGATCATATATGTGTATCTTTTAAATTTTAGGTAGTTGACTTCTGTGATAGTGTTCGTAATTACAACTACCAATTCAGTATTTACATAGGTTTAAAACAACATTCTTTGCCTACTGTTGCCACCTCCTCCTTCTCGGCTTCCTCCTCCTCTTCTTCCACCTGCTCATCCAGTCAGCCACACACCTTCACCACCAACTTCAGCACAGCCCGGGGTAAACGTCAGCAGGCCATTCTGAAACTCATATGTTTGGGGGACAGGCCCCACACCGCACAGGAGTTGTGGCGGGGTATAGAACAACAGACCGACGAGTGGTTGCTGCCGGTGAGCCTCAAGCCCGGCCTGGTGGTGTGTGATAATGGGCGAAATCTCGTTGCAGCTCTGGGACTAGCCAGTTTGACGCACATCCCTTGCTTGGCGCATGTGCTGAATTTGGTGGTGCAGAAGTTCATTCACAACTACCCCGACATGTCAGAGCTGCTGCATAAAGTGCGGGCCGTCTGTTCGCGCCTCCGGCGTTCACATCCTGCTGCTGCTCGCCTGTCTGCGCTACAGCGTAACTTTGGCCTTCCCGCTCACCGCCTCATATGCGACGTGCCCACCAGGTGGAACTCCACCTTGCACATGCTGGACAGACTGTGCGAGCAGCAGCAGGCCATAGTGGAGTTTCAGCTGCAGCACGCACGGGTCAGTCGCACTACAGAACAGCACCACTTCACCACCAATGACTGGGCCTCCATGCGAGACCTGTGTGCCCTGTTGCGCTGTTTCGAGTACTCCACCAACATGGCCAGTGGCGATGATGCCGTTATCAGCGTTACAATACCACTTCTATGTATCCTTGAGAAAACACTTAGGGCGATGATGGAAGAGGAGGTGGCCCAGGAGGAGGAGGAGGAGGAAGAGGGGTCATTTTTAGCACTTTCAGGCCAGTCTCTTCGAAGTGACTCAGAGGGAGGTTTTTGGCAACAGCAGAGGCCAGGTACAAATGTGGCCAGCCAGCGCCCACTACTGGAGGACGAGGAGGACGAGGATGAGGAGGAGGTGGAGGAGGATGAGGATGAAGCATGGTCACAGCGGGGTGGCATCCAACGCAGCTCGGGTCCATCACTGGTGCGTGGCTGGGGGGAAAGGCAGGACGATGACGATACGCCTCCCACAGAGGACAGCTTGTCCTTACCCCTGGGCAGCCTGGCACACATGAGCGACTACATGCTGCAGTGCCTGCGCAACGACAGCAGAGTTGCCCACATTTTAACCTGTGCGGACTACTGGGTTGCCACCCTGCTGGATCCACGCTACAAAGACAATGTGCCACCTTACTTTCTGCACTGGAGCGTGATAGGAAGATGCGCGAGTACAAGCGCACGTTGGTAGACGCGCTACTGAGAGCATTCCCAAATGTCACAGGGGAACAAGTGGAAGCCCAAGGCCAAGGCAGAGGAGGAGCAAGAGGTCGCCAAGGCAGCTGTGTCACGGCCAGCTCCTCTGAGGGCAGGGTTAGCATGGCAGAGATGTGGAAAAGTTTTGTCAACACGCCACAGCTAACTGCACCACCACCTGATACGCAACGTGTTAGCAGGAGGCAACATTTCACTAACATGGTGGAACAGTACGTGTGCACACCCCTCCACGTACTGACTGATGGTTCGGCCCCATTCAACTACTGGGTCTCTAAATTGTCCACGTGGCCAGAGCTAGCCTTTTATGCCTTGGAGGTGCTGGCCTGCCCGGCGGCCAGCGTTTTGTCTGAACGTGTATTCAGCACGGCAGGGGGTGTCATTACAGACAAACGCAGCCGCCTGTCTACAGCCAATGTGGACAAGCTGATGTTCATAAAAATGAACCAGGCATGGATCCCACAGGACCTGTCCATCCCTTGTCCAGATTAGACATTAACTACCTCCCCTTAACCATATATTATTGTACTCCAGGGCACTTCCTCATTCAATCCTATTTTTATTTTCATTTTACCATTATATTGCGAGGCTACCCAAATTTGAATGAACCTCTCCTCTGTCTGGGTGCCGGGGCCTAAATATATGCCAATGGACTGTTCCAATGTTGGGTGACGTGAAGCCTGATTCTCTGCTATGACATGCAGACTAATTCTCTGCTGACATGAAGCCAGATTGTCTGTTACGGGACCTCTCTCCTCTGCCTGGGTGCTGGGCCTAAATTTATGAAAATGGACTCTTACAGTGGTGGGTGACGTGAAGCCTGATTCTCTGCTATGATATGAAGACTGATTCTCTGCTGACATGAAGCCAGATCCTCTGTTACGGGACCTCTCTCCTCTGCCTGGGTGCTGGGCCTAAATATCTGACAATGGACTGTTGCAGTGGTGGCTGACGTGAAGCCTGATTCTCTGCTATGACATGCAGACTAATTCTCTGCTGACATGAAGCCAGATTGTCTGTTACGGGACCTCTCTCCTCTGCCTGGGTGCTGGGCTAAATTTATGAAAATGGACTGTTGCAGTGGTGGCTGACGTGAAGCCTGATTCTCTGCTATGACATGAAGACTGATTCTCTGCTGACTTGAAGCCAGATTGTCTGTTACGGGACCTCTCTCTTCTGCCTGGGTGCTGGGCCTAAATTCATGAAAATGGACTCTTACAGTGGTGGGTGACGTGAAGCCTGATTCTCTGCTATGACATGAAGACTGATTCTCTGCTATGACATGAAGACTGATTCTCTGCTGACATGAAGCCAGATTGTCTGTTACGGGACCTCTCTCCTCTGCCTGGGTGCTGGGCCTAAATTTATGAAAATGGACTCTTACAGTGGTGGGTGACGTGAAGCCTGATTCTCTGCTATGATATGAAGACTGATTCTCTGCTGACATGAAGCCAGATTGTCTGTTACGGGACCTCTCTCCTCTGCCTGGGTGCTGGGCCTAAATATCTGACAATGAACTGTTGCATTGGTGGCTGACGTGAAGCCTGATTCTCTGCTATGACATGCAGACTGATTCTCTGCTGACATGAAGCCAGATCCTCTGTTACGGGACCTCTCTCCTCTGCCTGGGTGCTGGGCCTAAATATCTGACAATGGACTGTTGCATTGGTGGCTGACGTGAAGCCTGATTCTCTGCTATGACATGCAGACTAATTCTCTGCTGACATGAAGCCAGATTGTCTGTTACGGGACCTCTCTCCTCTGCCTGGGTGCTGGGCCTAAATTTATGACAATGGACTGTTGCAGTGGTGGCTGACGTGAAGCCTGATTTTCTGCTATGACATGCAGACTGATTCTCTGCTGACATGAAGCCAGATCCTCTGTTACGGGACCTCTCTCCTCTGCCTGGGTGCTGGGCCTAAATATCTGACAATGGACTGTTGCATTGGTGGCTGACGTGAAGCCTGATTCTCTGCTATGACATGCAGACTAATTCTCTGCTGACATGAAGCCAGATTCTCTGTTACGGGACCTCTCTCCTCTGCCTGGGTGCTGGGCCTAAATATCTGACAATGGACTGTTGCAGTGGTGGCTGACGTGAAGCCTGATTTTCTGCTATGACATGCAGACTGATTCTCTGCTGACATGAAGCCAGATCCTGTTACGGGACCTCTCTCCTCTGCCTGGGTGCTGGGCCTAAATATCTGACAATGGACTGTTGCATTGGTGGCTGACGTGAAGCCTGAATCTCTGCTATGACATGCAGACTAATTCTCTGCTGACATGAAGCCAGATTGTCTGTTACGGGACCTCTCTCCTCTGCCTGGGTGCTGGGCCTAAATTTATGACAATGGACTGTTGCAGTGGTGGCTGACGTGAAGCCTGATTCTCTGCTATGACATGCAGACTGATTCTCTGCTGACATGAAGACAGATTCTCTGTTACGGGACCTCTCTCCTCTGCCTGGGTGCCGGGGCCTAAATATCTGAGAATGGACTGTTCCAGTGGTGGGTGACGTGAAGCCAGATTCTCTGCTATGGGACCTCTGTCCAATTGATTTTGGTTAATTTTTATTTATTTAATTTTTATTTTAATTCATTTCCCTATCCACATTTGTTTGCAAGGGATTTACCTACATGTTGCTGCCTTTTGCAGCCCTCTAGCCCTTTCCTGGGCTGTTTTACAGCCTTTTTAGTGCCGAAAAGTTTGACTTCAATGGGGTTCGGGATCGGGACGAAGTTCGGATCGGGTTCGGATCCCGAACCCGAACATTTTCGGGGAGTTCGGCCGAACTTCTCGAACCCGAACATCCAGGTGTCCGCTCAACTCTATCCAGGAGTCCACCGATATAGGGTCAATGTCCAGGTGATCCCATAACTCAGGAAGATCAGCCGGGGTCCGGATCGTGAAGCGTCGGCCATCTTTGGAGAAGGTAAGACCGAAAGGAAACAGCCATCTATATAAAATCTTCTGTTCCCTGAGGTGGTCCGTCAGAGGCTTCAGCAACCTTCTTTTATAAAGCGTTGACGGGGCGATGTCTTGATATAGTGAGATTTTTCCGTCTTTATAACGCAGCTCTTTCCTTTCTCTCGCTGCTTGTAATAATGCCGCGGTGCTTCTGTAACTTAGTAGGCCGCAAATGACATCGCGTGGCGGTTCCCCCTTCTTAGGGACTGGTCGCAAGGATCTATGGATCCTTTCTATCACAATGTCCTGGGCTTTGTCTGCCCCCAGAAGATCAACAAAAAGCTGTTCCGCAGTGCCCTGTAAGTCTGCATTACTCACGGATTCTGGAAGGCCTTTAAGCCGGATATTTTTTCTTCTGCTCCGATTCTCCTGATCTTCAATTAACAACAGAGCTGTATTGAGCGATCTCTCTTGTTTTTCCAGGAGTACGGATACTGCAGACGCCCTTTTAGTTATCAGACTCTGGTTCCCTTCGAGAGATTCGACTCTGTGGCCTAGTGATTTCGTGTCCTCCCTCATTTCTCTGATTTCTTGGAGCAGCGGTGCCAGCGCTTGGGTAAGTGAATCTTTGAGGAAGGATCTGGTGAGAATGGTGCTGCCGTCCTCAGACTGAACGGTGTCGATCTTCTCTCTTTCTCCCTCTGTGCCTCTGCATCCATCGCCGTCTTCCTCCTCCGATTCCAGCAGCGAGGGTTGCGGCGCCATTTTGCTCAGTCGCGCCGGAGAAAGCGCCAGCTTTTTCCTGATAAAACGGTCCATCTCCGTTTGTCCCTTCTTATGTTTGGGGGTAGCCAGATTGTCTCTGGGCTTGTCTCTCCCGATTTTAACCATATTCTTCGGAGTTCAGGTGTCTTTTTATCATAAAACACGGGTCTAAGCAGCAGGAGCTCTCACTCAGACCTCCATCACGCTCAGCGGTCAGGCTCCGCCCCCGGACTTGATGGACTTTTGTCTTTTTCCAACCTTAGCAACTATGTAACTATGTAACTGGGACTTACTGTGGGGTGATAGCTTTTGCAGGCACAATTATTGGCCATATAAAAACAAGTCAGAGGTTCCGGACACACATTGTGGCAATCGCATGCGGCTGAAACCCACATGCGATTACACAAAATGCATCTATATTCAACAAACATTTGGTTAAGGCTTAACACCAGCTTGGTAAGAGACTTAAAAGTTGTTTTCTTAAAGTCATATAGACTGTGATACGCTTAGTGTAGAGTCTGAGAGGGCTGTGCAAGACACAAAAATTCAAACTGTGCCAAAAAGAGAATCACTGTCTCATGCAGTGGCCTGCACTAAGCATAATACAGCGACCTGGTCTAATTTAGAGTGTTAATTTCAGACATTTTACTAATTTGCTTTTGATACTACCCATGCTGCATTTCTGAGATACATAGCTTTATTTTGTGTGTTTGGACAACCTGCCCCAATGCAGTGGGTCTTAAATGATGAGGTGATTAACTTAGAGTCCCATGGACAGGAAGTCCACAATCAACTGTTAGCATAAAACCAAGGAAAATTTATAATATACATACTACAGAAAACATCAGTTACTGCAGCACTGATTTCATTCTCACCAACTCTTGTCTGAAGGCAGCTTTGAAGCATCTTGGTAGCTCAGAGGGCTTTCCAGTCACCTACTACTAAGGTTATTAAGGGTGATGTGTTCTGACTAGAAATAATCAAAGTTGACAAAGTGGAATTTGATCGTAATTTCAGGAAAAATTTGATTTGTCCCGAATCCGAATTTCCTGACACTGTCTGGTAACAAATCATATTTTTTCTTAAAATGGCTGCTGCACATGTTAGGACATAGAGCAAAGAACTCTGGTAACGAGGAATCATCGACAATGCAATGCATGCAGCCAATCAGCAGCCAGCCCTGTGATGTCACACAGCCCTATAAATAGCCTCAGCCATCTTGGATTCAGCCATTTTCCAGTGTACTTAGTGCAGGGAGAGACCTCAGCAGGCACTAGGAAAAGTGTTAGGAAAGACTTGAAAACTTTTAATTTGCTCAATAGAAGTTTAGGGAAAGAGCATTAGAAGTTTAGGGAAAGAATAGGGAGAAATTATTCCACAGTATTGAAGCAGAACTGGGTACAATAGGGAAGTGTACATCCTGGGTAATAGGAAAACAATCCTATTACACCTTGCTGCACTGACTGAGGATCCAAATTGCCATTATACTGCTACTTTCAGGTTTGCAATAGATGATACCTCAATAATTCCAGCAAACAGTTCTTGTTATTGGGGTGCAAGTGCTGTGTGATACAGCCATTAACAGGGTGTATTGCTAGGAAATATTTCTGCGTCTTATTTAGAGATTAAAAAAATAAAATCAATTAGCCGATTCACCCAATTTTTGGGGATAAATTTGGTTTGATCCAAATATATTTGCGGCAAATTATGTTAAAAACAGCTATTTCCTGTCTGCTGAGAGCCTTTATAGTGGTGTAGTACACTGTGCCTTATAGTAACACGCTTAGGGAGTCTGCTTTGGTAGTAAAATATGTCCGTATGACATGCAGATGACAGGTGTTACTCTTAGAATCAATGCACACTTCACTTATTAGGGCAGTCACGGGGCCAAAACTGATCAAATAACTCAAGCATGAACTCAGCCTTACAGGTCGATGTTAGTGCCAAGAACAAGCACACTCTTTTCACACTCTCGCAGAGCCCCCCCAGACAGAGTCGAGAGGGTGTCAGCAGTAAGTTTGTGTTGACTAGTGATGAGTGGCAGGGGCAATATTCAAATTTGTGATATTTTGCAAATATTTTGTTGAATATTTGTCAAATATTCTCTAATTTGAGATTATATTCTTGATTGCGAAAAGGGCAATGTATTATTTGCTTATGTGCGCAAAATACCGGCATGGGTCACTTATGCTACATTTTTCAAGCTGGTATAAGTTTCCTGAGACTGGAGAAAATGGTTAACACGGCAGAACATTAGAATAGCTTTATGCAAATAGAGTGCTCCAATATATTTGCACTTGCGAATTTCCGGTTATTAATGTTGTGCATATTTTTCCGCAATACGTGGAACTTGTATAGTAAGGGGCAGGCAACATTTCTATTTGTTGCTAGGGATGTTGCTAAGCTGTGACAAAGCCTTCTCATTGGCCCACAATCTAGAAGAAGGGAGGGATGATTACCTGTACTGTGTTAAAAAAATAAACACAAAAAAACAAATATTCGTCATTACGAATATATAGCACTATATTCTAAATATTCGCAAATTCTCGAAGTGCCGATAGTCGCAATAAAAAATTTTGTTTCAAATATTTGCGCTCAACACTAGTGTTGACATCACTGATTAATTTGCCCTTCCTCTGATCCGTCAGAACAATAACCCACAAAAAATGGATCCTGTCTGTGAAGCATAAGCCTTCACTCGGTCAGCATTTGCTCAATAATCCATCAGTGTTGCTAATGCCCAAAAAAAACAAAAACAAGAGTGGATGTAAAACAGAGATGACACGTGAATGGAATATTTGCACGTCTTCTGTGTTTTCTACCCACTCCTCCTTTTGGCTACCAAATCATAATTCAATTCTGATGGAACCATATAGGCCTTACGGCTGCTACACAGAGAGAATCCGTTGTGCATCTCATTTTTCCTTCCTTCTGACAGATCAGAAGAAAGGTCAAATAAATCATGATGTCAGCCAAGCCGAAAGGCAAAATAGTGGTCCAGTCATGAAGTGGGGAGGGTGGGAACAGCATGAGAAGTCCACAGAGTGGACCTATGACATAGTGGTGAGGAAGAAGCAGCATGAAGAGATTACAGAGTGGCCCAATGACAGGGTCTGGAGCTGGCAGCAGCATGAGGAGGCCACCGAGTGGCACAATGACAGAGTCTGTAATTTGCAGCAGTATGAGGAGGCCACCGAGTGGCACAATGACCGAATCTGAAGGTGGCGGTATCAGGAGAAAGCCACCGAGCGGCACAATGACCGAGTCTGGAGGTGTTGGCATCAGGAGAATGCCACTAAGTGGCACAATTACAGAGTCTGGAGGTGGTAGATGCAGCAGCAGCATCAGGAGAAGGGTACCGAGTGGCACAATGACAGAATCTTGAGGTGGTGGCAGCATCAAGAGGTTGCCATTGTATTCATGTACTTTTTGTATATTTGTTGTTTCAAAATATATATATATATTTTCCTCACACTTTCAGAGGTCACACGACCTCACACAACGTCATTCGATCCATATAGCAAAAGGAATTTTTCAGTCACCCATCATTTTTGCCCAAAAAAATAAAAACATTGAAAGACAAAATAGTTACACATCAACATTACTCCCCCCCCCCCAAAAAAAAAAACACTTTGAAAGAGTGGAACAATGAGAGAGTCTGGAGGTGGGAGTAGCATGAGTAGGCCGCAGAGTGGCACAACGACAGAGTCTGGAGGTGGCAGCAGCATGAATAGGCCACAAAGTGGCACAACAACAGAGTCTGGAGGTGGCAGCAGCATGAGTAGGCCACAAAGTGGCACAACGACCGAGTCTGGAGGTGGCAGCAGCAAGAGAAGGCCACAGAGTAGCACAACGAATGAGTCTGGGGGTGGCAGCAGCATGAGTTAGCCACAAATATCACAACCGGCGTGCCGATCACAAACGTGACGCAAAGGGAGGGAAAAGGGAAGGCCCTGTCCAAGGGAGAGGGAAAGGTGGTGACCCCTAACTCACCTTGAGGCTGGCACCTGACTGCCCTGACGTCCCTAGACGGATTTCTCACCCGTACGCTGATCACGTGCCTAAAACCCTGGCTTTCCCTAAGATGAGCCCTAGGTAGTGAATAGGGCGGTGGGAACACTAGTCCGCACCACTAACACTAAAGGAAAACACCAAGGAGAGGACAGACAATACAGACAAAACATATAATCCCAGGTGGGGAACAACAGTGGACAACAAAAGCCCAACAGGGATCCGGAGGGTAACGCTCTGGAACAACAACCAGGAATCACAGCTACACAGCTCCAGTGGGTCAGTATAGAAGTCCAGGCAGGAAGCTCTATATCTGGCAACCAGAGAAGTGGGAGAGGAGAATATAAGGAGGTTGGGAGTGACAGACAAGAAACAGCTGAGGAGAAGAAGTTATGGATCCCTGAGTGAGACAAAAAGGATTGCAAGGCAAACACAGAAAGCTATCATTAAGAAGCAGCATGATCTTTAGACATAGAGCGCGCAGCCACCCGCTGCGACTTCCTGACCCCGGGTACAACGGAGTCAGACATGGCTCTTGACACCCTCGTGACAGTACCCCCCCTTTCCACGAGGGGCCTCCGGACACTCAGGACCAGGTCTCTCAGGATGAGAGGCATGGAAAGCCCGAACTAACCTGTCGGCGTTTACCTCTGACGCTGGAACCCACATTCTTTCCTCGGGACCGTAACCCCTCCAACGCACCAGATATTGAAGAGAGCGGCGGACCCGACGAGAATCAACAATTTTGGATATTTGAAACTCCAGATTACCATCAACAATAAAAGGAGGGGGTGGCAGCGGTGACGGTTCTAGAGGTGGAACATACTTTTTGAGTAACGACTTATGGAAGACATTATGGATTTTAAAAGTCTGAGGTAGCTCCAGGCGAAAAGCCACGGGGTTAATGATGGCTACTATTTTGTAAGGACCAATGAACCTAGGACCCAGTTTCCAAGAGGGAACCTTTAACTTAATATTCCTAGTAGATAACCACACATAGTCATTCACTCCTAGGTCCGGACCTGGCGACCGTTTCTTATCAGCCATGCATTTATATTTACCTCCCATATTTCTCAAGTTAGCTTGCACCTTCTGCCATACAGATGAAAGAGATGACGAAAACCGTTCCTCTTCGGGAACCCCTGATGACCCCCCTTCTTTAAAAGTACAGAATTGGGGATGAAAAACATATGCACCGAGAAATGGTGACTTGCCAGTGGATTCCTGACGGCGATTATTTATAGCAAACTCAGCTAACGGTAAATATGATGACCACGCCTCTTGGTTTTCAGACACAAAACACCTTAGGTACGTCTCAAGGTTTTGGTTGGTACGCTCAGTCTGTCCATTTGACTGAGGATGGAAAGCTGAGGAAAAGGACAAGTGTACCCCCAAACGGGAATAAAAAGCTTTCCAAAACTTTGAAATAAACTGGGTTCCCCGATCCGAAACAACATCGGAAGGGACCCCGTGAAGCTTCACGATTTCACTGATGAATACCTGAGCAAGAGTCTTAGCATTAGGTAGTGTGGGTAACGCAATAAAGTGTACAATTTTGCTAAACCTGTCTACTACTACCAAGATAACTGTTTTACTCGCAGACAAAGGTAAGTCAGTGATGAAATCCATTGATAGATGTGTCCATGGCCTATTGGGAATGACAAGTGGCAATAAAGACCCTGCTGGACGTGTATGAGAGACTTTCGCGCGTGACAAGTAGACACAAAATCCATTACATCCTGACGCAACCTTGGCCACCAAAAACGACGAGACAAAAGCTCCAAGGTTGATTTACTACCCGGGTGCCCAGCAAGTGCAGAATTATGATGTTCCTTCAATAATGCGAGACGCAGGTTTAACGGTACAAACAATTTCTCTGAGGGGCAAGAGACCGGGGCGTGCCCCTTGGGCCTCTAACACCTTTCCCTCCAGAACAGAGTGTACAGCAGAGACAACCACTCCTCTTTGTAAAATGGGTACCGGATCACCAACATTACCCCCTCCAGGGAAACTACGAGATAATGCGTCTGCCTTGGTATTTTTTGCCCCAGGACGATAGGTGATGAAATAGTTAAACCTGGTAAAAAATAGCGACCACCTAGCTTGTCTAGGGGTGAGACGCTTAGCTGATTCGAGGTACAGAAGGTTTTTGTGGTCCGTAATCACCGTGACGGGGTGGATTGCCCCCTCTAAGAAGTGACGCCATTCTTCAAACGCTAGTTTAATAGCTAATAGTTCCCTATTGCCAATATCATAGTTCTTCTCCGCTGCAGATAGTTTTTTAGAGAAGAAAGTGCAAGGACGCCATTTGCCAGGAGACAGACCCTGAGACAGTACAGCCCCCACTCCCACCTCTGACGCATCTACTTCAACAATAAAAGGCTGGGAGACATCAGGTTGAATTAGTACAGGTAAACCTCTCTTTTAGAGAGGAAAATGCAATTTTTGCAGCGTCAGACCATTTAGAAAAATCTGTCCCCTTCCTAGTCATGTCAGTAAGGGGTTTAACAATCACAGAATAATTTTTTATGAACTTTCTATAGAAATTAGCAAAACCCAAGAACCGTTGCAGTGCTTTAAGGTTCTCAGGAAGATCCCAATCTAAAATTGCCTGGACCTTCCTAGGATCCATACGGAAACCTGAAGCAGATAATAGATATCCCAGGAACTGTATTTCCTGAACGGCGAAGACACACTTTTCAATTTTCGCATATAATTTATTCGTCCGTAGGACCTGCAGTACCTGTCTGACATGTACCTCATGTGTTTTCAGATCAGACGAATAAATTAAGATATCATCTAGGTATATCACCACAAACCTGCCGATAAGATGACTAAAAATATCATTAACGAAATGTTGGAAGACAGCAGGAGCATTGGTCAGACCGAAAGGCATGACTAGATTTTCATAATGCTCCTTAGGGGTGTTAAAAGCTGTCTTCCACTCATCCCCTTCCTTAAAACGAATCAGATTGTAGGCCCCCCTAAGATCAAGTTTGGAGAACCACTTAGCACTCGCAATCTGATTAAACAGGTCAGGAATAAGAGGAAGGGTCTCGGATGGTTATCCGGTTTAGTTCGCGGAAATCTAGGCAAGGACGCAGGCCCCCATCTTTCTTTTTAACAAAGAAAAACCCTGCAGCCATGGGTGATGAAGAGGGTCTGATGTGTCCCTTAGCTAGACTCTCAGAGATATAATCTTTCATGGCTTGTCTCTCCGGACCCGAAAGATTATATAACCTGGTCTTGGGTAATTTTGCACTGGGCAGGTTAACCGGGCAATCATAAGGACGGTGAGGTGGTAACTTCTGACAACCCTTTTCAGAAAAAATGTCCTCAAAGTCTGAAACAAATGTAGGTAGAGTAGCTATGGAGGCGACTAAGCAATTGCTATTTAAGCAATTTTCTCTGCAATGCTCACTCCACTCCAATATCTCCCTGGCCTGCCAATCCACCACTGGATTGTGCGCTACCAACCAGGGAAGACCCAATACCACAGGAGAGGGAAGGCCCTCCAGAACATAACATGATAGACACTCGTTATGGTGGTCCCCTACTCAAAGGTGTAAGTTATGGACAATGTGAGTGAGGTTTCTCTGAGACAGAGGAGCAGAATCAATAGTGAATATGGGAATAGGTCTCTGTAGCGTACAGAGAGACAAACCCATAGTGCGGGCAAAATGGGCATCTATCAAATTTACCCCTGCTCCACTGTCTAGAAAGAAAGAAATAGTCTCCGTCTTTTTTTTTTTTAAATCTTTTTATTGATTTTGTGACAAAGATAAGGGTATACAAACAGTAGTGCAGTGAAGCTGATTCTACAATAGTATTCAAGCGAGTCAGCACAAAAAGGTGTAAAGCAATTAAGACAAAGGTACAATTTTAGTACGTTACAATACAGCCTGACAGACGATGGTGAAAAGAGCGTGCAAAAATGCAAGAACAATTATTACCGATAAACTTAGCCTTTGCATCCTGTTATCTAATGGCTTCTTGTCAGCGAGTGATAAAGCCGTGTTAACCGGTCTTCTTGGGGCTGGAGCATGCGTGGGACGAGAACTTATGAAGGACTCCTGTGTGTCTGAGCAAATATCATAAGATCTGACGTCCCCTTTATTATAAAGGTAACCTTTGTCCGGCCAAAACGGGATACCAAGAGGTAGCACCCAGCTTCTGACATTAATGATTATCAAGTAGGGGGAAACAGAATAATAAACTAAACAAGTAAACAAGAGGGGGGGGGGGGAGGGGGGGAGTTAAAGGGGAACAAGGCGGAAAAGCACGCGTTAACCACCAATGAGAGAGCGGGAATCTGAACCACAAGGATATAATGTAGGAAAGGCCAACTGAGAGCTAGCTGGAGTGACCAGGCATCCCACCATTGCTGCGTATGAAGTTAGTGTCAGGCATCTCTGTTAGGATATTGTTCTAAGCCAGGGTGAAATCATGTAGTGGTCACCTGTGGGTGAGAACTAAGAGAGGAGGTGTCCATTTTTTGATTTGGTTTCAGATTCAGGGGGGCGAGGCGCTGCGGCATGACGTGAACAGACGGGCGTGCGGCGATCCTCCCCCCTCCCATGACGCCGACTCCAGCTCCTGCTCCTGCTCTCGCCGCAGCGTGGGCGACGACTCCGACGTGCTGATGCGCTGATGCGCTCTCCGATGAGCCCTCCGATGAGCCCGATTCCCTGTTGAGAGGCTGACTTACCTGATCGATGTCCCTGCTGCGTCCACTGGTGTCTCCTCCTGCTGTGAAGCTGCGAAGCTGCGCTGTGAAGCTGTGAAGCTCTGTTACCCTCTCTGCTGAGTCGACTTAGGAGGCCGTTTGTCCGGGGTCCTTACCTGGTCCTTACCTGGGGTCCTAACTGTCTCAGGCTGCCCTTCTGTGCCCGCTCCGGACTGTTCCAAACTGGAGGTTACATGCGGTGTCTGAAGACTTAGAGTCGTGAGTAAATGACCCCTAGTGGGTACTACATTGTTGCCTGCATGGTTTTTTCGCCTGTTTGGCACTATCTAAAAGGGCTTAAAGTCGACCACTCCTGGATTCCATCTGCCCTGCTGGTGTGTGGCCCTGAAGAGAGGGGGGTTGACATCTCCTTTTAATACTCCACTACACGCCGCTTCATACGCCAGCAGGCCAGTTGCCTCTTCGACCTATTTGTGGGGTGGCTGTGACAATTGTTAAGTTTAAAAACAGTTTCTCCTGTTTGGCCTTACATCAGCCTTATACACCTGCTATATATATCAGCTCTATACCAGCCATATTAATCACTACAGCACCCGTTTTGTCGCTGGACACCGCACCGCTTTGCGGCAAAAACTGCTATACACACCTGCTATATACATTTGCCATAATACTAGCTGTACATTAGCTACATCAGTATATACCATCATAGCCCCTGCTCTGCTGCTGGAGGAGGGGGGGGGGAATATACATAATGGCTCCAAAATTGCAAAACAGAAAGTCCATTGGATCCTCTCCACCCAAAGGGGGCGCTGGAAGGACGCAGCTTGATAAATATCTTAAATCCCCACCTCCATTATCTAAGACAAGGGGTAATCAGAAACAAACATTACAGATGGGGGACTATGAAGAGAATGAAAACCCCTCAAATAGGGTGGGAGATAACCAGGCAGCAGTAGTAGAGAACCAGATGAGTAATATTGATCATAAATTAGCAGGTATATTGGAAGCAGTTAAAACAACTAACCAATCATTAAATACTCTGACGACAACGGTGGCAGCAGTGCAGACCGATATTGCGGTAATCCGGGACGATCTAAATAAAATGAGGCAGCGCGTTAAAGAGTACGGAACCTTGACCATAGAGCTGCAAAAGGAATCCAGCCAGATTAAAAAAAGGATGGCAACTGTAGAGAATGATAATAAGGCACTGAAGGAAAAAATGGCCGACTTGGAGGACAGATCACGGAGAGACAATCTCAAATTAGTGGGTTTTCCAGAAGGAGTAGAAAGAGACGACCCTATAGGTTTCACACAAAAATGGCTGTTAGATAATATAGCAGCCTCAGGAGCAGCTCTAGGACCCATAGTGGAGAGAGCACACCGTATTCCAACAAGAAAACCCCTACCAGGGCTTGCACCAAGGCCTTTGTTAATTAAAATGACCTCCTCAAGGGATCGGGATAATATCCTTAAGTGGAAGAGAGAAGCGCAAACGGTGAAATATAATGATACTAATATAGAGATATACCCGGACTTTTCGAAAACTACGCAAGATAAAAGAAGAGAATATAAAGATGTTAAAAAGAGACTGATTCAAGCCCAACTAAAATATTCCATGATGTACCCTGCGAAACTACGGATCATCTATAAAGAAACCGTACAATTTTTCTCCAACCCAAGCGACGCCGTCGATTGGATGGACTCTCAGGGCATTAAATAACTCGCCTATGGTCGTGGTGGGGGAGAGCTGGGGTGGTCGGCGGT
The DNA here is from genome assembly GCF_014858855.1 of Bufo gargarizans. Lineage (NCBI taxonomy): Eukaryota > Metazoa > Chordata > Amphibia > Anura > Bufonidae > Bufo > Bufo gargarizans. Next base: position 177,012,558 of record NC_058082.1, read on the forward strand.
GGGGGGGAGGGTAGTCTACAGTTAGAGACCTATGAGCCGCGTTCTGCGACTCGCAGGTCAGAATGGGATTGGGGTTTTTGGGGGTTGGGGGAGGGGATTTCTTTCCGCGGGGGTCTGTCGTGGTGTTGAGGGTATGTCATTGGTGGCTCCCCTGTTCTCCCGCTCAGTGTTGCCATATTCCTTAAAATGTCTAGCATATTGACATGGAATATCCGCGGTTTTGCGGATAAAATTAAGAGGTGCGCAGTGTTCGATTTAGTCTCTAGACATTTACCAGCAATAGTGGCCCTGTTAGAAACACACCTTACAGGTGATAAAATGGCGGCACTGGGCGGAAGGAGATGGGCCTCTCACGAATACCATTCCTGTCACTCTATATACTCCAGGGGAATCAGTGTGTATGTTCATAGACAGGTAGACTATGACCCAATAGAACAGCTAATTGATCAAGAGGGCCGGTACATCTTTTTGCACTGCTATTGGCAGGGGCAAAGGATAATCTTAGCGTTTATATACATTCCGCCCCCCTTTACTACTACTGTACTATGTAAATTGATGGCATATATTACAGCACGAGAGGAGTGCCCGGTTCTGGTGATGGGCGATTTCGACTCGGTCATGGACACTAAGAAAGATAGGATCTCCACCATAACTAACTACGAATCAAATCTGGGATCAAGTACAGTGCTATCCAGAATCAGTACGGAGATGGCACTGGTCGATATCTGGCGATCCCTTTACGGAAATAAGCAGGTATTTTCTTGCTTTAGTAACACATATAGGTCCATGTCTCGAGTTGATCTGGCTCTCGCCAGCCCCGGGCTCATTAATAGGGTTAAAAAAATGAATTATGAATGTCATGGCATCTCTGACCATAGCCCGGTCATGGTAATACTGGACGGCCCTAAGAAACCGAACCAAAATAGAATCTTTAAACTTAACCCCCATTGGATGACATTGATAAGGGATCTAGATAAGATTAATGAAGAAATAAAACTCTTTTGGAGGGATAATGTTAATTCAACACATATTCATATGGTTTGGGACTCACTTAAGGCATACCTCCGGGGTATATATTCTCATGAAATCAGGAAACAGAAAAATCGTTTCGCCCAAACCCAAAAAGAAATAGAAGGGAGGCTCAACCGGATAACGAATGAGATTATCTTTGTAAATACTATAGAAAAACAACTCCAACTTAAAAAGGCACAGGAAGAATACAAACAAAATTTATACAAAAAAGCACAAAACAAAATGTTTTTTTCAGGGTTGAGGAGTTTTAGTGAGTCTGGAAAGCCAAGCAGATTATTATCTATGATAGTAAAAAATCAAAGGGGAGGTTCCAATATTACTGGAATTAGGACAGAGGCAGGGAACATCTTACGAGACCCTGATGACATCCTAAAGGAATTTACTAGGTACTTTTCTACATTATATCAAGCCGGGTCCCAAAATCAGGGAGGAAAAATAGATCAATATTTAGATAATATTGATATCCCTGAATTTGACATCGATTGGTTAAATAGACCTATACAACTGACCGAGTTACAGACCACGTTGCACTCCATCAAGGGTAATACGTCCCCAGGGGCGGATGGTTTCCCATTCGAAGTATATCGGCAACATGAGGGAATGATTCTTCCCCCAATGTTGGAGGTACTAAATCAATCTTGGACAAAGGGTTCCCTACCCCCCTCATGGATGGAAGCCATCATCACATTGATCCCCAAAAAGGGGAAGGATCCGCTGTTGGCTGCTTCCTACCGCCCTATCTCTCTGTTGAACACAGATTATAAAATTCTTGCCAAATTGTTAGCCAACAGATTAAAAACTGTCATACATAAAGTTGTCCATGTAGATCAAACCGGGTTTATTCCCAAAAGAAATATACAGGATAATATAAGGCGGGCGTTCTTGAACATCCAGACGGGGGACGGGGGGGACTGCTCCATCCTGTCTCTTGATGCCGCTAAGGCCTTTGACAGGGTGGAGTGGCCCTTCCTTTGGAAAGTATTATCACGGGTGAGGATGGGCGAGTATTTCTCCAGATGGGTTCGCATTCTGTACCAAAACCCGGTGTCGAGGGTCCGAATTAATGGAGAGTACTCTGCCCCCTTTCCCCTGACCCGAGGAACACGCCAGGGCTGTCCCCTTTCCCCTTTGCTCTTCTCGCTATTCCTGGAGCCAATTGCATGCAAAATTAGAACAGATGAGGAAATATCTGGCTTCGGGTGCGAGGGGGAAGCTGATAAAATCAGTTTATATGCGGACGATATGCTGCTCTATCTGGGAAAGGGGTATATAAACCTGCCCAGGGTTATGGATAGTCTGGATGAGTTTGGATCACTATCTGGATACGACATAAACTGGGAAAAATCTAAATTTCTCCCACTGAGACGCCCAGTTCCACGGGGCCACAATTTTCGGGTCAGTATATTGACCCCAGCAGACTCCCTACTGTACCTGGGTATCCAGATAGGGACCAAATTGGAACACTATTTGAAACTGAATATAATCCCAATAATAGATAAAGTTAGGGAAAAAATTAGAACATGGCTAAAACTCCCTATATCACAAATTAACCGAATAGCGCTTATTAAAATGACATTATTACCAATGTTATTATATGTTTTCAACGCCAGTCCAATCACGATAGAAGACAAGTTTTTCAACAAGCTAGAGACCCTTTTTAATGAACTTATTTGGGGCCGCAAACGAGTTAGAATTAAGATTCAGTATCTGTATAAAGAAGAGGGTGGAATGTCCATCCCTTTCTTAAAAGGATATTATTTAGCTGCCCAACTGAGATGGTGCGCTAAGAATCGGAGGAATAAATGCATCTGTCTTCTTTTTGGGGAGCATTGTAGACCATGGTCGGATCTTTTTCATATTCTTGAAACCGGTATTCTTAAGAAGAAAACAATAACAAATCCGTTTTGTAGAATGCTCGGGTATATCTGGCAACAAATTAGAGATATGACGGGCATATCTGAGGCAGTTCAGTACACCCCACTGTGGGGGAACGCACACTTATCACAAGTTATGCAATTAGGTCACGCTGAATATTGGGAAAAAAATGGGATATATTTCATTGCACAATTTTTTCATCAGGGACTGATTAAGCCCTTAAATGAAATATTACCAGACATTATATTAGGATTTATTGATAAATTTCGATATGAACAATTACGTCACGCTATACAATACACGGAGAATAAGAATTATTTGAAGATAGTAAGGAATACTTTTTTAGATTTTTGTTTTGACATGACATTTAACAGCTCTATATCACATATATACGCTAAGTTTAAATATGAATACACAAAAACGATCACATTTAGGGGTGAAGCTAAATGGGAAAGAGATTTACATAAAGGGGAACCTATTATCTGGAATACTGTGTACAGAAACATTAAAAGATCGACCGTCTCACCCGCTCATGCATGGATTCTTCTGAAAATTATACACCGTCTCTATTATACACCAGCATTATTGCATACCATTTATAAAGATAGGAAACAGAACTGCTATAAATGTAACAAAGACAGAGGAGATTATAAACATCTGCTGTGGGAATGCCCAGGGATAAATGAATATTGGATAAAAATATTTCGGAAACTGCAGGACCTTTCCCCAATGAAATACCAGGCATGCATTGATTATGCCATTCTGGGTACACTCCCAGAGACAGACGAAAATAAAACAGAGCAGATACTGTGGTTTCGGGGCATTGCACTAGCCAAAATAATAATTGTGAAACATTGGGGCACCATGAAATACCCCAGTTTTCAGGAGTGGTTGGAGTGGATGAACAGAGTTAGGCAGTATGAACACACCCTAGCCCAAACAGCACGGAAAAAGGCAGCCTGGCTGCGGATCTGGGGTAACTGGAAACAATGACAGTCTATGTGGGTACAGCGGTTTTGTGGAGGAGAAGGGGGGGCCACTGGCAATTGGAAACAATAACAATGTTAAAGATGCAGATATGGCAGCCCCGCGGAAAGAAAAAAAGAGAAAAAAAAAAAAAAAAAAAAAAAAAAAAAGGGGGGGGGGTGGAGGGAGGGATAGGGGGGGTTTATAAATAATTAAAATGGAAATTTAGTACAGGTTGAGATGAAACCATTTCTGCACTTTCACTTTATCTCTTTTATATTGAAATGGAAGACTGTTGTACATTAATCTTTTTTTGGAAAATAAAATATATATTAAAAAAAAAAAAAAAAAAAGAGGAGGTGTCCAGTTCTTTAATCTGATGAGTGGTGATATAGTCAATATTATCTCTCCAAGGGGACCAGATTTTCAGGTACTTATGATGTGAACGTGTTTCCCAATGCGACAACTCCTCTAGTCTGGCTAAAGCTTCTACTTTGCCTTTCCACTGGGATATTGACGGTGGGGTAATAGACTTCCAATTGTGGGCGATTAGAAGTCTGGCTGCTGCCAGGAGGATATTCAAAAGTGACTTTTAAGGTTGGCTAAAGGGTGTGTAAGTAGGGACAGGAGGGCTGTCTTGGGGCAAGTAGGGAGTGCATCTTTGTTTAATCCCAATATGACTCTAATTAAATTAAAGATTTTATCCCAATACGTCTGAATATATGGGCATGGCCACCAAATGTGTAGGAAGGAGCCTTTCTCAACTAGGCATCTCCAACACCTGTCAGAAGAGCTACTATACATCAGACTCAATCTTACAGGGGTTAAATACCACCTGGTGAGTACTTTGTATGCGTTCTCTTGTATTGTGACACATCTAGAAGACAATCTAGGTGCGCTCAACAATGCACTCTTATCCTCTGCTTAGAATTTTAACTTTAAATCCCTTTCCCATTCCTTTAGGAAATATAAGGAGGGGGGATTTCCAGTAGTAGCAGATTCTTAGAGACAGTGGAGATTATTTTTGTAGGGTAGAGAGTTTGTGAGACTAGTTTTTCAAACCAGGATAATGTTGGATTTGTTCTCATTTTCTTAATGATGGGGCTCACAGAATTTTTCAGACAAGAGTATTGCACCTCACTTAAAGTGAGTAGTTGGAACTTCTTTATTATGTTTGTAGCACTTAGAAGGGTATCGTCACTATCTAGGAGTTCCTCTATTGGAAGTGTGGAGTTTCGTAGATGTGTGGGTAAGATTTTAAAACTCTCCGCGTTTAGACTAACGCAATCCTTGATGTTCATGAGGGGGGAGGGGAAGGGCAAACAATTACTTCTCACTTCTGGGATGCTCCATATTGACAGAGTGGTTAATGTGAGTGGGTTATCCGTGATCCGGGATGTGGCCTTCCCTGTTTCAGACATTAGTAGAGGTCTGATCGGGCAACCTATCAATCTTTCTTCCAGGGGGATCCAAAGCTTATGTTTAGGCTGTCTCAATAGATCAATGATTCTATTGATGTGTACCGCTCTGTGGTATCTTGTGATGGAAGGGAAACCTATTCCTCCTTTAACAAAGGGCAGCAGTAAAATATTGTTAGAGATTCTGTTTTTTTTGTTTCCCCAGATATAGGAAGAACAGATCTTTCTAAAGGAATTGAAGAAGCTACTAGGTAGTTTTATTGGTAGGACTTGTAGTAAATAGGTGATTTTAGGCACTATAAGGGAATTTAAAATATTACGCCTGCCTAACCAGGAAATGAAGGAGGGAGGCCACGAATTTAAAATATCAGGTATTGTTCTGAGCAGAGGTGGAAAATTTGCCTCATATAATTTAGCTAAGTCAGATGTAATGTTTATGCCTAGGAATTTTATGTGAGATTGCGTCCATTCAAATGGGGAGATTGCTTTGAGCTTCTTTAAAAAACTGGGTGGGAGATTTATGTTCATGGCTACAGACTTTGGCAAGTTGATTTTAAAGTTGGCGATGAAGCCAAATTCTGTGAACACTTTAATGATGGTTGGAAAGGCTTGTAGGGGATTAGATACTAGCAACAAAAGGTCGTCAGCATAGGCCGCTTGCTTAATCTCTAAGCCTCCACAATCCAACCCCTTTATCTCTTTTGACTGTCTGATAAACTGTAAGAGTGGTTCTATTGTGAGAATAAATAGGATTGGAGAGAGAGGGCATCCTTGTCTAGTCCCATTATTAATTTGGAACGGGTGAGAGAGAATGTCATTGATTTTTAAATTTGCACTGGGTGAGCCATACATAGAGAAAATGGCTTTAATGAAGCGTTCGGGAAATCCAAATTTGGCTAAGGTGTTTTTAATGAATGCTCAGGCCACCCGATCAAATGCTTTCTCCGCATCTGTTCCCAAAACCACTAAGGGGGTCCCGGCCCTCCTTGCTAAGGCTATGGTATTGTAAGTGTTATCTTTGCTTTCCCGGTTAGGCACAAAGCCAGTTTGGTCAGGGTGCACAAGATCCTGCAGTAGCGGTTTTATCCTATTCGCTAAAACTCTTGCGTAAATCTTTATATCTAGATTCAACAAAGAGATGGGTCTATAGCTTGAGCATAGACTGGGGTCCTTCTGTGGCTTCGGGATTAGGGTGACATGGGCATTCACAGCTTGCGGTAAAAACGCCTTGCCTGAGAGGGCAGCATTGAGTAAGTATGGCATTAGCGTGTCCTTAAAAGAGATGTAATATAGCAAAGGAAGGCCATCCGGTCCTGGGGCTTTGCCTTTCGCCATTTGTTTTAGGGTGGCTGAATTTTCGGAGGGCGAAATTGGGTTGCATAACTCAGAGGCCTGAGTAGGGGACAGCAAAGGGAGTGAGAGATTGTCTAAGAAGGCTGCCGTTCGAGCTGCCTTCTCTGCGCGGGTGTTTTCAGAGTCAGATTTATCTATATTGTAAAGCGCTGAATAGAATTCGTGAAAGGCGTTTGCAATTTCCATATCTTCTTTCACTAGGTGTCATGGAACTATGAACCAGACGTACAACAAGAGATAAGTGGAAATAAGAAGGCTTTATTGAAAATCAAGCTGTAAGCAAAAGTCCAAACGGATGGCTAAACCGAAGCAGGGTCTTGCGTAGCCAGAGGTCAGGAACCAGAAGGGTAGTCAGACGAAGCCTGGATCAGGAACCAGCAGGGTAGTCAGACGAAGCCAGGATCAGGAACCAGCGGGGTAGTCAGACGAGGCCAGGATCAGGAACCAGAAGCAGTCTTAGAAGCATGTGAACACAGGAGGACCAAGCAAGGAACTGAAGCCACAGACCTCCTATATATATGAGCTAGGCATCCAGCTCCTCCCAGTGGGAAGGAGAAGCCGCAGGGTGGGAGGCTACAAGAAACCCAGAAACCAAGATGGCCACCAGCACATGTCAAACGAAGGAGAACAGCAAGAAGGTAAGACCATGACAGTACCTCCCCCTCAAGGGCCCCTCCTCCGCGGAGTAAGGAACGGTTTCTGAAGGAAGCGTGCGTGGAAGGCTCGGAGCAAAGCAGGAGCATGGACATCTGCGGAGGGAACCCAGGAACGCTCCTCTGGACCATAACCACGCCAATGGACCAAAAACTGCAACCGACCGCGGACCAGGCGTGAGTCCAGGATATTGCTCACCTCATATTCCTCACGATTGCCCACTTGGACCGGACGGGGCCGAGGAACCGAGGAAGTGAAACGATTACACACCAATGGCTTCAACAGGGAGACATGAAACACGTTGGAGATCCGCATGCCAGGAGGAAGCGCAAGGGCATAGGCTACCGGGTTTACCCTGCGAAGCACTCGGAAGGGACCAACAAAGCGAGGCGCCAGCTTGGGAGTGGGCACTCGAAGGTTGAGGTTGCGGGTGGACAACCATACACGGTCTCCGACCTGGTAGGAAGGAGCGGGCGCTCGTCTGCGATCAGCCTGGAGTCTCTGGCGCTGCGCAGAGACCTCAAGGGACCTCTGGATCTGTACCCAAGAAGCACGTAGGACGGAAAGGTGATCCTCCACAGCCGGAATATCCTGGGGAGAGAATACCTCCGGTAACACGGCAGGTTGGAACCCATAATTGGCCATGAAGGGAGACATCCCAGAGGAAGAGTTCACCGCCGTGTTCCTGGCAAACTCAGCCCAAGGCAGGAGGTCAACCCAATTGTCTTGGTGATCGGAGACATAGCAACGAAGGAATTGCTCCAAGGCCTGATTGGATCGTTCTGCGGCCCCATTGGACTGAGGGTGGTAGGCCGAGGAGAAAGAGAGATGAATCCCCAACTGGGAGCAAAAGGCGCGCCAGAACCTGGACACAAACTGACTCCCCCGATCCGACACAATCTCCTTGGGCAAACCGTGCAACCGGAAGACCTCCCTGGCGAAAATCGTGGCCAACTCTTGTGCAGAGGGTAACTTCTTGAGAGGAACACAGTGGCACATTTTGGAAAACCGATCCACAATCATGAGAATGACCGTATGGCCTCGGGATGCAGGGAGGTCCACAATGAAATCCATCCCCAGGTGTGACCATGGGCGCTCCCCGGTGGCTATGGGTTGCAAAAGGCCCAACGGAAGGTGCCGAGGGGACTTACTCTGGGCACAAACGGAGCATGCCGCTACATATGCGGCGATGTCGGAACGTAGAGAAGGCCACCAGAACAGACGTGAAACAGCCCAGGACAGCTGATTCTTTCCAGGATGCCCCGCGGCCTTGGAGTTATGGTAGGTTCGCAACAACCGAGTGCGCAACTCCTCAGGCACAAAACATCTGCCGTTGGGTCTCCCAGAGGGAGCACCAGATTGAGCGGCCAAAATCTGCTCACCCAGGGGAGAGGTCAGGCTGGTGCGAATGGCGGCCAGGATCTGATTCGGAGGTATGACCGAAGTCGGAATCGACTCCTCCCCGGACAGCTCGGAGTACTGCCGTGATAAGGCATCCGCTCTGATGTTCTTGGAACCGGGTAGGTAGGAGACCACGTAATTAAAACGTGACAAGAACAGAGCCCATCTGGCCTGACGTGGTGTCAATCTCTTGGCCTCAGAAAGGTAGGTCAGATTCTTGTGGTCCGTCAGGATGAGAACCGGAACCACCGAACCCTCGAGCAAGTGCCTCCATTCTTTAAGGGCCTGCACGATGGCCAATAACTCCCTGTCACCAATCTGATAGTTGCACTCCGCGGAAGACAGTTTCCGGGAGTAAAACCCACAAGGAAGCAGAGGACCCTCTGGTGTTCTACGCTGAGACAGAAGGGCGCCTACTCCCGTCTCAGACGCGTCCACCTCGAGGACAAAGGGCAACCCAGGGTTGGGATGCGACAGAATCGGAGCCGACACAAAGGCGGACTTTAGAGCCTCAAAAGCTCGGATGGCCTCGAGCGGCCAGACCTGGAAATTACTGCCCTTCCTGGTCAGATCCGTCAGAGGCTTGGCTAGTATGGAAAAGTCCCTGATGAACTTCCGATAATAATTGGCGAAGCCCAAAAAGCGCTGCAGGGCACGGAGACCACTGGGCTGGGGCCACTGTAAGACAGCCGAAACCTTCTCAGGATCCATGGAGAACCCCTCAGCGGAAATGATGTAACCTAAGAAGGTTACCTGGGATCGGTGAAATTCGCATTTCTCAAGCTTACCGAACAGCCTGTTCTCTCGTAACCGTTGCAACACTCGTCTGACATCCATAATGTGGGCCTCCATGGATTCAGAATATACCAAGATGTCATCCAAATAGACCACCACACACTGCTGCAACAGGTCACGGAAAACATCGTTGATGAATTCCTGGAAGACTGCGGGCGCATTGCACAACCCAAAGGGCATAACCAAGGATTCATAATGACCGGTCCTGGTGTTAAACGCGGTCTTCCACTCATCGCCCGCCTTGATCCTTACCAGGTTATATGCCGCCCTCAGGTCGAGTTTGGTAAAGACCGTGGCCCCTTTGAGGCGATCGAACAGCTCGGAAATCAAGGGTATCGGGTAAGCGTTCTTGATCGTGATGCGATTGAGACCCCTGTAATCGATGCAAGGCCTCAACTCACCGCCCTTCTTTTTCACAAAGAAAAATCCAGCCCCTGCCGGGGACGAGGATTTGCGAATGTGTCCGCGTGAAAGCGCCTCCCTCACGTACTCCTCCATGGCCTCATTCTCCGCTGGATAGACTTTGCCACGAGGAGGAACGGCACCAGATTGTAACTCTATGGCACAATCGTATGGGCGGTGCGGAGGTAGGGCAACCGCGCGCACCTTATCGAATACATCCCGGTACTCTTCGTATTCAGGAGGCAACAGAGAGTCCGAGGAAGTACACAGCAACTTGACAGGCCCATGGATGCAACTAGCCCCACACTGCGGTGACCACGAGAGGATCTCGGCCGATCTCCAATCGAAAGTCGGATTATGCTTCTGGAGCCAGGGGTACCCCAAGACCACCGAGTAGTGTGGAGACGAAATCACCTGGAGACAGACCGACTCTCTGTGAACGGCACCAATGGCTATCCCCACTGGAAGGGTCTCATGAGTCACGTGTGGCGGCAGAAGGGGTCTGCCGTCTATCGCCTCAAGAGCCAGTGGGGAACCTCGAGGCTGCAGAGGAATGGAATTGGCGGCAGCGAACACACTATCAATGAACAAACCACCAGCACCAGAGTCCACCAACGCCTGGGTCGTCACCGAGCCCCCGACCCAGGAGAGGACAACAGTGATCAGTGGTTTGTCAACACGGGAAACCGGGGACGAGGAGACTCCACCCAAGATCTGCCCCCGACAGGATCTCAGGTGCGAGCGTTTTCCCGGACGGTTCGGACATGCCAACCAAAAATGCCCACCGAGACCACAGTACATGCATCGGCCCTCGCGTCTCCGGAGTACCCTCTCCCCCTCGGACAGGCGAGCAAACCCCAGCTGCATGGGTTCACCCCCAGACAAGTCATCCCCAGGAGGCGTGGGAGGAGAGGGAGGCACGGGTGGGACAGCAAACGTAGGCGCCAATCTGCTAGAAGACCTCCGCAGGCTCTCCTTAAAGGAAGGTCTCTCCCTGAGTCTGGTGTCAATCAAAATCAGGAAAGAAATAAGAGACTCGAGCTCCACTGGTAGGTCCTTAGCTGCAACCTCATCCTTCAAGGCATCCGAGAGACCATGAGAGAAAGCAGCGACCAGAGCCTCATTATTCCAGCCCACCTCTGCTGCCAGGGTACGAAACTCAATGGCGTATTCAGCTACGGATCGTGAACCCTGTCTGATGGACATAAGGAGCTTCGCAGCAGAGGCAGCACGAGCCGGCACATCGAATACCTTCCGAAGAGAAGCAACAAAACCGGAAAACTCGGCAACCACCGGATTGTTGTTCTCCCATAAAGGGCTGGCCCAGGCCAAGGCCTTGTCCGAGAGCAGCGAGATCAAGAAGCCCACCTTTGATCTCTCAGTAGGAAAGGCATGTGGCAGCAACTCGAAATAAATGCCCACCTGGTTAAGGAAACCTCGGCACTGAGTTGGCTCTCCCCCAAAGCGCTGTGGAAGGGGGGCAGAACCGGTCATACCCCGAGACACCGCAGGCGCAGCAACAGGTATCGGGGTAGACTCTGGCGCAACAACCGGAGCGGCAGTAGGAGCGGGCCCAGGAGCGATAACCGACCCATCGGCAACGGAAGCGAAATGAGCCGTGTGTTCAAGCAGGGTTTGCAACGCCACAGCGAACCGACCCAACAGGTGATCCTGCTGATCAAGTCTGGCAACCAGCGTAGGTAGCGAGGATGGCCCTGTACCGTCAGAATTCATGGCTTGGTCCTAATGTCATGGAACCATGAACCAGACGTACAACAAGAGATAAGTGGAAATAAGAAGGCTTTATTGAAAATCAAGCTGTAAGCAAAAGTCCAAACGGATGGCTAAACCGAAGCAGGGTCTTGCGTAGCCAGAGGTCAGGAACCAGAAGGGTAGTCAGACGAAGCCTGGATCAGGAACCAGCAGGGTAGTCAGACGAAGCCAGGATCAGGAACCAGCGGGGTAGTCAGACGAGGCCAGGATCAGGAACCAGAAGCAGCAGCAGTCTTAGAAGCATGTGAACACAGGAGGACCAAGCAAGGAACTGAAGCCACAGACCTCCTATATATATGAGCTAGGCATCCAGCTCCTCCCAGTGGGAAGGAGAAGCCGCAGGGTGGGAGGCTACAAGAAACCCAAAACCAAGATGGCCACCAGCACATGTCAAACGAAGGAGAACAGCAAGAAGGTAAGACCATGACACTAGGTCTTTCCTATCGTTTCGAATGGCTGAGATCCTGGATTTCCTTTTGCGCTGTCTTATTAGGGCTAGCATAAATTTGGTGGGTTTGTTGCCATGGGCAAAAAACTTTTGCTTTAGGGCCATGTATAGTTTAGCTGATTGCTTGTTTAGAAGTCCTTTAAGCTTATCTCTAGTAGATGCAAGTTCTATTAAATGGTGGTCAGAGCGAGACCTTTTGTGTGCAATTTCTAACTTGGATAATTTATCGTAGAGCTCGGCTGTTTTGGCGCGTCTTATCTTGTTAATGTGTGCGGCTGTGGAAATAAATTTGCCCCTAATTATGGAATTATGTGCTTCCCAGATTATATGTGGGGATAGCTTGTCTGACTCATTCAATGTGAAATATTCTGTCAACTTTTTCTTTATCTTTTTGCTGACCTGTGTGTCATCTAACAAAGTCTCGTTTAACCTCCAAATAAAGGTTTTGGGATGGGTGTTAGTTAGTTTCCAGGTGATGAAGATTGGGGCATGGTCAGAGTGGACCATGTTGCCAATATGCGTTTGGGAGCATAAGTGTATTTGGGATATGGGCACCAGAATATAGTCTATTCTATGATAGGAGTTATGAGGAGCCGAGAAAAAACTGAAATCTCTTTTTTGCTCGCCATGCATCTATGAGATTGCTGTTGTGTATAAGTTTCTTTATGCAGTTGAGGGTTTTGTAAGGGACGGAGGACTTCCCTGATGAGGTGTCGAGTAGTGGGTTGAGGGCAACATTAAAATCCCCGGCTAGGATTACTATGCCTTCTCTAAAATCTTTGAATTTTTGCCAAGATTTTTCAAACTAAATTTTCTGGGCCTCATTGGGTGCGTAAAAATTGGCGAATGTGTAAATTTGGGAATTAATAGTTCCTTTTACTAAAATAAAGCGACCATTTGGGTCTGTTAGTGTGTCAGTCATGTTAAAGTCAAGTTGTTTATGAAAACCTATACTAGTGCCAAGTCTGTTTGAGTGTGAGGAAGAGCTATGAAACCATTGGTTGTAATATGACCTGGAGAGATTAGGGATCTGATTGTTCTTAAAGTGTGTTTCTTGTAGTAATATAACTTTGGATTTTTCTTTGTGAAGGTAGTGTAGGATCTGACCTCTCTTACTTGGGTTTTTTATGTTCAATAAGTTTTTATTGACAGAATAAAAGTGACATTTGCACTAGATACAGAATGCAAGTTGCATACAATTCACAAATATTATGCACATAATATTCCGAATTTCCTGTTTTACAAAATAGTACAGAAAAGATGCAAGAATACCTGAGTAGCAGATGTTCGATATGGATAGTAAATATGAGCATAGGTACCAAAGCATAAAAACAAACAAATGAAAAGTTAACAACATTCCGAGCTGTGACATTAATATAGCAACAGCAAGTGTGCCAATTTTAGTTGAGACTAACACTACTGCATGATAGCTTAGGATAACTATCTTATGACTGTACACTTCACCTTAACTTCTGTTTCCTCAACCCTATTGGCCCTTTATTGACTTCCTCCATTCAGATGGGTTGCCGAGCTCACCCGTTTCCAAGCATCCCAATTTAACATTACTTGGGTTTTTTAGCCCTTTGACATTGTATGAAGCTATGTGAATGTCAGCCATGTTGGTATTTGGGATGTGGGGGAGCAAAACTTACATGCCGTCGGATGCCTGGTTCGATTCCATATCTGATGTCTGGTGGAAAGGTTGGTGGTGACAATAGTACAGATGAAATGCCTTTGTGGGGGGGGTGGGAAGGAGCTAGAAAGTAAAGGAAATAACGTCAAAACATAAAATAAACTTAGTATGAACAAACCTCTGCTGAAAGAGGAAACTTGGGATTTCATTTTCCCAATGTAGGACCAATTCAGGTCCGTACTTCTAATCCAGCATAGAAGTACTTTGCCCTGAAAACAGTACAGGGACAGCAAATGAGGCATTAACAGTAAACACATAGGTGAGATGAGGAGGTGAGTGTTACTGTGAAACTACTAAAATAATAGCAGTTACCTTAAGCAACCCATAAGATCATAGAAGGATCTTATGAAAATCACCATGAAAAAACCTGGGTGTAATGAACCAAGATCGCCATGAAAAAACCTGGGTGTAATGAACCAAGATCGCCAGCCGCCCAGACCCAGTCCACTCCTGAAACTGAGACTGGTGTGGAATCTACACATACCAAGTAAGAGGTTCTACCATTAGGGGTCTGTGCGGCTAGCCATCCAGTCATCACCCCCGGCTATAAAGTGAAGGTCATAATAAATGGGACAAGTCCACTGTAAACCTTGAAATGCCCATTCAGTCTTCCTCAGGAATGATGCGTCTGGGGGTTTGTTTCCCATGCTTTTTTTTGGACTTTGTGGATTTGCCACTTCCGGCTAATTCCCAGGCGGTGGGAGGCATGATGTCTTGTGGTATGGAAACATCACTTGTGGCGGACCAATCTGGAATGTCTACATCTTGTATCTCCAGTGCTTCAAGAATATCTGGGAGGTCTTTTGGTGATCTTAGGATGAATTTATTTTCCTTCCATGTGATAAGCATTCCGAATGGGAAAAGCCATCTAAAGGCAATGCGTCTATGTCTTAGGTGATCTGTGAGTGGCCGCAGGGCACGTCTCTTATTTAGAGTGGCAGGTGCAAGATCTTGAAAGAGGAGGATTTGGGCGTCTTCATATGTAATATTCTCGCTTTCTCTGGCCTTTTTCATAATAAGATCTTTCTGTGCGAAGTTCAGCAGCTTGCAGATGATGTCTCTAGGAGGATCGCCAATTCTGGGTTTGGAACGGAGGGCACGGTGGGCTCTTTCAATTATAATTGGGTCAGGATATTCTTCACCCAGTAGAGCTTTGCAGATTTCTTTAACTGCATTGGGTATGCCCTCATTAGCAACCGATTCTGGGACACCTCTGATGCGGATGTTGTTTCTTCTTCCTCTATTGTCTTGATCCTCAATGTAATCGTAGAGGTAATTTATGTGGTTTTGATAAGCTGAGAGGGCGGCAGAGTTTTTATTTGTGTATTCTGCAACAGCCGTATGAGTGGACTCTAAAGCTTCAACTCTCTGGCCCACTTGTCTCATTTCTCGTTTTATTTCGGATAATTCTTCTAAAACGGGGTTTAAAGCTCTAGTTAAGGCTTGTGAGATGAAGGATCTGGAAATAGGTAGATCTGAGGCTGTCTCTAAGGGTTCTTCTTCTTCACTCTCCCTGTCAAGCTGTGTAACTAGCTGTTCCTGAGGATTGTTTTTGGAGGCAGATGAAGGGATCCCTTGATTTGAAGTGTTGTTCTTCATCATGAAACGGTCTAAATCGGATTGAGAAAGAGATGGAGCCTTTGCCTGTTTCTGAGAGTCCTGTTCCACCCCCCTATATCTGCCCACTTTTACCATAAGTGCGTTTGATCTTGCCATTAAAGCGAATTGTGTTCACCTCTTCATCTCAGGTTAAAGGAACATTATATTAATAAGGACATGAATGGAGATAGAGTCTAAGCTCAGGTTCCAGCTTTTAAAACATACTCTTGGAGTGAAATGTTGCTATTCACAGAATTTGGTGCTGAGTCAAAAAGGGTTACTGTCACTTTAAACTGACGATTTTTGAGGATGATTTTAAGCACCCAAGTTAATTCAGTAGGCCCAGAGGTAGTATAGGTTTTGTGCCTCTATTGATCATCCCTATAGGAAGGGCTAGAGCCAAGAAAAGGGTCCAGTACAGTTATGCACTTATAATAATGATGCAGCTGGAGCCCGGCACGATACAGCAGGAGTCTCACTGGTGAGTGTTAGAGGCTGCACTGTGGTTCGGGGCTTAGAGGGCAGGTGGGTACCTTAATGCCAGAGATCTGGTGCCGGTTAGTGGTTCCCTTGCTGCTGAGCGGTGCGTTGATCGGGTCCACAAAATGGCGCCCGCTTGATGTTTCAGGCGCGATGTCTCGCCGGCTGCAGAAGCTCTCCGGGGCCGCTTACAATAGTCGGCGGGGGTACAGCGCTAGATCGATCACTGCGCTTGTACTGATGAAGCCTCTGGACTGACGGTGGTGCACAGTAGGCTGCCGTGCAGGGACAAATTCAGGCCGCGGATGCGCCACACTATTAGGCCGCAGTGATAACTCTGGCCAGGATCTGTTCTGTGACCTAATGAAGGTCTCAAACTGAGGGTGGATGTGGCTACAGTCCCAAGAGTGTAAAATGGGAAACTTGTAAACCCAGATTAATTGTGGATGAGCTGGGATTGTGATGATTCTCAGCAGAGCTGTGCAGAGGGACGTCTTCCTCCTTCCACGGCTAGCCACGCCCCCCGAAATAGTCTCCGTCTTAACACCAAAAACAATAACTGCTGGCAACACAACAAAGAACCATTGTAATATCGCTGCGCTCTGCACAGAGGAACGGGAGACTTCACCTTTTCGGGGGACCGAATAAACAGTATACTTAGCGAAAGATCAAGCGGACAGTGGATGAAGGTCTGGTAATGTACAATTAACCAACCACTTCTCTTGCTATATATATATAGTATACGGAAGAATTAATGAACATTTGCAGTTAATGAACATTTGCAGTTCTGATTTACTACAAACCTAACTATACAGACTTGCCACCTGCGCTAGTTTATATCTTCCACTATATGTGCTATTTTTATTGTATAATGTTATTTTAATTGCATTTTTATGACATGTTTTATACGTAATATTGCAGCGTGTTTATGAATTTTTAAACCTATAAAGTTTATGTGGATAAAAAATTATCGTGTGTTTGCCCAATATTGAGTGACCCCCAATCCAAGTTCTTTCATTCAATCTATACAACAGCATTTGGGAGTGCTGAGGGGCAGTGCACCATTCCAGAAGTGGTACAGTGAGAGAGCCACCTCCTTCTTCCAATTTTCAAGGATTACTTTGGTTTTTAACATATATGTTCATGTTGCTGTTTTCCCTATGTAAACACAGCCCGGAATGAAGATAGGAGCTATAAAGGTATAAATAATTACATTGCAAAATAACAGCTACCCTCACAAACAATTATTTTAACCACTTCACGCAACATCACGTACATGTACGTGGGGGAATGTGGTGCCTCACTGCATCCCCACGTGCATGTACGTGATCGGCTTTCACTGTCAGCGCAGGGACCGAAGCGCTGAAGGTTCAGTGAAGCCGGCGTGCTGGGGTTGCTAGGCAACCAGAGAAGCCGGAAGGAGCTGTATTGGACCCCTGACCCGCCCACGATCGCTGTGATTGGTCCAATACTGCAGAGGGACCAATCGCAGCGCATCGGGGCAGGTAAGGGGGGTTAGGGAGGGACTGTGTGCCTCTCCTTCTCTGATCGTCCCCATTCCTGTCAGGGAAGCGATCAGAGAAGGAGAGTGTGACAATCTGCTGTACCTTCCCGACCTATGACGAGTATACTAGTCATGGAGCACTGCTACTTAGAGCTCCATGACTAGTATACTCGTCATCGCATTTAACTGTCACCATGTCTGCAGACATGGTGACAGCGCTGAGTGCCGGCTGTTACACACAGCCAGGCATTCAGGCTCAATGCCGAGGGGGGTCCTGTGACCCCCCCGTATCGGCGATCACTGCAAACTGCAGGTCAATTCAGACCTGCGGTTTGCAGCGCTTTATGTAGTTTCTGATCCCTGCGGTCCCTGACCGCAGGGATCAGAAACCTAAAAATTGCCAAACATCTAATTTGTTTAACCCCCCCTGCACCCCTGAATTCAGTTATGTGGCGGGGTGCAGGGGGGAGGTTTGTGGGCGGGGCGGTGCGGCAGTTGCGGGAGGCGGGCGGTGCGGTAGGCGGGATCGCGATCCCCCGCCCGCCTCCCATTATAATAATCGTTGGTGTACAGTGGGTATACCAGGGTGTCAGCACATTGCTGACACCCTGGTATAAACGGCTGACATTGGTGATGCGATGTCAGCCGTTTAACCCTTTCCATACCGCGGTCCGTACGGACCGCGGTATGGAAAAGGTTAACAGCTCAGGGAGCTCCCTCCCTCTCCCATCGGAGGGCTGCTGTACCTTTGCAGCCCCCCGATGGAGAGGGAGAGAGCCCCCAGACAGCCCCCCCAGAGCCCCGTCCTTACCCTTCCCCGTCTGCGCAGTTCTGACCATAACTGAGCAGACGGGGAAGGTTCCCATGGCAATAGGACGCCTTCTCAGGCGTCCTGCTGTCCATGGTGCTGAACAGATCTGTGCTGAAAGCATAGATCTGTTCAGTGTAAGTAAAATATAGTACAGTGCAATATATATTGTACTGTACTGTATTATACAGACATCAGACCCACTGGATCTTCAAGAACCAAGTGGGTCTGGGTCAAAAAAAAGTGAAAAAAAAAGTAAAAATCAAAAAACACATTTATCACTGATTAAACATGAGAAAAATAAAATTCCCTACACATGTTTGGTATCGCCGCGTCCGTAACGACCTGATATATAAATCGGTCATGTTACTTTTCCCGAACGGTGAACGCCATAAAAATAAAAATAAAAAACTATGATGAAATTGACATTTTACCCACATTACTTCCCCAAAAAAGGTAATAAAAGTGATCAAAAAAGTCGCATGTACGCCAAAATTGTAACAATCAAACCGTCATATCATCCCGCAAAAAATGAGATCCTACATAAGATAATCGCCCAAAAACTGAAAAAACTATGGCTCTTAGACTATGGAAACACTAAAACATCATTTTTTTTTGTTTCAAAAATGAAATCATTGTGTAAAACTTATATAAATTAAAAAAAAGTATACATATTAGGTATTTCCGTGTCCGTATCGACCGGCTCTATAAAAATATCACATGATCTAACCCCTCAGGTGACCACCGTAAAAAAAAATAAAAAATAACGGTGTAGAAAAAGCAATTTTTTGTCATCTTACATCACAAAAAGTGTAATAGCAAGCGATCAAAAAGTCATATGCACCCCAACATAGTGCCAATCAAACCGTCATCTCATCTCGCAAAAAATGAGACCCTTTTTAAGATAATCGCCCCAAAACTGTAAAAACTATGGCTCTTAGACTATGGAGAAACTAAAACATTTTTTTTGTTTTAAAAATGAAATCATTGTGTAAAACTTACATAAATAAAAAAAATTGTATACATATTAGGTATCGCTGCGTCCGTGACAACCTGCTCTATAAAATTACCACATGATCTAACCTGTCAGATGAATGTTGTAAATAACAATAAAAAAAAGATGCCAAAAAAGCTATTTCTTGTTACCTTGACGCACAAAAAGTGTAATATAGAGCAACCAAAAATCATATGTACCCTAAACTAGTACCAACAAAACTGCCACCCTATCCCGTAGTTTCTAAAATGGGGTCACTTTTTGGGAGTTTCTACTCTAGGGGTGCATCAGGGGGGCTTCAAATGGGACATGGTGTCAAAAAACCAGTCCAGCAAAATCTGCCTTCCAAAAACCATATGGCGCACCTTTCACTCTACGCCCCGTTGTCTGGCCGTACAGTAGTTTACGACCACATATGGGGTGTTTCTGTAAACGGCAGAGTCAGGGCAATAAAGATACAGTCTTGTTTGGCTGTTAAACCTTGCTTTGTTAGTGGAAAAAATTGGTTAAAATGGAAAATTAGGCAAAAAAATTAAATTCTCAAATTTCATCCCCATTTGCCAATAACTCTTGTGCAACACCTAAAGGGTTAACAAAGTTTGTAAAATCAGTTTTGAATACCTTGAGGGGTGTACTTTCTTAGATGGGGTCACTTTTAGGGAGTTTCTACTCTAGGGGTGCATCAGGGGGCTTCAAATGGCACATGGTGTAAATAAACCAGTCCAGAAAAACCTGCCTTCCAAAAACCATACGGCGCACCTTTCACTCTACGCCCCGCTGTGTGGCCGTACAGTAGTTTACGGCCACATATGGGGTGTTTCTGTAAACGGCAGAGTCAGGGCAATAAAGATACAGTCTTGTTTGGCTGTTAACCCTTGCTTTGTTAGTGGAAAAAATTGGTTAAAATGGAAAATTAGGCAGAAAAATGAAATTCTCAAATTTCATCCCCATTTGCCAATAACTCTTGTGCAACACCTAAAGGGTTAACAAAGTTTGTAAAATCAGTTTTGAATACCTTGAGGGGTGTATTTTATAGAATAGGGTCATTTTTGGGTGGTTTCTATTATGTAAGCCTCGCAAAGTGACTTCAGACCTGTAGTGGTCCCTAAAAATTGGATTTCTGAAAAATTTCAAGATTTGCTTCTAAACTTCTAAGCCTTGTAACATCCCCAAAAAATTAAATATCATTCTCAAAATAATTCAAACATGAAGTACACATATGGGGAATGTAAAGTCATCACAATTTTTGGGGGTATTCATATGTATTACAGAAGTAGAGAAACTGAAACTTTGAAATTTGCAAATTTTTCCAAATTTTGGGTAGATTTGGTATTTTTTTATGCAAAAAAAATTAATTTTGGGACTTAATTTTTCCAGTGTCATGAAGTACAATATGTGACGAAAAAACTATCTCAGAACGGCCTGGATAAGTCAAAGCATTTTAAAGTTATCAGCACTTAAAGTGACACTGGTCAGATTTGCAAAAAATGACCTGGTCCTTAAGGTGAAATAAGGCTGTGTCTTGAAGGGGTTAAGGAATGTTGATGCCAACAAATTTCAGTTTAACTATATCATTATATACCTAGCTTGTAATCACATAATTGCAATGTGGGTTTATGCATGTACAAATGCAATTTTGAAGTGTTTTGGCTTCAGTAGATTACTTATGTAAAGAAACAATGGTAATAGCAAAAGCAGCTGATATTACAATAGAGCTGAACATAAAATAGAAAAAGAGGTTCTTTACAATGTCAAATTCTTTATCACCTTCCTGCAGTAAGCTGAACTGGCTGTGAAATACATGTCTGATAGCTACTTGGTACAATGCACAACTACCCTGAATGACTGAGGCTGAATGACTTATTCTCAATGCAGTTGTAAAATAATGTAAAATGAACCATTTAATAACAAATATCATCAATTATTTTCATTAAATTTTTCCATCAATGTTTTTGATGAAATAAACTGCTGTCATTATAAAGAAGGCTGTTCTTCCTGCTATAAAAAGTAGATATTTTACAATTCAGGATGTTTCTCAGTCTATAAATTGTGTGACATTGAAATGTGAAGAAGACCATGTGTTCACTTTGATGTCCTCTTTATTTTTTTATCTTTCCTTATTCATTTAACCCCTTCAAGACCAGGCCTATTTTCATTTTTACATTTTTTATTTTTCCTCCTCATGTTCTAAAAGCCATAACTTTTTTATTTTTCCATTATTTTTGTAGTAGATACAACTTTTTGATCACCGTTTTTCAATTTTTTGGGGGGACAAAATGAATGTTGTAAATAACAAAAAAATAAAACAGTGCCAAAACAGCTATTTCTTGCTACCTTGCCTCAGAAAAAGTGTAATATAGAGCAACAAAAAATCATATGTACCCTAAAATTGTACCAACAAAATTGCAACCTTATCCGAAGTTTCCAAAATGGGGTAACTTTTTTGAGTTTTTACTCTAGGGGTGCATCAGGGTGGCTTCAAATGGAGCATGGTGTCAAAATACCAGTCCAGCAAAATCTGCCTTCCAAAAGCCGTATAGCGTTCCTTTCCTTCTGCGCAATAGTGTGTGCCCGTACAGCAGTTTACAACCACTTATGGGGTGTTTCTGTAAACTACAGAATCATGGCCATAAATATTGAGTTTTGTTTGGCTGTTAACCCTTGCCTTGTAAATGGATTCAAATGGAAAATCTGCCAAAAAAGTAAAAATTTGAAATGTTATCTCTATTTTCCATTAATTCTTGTGGAACACCTAAAGTGTTAAAAAAAATTGTAAAATCAGTTTTGAATACCTTGAGGAGTGTAGTTTATAAAATTGGGTCATTTTTTGGTGGTTTATATTATGTAAGCCTCACAAAGTCACTTCAGACCTGAACTGGTTATAAAAAAGTGAGTTTTAGATATTTTCTGAAAAATTTCAAGATTTGCTTCTAAACTTAAAAGCCTTCTAACGTCCCCAAAAAATAAAATGGCATTCACAAAATGATCCAAACATGAAGTAGACATATGGAGAATGTAAAGTAATAACTATTTTTGGAGGTATTAATATCTATTATAAAAGTAGAGAAATAGAACTATGGAAATGAGCAAATTATTAGAAATTTTTGGTAAATGTAGAATTTTTTATAAATAAAAAAAAATGTTTTGACTAAATTTTACCACTGTCATGAAGTACAATACGTGACAAGAAAACGATCTCAGAATGGCCTGGATAAGTAAAAGCGTATAATAGGAAAAGCGTGTAATAAGTAAAAGTGTGTAATAGAAACATAGAATGTGTCGGCAGATAAGAACCATTTGGCCCATCTAGTCTGCCCAATATACTGAATACTATGAATAGCCCTTGCCCCTATCTTATATGAAGGATGGCCTTATGCCTATACCATGCATGCTTAAACGCCTTCACTGTATTTGCAGCTACCACTTCTGCAGGAAGGCTATTCCATGCATTCACTACTCTCTCAGTAAAGTAATACTTCCTGATATTACTTTTAAACCTTTGCCCCTCTAATTTAAAACTATGTCCTCTTGTTGCAGTTTTTCTTCTTTTAAATATTCTCTCCTCTTTTACCTTGTTGATTCCCTTTATGCATTTAAAAGTTTCTATCATATGTCCTCTGTCTTGTCTTTCTTCCAAGCTATACATGTTAAGGTCCTTTAATCTTTCCTGGTAAGTTTTATCCTGCAATCCATGTACTAGTTTAGTAGCTCTTCTCTGAACTCTCTCCAAAGTATCAATATCCTTCTGGAGATATGATTTCCAGTACTAAGCACAATACTCCAAATGAGGTCTCACTAGTGCTCTGTAAAAGCGGCATGAGCACCTCCCTCTTTCTACTGGTAATGCCTCTCCCTATACACCCAAGCATTCTGCTAGCATTTCCTGCTGCTCTATGACATTGTCTGCCTACCTTTAAGTCGTCTGAAATAATGACCCCTAAATCCCTTTCCTCAGATACTGAGGTTAGGACTGTATCACTGATTTTATATTCTGCTCTTGGGTTTTTACACCCCAGGTGCATTATCTTGCACTTATCAACATTACATTTTAGTTGCCCGATTTTTTGATCATTCCTCTAGTTTTCCTAAATCCTTTTCCATTTGGTTTATCCCTCCAGGAACATCAACCCTGTTACAAATCTTTGTGTCATCAGCAAAAAGACACACCTTACCATCGAGGCCTTCTGCAATTTTGCTGATAAAGATATTAAACAATATGGGTCCCAGAACAGATCCCTGATGTAACCCACTGGTAACAAGACCATGGTCTGAATATACTCCATTGACCACAACACTCTGTTGTCTGTCCCTCAGTCACTGCCTAATCAATTCAACAATATGGGAGTCCAAGCTCAATTTCAATTTATTTATTTAGCCTTCTATGTGGGACAGTAT
This sequence comes from Bufo gargarizans, assembly GCF_014858855.1. Lineage (NCBI taxonomy): Eukaryota > Metazoa > Chordata > Amphibia > Anura > Bufonidae > Bufo > Bufo gargarizans. The sequence goes on from NC_058082.1 coordinate 177,036,148, forward strand.
CAAAAGCCTTACTAAAGTCTAGATAAACGTTGTCTACTGCACCTCCCCCATCTATTATTTTAGTCACCCAATCAAAAAAATCAATAAGATTAGTTTGACATGATCCCCCTTAAGTAAACCCATGCTGTTTTTCATCTTTCATTCTATGGGATCTTAGATGTTCCACAATCCTCTCCTTGAGTATGGTTTCCATTACTTTCCCCACTATTGATGACAGGCTTACTGGCCTATAGCTGCCTGATTCCTCCGTACTACCTTTTTGTGAATGGGCACAACATTTGCTAATTTCCAATCTTTTTGGTTAAATAAATCTGTTAATGGTTTTGCTAGTTCACCGCTAAGCTCTTTTAGTAGCTTTGGGTGTATCCCATCAGGCCCCTATGACTTATTTGTATTCATTTTAGACAGCTGACTTAGAACCTCTTTCTCTGTAAAGACACATGCATCAAAAGATTCATTAGTCTTCCTACCTAACTGTGGTCCTTTTGCTTCATTTTCCTTTGTAAAAACTGAACAGAAGTATTCATTGAGACAGTCAGCTAGTTCTTTATCTTCTTCCATATACCTTCCTTCTTTTGTTTTTAATGTCATAATTCCTTGTTTTCTTTTTCTTTTTTTTTTCATTTATGTATCTGAAGAATGTCTTATCACCTTTTTTCACTGACTGAGCTAATTTTTCTAAAATCTAAAACTTTAGTTTTTGTGTGGTGTGACCCTGTACTTATAGTAAGCCATACTGACTGGTGATCACTAGATCCCAAGCTTTCCCCTACAGTAATATCAGATGCCAAATTTCCACTTGTGAATACTAAATCTAAAATGGCCTTCTTCCGGGTTGGCTCCTCAACTACATGCTGTAGAGATAATCCCAGTAGGGAATTTAGAATATCTGTACTCCTAGCAGAACTAGATATTTTGGTTTTCCAGTTTACGTCAGGAAGATTAAAGTCTCCCATAATGATAACAATTCAATGTCATTTAGCTATTTCCTCAACTAGTAGATCATCTAATTCTTTGACTTGGCCAGGTGGTCTATATATCACACCTACACAAGTTACCTTATGATTATTAAGCTGCAACGTAACCCAAACTGACTCTAAATTGGTCTTGCTAACTTGCATTAAATTAGATTTTATGCTATCTTTCACATACAGGGCCACCCCTCCCCTTTCTTGCCTTCCCTGTCTTTCCTATATAGAGAGAACCCTGGTATTTTTATATCCCAGTCATTACTCCCATTTAACCATGTCTCAGTAACAGCCACTAGAGCTATATTCTGAGATGCCATTATAGACTCAAGTTCATGAGATATTATTCCCTAAACTGTGAGCATTTGTAGACAAGACTCTGAGCTTGTCATTTCTTAACCTATGTGCTACTGACATCTAGCATTGATCCGGGGGACAGTCGGACTGCTGGATTATCACTCTTTTGCCCCCCTTTCCTAGTTTAAATTCTCCTTCGCAAATACTTTGAACTGTTCACTGAGGACATTTGTTCCCTTGAGAGAAAGATGCAGACCATCTTTCTTGTACAGTTCTTTTCCATTCCAACGAGAGCTAACATGAGACACAAGGCCAAACCCTTGGTTCAGACACCATTTACCAAGCCATACATTGAATTCCTTAATGCGCATCTACCTGTCAAGCTGAAGGTTATGCACAGGCAAAACTGCAGAGAATGAAACAAGAATATGTGTCACGGATGGTGTTACAGAAAACTAGAAGACACAAATGAAGATCCGACTGACTTGATCCAAAACTAAGGAACAATAGGGTAAGCCCTATAAGAGCCCTAGCTCTCTCCCTTACTGTTCAGCCTATGCACAAATCTCAATGGTAGAAAATTGCATACCCTCGTTCCTCGACTGTATGACACCTGAACACCCTATAATAGTGAGGGGACATGACCACCGTCTCCCTACACTTAATACGGAGGGAGTCAGGGTCACCTAGGATCAAGCCCACAGGCAAACAGAAATAAAGAAAACAGACTTATCTTGTGGATGCAGCAGTAATAGCTTCTAGCATCAGAACACTCCAGGAAGGTGTATAAACCGCAAAGTGATGCAGTATGGGAGGGGATTTAAAGGTATGCAATCAGTGCAACTAGATGACAGCTGAGAGAGGGAAACGAGATGACAAAACAAAAGCAAAACAAAAGAACCTCAGGCAGGAGGTTCTGAAGAACGTCTGTCAGAGCTTCTCAGATGTCTGGCCGTGACAATATGTCAGCACATAAAGTGACACATGTCAGATTAGCAAAAAATGGTCTGGTCCTTAAGGTGAAAAATGCCAGGGTCCTGAAGGGGTTAAGCAAGGTCGGAAGATACCTTGTTTAGTTAGAGCCCAGCTGTTTATTTTGTATGATTTATGTTTGTTTTGCTGATGTTTGGACCTTAAACTTGGTGACTGCCTAAGATACTTGTGTGAATGACCCTCGGAGAAGAGCTAACCCCCCACAATCTATATAGATATACAAAAAAAGTACTTCTGTTATAAGAGTTGTGATAGGATATTTAATTCAGTCTAGTCAGTGGGACTGGGGTGCCAAGGGCCCACCATTAAAATACATTCTGAGAGCCCACTATTTAGCATCATGCAAATAATCTGCTCATGGGGACCCCTGCAGTGACATCGAGAGGTAAGGTCTCTGCGGAAAGAGGATACTGGCAAAGCAGACTCAGTGCCTGGAAGTTATCTCAGCCACCTAATGCATCTATGATAATAAACTAGGTACTTTGTTAAATAATCTGCCCATTTATTTATATGAACATAGGCTGGTTTTAGACATTGTACACTCCTTTCTATATGAAGTGCAGTCAGTGTACTGTACCATGTGCCACTCGTGCAGGTGGTGAGGAATTAGGGGCCCACCTTGCTCAGGAGCCCACCAGTAGATACACCAGTTCCCCTGTGGGTGTCACATCTGTGACAGGTCCCAGAAGGTCTGAAAGATTATCTACGCATTAGTGATCTGACAGCCTCTTTTGGTTTCACTTTGTCTGTGTGTTGCTGGTATGTCCAGACCTCCTGCTCAGGTGTCGATCATGTGACCTTTACCTCGCCCTATTTAATCTGACTTTTCCCATCACTCCTTGCTTGGGATAGCTTCATTTGGTCTTGGAAGAGCTGAAGTGTGGTTCGTGTTGAAGTCCTGTTCATCCTTCATCCTCTAAAATTAAGTGTTCCGCTTGCCGTGTTTTGTATTCCCCCCCCCCCCCCGGTTGTTTATTAGGCCTCAGTGAGACGCTAGTTCCTTCGCCAGGGAAGGAACAGGTGGTCTCTGCCCTGTCATTATCTTTAGGGCATCTGAGGGTACACCAGGGTTTTCTAGGTTCCCATGTATGGATATCTCTACCATCGAGAGGTGCCCAAACGGATAGGAGTTAGGGCCAGGAGCAAGGTTTTATAGGTGGTGAACCTTTTCCTTCCCTAGCAGTGAGGCCTAGTGTCTTTCCCCTTCCTTCTTGATTGTCTTTTGGTGTTCTCTCCTACTACATCCGTGACAGTGGGCACGTCTGAGTCTTGTTTCTGTTTATGCAGAGCATTCAAGTCTATATTGTCTTATGTGTCTAATGATGTAATAAAAAAATTAAAAAAATAAAACAAAAAAGTTATGAGTACTAGAATATGGACACAAAAGGTTATTCATTTAAAAAAAAAAACTAAAAAGTATGTAAGTGGTATTGCCATAAAGGCACTGACCTGCAGAATAAATGTAACATGTCATTGCACATTAAAGGTGTGAATATGAAACCCATATGGCAGAATTCATTAATTAGTGTAATTGGAAAGATGTGAGCTAACAAATATTACAATTCTCGCCTAACGCATTTGACCTAAGCTACTATTTTCACACTTTTCAAATATGTTGAATGAAAATAAAAGTAGCACATTTTAGTCACTTGACACCTCAGATTTTTTTATATTTTTTTTTTACATAGATTGTGCAAAACAGCTTAGTGAATGTGAGTCATGGTCTGCATATCCAACTTTTTACAGTGATATAATGTTGGATTGCAGCATTTTGTAAAGATGAACTTACCATTAACTAAACATGGTAAGGGGTCAATAAAATAAAATTCACATGTGTTCATGTAAGATTAAACTGGTTGTATACCTTTTAGATTAAGGATTACACAGCAATGAATAACTATTACAAATTTAGAAAGTGATTTTTATTTTGAGTTATATATATTATATATAGAGAAGTTCCGTATGGCATAATTTATTTTTATTTTTTTGTGGATGTTTTTTTGTGTGGATCAATTGTAAAAATGCTTATCCTTGTCCGCAAACTAGAAAAAAAATAGGACATGCACAATTTTTTTTGCAGGGCAATGGAACGGACATACTGATGCGGACAGCACACGGTGTGCTGTCTGCGTTTTTTGCGGACCCATTGAAATGAATGGGTCCGCATCCTATTCACAAAAAAACCTGAATGAACACGGAAACAAAAAATGTTTGTGTGCATGAGACATGCAGATGACAGGGGTCACTCTTAGAATCACTGCACACTTCACTTATTTGGCAGTCACGGGGCCAAAACTGACCAAATAACTCAAGTATGAACTCAGCCTTACAGGTCTATGTTAGCGCCAAGAAGAAGTGCACTCCTTTTACACCGTCATCAGCTGATTCCACAGATGTCTACAGAACCTGTTCTATTAAACACTTATACAAGTAGAGCCCCCCGACAGAGAGGGTGTCAGCAGTAAATTTTGTGTTGATGTCACTGATTATTTTGCCCTTCCTCTGATACGTCAGAACAATAACCAAATGAAACAAATCCCATTATCCTTTGATGGGTGATTGTAGACCTCCTTTTGCTGTATGGACCGAATTACATTGTCGTGGGTCTAGCAGCAAACATAATGAAGAAGCTGATGACAACACACCACTAGACTTTGCCTTCACCATCTATTCACAATTAAATCAAGAAGCTTCAGTAAGTTGAAAATATTCATGTTATCGGAGGAAGCTGAAGCTGGTTGCCCCAATTTTAATTCAGGAGCAGTAAACAACGGGAAGCAAATTGAGGTGGCTGAACTCTACTTCTCTGTATCTCTTGTGAAGTCAATGTCTCCAACGTTGCCCTCTAGCAATTTACAGCAAATACATTATTTTCAAGTAGAGATCCAAGAATTATGTTGGAGGCATGTAGTGTATGCAAGCGATGTGCGACCCCTCTCATCACTCTCACGCTGTTCTGCACCTGCGCCTGGGCAAACAGTCACACTAAAGGCTACTAGTGTTGAGCGCGAATATTTGAATTTCAAATTTTTATCTCGAATGTCGCAACTTTGAGATTTCGCGAATATTTTGAATATAGTTCCATATATTTGCAAAATCGAATATTGGTATTTTTTTTTTTTTTTTTTATCTGAAAATATATGATTCCTCCCTGCTTCTTGCTTGTGGGTCAATGAGCTATTGGCCCACGAGCAACTGAATTGAAGCTGGAAGAAATCACGTTTTCAGATGGACCAAATATGACGAATATTCTAAATAAAGAATATATTGCTGTAAATTAAATTTTAGAATATTCGTCCTATTCTAATCTAAACTAATAATCTTGGTTATAATATTTGAGTTCACGAATATTACAACAGAAAAATCGTAATGTGCCCGAGTGCATGACAAAATCGTTATTTAATCAACTTCAGCATACAACACCCAGACAAGCATCCCCGTCACCATGGGAACGCCTGTGGGTTAGAAAATACCATCGGATCTGAGTTTTCCCTGAGATCGTAAAACCTCAGATCCGATGGTATATTCTAACCCACAGGCATTCCCATGGTGACAGGGACGCTTGTCGGGGAGCAGTATGCCAAAGTGGAATATTATTGCTCTAACTTCGTCTTTTAGAATATTCCTAATATTGCTCTAACTTTGTCTTTTAGAATATTCGTAATATTGCTCTAACTTCGTCTTTTAGAATATTACGAATATACTAAAAGACGAAGTTAGAGCAATATTAAGAATATTCGTAAAATACACATATTAGCCTAGCCATAGTTAATTAGTCATAGGAACGTTGCCTTATACTATCAAAAGAAAAATCAGAATACGCGATTAATTAAATCGCATATTATTCGCAATAAATTGAATAATTACGAATATTAGATTTCGGCGAATATAGCACGAATATTCAATTGAATATTCGCGAAATATCGCGAAATCGAATATGGCACCTCCCGCTCATCACTAAAGGCTACACTGCACTAAAGGCTTTTCAACATATAACATCGGTTCATACAGAACAAAGTCGACAATTACCCATGAATTTTCCCAGAAAAAAAATTAGGTCAATTAGGCCCTAGTCTTTTTCTACTTTTACACAGAAGGCTTTTCAACAGCTAATTGCAATGCTGAATGGCAAATATATTTTTATTTTGTCACTTCTAAATGGCAAACTGGGCTTTACAATATATCACTGCACCGCTGAGTGTCAAAAATATTTTTCATTTTTCCACTATTACACGCAAAAATGGGCTTTAAAACAGATAACTGCACCACTGAGCTGCAAATACATTTTTTTCTTTTTCCACTAATACACAGAAAAAAGGGCTTTAGAACAGATAACTGCACCGCTGAGTGGCAAATATATTTTACTTTTGCCACTAATACACAACAAAAAGGCCTGTAAATTTCACACTTCACCCCACAACGGCTATTAAGCCATTTGTTCCCACTAATACAAGCCAAAAAATGCTGCACCGCACTAGGGCAAATAAAACGTGAAAACATTTCCTTGTAATAACCTCTGTTAATGCCTGTATCAAACAGCACTTACACCCTAATAAGAACGGTTTTATTCAATGACAGAGCTGTATAATGGCAATTTGGATCCCCAGTCAGTGCTGCAAGGAATGTTCCTATTACCTAGGCTTTCATCTCCCCGGCTGAACCCTGTTCAACAGAAATGCTGTGGAATGATTCCTCCCTATCCTTTCCCTACACCATGAATAATCTTTCCCTGCACTTGTAAATAGTTTTTTTTTTTTTTTGGCTTCTGTGAATCAAATTTTTCTTGAAATTCAGAACAAATTCCAATTCGTCAGCGTCAATTTACTCATCTCTAAAAGTGACCAGTCCAAACTAGTTAACATGTGTTACAGTACAAGCAATTCTTCTATAATTATTGAGGCTACAAGATCTTACATATCAAACCAATTGCAGTCTTTCAGTTCTTGAAGATTGCCAGTCTAGTGGCTCTTATCATGTGAATTGCCAGCAAACGACCACCCACTTTTATGGAGGGACAATTTCTACGAAGCCCAATGTCAAGGCAAGATCTGAGTTAATTGTTTTTAAATTGCTAGTTCAAAAACTATGATCATGTGGGCATGACCTCAACATGTAAAATAAAGAGCCTCTGTCCCTACAGCTTCTCCAGAGGTAGCTTCTTAACATTTTTCAAAAAAGCTACCCATTCAAGTCAAGGACCTGCAATACGGGCATGGGGACCTTATGTTCATCTGCATGAGCCCTAAACATAAACCTCATTGCTAAAAAAATGTGCACTGAACTAAATGTGTTAAATGTACCCAGCATGTCAGTAGAAGTTACTGTGTATACTGTATGTGCATGCATAACTAAGCATAACAAGGTTCAGCAATGGCTGTCTTAGAAATCTTATAACAGGGATCAGAGTCTGACTATAAATGATAAGATTTTAGGAATATTATTGACTATTACACTGCCCAATCGTCAGGCCAATTATTGGGAACAAATGCTCATAGGAATTTTTGTTCACAAATCCAGTAATTGGCCCGTGCTGCATATCAGTAAATGCATGTTTATTGGCTGATTACATCTTTTATTGAGAAGGAAAGATGCTCAATAGTGTTGAGCGAATAGAGGTTCATATGCGAGATCTGAAGTCGATTTGTTCAAAACTTAATTTGAATGCTGTAATGAGATTTTTGTCCGTACAGCATTCAAATGTATGGGCTCCAGTGAGGTGAAATTTGTTATTACCGAATTTTTGTGGTAATTTTAAAACCATTCTAAAAAATGGATCCAAAATCGGCTTTAGTACCAAGGTACCAGCCAGTACCGAAGCTGGCTTTGGATCCATGTTTTAAAATGGTTTTAGAGTTTAAAAATCGATGGCTGAAGTTATTGCGTACTTCGGTGATAACTCTGTTCACCTCGCCGGAGGCCATACATTTTAATGCTATATGGAGACGGGTCTCCGTACAGCATTAAAACAAAGTTTTGAGCGAATTGACTTCGGATTTAGGATCCGAAGCTCGATTAGCTGAATACTATTTCTCAATTATCAGCACCACATCACTCTGCGCAATTAGGAATGTGTTACTGATAATAAATATGACTGAATAGTGGAGGAATCAATGTGGTAGCAATCATTCCTCCTCATAGACTTTGTATCGGGCAGTGTAATAAGCCAAGGAAAACAAGCGCCTGTTGGTGCTTATCCTGCCAGAACACCAGGTAGTGTTATACCACTTTTACTTTCCAGTCAACTGAACTTTAGTTACTAAAGCTGTAAACTATCTTTAAAACAAATAAGCCAACAAAGGAAACATATAGTAAGTAAGGAAATAAAATACATGACATACACACTGTGGGGACTCACTTTGGTAGATGGGATTAGTGGACACAGCATAGAGGCAACAACAAGTTCTTTGGATCAAACAGTTCAGAGTTTTATTCACACTTTAGGCAAGTGACAAAACAAGCAGTCATATTCAAACAAAATGTCACCTTGCGGTGTTGGTGGTAATTCACACCATGTGGCAATTCTGCCTCAAAGAGTCCTTGCTGATAGCAGCACCAACCTGTTTTCACACCAAACAGGTAGCAAGCCTTCATCCAGACACAAGGCTCCCAGATCCCAACATAGAGACTCAGCTGCTGAGCCCAGCTGCCTATTTAAGGACAGCCAGGTGCTGCCTAAACCCGGACTGGCCTTTAAAATCTGGTCCTTTACCTAGCTGTAAATCAGCCAAGCAGCACATCCTGGGAGGAAAATACCTGCTTTCCCATGCCAAACCTATCACTGTGTCACAACAAGTAAATATTTTGCTTGTTGTAGGGTGGTAACATGTGGTCTGGTAATAGCTTGCACCATGGAAAGTTCACAGTGCTGTTCTATATAACTGCAGTACACAAATATATTATCTACAATATCTGTGGGCAGTTATCCTAAAATGTTAAAAGAAAAAGACATAGAAAATAAAAGATGATTAGGATTGTAAACAACATCATTATTAAAGTTGAAAATTTTTGTAGGAAAACTAAAATGTGTTGATTCTCCACATAGAGCAGTATAATAAACACACTTTTCACCTATTCTACATTTTACATTTCCCTGCATTTAAAAAAAAATAATATGAAGCAAATAATCAGAATAGTCTGACACATTTATAGTACAAAAAATGTATAAATTATAGTGAGCACTCAATATCTGTGGTCATATATCAGGTCTGTTAATATAACTAATTTATTAGATCATGAAATTACACATACAAATAGATAGGATAGAAATAGACAATATAAAATATAGTACCTTAAAAATTATAAATATAAATAATAAATATAGAGAAACACAATTTGTTATACTGATAAGAGCAAATATATCACTAGAAATTGGTCACTTAAGATTAGTATTGTGTCCTTATAGAGGCTGCGACTTTGTTCTTATGGGTGTTGCAACATTGTTCCCAACGTTAAATGTCTCAGTTATATCACTGATATATCCGTGAGTATAATTATCCAGACGTACTCACTGTTTGGGGTCCGGCTCGTGTGTAACTGTCCGTGGTGGCGTCCCACCATGGGTCAGTGCACTCACCCGGTGTGGCGTTTTGGAGTATCTTCCGATGTTCACGGTCCGCGGTGTTGTTACGGTAATCCTGCTCCCTAAGAGACCGCTGTGCGTCCCACGTGTAGCTGGCGTCCTGCGTTTTTTGCTGGCACTACACGTGATCAGGGCGCCGGGGAGGTCTTTACCCAATGCAAGGTTGTGGGATATCTCCCGATGTTGAAAGTCCGCGATTACGGTAATCCTGCTCCCAGGTAGCCGCTGTGTGTCCCACGTGTGGCTGGCGTCCTGCGCTTTTTGCCGGCACTCCACGTGATCAGGACGCCGGTGAAGTCTCTACCTGTAATTGGTCCAAGACTCCTGTGATGGATTAGGAATAATTTTGATCACCGTCTATGCGGTCGTGTCCGTGGTTACGTGTGCTGATCAGCTCCGATGGGTTAAAGTGTCCAGTCGTCTATAAGGATCCCAACCGCTATACGCGTTTCAACTGAGGAAGAGGTCAGAGACCTTGAAACGCGTATAGCGGTTGGGATCCTTATAGACGACTGGACACTTTAACCCATCGGAGCTGATCAGCACACGTAACCACGGACACGACCGCATAGACGGTGATCAAAATTATTCCTAATCCATCACAGGAGTCTTGGACCAATTACAGGTAGAGACTTCACCGGCGTCCTGATCACGTGGAGTGCCGGCAAAAAGCGCAGGACGCCAGCCACACGTGGGACACACAGCGGCTACCTGGGAGCAGGATTACCGTAATCGCGGACTTTCAACATCGGGAGATATCCCACAACCTTGCATTGGGTAAAGACCTCCCCGGCGCCCTGATCACGTGTAGTGCCAGCAAAAAACGCAGGACGCCAGCTACACGTGGGACGCACAGCGGTCTCTTAGGGAGCAGGATTACCGTAACAACACCGCGGACCGTGAACATCGGAAGATACTCCAAAACGCCACACCGGGTGAGTGCACTGACCCATGGTGGGACGCCACCACGGACAGTTACACACGAGCCGGACCCCAAACAGTGAGTACGTCTGGATAATTATACTCACGGATATATCAGTGATATAACTGAGACATTTAACATTGGGAACAATGTTGCAACACCCATAAGAACAAAGTCGCAGCCTCTATAAGGACACAATACTAATCTTAAGTGACCAATTTCTAGTGATATATTTGCTCTTATTAGTATAACAAATTGTGTTTCTCTATATTTATTATTTATATTTATAATTTTTAAGGTACTATATTTTATATTGTCTATTTCTATCCTATCTATTTGTATGTGTAATTTCATGATCTAATAAATTAGTTATATTAACAGACCTGATATATGACCACAGATATTGAGTGCTCACTATAATTTATACATTTTTTTACTGTTAACTCCTTATGTGGTTAGGGTGAACCACATCATAGTTAGAGCACCGTACCTGGTAAGCAGAAGGGTGAGCCACTATAAACTCATACTAATCACATTTATAGTACAGCATCTGGACTGTACCCCTAATGTCCTCTAATTCCAATATTATTCTGTTAAAAAAAAAAAAATATACAAATAGCTAAGACCCAGAGATGCTAATTAGTGTTGGGCGAGCATGATTGGCCAAACACATTTTTCACTCAGTCTCCTCCACGCACGTTTGTTGGCTGCTACGCAGCCAATAAATATGTGGGAGGTACTGCCACTCACTGTAATGTCACGTTGGTTACTGGCCGGAACGCGTCATTGGGTGCTACCGTATATAACATCCATTGACACGTGGTTTGGCTCAGACTTAGTCAGGGCAAGCTGCAGCAGAAGGGATAACGTAAAGGGAGGAATTTTTTTATTACAGCGTTTTGAGTGTTGAAAGGTGTTCTTTTAAGGACTATTGTTTTAACTGGCTACAAAATATGTTAGCACAACATGCGCTAAACTGCATGCAATTGTTTGGCTGCTGGTGACAGCAGAGACATTATCTGCGCTACATCTCCTGTATAACGTTAGCCGCTGGTGACCAGAGATGGCCTTGCGGGTCTCCCGGCGGTCATTTTGTGATGAACTTTGCGCATTTGCGATTCACCGAAGATGCAAACATATGGCGATGTTCACATGCGCCATTTTCTTTTGCATTGCGCTGAACTTTGACCCATGATGCATTCATCAGGTGGGACAGGACAGCCAATTGAGATGTTTCAGCACATGGACACACCCTCACCAAATAACAGTACCCGATCTGGCCACTTTACATTTTGTGTTTTGTCAGTGTAGGGAGAGGTTGCTTTGTGGAGCAGGGACAGACAGTTAGGGACACCAAACACTAGCTAATAGGACCTCAAAAGTCCTTTTAAGGACTGGTATAGGTGTGCTATCGATAGGTGTCATATATTGAGGGGTGTGATATACTTATAATATACTTTCTAACATAGAAAGTATATAATAGTGCATTTGTATTGTGCAGCAGTTGTATGCGGTTCTTCTGCGATACCACAGATATATAGAGGGACAAGTGCTACTGGAACACCTATTTGAAACAGGTGTGATATACCTAGTAAAAATTAAATACGGGGAACGCGCTGTATCCTTAGCAGTTTATACCAGTAGTTGGAATAAAGAACCATAAACGTGGAGAACTGAGTTCATATCCTGCTGTCGGAGGTGGCAATTGCAAGTCCGTACTTCACATACAATGAGCCTGCTATTACAGGTCTATACTTTGCATGCAGTGAACCTGTTATCCATCTCCAGCCTGTAATCAGATCTCGGGTTTCGCAATTAGCTTCGTCAGAGGCTGCGGTGCAGATGCCGCTATAGTCCACGGGTATATAACAACCCTTTACCCCGGAACAAAAACAGACTTCTGTTGTCCGGTGGTATATTAAACAATCGCATGCAAAAAAATTACTAAAAACATACAATATAAAAAAAATTAACTACCTTACACTAACACACGTCAATATTTCAGAATATCCTTAATAATTTTGTTAGATATAAAAATTAATAAGTATAATAAATATATATATATATAAAAAAACATCCATAAAAATTAGATATATATTAAAACAGTATATATTCAAGAAGATCAGACCATACAGACCGATTTTATGTCCCATTCGATATTATGCCCATGTGGCTGCAATGTGTTAATTTCATAGATCCATTGAGCCTCCTTTTTATTAATCTGTGTGGCAGGATTATCTCCTCGCCAGTGGCGTTTTACAAGTTCCACGCCACAAAATTTGAGACCGACAGGGTCCTTTTGATGGAATTTCTTGTAATGTGCAGAGACGCTGTGGGTCTCCAGACCCTTTTTAATATTCCTGATGTGTTCAGCAACTCGGACCTTCAGCTTCCTCAGTGTTCTGCCAATATACTGGAGTCCACACGGGCACTCCAGTATATAAATGACCCCCATAGACTCGCATTAAATATTCCCTCTAACTTTTTTTTACATAGATTTGGAGGTAGACACAATTTCTTCCATTTTACTTTTTTTCTTATCCTCCCTCGAACGGTTTCTGCAGCATGGGCAGAAACCGTACCATGTGAAGACATTGCGGGATTTAGGTGTGTTTATGTTTTCTTTCACATAACTACGCACAATGCGATTTCTGACAGTAGGGGCGCTTTTAAATATAAAGTTTTTTTTGGGGGGGGATAAGATCTCCTATAACTGAATCATTTTTTAGAACATTCCAATTCTGATAGATAATTCTCTTAATTTGGGGACAATTGATAGAATAGGTAGTGTAAAACGTGAATTTATATTTTTCCCTATTTTGTATTTTCTGTTCACCGGAATCCTTCTTTTTTGTACTCAAGTTTTCCAACTTTACTTTCTCCCTTTGATTATGTAATACTTCCTCTTTGTAGCCCTTTTCCACAAATCGGTTCACTATGATGTCACTCTGCTTTTCATAATCCTCAATACTAGTACAATTTATTTTAATACGTTGTAACTGTCCCTTTGGCACATTACAGATACAAGGTTCGTGATGACAACTACTTCTCTCAATATATCCATTGCGGTCAGTCGGTTTGAAATAGGTTACAGTTTTATTTTTTCCTTCTTCTACCCTAATTTTGAGATCTAAAAAGTGGATGGTGTTTTTGCTCACATCCTGGGTGAAATGGATGTTCCACGTATTGGAATTGATCTGAGAGATAAATTCCATTAGTCCTATCTCAGTACCATACCAGATCCCAATGCAGTCATCGATATACCTTCTCCAAAGTTGGAGACTGCCGCCCTCCGTATCTTTTCTTATGACGGGATAAATGTTGAAATGCTCCCAGTAAGCCATAAATAGATTGTCGAAACTGGGTGTGAATTTCGCACCCATCGCCACGCCAGACACTTGTAAAAAATAACAGTCGTCATACCAGAAGTAGTTGCGTCCAAGGCAGTACTGTATACAGTCTAGAATAAAACATTTTTGTTCATCACGCCACGCTATCCATATAAAATGTAATCGCCTCCATACCTAAATTATTAGGTATGATTGTGTATAATGAGGTGACATCTAAAGTCATCAAAAAGGCATTCTCAGGGATATTACCAACCTCTTTTAAAACATCCAGAATGTGACCTGTGTCCCTTAAATAGGATGGTGTAGTGATTACATATCTTTGTAGGAAAATATCAATATATTCGGATACACGGCTAATGATCGAATCAATCCCTGAGACTATAGGTCTCCCAGGGGGGCGTTCCGCATTCTTGTGTATCTTGGGTAAGTAATAAATGGTGGGAGTCTTCGGATGTATATTGTTTAAGTATTGATATTCTTTTTGATTCAACACTTTTTGCGTCAACCCTCTATCCAAGAGAATTTTGAGTTCTTTTTTATATTCAATTATCGGGTTATTTTTTAATTTGTTTTATGTAGTCATATCACTAAGGATTCTCTGCATTTCCATGTTATAATCAACCTTGTTCAGAACAACGACCCCTTCCCCCTTATCAGCCGGTTTGATTATTACTTTTTTGTTTTGTTCAAGATTTTTCAGAGCCTCTTTCTCTTTTTTTGTTAAATTGTGCTTTTTTGAACCCCCTATGAAGTATTTAATAACTTAGAGGCGCTGATGGTTAAAGAAATAAGGACCATCTGGGATGTAATTTCCCTAGAAAGATTTCTGGTGGAAGAAAAAATTCTGGAAGGCCTAAGATGGCAACTTCCACTGAATTCTGATATTGAAACAGAATTATGCGAATGGGAAGGGTTTGTTAATTCATGTGGCCTTGGTGCCATGAGGTTTATTATTGAAAGAAGGAAAAATAAACTCACCTTGCTGTGTAATAAAATTGAGGATATGAAAATCAAATTAGCGCCATTTAAGGAATTACCTGAATATTCCGAATTATCACAAAAATGTCAGAAAGAGGTTACGAAAGCTGAGCAGGAAGTAAAAAAAGAAAAAACTAAAAAAGTACTTAAAGGTGCTAGATGAATATAAAAATAACACAGTGTATAAATGGAAACAAAAAAAGGAAGAAATGTCAGTTTATGTTAGTGAACCTATAAACAATGAGCACCTTATCCGATTCTGGGAGAACCGCTGTATATAACCACCAGGTAAACTCCAACCCTGGTTTTGGTCAAGAACAATTCCATGACTATAGACCTAGGTGGAACGGTTACCGTAAAAATCAAGGATACTATAGACATGAAGGGAATAACCAACATAATACCCATACCTACCGTGGGCCCTATACCCGATACAATCCAGGAAGGTCTAGACAACAATACCGTCCATATTACAACAACAGAGGTGCAGATGTATATGCACAAGAGCGTAATGATAGATATCAGACTGACTATAATTACACTAGGGGAACAGACTACAGACCGGGGGGAGAAGTCTCCCTGCAGATAACAGACAGTATGAGAATCAAGGTCCAATAATAAGAAAGATAAATGAGAAGGAAGAGGCAACACACTCTAATGAAGGGAGAGGGAATAATGTTCATGAAGAAAATTTTCCTCACAAGATGATAAAGGGAAAAATACCGCAACCGCCCCAAATGATGGAAGGGACACCAAGAAAGAAAAAAAGAGAAGTAGGGGAAGAAGGGGAGGAAAGAGACACAATAAGTCCAGAAGCGAAGTAAGGCAGAGGGATCCCATAGGTATCTATAATCTGAGCACTCATGTCCTAACATCTGAAGAATTATCGGTCCTTAATAAAGGTCTTAAGTTTGCACCCACACACAGAGGGAATAAATTTGAAACTTACCTAGATGTGCACCGATTCATCAGGAAGTTAAATATTTGTAAATATTTGACAAAAAATCCCATAAAAATCCCTAATACGCAAGATACAAGCATATATACTAACTTAAGAAATAAATACACCTTTTTTCCAGATAATAAAGAGAATGAGTGTGTAGAAGCTTTCAAACGTGGGATATTGAAAGGATTAGATCATTTGGATATAGGGGGTTCAAACAATTTAACTAAAAAAGAGAAAGAGGCTCTGAAAAAATCTTGAACAAAATGAAAAAATAATAATCAAACCGGCTGATAAGGGGGGAGGGGTCGTTGTTCTGAACAAGGTTGATTATAACACGGAAATGCAGAGAATCCTTAGTGATATGACTACATACAACAAATAAAAAAATGACCCGATAATTGAATATAAAAAAGAACTCAAAATTCTCTTGGATAGAGGGTTGACGCAAAAAGTGTTGAATCAAAAAGAATATCAATACTTAAACAATATACATCCGAAGACTCCCACCATTTATTACTTACCCAAGATACACAAGAATGCGGAACGCCCCCCTGGGAGACCTATAGTCTCAGGGATTGATTCGATCACTAGCCGTGTATCAGAATATATTGATATTTTCCTACAAAGATATGTAATCACTACACCATCCTATTTAAGGGACACAGGTCACATTCTGGATGTTTTAAAAGAGGTTGGTAATATCCCTGAGAATGCATTTTTGATGACTTTAGATGTCACCTCACTATACACAATCATACCAAATAATATAGTTATGGAGGCGATTAAATTTTATATGGATAGAGATGACCAAATGCGTGATGAACAAAAATGTTTTATTCTAGACTGTATACAGTACTGCCTTGGACACAACTACTTCTGGTATGACGACTGTTATTTTTTACAAGTGTCTGGCGTGGCGATGGGTGCGAAATTCGCACCCAGTTTCGCCAATCTAATTATGGCTTACTGGGAGCATTTAAACATTTATCCCGTCATAAGAAAAGATACAGAGGGCGGCAGTCTCCAACTTTGGAGAAGGTATATCGATGACTGCATTGGGATCTGGTATGGTACTGAGATAGGACTAATGGAATTTATCTCTCAGATCAATTCCAATACGTGGAACATCCATTTCACCCAGGATGTGAGCAAAAACACCATCCACTTTTTAGATCTCAAAATTAGGGTAGAAGAAGGAAAAAATAAAACTGTAACCTATTTCAAACCGACTGACCGCAATGGATATATTGAGAGAAGTAGTTGTCATCACGAACCTTGTATCTGTAATGTGCCAAAGGGACAGTTACAACGTATTAAAAGAAATTGTACTAGTATTGAGGATTATGAAAAGCAGAGTGACATCATAGTGAACTGATTTGTGGAAAAGGGCTACAAAGAGGAAGTATTACATAATCAAAGGGAGGAAGTAAAGTTGGAAAACTTGAGTACAAAAAAGAAGGATTCCGGTGAACAGAAAATACAAAATAGGGAAAAATATAAATTCACGTTTTCCACTACCTAATTCTATCAATTGTCCCCAAATTAAGAGAATTATCTATCAGAATTGGAATGTTCTAAAAAATGATTCAGTTATAGGAGATCTTATCCCCCCCAAAAAAACCTTTATATCTAAAAGAGCCCTTACTGTCAGAAATCGCATCGTGCGTAGTTATGTGAAAGAAGACATAAACACACCTAAATCCCACAATGTCTTCACATGGTGCGGTTTCTGCCCATGCTGCAGAAACCGTTCAAGGGAGGATAAGGAAAAAAGTAAAATGGAAGAAATTGTGTCTACCTCCAAATCTATATAAAAAAAAGTTAGAGGGAATATTTAATGCGAGTCTATGGGGGTCATTTATATACTGGAGTGCCCGTGTGGACTCCAGTATATTGGCAGAACACTGAGGAAGCTGAAGGTCCGAGTTGCTGAACACATCAGGAATATTAAAAAGGGTCTGGAGACCCACAGCGTCTCTGAACATTACAACAAATTCCATCAAAAGGACCCTGTCGGGGAGGTAATCCCGCCACACAGATTAATAAAAAAGGAGGCTCAATGGATCTATGAAATGAACACATTGCAGCCATATGGGCATAATATCGAATGGGACATAAAATCGGGCTGTATGGTCTGATCTTCTTGAATATATACTGTTTTAATATATATGTAATTTTTATGGTTGTTTTTATATATATTTATTATACATATTAATTTTTATATCTAACAAAATTCTTAAGGATATTCTGAAATATTGACATGTGTGTTAGTGTAAGGTAGTGAATTTTTTTTTGCTATTGTATGTTTTTAGTAATTTTTTAGCATGCAATTTTTTAATATACCGCCGGAAAGCGGAAGTCCATTTTTGTTCCGGGGTAAAGGGTTGTTATATACCCGTGGACTATAGCGGCATCTGCACCGCAGCCCCTGACGAAGCTAATTGCAAAACCCGGGTCGGGCAATCTTATACACATGTGAAAACTGTGGAATATGTGAGTAAAATAAAACTTTATTACCTCTGATTGCTGAGGCTATTGCACCATCTCTCTGTCCTTTTGTGAAGGCAATCTTGACCCGGTTTGGAGTGGGCGGTCGGCGGCTCAAGGCGAGATCTGACTACAGGCTGGAGGTGGATAACAGGTTCACTGCATGCAAAGTATAGACCTGTGATAGCAGGCTCATTGTATGTGAAGTACGGACTTGTGATTGCCACCTCCGACAGCAGGATATGAACTCAGTTCTCCACGTTTATGGTTCTTTATTCCAACTACTGGTATAAACTGCTAAGGATACAGCACGGTACCCATATTTAATTTTTACTTTGTACCTAGGAGATTGAACCTATCCCATTAAGGGCACCGCTGCTCTTGTCCGGTATTTCACACCAAACATCACTTATTTAACTAGGTGTGATATACCTGTTGCCCCCCAAAAAACTGACTGAGGGGTGCAATATGCCTGCTTCCACAAAATACTAATTAAGGAGTTTGATATACCTACTTCCACAAAATACTGATTGAGGGGGGCAATATATACCAGATTCTACCAAATATAGATTGAGGTTGGCAATATACCTGCTTCCCCAAAATACTGATTGAGGTTGGCAATATACCTGCTTCCATCAAATATTGATTAAAGGGCTCTATATACCTGCTTCCACAAAATACAGATTGAGGGGTGCAATATACCTGCTTTCACAAAATACAGATTAAGGGATTTTTATATACCTGCTTCCACAAAATACTGATTAAGGGGGGCAATATATCTGCTTCCACAAAATATTGATTAGGGGGTTATATATACCTGTTTCCACAAAATACTGATTGAGGGGTGCGATATACCTGCTACCCAAAATACTGATTAAGGGGTTTGATATGCCTGCTTCCGCAAAATACAGATTGAGGGGTGTGATATACCTGCTTCCACCAAATATTGATTAAGGGGTTCTATATACCTGCTTGCACAAAATACTCATTAAGGGGTTTGATATACCTACTTCCACAAAATACTGATTGAGGGGTGCTATATATACCTGCTTCTACCAAATATTTATTGAGGTTAGCAATATACTTCCTTTCACAAAATACTGATTGTGGGGTATGATAACTGCTTCCACCAAATATTGATAAAAGGGTTCTATATACCTGCTTCCACAAAATACAGATTGAGGGGTGCTATATACCTGTTTCCACAAAATACTGATTGAGGGGTGCGATATACCTGCTTCCACCAAATATTGATTAAGGGGTTCTATATATCTGCTTCCACTAAATACTGATTAAGGGGTTTGATATACCTACTTCAACCAAATATTGATTGAGGCCTCCGATACTCCAGCTTTCACAAAATACTGATTAAGGGGATTGAAATACCTGCTTCCATAAAATACTAATTAAGAGGTTTGATATACAGTACAGACCAAAGGTTTGGACACATCTTCTCATTCAAAGAGTTTTTTTTTTTTTTTCACGACTATGAAAATTGTAGATTCACACTGAAGGCATCAAAACTATGAATTAACACATGTGGAATTATATAAAACTGAAAATATGTCATATTCTAGGTTCTTCAAAGTAGCTACCTTTTGCTTTGATTACTGCTTTGCACACTCTTGGCATTCTCTTGATGAGCTTCAAGAGGTAGTCACCTGAAATGGTTTTTACTTCTCAGGTGTGCCCTGTCAGGTTTAATAAGTGGGATTTCTTGCCTTATAAATGGGGTTGGGACCATCAGTTGCGTTGCGGAGAAGTCAGGTGGATACACAGCTGATAGGCCTACTGAATAGACTGTTAGAATTTGTATTATGGTAAGAAAAAAGCAGCTAAGTAAAGAAAAACGAGTAGCTATCATTACTTTAAAGGGACTCTGTCACCACTTTCTAACCCCCACTTTTAAAACTATAGTTCTGTCCATGGAGCCCCTGTGATTTCAATGGTGTTGTTATATGCGAAATCCGCAGGCTCGTTTTGATAAAAAAACCTTTTATCTAACCTGTCAGTCATGAGGATAAGGTGCCCAGGGCGTTTCTCCCGGTCTGAACATGCCGCCGCCGCCGTTGGTGCCCAGCTCCTCCTCTGATCCTTTCAACGCCGCCTGAATGTGAAGAAATACGCCTCCGGCTCTCCCTCAGTCCCCCCTCCTTTTCTAAAATTTCGCGTGTGCGCACAGGCCTGTGCCTGATGCGCCCGTGCAGACTTTTCGATTCAGCCTCATTGAGCGAAGTGCGCATGCGCATGCGCATGTGCACTTCGCTCAACCTCCCGATAACGCGAACACTGCCGCACGCGCGGGATCTTAGAAAAGAAGGAGGGGGGACTGAGGGAGAGCCGGAGGCGTATTTCTTGACATTCAGGCGGCGCAAATTCAAGGCAGAGGAGGAGCTGGGCACCAACGGCGGCGGCGGCTGGCGGCATGTTCAGACCAGGAGAAACGCCCTGGGCACCTTATCCTCATGACTGACAGGTTAGATAAAAGGTTTTTTTATCAAAACGAGCCTGCGGATTTCGCATATAACAACACCATTGAAATCACAGGGGCTCCATGGACAGAACTATAGTTTTAAAAGTGGGGGTTAGAAAGTGGTGACAGAGTCCCTTTAAGAAATGAAGGTCAGTCAGTCCGAAAAATTGGGAAAACTTTGAAAGTGTCCCCAAGTGCAGTCACAAAAACCATCAAGCGCTACAAAGAAACTGGCTCACATGCGGACCGCCCCAGGAAAGGAAGACCAAGAGTCACCTCTGCTGCAGAGGATAAGTTCATCCGAGTCACCAGCCTCAGAAATCACAGGTTAACAGCAGCTCAGATTAGAGACCAGGTCAATGCCACACAGAGTTCTAGCAGCAGACACATCTCTAGAACAAATGTTAAGAGGAGACTGTGTGAATCAGGCCTTCATGGTAGAATATCTGCTAGGAAACCACTGCTAAGGACAGGCAACAAGCAGAAGAGACTTGTTTGGGCTAAAGAACACAAGGAATGGACATTAGATGGAAATCAGTGGAAATCTGTGCTTTGGTCTGATGAGTCCAAATTTGAGATCTTTGGTTCCAACCACCGTGTCTTTGTGCGACACAGAAAAGGTGAACGGATGGACTCTACGTGCCTGGTTCCCACCGTGAAGCATGGAGGAGGAGGTGTGATGGTGTGGGGGTGCTTTTCTGGTGACACTGTTGGGGATTTATTCAAAATTGAAGGCATACTGAACCAGCATGGCTACCACAGCATCTTGCAGCGGCATGCTATTACATCCAGTTTGCGTTTAGTTGGACCATCATTTATTTTTCAACAGGACAATGACCCCAAACACACCTCCAGTGTAAGGGCAATTTGACCATGAAGGAAAGTGATGGGGTGCTGCGCCAGATGACCTGGCCTCCACAGTCACCGGACCTGAACCCAATCAAGATGGTTTGGGGTGAGCTGGACCGCAGAGTGAAGGCAAAAGGGCCAACAAGTGCTAAGCATCTCTGGGAACTCCTTCAAGACTGTTGGAAGACCATTTCAGGTGACTACCTCTTGAAGCTCATCAAGGGAATGCCAAGAGTGTGCAAAGCAGTAATCAAAGCAAAAGGTGGCTACTTTGAAGAACCTAGAATATGACATATTTTCAGTTGTTCCACACTTTTTTGTTATGTATATAATTCCACATGTGTTAATTCATAGTTGTGATGCCTTCAGTGTGAATCTACAATTTTCATAGTCATGAAAATAAAGAAAACTCTTTGAATGAGAAGGTGTGTCCAAACCTTTGGTCTGTATTGTACTTGCTTTCACAAAATATTGATTGAAGACTTTGATACACCTGCTTCCACAAAATACTGATTAAGGAGTTTAATATACCTGCTTCCACCAAATACTGATTGAGGCCTGCGAGATACCTGCTTCCACAAAATACTGATTAAGGGGATTGATGTACCTACTTCCACCAAATATTGATTGAGGCCTGCGATACACCGGCTTCCACAAAATACTGATTGAGGGGTGCGATATACCTGCTTCCACCAAATATTGATTCAGGTGTTCTATATACCTGCATCCATAAAATACTGATTGAGGGTTGCAATATACCAGCTTCTACCTAATATTGATTGAGGCCTGCAATATTCCTGCTTCTATAAGTACTGCTCTTCTCTAGGGACTTTGGCAGAGGGTTATTTTGAAAATGACAGGCAAATGAAGAGGCAGGCCGTACTGCAGGGGTGGTAGGGGTCGGGCAGGTGCAACAGGCCAGAGCCTAAATGGCAAGTTAAAGAAGGTCTGTGCGATTACATCAAAGGACGCACCAGAGTTGGTTGAGTGGCTCACTCAGCCTTCTGCTTCTGCACCCTCCTCATCCTCTGTATCTGTACCCTCCTCACTCTCTGCTGTGTGCACCCCAAAAGACACCACCACCACAACCACTACCATAGCCCCTCCACTCTAGTCTGAATGATTATTTTCCCATCCATTCGCAGACCTTACTGATGTGCAGCCTTTCTTGGCATTGGATGAGGAAGAGGAGGTAGCAATGGCCACCCAGCGGTCTGATGACAGTAACCAGATCAGCCCAAGGAGGGTGGTCGCCACTCTTGTTGCCTACTCCGAGACCTCTTATGTCAGTATGGTGAAGGTGACGATGATGACGTGTTGATGGACGTCACATGGGTGCCCACAAGAGAGTTCAGAGGGAGAGATGGTGCAGCAGAAAGTGAGGAGAAGGAGGAGAAGCAGGCAGAACTCGCAATGCATAGGAGGCAAAAAGCAGACTGAAAATGTATCTGGAGTGAGCCATCCACCATGCAGGGTCGCATCTTGCGCTCCCAGGATGCCGGCACATGGCTCTGCAATGTGGGCTTTTTTTTTAACATGTCAGCTGCTAACAATAGTGTTGCCATCTGCAGACTGTGCTGTCAACGCTTAAGTCACCTTAAGCCCAACACTCACCTAGGGACGACCACCTTAAGAAGGCACCTGGCCTCCCATCACTAAGCCCAGTGGGAGGAATGTCGTCAGAACCCACATCATTTCTACTGTGTGTGATTTCCCAGTTGCCACCCCCAAAAAAAATGATTGAAGTAGGGCTGTTATATACCAATAAAATACTTTCCATATAGTGCATTTGGGTAGTGCAGCATTTGTTTGCAGTTTTGCTGCATTATCGCAGCTACACAGAGTGACAAATACCATTGGAACAAATAATTTCTACTGGTGTGATTTACCAGTGCCTAAAAATACTGATTGAAGCAGGGGTGTTATAGACCAATAATACTTTCTATATAGTGCATTTAGGTAGTGTAGCATTTGTTAGTGTTTTTGCTATGTTACTGCATCTACACAGAGTGACAAATGCTATTGGAACAAATAATTTCTACTGTTGTGATTTGTCAGTTGCCTCCCCAAAAATTATTGAAGCAGGGGTTTTATATACCAACAATATATTTTCTATATAGTGCATTTAGGTAGTGCAGTATTATTTTGCTGTTTTGCTGTTTTACCGTATTTACACAGAGTGACAAACGCCATTGGAACAAAAAAAAATTCTACTGGTGTGATTTACCAGTTGCCCCCCCAAAAAGCTGATTAAAGCAGGGGTGTTATATACCAATAATATACTTTCTATATAGTGCAATTGGGTAGTGCAGCATTAGTTTGCGGTTCTGCTGCATTACCGCATCTACACAGAGTGACAAACGCTATTGGAACCAATAAATTCTACTGGTGTGATTTACCTGTTGCCCCCCCAAAACTGATTGAAGCAGGGGTGTTATATACCAATTATATCCTTTCTATCTAGTGCATTTGGTTAGTGCAGCATTTGTTTTCGGTTTAGCTGCCTTACCTCAGCTACACAGAGTGGCAAACGCTATTGGAACAAATAATTTCTACTAATGTGAATATAAAAATATATATGTTGCAGTTATATGAGATAAAGCCTTTAGTGGCATATTTCTGTACAAAATATATATATATATATATATATATAATATATATATATATATATATATATATATATTCAGCGTTCAGCGCTGCAGTTATATGTGGGATAGTCTTTTTTGCGGTATGGACTGAATTACGTTGTGTTAAAATTTTGTATTTATGTTTCACACACTGCGCACTTACGTTACGACGTCCATAAGAGCGGCACACTAATACAGGTGAATACACTATGCACTAACTCTGCATAAAAATGCAAAATAATTCACACCAGCCAGCATCTATCTACGGTATTGCGTATTGGACACTATGGGGACTTTTCTGCTGCACAGAAAACAGCGAGGACCTACTTCCTCCACTACGTCCTGTTCACTTCAAGAAAAATCTTGTATTTGGCGTTTAGCGCTGCACTGATATGCGCTAAAATCTCTTGAAATATTTGGGCGGCAAAAAATATTGTATTCAGCATTAGGCGCTGCACTGATATGCGCTAAAATCTCTTTAGAAATATTTGGGTGGCAAAAAATCCTTTATTCAGCATTAAAATCTCTTTTGAAACATTTTGGTTGTTAAGAAAACTTGTACTTGGCATTAAGCACTGCACTTATATGTGGTAAAATCTTTTGTGAATTATTTCGGTGGAAATAAAAATTACCATCTCCTCCATTAACATCGGGCACACTAACTTTACACCCCCCCCAGCTATATAACTAGTAACTAGGAGCAAAAAAGGGGAAATGATACTGCCTGCCTGTTAAAGGGAACTACAGCATGATACCACAATACATTTGATATGACATTTAGCAAGAGTTTAAAGTGCCCACATATAGCACATAGTGGGACACTGCATCAAGATGAATCAGGCGTGGATCAGCCAGGATTTCAACACACCAATTCCTGATGCATCAGACTAGATCATCCATGGTGCCACACCAACATTTTGACAAAAGAGACAGTTTTATTCTAAATACCTGCCTCGGCTACTATTCTGACGCTATTACCTGCCTGATGCCAAACATCTGATGCCAAGTGCTCCTTCTTTCACCCACAATCTTCAGCGAGTACTAGTATTGCCACCCACCTCCACACTGTTACCTTGCCACTCTGTGGCCTACTGATGCTGCCATGTCCACACTATGTCATCTTGCTACTCTGTGGCCTCCTGGTGCTGCCATGTCTACACTATGTCACAGTGCTATTCTGTTGCATCATGCTGCTGATGCTGCCATCTCTACCCTATGTAACCTGGCCACTCGCTGGCCTCCACATGCTGCTGCCAACTGCATACTCTGTGATTGTGCCACTTGGTGGCCTTCTTATACTGCTGCCACCTCCACATTTTCATAGGGACACTCTGTGGACTTCAAATTCTGTTCACACCCCACTTCATGACTTGGCCACTATTTTGACTTTCGGCCTGGCTGACATCATCATTTATTTGAACTTTCTTCTGATCTGTCAGAAGAAAGGAAAAATGAGACGCACAACAGATCCTGTCTGTGTAGCAGCTGTAAGGCCTGTAGGGTCCCATCAGAATTGGCTTATGATTTGGTAGACAAAAGCAGGAGTGGGTACAAAACACAGAAGACATGCAAATATTCCATTCACGTGTCATCTCTGTTTTAGATCCATCTTGTTTTTATTGGCATTATCAATACTGAGCAAATGCTGACAGAGTGAAGGTGTATGCTCCAAAGATAGGATCCTTTTTTGTGGAGGAAGGGCAAATTAATCAGTGATGTCAACACAAACTTACTGCTGACACCCTCTCCACTCTGTCAGGGAAGGGGGCTCTACTTGTATAAGCGTGTAATAGAACAGGTTCTGTAGACATCTATGTGGAATCAGCTGACAAGGGTGTAAAAGGAGTGCACGTCTTCTTGACACTAACATTAACCTATAAGGCAGAGTTCATACTTGAGTTATTAGGCCATTTCAAATAATTTAGACAGCACTCCAGTATGCGGTTAATGCTTTTTATTTGCCGGACATAAGGGTCCTTTTTTTAGGAACTGAGGCAACGTTTCGGGCAAAAACACATGCCCTTCATCAGGCTGATGTAAAGAAGGGAAAGGGGAAAAAGGGGGAAATGTATAAATACATATAATATTTGCAATTTAACATGATTACAAATATAAAGTCACATGATTCAAACAAATAATTGGTATCAATACAATCAGTAACATGACTCAGAGAAACATGATTCAAAAGACATAATTCAAAGAAAATTGGTTCAAAAAACATGATTCCGTAATATTAATATGATTAAAGAAAAAGTGCATAATTATTATTCAAAGATTAGTGCAACGTTTCGGGCAAAAACACATGCCCTTCATCAGGCTAGTTGCGTGCATGGATGCATGGAGGGCCGGCATGAGTTATTAGGCCAGGTCTGTCAAATTTAAGTATACTTTCTTATAATTTGAATCAAGTTTTGGTTTAATGAAATTAATGTTAAAATATTTAATACATTTAATAATAAAAAGTAAATGTTGCGTAAGACAAGAGAGAATCGGACAGTCTTTTGTTTATTCACATGACGTGGTATTGTGATGAAGAAAGCATTCCAACAACAAAAAAATACTCTCCACCTGGAGCCGAATCCTGTCAAGATTGATGCAAGTGTGTTATTGGCTGCTCATCCAGCAAGATACTTCTGGGGTAACCTGCCTGCCAGGCTTAGGCCACTACTAGCGACAAACAATGAGAAGAAGACAAAGCTTCAAGATTGCTTGAAGCCCCGAAGAGTTGCAAATTTAATCAAGATTCAAACCAACCAGGGCTCAGTCTCTTCGTCAGGTGTTCCCAGTCATCATGGAATGAAAAGGAGGGCATCCTTATTATATTTAATACATTTAATATTAAAATGTTTAATACATTTTATAATAAAAATTTAATTTTTCCTAACACAGGAGGAGGAGGACATCCTGTGGTGCACAGAGAAGGAGATGGTCTCCTGGGAAGATCATCCGCCATCTATTCGCCCCACTTTATTTTGGAAGTGTGTAGAACCCGTGTGGGACTCCCATGCTGTAGATTGATCATGGAGACACCAAATTTTATAATACATATGGAATACATTTCTTAACAAAATGTTTAAAAAATGTTCTAATAAGTTTTAATGTTTTTCTTAGGAGAGAATCGGCCAGTCTTCAGTTTATTCAATGACATGGAGGGTGTTGTGATGGAGAAGGCATTCCAAAAAACTATTGCTCTACACCTGGAGCCGAATCCTGTCAAGATTGATGCAAATGCAGTATTGACTGCTCATCCAGCAAGATACTTCTGGGGGAAACTGCCTGCCAGGCTTAGGCCTCTACTAGCGACAGACAATGAGAATAAGACAAAGCTTGTTCTTTTCTGTAGATTGAATGAATAATTTTTGGGGCCTGAACTAAAATTGATATCTAAAGACCATCTAATGTACCTCCAGCCACATAATCACTTGATTGTTTTCTGTCTGGTGAATGCCTAATGTTCGGGGCCTCTACTCCCATGGCCTAAAATCAAAATTTTCAAGGCTCCAACATGGCACATTTTTGAGAGTTTCAATTAAAGACGCATAAAAATGGCCCCTGAATAAAATACATATTTTTTGTGGGAATTTTTGCCATTGACCCCCCTCTGGTATGTCACTGTCCATGTTGTGGGACAATTTGTGCACTTCTTCTAATTATTTGGTGGCTGCAAATATGAGCTGAAGTTTTTTTAGATTCGTCTGCCATTAAAGTGAAGGGTGCCCTCCGCAAATTTGCAGTTCGCGAACATTTGATCACATTCGCGAATCGTCCCGGCCGATGCTCGTCCATCACTAGCTACCGCCTCTTCTGCTGCACCCCCCAAGCTCCCCAGAACCTATTTGACGTGTCAGGTGAGACGTTGCCATGCTGTGCTGAGGGTGTTGTGCCTGGAAGCCAAGAGCCACATCGGTCCTGCACTCCTTTCAGCTCTGCGGTCACAGGCAGATCAGTGGCTCAACCCGCTCAATTTGACAGTTTGTAAAGTAGTGTGCGACAATGGTGCCAATCTGCTGAGCATGCTGAAACAGGGCAAAATGACACTCAAGCCATGCATGGCTCACGTCCTGAATTTAGTCGTGCAGCGATTCGTTGCCAAATAGCCAGAGGTCCAGGACGTCTTGCAGCAGGCCAGAAAAATCTCTGGCCATTTTAGAAGATTTTACACGGCCATGGCTTGCCACGCTGAAGTTCAGCGGCAACACCACCTGCCCGTCAGATGCATGATTTGTGACAGCCCGAAGCGCTGGAACTCCACCTTGTATATGCTTGATAGGCTGCTCCAGCAGAAACGTGCCATTAACGACTACCTATATGAACTCTGCAGCAGGACATGTTCTGGGGAGCTTGGTTTCTTTTCACTGCACCAGTGGCAGCTCATGCGCGATGCATGCAGACTTCTGCGGCCATTTGATGAGATCACCAAACTAGTCAGTTGCAGCCAGGGAACAATCAGTGACATTGTACCTTACGCCTTCTTTCTGGAGCATGCATTGCATTGTGTCATTAATCAAGTCGTCAACAAACAGGAGCTGGAAGATGTGGAAGTCGCAATGCTGAATGAATTCTCAGGGGGGCTACTCCATCTGAGACAAGTCAGCAGGAGTCTGAAGAGGAGTCAGAGGAGTATGGTGGCTAGGGGGAGGAGGAGGGGGGGGAGCAAGAAGAGCAGACTTTAAACTTTTCGGGGGTCCCTGGTGTTGTCTGTGGCTGGGGGGAGGAGACGGAGGACAGCATTCTCCTGGGCGATGAGCAGGAACCAGGTTGCTCCACTGCTTCCAATTTAGTGCAAATGGGGACCTTCATGCTCCAGTGTTTGAAGAGGGACCCCTATATAAAAGCATAAAGGGGAAAGGACCAGTACTGGGTGGCAACGTACTTAGATCTCCGGTACAAACACAAAATGGTGGACATGCTACCAGCTGGCAGAATTCAGAATTTTCAGACCTTGCTGCGAGAGACACTGCATTTTTCGGATATGAGATCATTCTTGCATCCAACCCATCGACAGCCGCAACCCAAATCCAGCCTCAGGGAATGCCTAGACAGACAGGTGTCCAACTACATCTGGTTAACAGCCAATGTGGACGCTCTCAGAAGCGAGGAACCCCTGGACTGCTGGGTGTGCAGGCTTGACCTGTGGCCAGAGCTGGCACAATTTGCCATAGAACTCTTGGCTTGCCCCTCGTTGAGTGTCCTCTCCAAAAGGTCGTTCAGCTCACCAGGCGGGATCCTGACCAATAAGCCCACTTGCCTAGCTCATGACAGTGTGGACTACTTCACATCTATAAAAATGAATGAGGCATGGATCTTGGAGGAATTCAACACCTGTGACGACCACGTGTAATTGAATTTCCTCATGCCAGCCCACACATATCCACCACCACCAGTGATGGGCAGTTTGCAGTATTCGGCGACGAACACATGTGCTCTGCCATCTTCACTCCCAAGTCCGGCGATGCAGAGGTAAGTCCTTACCTGTGCCTGTGCAGCGAGCCGCTCTGAAACACATGTGGTCACCAGGAGCAGGCAGTTCCGAGAACAGCCCGATGAAGGGCTTTGGTCCTTGTCTTATGTATATACAGTGACATAATGTACCTCCAGCCACATGATCACTTGTTCTTTTCTGTCCGGTGAATGCCGAATATTTGGGGCCTATACTCCACTGGCCTGCAGTAAAAAAAAGTTGACAATTACCTGCAGCGCTGAGAGACCGCTATGGGATCTAATGTGGCCCACCCTATGCTAACGCATTTATGTCATCCATAGAGGAGTCATGCATTTATAACACTGAGCAATATTGAGATAATATCCTAATATGGAAAAGATTTATCAATGACATTTTTGAGTGTGGGCCGGCCACAGGAGACCCTCCTCTCCTTCTTTGAGTATCTGAATAACATATGTGATGGCCTAAATTGTACCACTACTTTCAATAAACAGAAAGTCAATTTTTTGGATACTACTGTGATTAAGGATGAAAATGGGCTGTCAACTGATTTATTCAGAAAAGAAACTGACATTCATTACACTAGTGCCCATCCTCCTCCGCTCAAGAGAGCAATACCCAAATCCCAATTTTAGAGAGTTAAAAGTGTAGTCTCTGATCCTATGAAACAGGATCTTAGATTGGAAGAGATGACCAAGAGATTTACTGAGAGGGGTCATCCTGAATCCATTTTGGATAAGGCAAAAATTGATTTGCAACCCGAAACTACCAGAGAGGAAAATAGACAGAGAATCACATTTATGCACAAATTCCATCCTTTCAATGCTGGTTTTGATAAGGTGGTTAGAAGGCATTTGCATATATTAACCAAGGCCTATCCTGAAGTAGATGAATTCAGGAACCCCCCTTTGATCTGTGACAAAAAGAACCCCAGTTTTAGGGATAAATTGGTGCATGCTGATCTAGGTGGCAATGGTGTAATGGCAAGACAGGAGTACATTGAAAACAGTGAAAAAAGGCACATTTCCGTGCCTCCGCTGTCTTTAATGTTCACTTATCATTAAGGGCTGTTTCACACGAGCGGATGCCGTGCGTGACATCCGCTGCGTGAATGACAGCCAAGACCCGATGCGGACAGCAGAAGCACGGAGCATTAACATGATTGATAATGCTCCGTGCCTCTCTGTGATCTCTTTACTACGAAATCACAGTGAGATAAAGTTGTCACCGTGATTTCGTAGTAAAGAGATCACAGAGAGGCACGGAGCATTATCAATCATGTTAATGCTCCGTGCTTCTGCTGTCCGCATCGGGTCTTGGCTGTCATTCACGGAGCGGATGTCACGCACGGCATCCGCTCGTGTGAAACAGCCCTAAAGGTGCTGAGTTCCATCATCCCCATACGTGACTGACCTACAAGATTAGAGGCTTCTTCACTTGTGAATCCACAAATGTAATTTATTTGATAAAATGCCCTTGTGGTCTATTATATATAGGGGAGACAATGCAGGCAGTGTGAGACAGGATATGTAAACATAAATCTACAATAAGCACTAAAACATACTATTGCCATTGCCCTACCACTTTGATAAGCATAAACACACTGTCATAATTAAGATTTTAAATTTTGGAACAAGTGAAAAGACAGAGGAGGGGAAGTGACATAAAGAAACTCCTACTACGTAGAGAAGCGTATTGGATTTACACATTGGGACTGAATCGTGAATATGAGATTGCACGTTTATAAAATACTCCTTTTTTCAGTTTTATTATTGACATGTTGATTTCTTTCATAGACCCAATCGTCATGCTGATCTTCTCTTTGGAAACATGATATCCTTATTTACGTAACCACAGGATATTGAAATTGAATCACAGGTTTGCTTACTATTAGGTGATAACGAAACTTAGTTGCTGATTCGTGCTGAATCAATTATTGCCAATGGGTGGGCGTGCTTGACATTACCTGCGTTCGATCCATGATGTATTATATAAGGACTTGTGTTATATGTACTCTGTATTGAACTGAGAAGGGCGGACCACAAGGCCATCTCTACTCTTGAACATCCACAGTCAGAAAAAGATGACGGTGGGGAATGGCAATTAGTGTTTCACAAGGTGGATGATGATAATGAGACACAGTTGCCAATTAGTCAACTGCAATCAGTGTCTCAAGAGGTTCATGATGAGGATGAGACACAGTTGTCAATAAGTGAGGTTCTTGTCAGGTCAACAAGTCAGGAGGATGACCAGAGGGAGGAAGTGGAAGAGGAGGTGGTGGACGATTAAATCACTGATCCAAACTGGAAAGGTGGCAAGCTAAGCGAGCACCCCCTTGCGGCAATCTCACTTACCAAGGGATAGGTGTTCCACAGTCTGGGGCTTTTTTGACGATAAAAGAATTGTCATTTGCAACCAAAATGATCAGGGGCGTGAACACTAGCAACCTTACCACCACCAACATGATCTGCCACATGGTATCAAAGCAATCTAATAGGTGGGCCGAACGCCTGGGTCCACAATCAGTGTCTGCGGGTCACACCACTGCCTCCTCTTACGTGTTACATGCTGGCCAATCCCCTATCCAAGATGCAAGCCCGGATGCCTCCCGTCCTGCACCTGGACCTTTGCAAACAACATCAGGTAGCACATCCACTTCTGTGTCCCAGCACAGCTTACAGAAATCCATAACCCAGGCCTTTGAACGAAATCACAAATATCCACCCACCCACAGGCCATAGCACTAAATGTGCACCTTTCCAAATTTCTGGCCCAGGAAATGTTGCCATTTAGGCTTGTGGACACTGAGGCTTTCTGCAGCCTAATGGCGGTGGCAGTCCCTCGTGACTCAGTCCCCAGCTGTCACTATTTTTCCCGGTGTGCTGTCCCCACCTTACATCAGCATGTGTCCCGTAACGTCACCCGTGCCCTGACCAACGCAGTTATTGGGAAGGTCCCTGACACATGAACAAGTGCTTTTGGCCAGGGACACTACATTTCCCTGAAGGCACACTGGGTGAACGTTGTGAAGGCCGGGAGCGAGTTGTACCCTGGGATGGCACAGGTGCTACCGACGTCAAGAATTGTGGGCCCTACTTCCATCAGATTTTCTGCCACCACCTACATTAGTGGCTGCAACCCCCCTTCTCCTCCTCCACTTCCATCTCTGAATTCTCATTTTGCAGCACCAGTAAGCCATCAGTCAGTAGCTGGAAGAAGTGTAGCACTGTAGTGGGAAAGCGGCAACAGGCCAAGCTGAAACTAATTTGTTTAGGTGACAAACAGCACACCACCGCAGAGCTGTGGCAGGGAATAAGGGACCAGACTGAGCAGTGGCTCTCGCCACTCAACCTACAACTAGGCATGGTTGTGTCTGATAATGGCTGTAACTTGGTGGCGGCTTTGGAGCTCGGCAAGCTCACACACATACCATGCCTAGCCCGCGTGCCTAAGCACACGCTTGAAGTCCACGTTCCACATGTTGGCCAGGCTTTGTGAGCAGTAGGGCGCAGTAGTGGAATACCAGCTGCAACATGGTCATCGCCTTTCCAGTCAGCTTCCACTCTTCACAAACGATGAGTGAGCATGGATGTCTGACCTCTGTGAGGTTTTACGCAACTTTGAGGAATGAACACAGATGGTGAGCGGCGATGCCGCTATTTTCAGAGAAACCATATCACTTATGTATCTACTGAAACGCTCGCTGCTCACAATGAAGGTGTCTGCTTTGTATGTGGAAGAGGTGGAAATGGAGGAAGACAGTAAACAGGGTAATAGCCAGACCACCCTCAGTTTGTCTTCTCAGCGCGAATAGGATGATGATGAGAATGAGGAGGAGCAGGAGACGGTTGCTTCCCCTACAGAGGGTAGTACCCATAGCAAGTTTATTCCATCTGTTCAGCGTGGTTGGGCAAAAGAGGAGGAAGAGAATGAAGAGATTGAGAGTCATGCTCCTGACGAGGACAGCAAAGGCTTGTCTCTTGGAACTCTGGCACACATGACTGACTTTATGCTATGCTGCCTTTCCCATGACCCTCGAGTTAAAAAATTTTTGGCCAGCACTGATTAATGTTTTTTCACCCTTCTTGGCCCCCGCAACAAAGAAGACGTCTCATCTCTCATTCCTGTGGTGGAGAAGACTAGCAAAATTATGCAATACCAGAAGGTCCTCGTGGAAAAATTGCTCCAAAAATTTCCATCTGACAATGCTGCCAGCAGAGTAGATAGTTTCTTGGGAAACCGAGGAGGGCATACGAGGGGAACACACAGCAGTTCCAACAGAGGCAGGGCAACACCCTTCAAGGCTTGGGACAGTTTCATGATACACCGCCAGCACCCCCACCCTGATGCGTGGTCTAGTGTTACAAGGAGAGAAAAGTTTTGGAAGATGAAGGAGTACGTAGCAGATCGTGTCAGCATCCAAAGTGATCCCTCTTTGCCTTACAACTATTGGGTGTCCAAGCTGGACACATGGCACAAACTGGCGCTCTACGCCTTTCAGGTGCTGGCCTGCCCTTCTGCCAGTGTTTTGTCAGAGCAGGTATTTAGTGCTACTGGGGGTATAATAACTGATAAGCGCATCCGACCTGTCAACAGAAAATGCTGACAGGTTGACTCTTATCAAAATAAACAAGGCCTAGATCTGGTGTGGCCAACCCGCGGCTCTCGAGCCGCATGTGACTCTTTGTCGCTTCAAGTGCGGCTCTAGCGGTGATAGGAAGCAGCTGCGCAGCCTAATAGAGAACATAGCGTGCGCTCCTCTCAGCGTGTACCATGTTCTCTTCACTAGCACAGTGGAGAAGGAGGGAGTCCCTCCCTTTCCACTGTGACGCGGCTGCCGCTTCCACCAATGGGGAGATAGCAGGGAGGAGAAGGGGAGTGGCTGTGGCCACTGCACCACCAATGAATGCAATTAACACATTAATTCAAGTATAGGAGGCAGTGGGTGCTGGCAGCGGTATTCCATACCCGTCAACTGGCCTCAATAACAGGGCATGCGATACGCCGAACCGTGGAAATTAACCCCTCAGGTGTCACACCTGAGGGGTTAATTGCTGCGGTTCAGCGGATCGCATGCCCTGTTATTGAGGCCGGGTATGTAATATCGCCGCCAGCACCCGCTGCCTCCTATACTTGAATTAATGTGTTAATTACATTCATTGGTGGTGCAGTGGCCACAGCCAGTATTATAAATTCTAACCATTGGTGGCGCAGTGCCCCTCTTCCCCTAAGTATTAGTATCAGGGTCCTCTCCCCTCTCTTCATTGGGGCTCGGATCTGTTACCATGGCAGCCAGGACGTTACTGAAGCCCTGGCTGCCATGGTAAGCTCCCTGCTGCTGGGTGTACTATGCACAGGGAAGCAGGGAGAGTGTGAGGTCCTATTCACCCTAATAGAGCTTTATTAGGGTGAATAGGACAAGGGTTCTAGCCCGAAAAAGTGTGAACTATTAAAATATTAAAAAATATTTCCTATGCGGTGAATGACGTAACAGAAAAATAAATCACAACTGCGCGATGTATAGCTTGAGGCTCCTGGTAGTCATACTTTTTTTTGTGGCTCTTTGTGTCTGTAAGGTTGGCCACCCCTGGCCTAGATTTTCCCTGACTTCTCTACTCCACCAGAGGAAAGATGCTGAACATAAAGGCACTTTAAATGTGACTTCTATGGTGTATTGAATATGTTGTATTCCCATGTACCCCTTCCACCACAAAAAAGGGTATATGGTTCAATCTTGCTTTTTTGTCCTCCTCCATCATATCAACATGCTTATTAGGCTGCCCTCGCTCCTAATGTTTTAGAGGGTCAGCTCAGCAGCAGACCCTCACTACTAATGTTTTAGCGGGTCACCAGCAGGCCCTCGCCCATAATGTTTTAGATGGTCAGCTCAGCAGCAGACCCTCACCCCTTTTTTTTTAGATGGCCAGATCAGCAGCAGGCCCTCACCCCTAATGTTTTAGATGGTCAGCTCAGCAGCAGACCCCCACACCTAATGTTTTAGATGGTCAGATCAGCAGCAGACCCTCACCCCTAATGTTTTAGATGGTCAGATCAGCAGCAGACCCTCACCCCTAATTTTTTAGATGGTCAGCTCAGCAGCAGACCCTCACCCCAAATTTTTTTAGATGGTCTTATCAGCAGCATGCCATAGCCCCTAATGTTTTAGAGGGCCATCTCGGCAACAGACCTTCACCCTTAATTTTTTTGATGGACAGCTCAGCAGCAGACCCTCACCCCTAATTTTTTTAGATGGTCAGATCAGCAGCAGGCCCTCGTCCCTAATGTTGTAGAGGGTCACCAGCAGGCCCTTGCTCCTAATGTTTTTGAGATTCACCAGCATGCCATCAATCATAATGTTTCAAGGGTGTGTATGATGCCCTCCTTTATGTGCAATAAAGGGTGTATTAGAGTGTTGGTTCCTTGTAATTTATGGCAGCCCTTTCACTTAGTGCATAGGCTTTATGAGTGTAGGAGTCCCACTACTTGAACAATTGTACCACAATGTGAATGAGGCCCTCCATTATGTGATATACAGGTTGTATCAGAGTGCCCATTCCTTGTAATTATTGGCAGCACTTGCACTTTATATACAAGTAAATATACAGGAAAGAATGTTTCCTAAGAATTTTTCCTCTGAAATTGATTTTATCTTCGGTTTGGTGCGTATTGTTGTCAGTCTGTAAAAGTGGCGTACTACTCGGACAACATTGTTCCCAGAAGTGACCTGGGAGTCCATGATGCAACCAGACATCCTCCCCATGGTGTTACCAAACCATTTCAGTGGTGTTTCCATCAATTTCTGACCTTTTCCTATGAACCAGACACCCTCCCCAATTCAAAGCAGGGGGTGCCTGGGTTAATGTTCAGGATCTCCCATTGACGTCCATTGTGCTCGAGCATCCCAAAGTTTTCTACTCGACCACCCCCTCACTTTGGTGCTCGATCAACACTAATGCTAATGTATCTGTGCCAAATGTCTGTCTAAAAAGTGGCATAATTTGACTCAAATTGGTGCACTTTGAGGAGAAATGGCACATCTAGGGTTTTTTGACAGATTTTTGCTCAGGTGCATAAGTAAATCTGGAACTACTTACAGTATAGTGAGCTTATGAGGCCAGTGGGTAGAGTGACACATTCATTGACAGCCACCCTGTAAATCTCTGAATAGGACTGCACACTGGGCTCATAAGTAGAGATGAGGGAACTGATTCTAAACTACATGCAATCAAATTCATTAAAAATTTTCCCAAAATTTGTATTCCAGCCAATACAAATCTATAGTGATTTGATTGAGAGAAATCTCTTGAGAAGGTGGCCACCATTTTCTAGGTCATAAGACAGAGAAAAATGCATCTGCCATAAAAAAGGTATAATTTTTGGACCATTTAAATATATATATATATATATATATATATATATATATATATAGTTAAAGAGCAGCACACTAATATAAGCTGGTGAAATACCTTGAAGCAGACCACGGACCTGGTCTTGTTAGATATGTGCAAAAAAGACCAAGGCAGCACGGATATGTGATTGCTGCCTTGGCCTTTTTTGCACATATATATATATATATATATATATATATATATATATAAATTATTTTTTTATTTTATGCAACTGTGTAGTGTGCTTTTAAGCAAGGTGCTTGTTGCCACCAATTACTACCCATTTAGGCCCCTTTCACACAGGCGAGAATTCCACTCAGGTGCAATGCATGAGGTGAACGCATTGCACCAGCACTGAATCCGGACCCATTCACTTCAATGGGGCTGTACAGATAACCTGGGATTTTCACGCATCACTTGTGCGTTGCGTGAAAATCGCAGCATATTCTATAGTCTGCATTTTTCACGCAACACAGGCCCCATAGAAATGAATGGGGCTGCTTGAAAATCGCAAGCATCAGCAAGCAATTGCGGATGCGGTGCGATATTTACGCATGGTTGCTAGGAGATGGTAGGGATGAGCAACCCCGGACCCCATTAAAGTCTATTCACTGTATTATTTCCCCCTATAACATTGTTATAAGGGAAAATAATAGCATTCTTAAAACAGAAAGGGTTAAAAAAAAAATAATAACTGCGTGGTGAGCGCGGTGACGTCAGCGCAGGTCCTTCTAAATGATGTGATTACGTCATTAAAGGTACTTTTGCAAGTCCTGAAAGAAGAAGAAAGAAGACGATCCCGGCTTATTTTTTAACCCTTAATTGACATTATACTTAGCATTCTGTATTAGAAAATGCTATTATTTTCCATTATAACCAAGTTATAATGTAAAATAATAAAATCTACAAAATGCAAACCAAAATGCAGCATGTAAAATCTACAGAACACCAAACCAAAATGTTAGAATGTGGGTAACTCGGCGGTCGTTGCGGCGACACTGCAGCATGTAATCGCTCATGTGAGCCAGGCTGCCCAGAGGCAATGAAAATCTGTCCTCTGTAGGAGGTGCATCATCTGTGTCCTCTGTATCCCCCAGCCACGCACCAGTGATGGCCATGAGCTGGTTTGGGTGCCACCCTGCTGTGAACCTGTTTCGTCCTCCTCCATCTCCTCCTCCTCATCTTCCACCTCGTCATCCTCCAGAACTGTGCCCTGACTGGACAATTGTGTACCTGGCGTTTGTGGGTGCAGGAACCCACCCTCGGAGCCACTTGTAATTGACTGTCCGGAAACCCTGTGAAATGATCCCTCTTCCTCCTCCTCCTGTGCCACATCCTCTTCCATCATCGCCAGCAGCGTTTTTTCAAGGAGTCATAGAAGTGGGATAGTAACGCTGAGAACTGTGTTATCGGCACTGGCCATGTTGGTGGAGTACTTGAAACAGTGCAACAAGGAACACAGGTCTCGCATTGAGGCCCAGTCATTGGTGGTGAAGTGGTGCTGTTCCGTAGAGCGACTCACCTGCAGCTGAAACGCCCCTATTGCCTACTGTTGCTCACACAGTCAGGCCAGCATGTGCAAGGTGGAGTTCCACCTTGTGGGCACGTCTCATATGAGGTGGTGAGCAGGAAGGCCGAAGTAACGCCTCAGCGCTGATAGACGAGCAGCAGCAGGGTGAGAACGCTGAAAGCGAGCACAGACGGCCCGCACTTTCGACAGCAGCTCTGACATATCGAGGTAATTTTTAAGGAACCTCTTAACCACCAAATTCAGCACATGCGCCAGGCAAGGGATGTGTGTCAAAACGACTAGTCTCAGAGCTGCTACGAGATTTCGCCCATTATTGCACACCACCAGTCTGGGCTTGAGGCTCACTGGCAGCAACCACTCATCGGTCTGTTGTTCAAGGCCCGTCCACAGCTCCAGCACGGTGTGGGGTTTGTCCCCCAAACAGATACTTTTTAAAACTGCCTGCTGTCATTTACCCCTGGCTATGCTGAGGTTGGTGGTAAAGGTATTACGCTGACCGGATGAGGAGCCGGTAGAGGATGAGGAAGCGGAGGAGGAGGAAGCAACAAGCGGCAAACTGAAGCGCCCTGCTATCCTCGGTGGTGGAAGGACATGTGCCAAACTGCTATCCGCCTCAAGCCCAGCCACCACTGCATTTATCCAGTGTGCTGTTATGGAGATATAACGTCCCTGACCATGCTTACTAGTCCACATATCCATAGGTAGGTGGACCTTGCCACAGATGGCGTTGCGCAGTGCACACCAGATTTTGTACCTCACTTGGTTGGGCAGGGAAGGGACGGCACACCTGGAAAAGTAGTGGTGGCTGGGCACGATGTACTGTGGGACAGCCACCGCCATAAGGCTTTTAAAACTCTCTGTCTCCACCAGACATATTGACAGTATTGCAAAGGCCAGTAATTTTAAAATGCTGACATTCAGGGCCAGGGATCACGGGTTGGTAGGGGGGTACTTCCTCTTCCGCTCCAGTGTTTGGGAGATGGAGAGCTGAACGCTTCCGTGGGACATTGTGGAGATGCTTGGTGACCCAGGTGGTGGTTTTGCTGGCAGATCCTCTGTTTGCGGGGTGGCAGGTGCCACTGTCACTCCAGAGGTAGGTGAAGAGGCCCAGACTGCAGCAGAAGAGGAAGCAGGAGGAGCCATAGAGCTTCAGGTTGAGAATGTTTATGCTTCGCTTCAGGCTCTAATTGCACAGCGTGCAAACCACTCATGTCTTGTTGTCAGCACATTGTCTGAAGAACTGCCCCGCCAGGGAACTCCTTGGAGCTGGCTTTGGTGTGCTCGGTCCTTTGCTGCGGTGGGCAGTAGCAGGCATACTGTCTAGGAAATCTAGATCTGCAAACATTGTTGCTTAGGCGGAAAATGGTTTTCCGCCAAGAGAGTATCGGGGGCAACTCTACCAAATGTGAAAAAATTAGCCTCTACCATTTCCACATCTCCAGCATTGGTCCGAGATATTAGGATAAAAAAGTGAAATCTTATCTGGAGTTCTATACCATCTAGAAAGCACCTTGTATCCATTTTCCTGCACCCGGACACAACGTGAAAGTTTATAAAGGAATGGTAAAGAGCTTAGTAATTTCTGGTTGAGAAAATTGTCTTCCCAAGTCTTTCTCTCATAGTCATATTACTGCTGATTTGACATCCATGGGGGGGGGGGGGGGGGGATTAGCTTTTTATGCAAAGTGGAGATCAATTTAGAAGGGTATTTAGTGCTAGACAGCAATTTCTCAAACCACTGTAGGGGGAACAAAATATTCAATGTTTTAGCCTAAAGAGCATTTTTTTTTTAAAGGAAACTAAGGAATAAAGCATGTGGGCTGTGGCTATTAGGACATTCTCTTAATAAGAGTTCTGGGAGAACGCAACCGTTAGTATCCAATAACTCAGTTATTAACAAACGAGAGTCTCTCACTTCCTTAGGGACGAGGGATATGATGTCCCTGACTTGAAGGAGAGGCGAAGGTAGGGTCAGGGCTCGATGGCTGGAGGAGAACCACCCCCACACTTTTAGAGTAGTG
This sequence comes from Bufo gargarizans, assembly GCF_014858855.1. NCBI lineage: Eukaryota > Metazoa > Chordata > Amphibia > Anura > Bufonidae > Bufo > Bufo gargarizans. The sequence goes on from NC_058082.1 coordinate 177,077,000, forward strand.
CGTATTATAGGGTTTGGGATAAAAGATATAGTAGGGGGCCTGGCCTGTCCGTCAGCGAAAGAGCCCTAAAGGTAGAAGGGAGAAATATATTCTCCATTGAAAGCCACTGTTTGTGGTTAGAGGGTCTGAGACAGTCAACTAATCTGCTTAAATGAATAGCTTTCATATATAATTCAGGGTCAGGGAGGCCTATTCCACCTAAATGTCTCGGTTTAGTTAAGATCGAGAAAGATAATCTGGGTTTCTTTTTCTGCCAAATGAACTGGCGGATGTGGGAATTTAAAGATCTAAAGAAAGATCTCGGTATAGCAATTGGGAGAACTTGAAGAAGATAAGTGAGTCTAGGGATCACTAGGGACATCACCAAGTTATTGCTACCAAACCATGAAAGATAAGTAAGATCCAGGGAGTCCATCTGAGCAACAATGGCCGCCAAGAGAGGAGTGTAGTTGAGGTGGAATAAATCTGGGAGGTGAGAGGTTAGTTTGATGCCCAAATAAGTTAGGTGATGAGATGACCAGTTGAATGGGGAATTTAGTTAAAGATCTGATATAAGGTTAGTGGAGAGGCCTAAGTGAAGGATCTGGGATTTTTGTGGGTTTACTTTAAAGTTGGAAAGGGAACCAAATCTTTGTAAGAGGGAGATTATTATGGGCATAGATTTGATGGGGTTTGTGGTAAGGATAAAAATATCGTCGGCAAAGGCAGCTATTCAAGGTATTCTTGTGATGGGGTCACTTTTATGGAGTTTCTACTCTAGGGGTGCATCAGGGGGCTTCAAATGGGACATGGTGCCAAAAAAACAGTCCAGCAAAATCTGGCTCCCAAAAACCATACGGCGCACCTTTCACTCTATGCCCCGCTGTGTGGCCGTACAGTAGTTTACGGACACATATGGTGTGTTTCTGTAAACGGCAGAGTGAGGGCAATAAAGATACAGTCTTGTTTGGCTGTTAACCCTTGCTTTGTTAGTGGAAAAAATGGATTAAAATGGAAAATTAGGCAAAAAAATGAAATTCTCAAATTTCATCCCCATTTGCCAATAACTCTTGTGCAACACCTAAAGGGTTAACGAAGTTTGTAAAATCAGTTTTGAATATCTTGAGGGGTGTAGTTTATAGAATGGGGTCATTTTTGGGCGATTTCTATTATGTAAGTCTCACAAAGTGACTTCAGACCTGTAGTGGTCCCTAAAAATTGGGTTTTTGTAAATTTCTGAAAAATTTCAAGATTTGCTTCTAAACTTTTAAGCCTTGTAACATCCCCCAAAAATAAAATATAATTCCCAAAATAATTCAAACATGAAGTAGACATATGGGGGATGTTAAGTCATCACAATTTTTGGGGGTATTACTATGTATTACAGAAGTAGAGAAACTGAAACGTTGAATTTTGCAAATTTTTGGTAAATTAGGTATTTTATTATGCAAAAAAATTATTTTTTTTACTTCATTTTACCAGTGTCATGAAGTACAATATGTGACGAAAAAACCATATCAGAATGGCCTGGATAAGTCAAAGTGTTTTAAAGTTATCAGCACTTAAAGTGACACTGGTCAAATTTGCAAAAAATGGTCCTTAAGGTGAAATAGGGCTGAGTCCTTAAGGGGTTAAAAAAGAGCATTTGCTAATGAAATGGCCCCTAATGTACACTTTATGGGCATCCCATATAATTTGAGGGGAGATGTCTGGTTTATTGTTGATGGAGAAATATTCATATAAAAGAGATGAGAAATACTTCTTGTGGTCTTCGCTGCCCAGTATGGAGTCATTTAGTCTCCAAATTGGAGGCTTATCTGGTTCAGATGGTGAACGTGAGGTGCAAAAAATAGGAGAGTGGTCTGAAGAAAGTAATATTTCCGATCTTCGCATCAGCACATAGGTGTATTTGGTCTTTGGGAGTAAAGATGTAGTCAATTCTGCTATAGGAATTCCCTGGAGCAGAATAAAAGGAGTAGTCAATGCAAGTGGGATTAATACATCTCCATATGTCAACAAGACCTAAATCATAAAGTCTAGAATTAAGTTTTTTTTCAGATTTCTGGCTGAAAATGATGATTTTTTGGTGGAAGTGTCAACTAGAGGTTGTAGAGCGATATTAAAGTCACCTGCTAGGACAAGTGTTCCCTCCTGCATGGATTCTACTAAAGTTAAGACGGATAGTAAGCCAGGTAATCTGATCAGTATTTGGAGCATAAATATTAACAAAGGTATACATCTTATGTCTAATGCAGAAATTTAAAATAATATATCTACCATCCGGGTCCTGTGTATGTGTCGAATACAAAAAGGGGACATCTTTCCTAAACCCCACACTCACTCCCCTAGAGGCTGCGCCATCCGCTCCACAATGATACCAGTTCGGAAATTTAGAGAAAGATAGGTCTGGGTATTTACCGTGTTTATAATGTGTTTCTTGGAGAAAGATTATTGAGCATTTTTCTTTCCACAGGAGGGAAACAATTTGAGATCTTTTAGATGGGGATCTAAGTCAATTTACATTATGGTAAGTAAAGGAAATACATTTTTATGGGGGTTTGACCATATTTGTAGAAGGGGAGTCTTTGTCTGGAATAGTGGAGCGTTGTGGCAATCTCCAGGAGAGAGAATGACCGGTCTGCATCTAGCCAATAAATTGAAAAGTAGTACACATGTGTTCCGTAACTAAAGAAAAATAAAACATACATAAAACAAATTGCAAAACGTAGTATAACCATAATGAAGCAGGTAGCAACATTATTAACGTTATGAAGCTTGAAGGCTTCTTCAGAGGGGGAAAGATGGGTTTGACCCAAGGTAAGAGGTCTTGCTATTTTTTGGACAGGAGAGGATAAGACTTCAGGAGGAGAATAGTAGAAAGAGGGAGGAGAAAAGGAGAATTGTGGCAAGGGCATATTAAAGGAGAATCACAGGCATCTCCAAAATAATCTTAAGTACAAGAGAAAGAAAATTAAGAGATGGTCCCTGTTATCCCTCTAGGAGTCAGGTTGCCGCTGCAAAGTTTCTTATGTTGTCTTTCGGATGATGTTATTTGAAGCTCTTGCTGCATTGAGAATGTTTTCATTTTCTGTATAATTCAGGAATCGACAGATTATATCTCTGGGTGGTTCGGTGTCATTTGGCTTCGTTCTGAGAGCTCTATGAGCCCTTTCTAAGTTCATATGAGAGGGTTCACTGTTACTCAGAAGAGACTCTGCAATTTGTATAATGGTGTCCTTAAGATCTCCATTAGACACCGATTCAGGTATGCCTCTGAACCGGAGATTAGTCCTCCGACCTCGATTTTCCTGGTCCTCCATTGCTGCATAGAGTGAGTTTATTTGATGTTGACAAGAGGCAAGGGAGTGGGAGACCACTGAGCTGTGTTCCAGGGTGGCCTGCTGAGTGGCCTCCAGGGATTCAACTCTGTGGCCTATGTGCTGGATCTCATGCGTTAGCACCGATATCTCTTGTTTGAGGGGCGACAGAGCCTCTGCCAATGCTTGTTTTATACATTTTCTGGACACCGGTAAGGTGAGAAAGTATTTCGACTCACCCCCGTCACTGTCACCCTTGGACCAGCCTCTTTCTGTGTCTGCTAGAGTGCGCTCCTTTGTCGGCACCATCTTGGTTTCTCTAGTCGCAGACGCTGCCGCTTGTTTCTTTAGATATTTCGCCATCCCCAATCCTGGATTAGGTTCTTTAGGGACTGTAGCGGGGTCAGTGGACTTTTGTCCCCCTATCTTCACCATTTTGAGGTCTGTTGGATAACGTAAGCAGGTCCCGTAGCAAGAGAATAAGCGGAGCTCAGCCAAGCATGTCTTCACTGCTCAGACGCTGGCTCCGGCCCCGACTTAAAGCTTGTTTTTAACAATGACAGATGTAGCAAACACCGCAAAATAAGAATTTTGCCCTAAATGGGTGTTTTTTTAATAACAGAATATGACAGCAGTATATAAGGCTTGAATTTCACACTGACAGATGCAGCAAGGGCTCTAAAATTGAGTATTTTGCCCAAAAAGGGTGTTTTTTAAAACCCAGAAAATTATTGCTGTATTTCTAGCTTAAATTGCACACTGTCTAATGTGGCATAGGCCCCAGATGGAGGGTATTGCCAAAAATGGGTGCTTTTTAAAACTCAGAAAATTATTGCAGTATTTCAAGCTTAAATTGCACACAGACAAATGCTGCAAAGGCCACAGATGTAGGGTCTTGCCAAAAATGGGTGATTTTTTTTAAACCCAGAATATAATAGCAGTATTCACAAATGCATATATGCTGGTGCCCAGAACTTGCATAAAATGGCCGTCGCCGCCCACCTAACTAACAGACAGATAAAAGTATTTTTTATGGGTCACTGGGCTCAGTGCAGGTTAAAAAGATTGTGCACTGCACCCACAAAATCTAGGTAGATCGCTGAGTTAACAAGCACTTCAGATTAAAGATTTTGTCCTATTCTCTCCCTCACAGCAGCAGCATCCTATCCCTACACTAATCAGAGAAGAGTGATGTGCAGCGCTACGCGACTCCAGCTGTAACAGTCCTACAGGCTCACCTGAGTCAGAGGACAGCTGGCTGGAGGTAGGAGTGGAGCCCAGTGGCAAGGACCGCAGGCAGGTAGTAAGTCAGACAATCCGGATGGCAACGGTGGTAGCAGTTCAGTAGGTAGGGGCAAAGCAGAAGAGTAGTCGGTAGGCAGGCGGTAGGTCAGGGCAGGCGGCAGTAAGCGTGGTCAGACAATCCGGATAGCAACGGTGGTAGCAGTTCAGCAGGTAGGGGCAAAGCAGAAGAGTAGTCGGTAGGCAATTCCTGGTCAGCAGTGGTAGTAGCGGTAGTAGCAAGTAGCAAGAGCAGCAGATGAGGAGAAGCTTGATCAAGGCTCAGGAGCTCAATAATCAGTAAGCTAGAGTGCAAGGGGCTGGACTTATATAGGGAAGTACCAGGTGTGGGGAATCAAGGGTGATGAGCAAGGCTTGGCAAGACTGAGGTTAACTAATAGGTTTCAGGGAGGAATGTCCAGAGAGGATGGTAGCCTAGTAAGCAGGGCTACTGCCTGGGATGTGGCTGGTCATGGGTTCGAATCCCGACAGTACTCCCCCCCCTTCCAAGGTGACCTCCGGGCACCGCAGGGGCAGGCTTACCGGGGTGCCGTTGGTGGAACTCTTTTACCAGTCTGGGGGCGTTGACATTCTCTTCTGGCTCCCAGGAGTTATCCTCGGGAGGGTAACCCTCCAACCCAATTAGGTATTGTAGTCTTCCCCGGTGGATCCTGGAGTCGAGGATCTTTGCGACAACGTATTCTTCTTCACCCTGTACCCTCACGGGTGGTGGTGGGGGCGAGTGGCGGCCTGTGAAGGTGTTCTCCACGTAAGGCTTGAGGAGAGAGCAATGGAAGACAGGGTGCACCCTAATGGAGTCCGGAAGGTCGAGCCGGAACGTGACCTCGTTGATTTGTGCGGTGATCCGGAACGGACCCATGTATCTTTGGGCAAATTTTTTGGAGGGGACCTTCAATCTGAGGTTCCTGGTGGACAGCCATACCTTGTCTCCCACATGGAAGCCCGGGGTGGGTTTGCGACGTCTGTCTGCTCCCTGTTTAAAGCGCCTCTGGGCAAGCTGGAGGTTGTCTATAATGTTCTCTTGTGCCTCCTGTAGGGTTGTTAGGCGTTCGGCCACTGCTGGGAGGGTGGAGGCAACGGGTAGGTGGGGAATGAACACCGGGTGCGAGCCTGTGTTAGCAAAGAAGGGGCTGTGCTTGGTTGAGCTGTGCTCAGCATTGTTGTAGGCGAACTCGGCCGTGGGGAGATGATCAAGCCAGTCATCCTGCAGGTGGGAGCTGAAACAGCGTAGGTATTGCTCTAGGGTCTGATTAGTTCTCTCCGTCTGCCCGTTTGACTGAGGGTGGAAAGCAGAGGACAGGTTCACTTTAACCCCGAGCGCCAGGCAGAAGTTCTTCCAGAACTTTGAGGCAAATTGTACACCTCGGTCGGAGACCACGTCGTCCGGGATCCCATGCAGCCTGAAGACCTCTCTGAGAATAAGATCGGCCGTCTGTTTGGCTGTGGGTAGGCCTTTGTAGGGGATGAAATGGGCCATCTTAGTGAGACGGTCGACCACGACCAGGATGGTGTTCATCCCTTTTGAAGGAGGAAGGTCTACCACAAAGTCCATGGAGATCGAGCCCCAGGGGCGGGAGGGAATCGGGAGAGGTTGTAACAGACCCACGGGAGAGGAACGAGGAGTCTTATTGCGGGCACAGACCGTGCACGAGGAGATGTACCTCTTGATGTCCTCCTTGTATGTTGGCCACCAGAAGGAGCGGGAGAGAAGCTCCTGGGTATTTCTTGTGCCAAAATGGCCGGCCACCTTGGAGTCATGGTTGAGTTTGAGCACTTCGAGCCGTGCGATTTCTGGTACATATAGTTGTAGGTACTGATGAAACCAATGACCGTTCTTAAACGTAAGGCTGACATTGCCTGTGGGGTGGGAGAGGAAGGGGTCATTTTCATATCCTTCTTTGATTGTGCCCAGGAGTTCTTTAGAGTAGGTGGCCCCTACGACCCTTCTCTCGGGCAAGATGTTATTTTGGCCCTTGTTACTCTGTGAGGGCTCGGAAAACATTCTGGAAAGGGCGTCAGCCTTGCCGTTTTTTGATCCAGGGCGATAGGTGATGAGGTAGTTGAAGCGGGAAAAGAATAGGCTCCATCTGGCCTGTCTGGCTGAGAGTCTCTTAGCGCTGCGGATGAACTCGAGGTTCTTGTGGTCAGTTAGTACGATTATGGGGTTGGTGGCTCCCTCCAGCAGGTGTCTCCACTCGGAGAAGGCATCCTTGATCGCCAGTAGTTCTTTGTTCCCGATGTCATAGTTCTTCTCAGAGGGGGACATCTGGCGGGAGAAATATGCGCACGGGTGTAATAGCATCCTCTCCCCTGTCCGTTGTGACAAAACTGCCCCCACCGCAGAGTCTGATGCATCCACTTCGACTGTAAATGGGAGCTCGGGGTTCGGGTGGATTAGGATTGGGGCAGAAGTGAAGAGGAGTTTCAACTTGGTGAAGGCCTCCTGGGCCTCGGGTGTCCAGGAGAAGGGGACTGCCTTCTTGGTGAGTTGGGTGATTGGTGCTATGACCTTGGAAAAGTTCCGGACAAACTTCCGATAGAAGTTGGCGAAGCCAATGAATCTTTGTATCTCCTTCTCGTTTTTCGGAACGGGCCAGTTCATCACAGCTTGGACCTTCCCCGGGTCCATACTTAGGCCCTCTGGGGAGATGATGTATCCGAGGAACTGAGTGGTGGTTCGCTCAAACTCGCATTTCTCTAGCTTGATATAGAGAGAGTTCTGTCTGAGCCTCTGCAGTACCCTGCGGACGTGTTCGCGGTGCTGCTCGAGGTCTTCAGAGAAGATCAAGATGTCGTCCAGGTAAACGACTACAAACAGATCCAGTATGTCCCTGAGGACGTCGTTAATGAAGTGCTGGAAGGTGGCGGGAGCATTGCAGAGTCCGAAAGGCATGACCAGGTACTCGAAATGACCATAACGTGTCCGGAAGGCGGTCTTCCATTCGTCCCCAGGGCGGATTCGGACGAGGTTGTAGGCCCCTCAAAGGTCGAGTTTGGTGAAGATCTTCGCTTCCCGGAGTATCTCAAGGAGTTCGGAAATCAGTGGGAGCGGGTACCGGTTTTTTACGGTTATGTCATTAAGCTTTCTGTAGTCTATGCAGGGACGCAGGGAGGAGTCTTTTTTCTCTACGAAGAAAAAGGGGGCTCCCGTGGGAGAGGTGGAGGGCCGGATGAACCCCTTCCTCAGGTCCTCGTCCAGGTACTCTTTCAGAGCCTTGAGTTCAGGGTCTGAGAGGGAGTAGATACTGCCAAAGGGTATTTCGGCCCCGGGCAACAGTTCTATAGGGCAGTCGTAGGGTCGGTGTGGTGGCAGCTTGTCTGTGTTTTTCTTGTCGCAGACATCCTGGAACTCGCTGTATTGAGAGGGTAGCAGATCCTTGACAGATAGTTTTGAGATGGTGGTGTCTTCGGGTGGAAGGACGGGTTTGTGGGAGCAATTTAGCGTGCAGAACTCGGACGGGAATCGTATGCAGCGGGTTTCCCAGTCCACCGAGGGGTTGTGGGTGGCCAACCATGGGATGCCCAAGATCACTGGGAACTTCGGGGATGCGATCAGAGAGAAGTGGATCTTTTCACGGTGATCTGGTTCTATGAGGAGTTGTAGTTCGGTGGTCTCGTGAGTGGCCGGCCCCGAGGAGAGTGGGGATCCGTCGACGGTTTCCAGGTCAACAGGGGCTGCCTTGATTGTCAGTGGAATATTCTTTTCGCGGGCGAAGGTTAGGTCCATGAAGTTGCCTCCCGCCCCGGAGTCTAACATCGCTGAACAGGGGAGTTGTCGCCCCTCAATCTCGATGAGGATGGGGATGATGAAGTGGGATCCATGAGCCGCCGTGTTGTTATTTTCAGGGGCTGCTGGTGGGGTTGGAGTCTGTGGTTGCTCCTTTAGTTCCGTGATGGCAATAGTCTTTCGGATCTTATGAGGACATTTGATGGCAAAATGACCCGGCTCCCCACAGTAGAGGCAGAGGTTTTCGGCCAGCCGTCTCTCCTTCTCAGCTGTGGCTAGAGACCTACGTAGAGCGTCGACCTGCATAGGTTCAGTTGCTGACCGGGGGTCGCGCTGGGCGGTGGAAGAGAAGGAATAAGTGGGTCTGTGGTCCAAGGACCAGAGTCTTTCTTTCTTCCTCTCGGAGAGTCTTTGATCTATCCGGATGCATAACTGAATGAAGTCGTCCAGATCGTCTGCGGCCTCAACTCTGGCGAGTTCGTCCTTTATTAATTCGGACAGGCCTCGCCGGAATTGGCTCCTCTGTGCCGCTGGGTTCCAGGTGGTGTCCGTGACCCAACGGCAAAACTCAGCGGTGTATTTGGCGACGGAGCGTCTCCCTTGCCGCAGACTATGTAGTCGCGCCTCGGCTGTCGCACAGCGGTTGGGGTCGTCGAAGACTTGGCTCATTGCGGTGATGAAGTTGTTTAGGTTGTTCAGGAGCTGACTGTTAGTCTCCACGTATGGTGATGCCCATGCTAATGCTTCATCCGTCAGGAGATTGACCATGAATAGCACCTTCTTTTTCTCGGTGGTGAAGGGGGCCGGGTACATCTGAAAATAGATGCGGCATTGGTTTAGAAACCCCCGATACTGGCGTCAGTCACCGCCGAATCTTGATGGGAGTGGCATGCGGGTGTCTGCAGCCGTGCTGTGAACGTCCAGGAGTTGCCTCTGTAGTTCAATAATCTCGCTCTGTTGGCTTTGGACTACGACTTGGAGCTGGGCAAATTTCTCCTGATATGTAGTACCAAATTCTTGAAGTTCAGAGACCTGCTTACGCAGAGTGGCCATTGCGGACTCCATAGTGTGGCTGATTATTCTGTAACAGTCCTACAGGCTCACCTGAGTCAGAGGACAGCTGGCTGGAGGTAGGAGTGGAGCCCAGTGGCAAGGACCGCAGGCAGGTAGTAAGCGTGGTCAGACAATCCGGATGGCAACGGTGGTAGCAGTTCAGTAGGTAGGGGCAAAGCAGAAGAGTAGTCGGTAGGCAGGCGGTAGGTCAGGGCAGGCGGCAGTAAGCGTGGTCAGACAATCCGGATGGCAACGGTGGTAGCAGTTCAGCAGGTAGGGGCAAAGCAGAAGAGTAGTCGGTAGGCAATTCCTGGTCAGCAGTGGTAGTAGCAAGTAGCAAGAGCAGCAGATGAGGAAAAGCTTGATCAAGGCTCAGGAGCTCAATAATCAGCAAGCTAGAGTGCAAGGGGCTGGACTTATATAGGGAAGTACCAGGTGTGGGGAATCAAGGGTGATGAGCAAGGCTTGGCAAGACTGAGGTTAACTAATAGGTTTCAGGGAGGAATGTCCAGAGAGGATGGTAGCCTAGTAAGCAGGGCTACTGCCTGGGATGTGGCTGGTCACGGGTTCGAATCCCGACACCAGCTTATATAGGCTGGGTCACATGCTGCACTGGCCAATCACAGCCATTCTATTAGTAGGCATGGCTGTGATGGCTTCTAAGGGCACATGAGTTAAACGCTTGTTGATTGGCTGCTCTGCAGTCTTTCAAAAAGTGCCATTAACTCGCCAAACAGAACACAAAATTTTACTGAAAAGTTCGGGTTTGGGTCCGGGGTCCAAAAATCCTAAAGTTCGGTACGAACCCGAACTTTACGTATGCCCTAGTACAATCTGGCAGGGGCGGGCTGGGAGGCAATTACGCCCCAAACCATGTTAAAAACGCCTGCTGAGACATCTTTAACAAATAATATATATATTCCACCACAGGCGGCGTGGCTCTGGTTCTAGTTGGTGGTGGGGGAGCAGTAAGCTTCTATTGTGGAAGCGCTTATCTCCATATTCATCTGTATCGCCTGCCTCGGGACAGTAATACAGATGCATGTGCTGCAGCAGGATAGAGGCGTCTCCCTTCCCTGTTCTTCTGATAGGCTGCAGGCACTAAAGCCTGTGGTCTATCAAAGGCCGGCTCAGGCAGCGCGATGACGTCATTATCATTAGTGTTTTGTTTTTTTTTCTTTGTGGGGGGAGTTGGCACTATGAGGGCATCTGGCATTTCTTACAGCCCCATTTTTTTGGGGGTGGTACTCTGGGGGCATTCATTTCTTGCCCATTTTGAGGGGGAACTATGGGGCATTTCTTACTGGCACATTATGGGGGGCACCATGGGGGAGAGGAGCACTATGGGGGCATCTGGGGCCTCTAAAGGGGCTTTTTGTGGCTTTTGGTGGCATTAAGAAGGGGCATTCTGGCACATTATGGGGGAGAGGGGGAGAGGAGCACTATAGGAGTATCTGCTGGGGGCACTACGAAAGGGCATTTTTTTACTGGCATATTATGGGGGACACTATGGGGAAGAGGGAGAGGAGCACTATGAGGGCATTTACTGGAGCACTATATAGGGGTATTGTATACTGGCATACATTATGGGGACATTAGCTCAACTGCAGGCACTAAGCGGGGATATTTCATGTACTGTCATAATATAGGGAAAATTATTACTACTAGGGGTATTATGTGGAGATTTACTACAACTGGGGGGCTATGAGGAACATGATTACTAGTATGGGCACTATTGGGGCATTATTACTACTAAGTGTGCTCTGGCAGATAATTATTTCTATTGGTGGGATTTTGGGGAGCACTGTTACTTTGGGGGCACCCTGGCATAGTATCAGCTTAGCACAATTATTTTTTGGGGACATTATCTTTATACTATTAGTGTCTGGGCACAGTTCTTTTTTAGAGCACTGTGTGCCAATAATTGTTGAAGGGTCACTATCTGTGTGGTAGTAATATCTCCAGGGGGACTGTTTCTGCAGTATAGTATTGGAGGTGGCAGGAAAGGGTGTTCAGAAGATGTGAAGATGATGGAAATGTGGGAAAATAATGTCTGTTTGTCAATCTCTGCAGAGACGGGAGATGGCTAAAAAAATCATCATGGCGGTCTAGTCTGAATGGAGAAGATAAAGAAAGAGAACGTCTACAACAAAGGTGACATCACTGGATGTAAGAGGTATGTGGCGCTATGTAGGAGAGGAGATGCTCTGGCTCCTCCTCCTGCCATTTGCAGAAGGAGGATTCAGAGCTGGATGAGGACGGCCAAAGGGGGGCAGCAGGCCACAGGCAGGTGGCAGATGATGGGGGGAACCACAGGCCTTGAGCAGGATCTGCGGAGGGAGGAGAGTGGAGGAGCTTCCTGGCTGTAGCCTGCTGTTGTTTATTGTATAATGTGAAGCAGGCAGTGCAGCCAGGACAGGCCTCCCCTCTCCGTATGATGTGTAGAGACAGGCCTTAGCAATAGAATTTCATCTGTACAGTGTTTGTTGAGTTTGCCTATTATGTGTAGGAGGGGCTTTTAATAATAGTCGGGACAAAAAAAATTGTCTGGCGCACTATGCGCGCCGCATTTTTCCATTCCTACAGGGCTTTTAGAAATGGCCAGGCTAAAGAATCGGTTACGTGTGTCGCATTTTTAAATATGAAGGGGGCTTTAGAAAATGGGTGGGCAAAGGAATTGGTGCATCGCGCTACACGTGCCACATTGGGGAGCAATAAATGCAATGTGTTCCTGTATAAAAGAAAATAAAAATGGGCCACTTGACTGGATTTGCCCACCCAGGACTAAGGCTGCCTGCCCTCCCCTGCAGTCTGATAATCCTGGGAATTGTAGTTCTTCTGTCTTATTGTATCCCTCTCCATGTAATTTCAATGTATGCCCTTGTACAGTTTGGCAATGCTGGAATTGTAATTCTCTCCTCTCATACCCACTCTCTGTAATATATACTGATGCCCCATAATAAGTCCGGCCATACTGGGGTTATAATTATTTCTTTTTAAAGCTCTCACCTAGTACAACTAGATGATGCCCTATAATAATCTGGACATGCTAGGAGTTGTAGTTCTCTCTTCTTAGGCTGTGTTTAGTTTTCCATTTTTCGTGCAGGACTTTTTTCCATCTAAAATAACGGATCTCCGACAGAAATGCCAAATGTGCAGAACTGATTCTTGAAATACAGGTTCCGTTTTTTCTTAATTTTTTTGTTCATCTAATGGATCAGAAGAACGGAAAACAAAACAGTGATGTGAACCTGGCCTTTTACTCTCTCTATGTAATATCTACTTGTATCAAATAATAACAGCCTGGACATGCTGGGAGTTGTAGTTCTCTCCATTTTACCTCTCTCTGTGTTGCTCCTTAATTTCCAATAATAACAATCTGGTGATGATGAGACTTATAGTTCCCTCTTCACTATTATAATGTTCTGCAGCCGCTGAGGTGTGTATTAGGCTTTGTTCCCATCTGTGCTGGTGACGTTTACTGTTCTGCTGTCATAGTAGCAAATCAACAAAAATCACGCAGTTCTGGATCTGGCACTTCATGGACGACAACACCCAATGGATCCATTTGACTATGATGAGATCTGACGGGTTTCCATCTGCCAGTCTATAAAATTGTGTCCAGAATTTATGACCTGATCTGTGACTGAGGCCCCAACACAGATGTGATCAAAGCCTTTTAATGTTCTGAGGTGTGTATTAGGAGGTTCTGCGGCAGCTGAGGTGTGTATTATGAGGTTCTGCAGCAGTTGAGGTGTGAATTAGGAGGTTTTGCAGCAGCTGAGGTGTGTATTAGGAGGTTTTGCAGCAGCTGAGGTGTGTATTAGGAGGTTTTGCAGCAGCTGAGATGTGTATTATGATGTTTTGCAGCAGCTAGGGTGTGTATTATGAGGTTCTGCAGCAGCTGAGATGTGTATTATGAGGTTCTGCAGCAGATTAGGTATGTATTAGGAGGTTCTAGAGCAGCTGAGGTGTGTATTATGAATTTCTGCAGCAACTGATGTGTGTATTATGAGGTTCTGAAGCAGCTGAGGTGTGTATTATAAGGTTCTGCATCAGCTGAGGTGTGTATTAGGAGGTTCTGCAGCAACTGAGGTGTGTATTAGGAGGTTCTGCAGCAGTTAGAAAAACATCAATTGTGACTGGATAAAATCCTTTAGATTTCTGTGTCTGCACTTTGGAAAATGTCCCTGTCCTGTTCCTCTCCCAGTACGCTTCACACTGTGACCTGACCCAGGCCCGCAGCACAAACAGTAAGTCAGCATCGGGGAGAAGGTGAAGCAGGAGCAGGCACAGCCCATGGAGAAGGATGACACTATATAAAAAGTAGCAGCAGCGGGCACACTTCATCGGGTAAGGCTAGGTAATCACTTGCCATCAGATTTTGGTATTCTGTTCCAGCATACCAGCAGAATACCAGAATCGCCAGATCCAGCATATGCCAAACACTGCTGGCACCTGCCGGATCCCATTCACAATAATGCGGTCATTCAAGATTGTTTTGCCCTTTGTTTTTGGTAGAATCTGCAACAGAGGCTTTTGCTGGAACCTCTGCTCTAGATGTGCACATACCCTAAGGGGTGCGATGGGTCATTCACAAGGGGGCCCAATTCAGATTCTTGCCATGGGGCCCAGTGATTTCTATGTGCACCCCTGCTTCACCTAAATCAAGATCTCTCTCCATTCAATGCTCCAATTGCTCTTCTAGATTTATTTCACGATGGCAGTTCAGAGGATGTGTCCTTTCTCAGGGGTGTTTCCTTTCTGCTGCAGCCCCCCTCTTGTAGCTGTCACAGCTTCTAACAGAAGATATGTCTGTTGTCAGATGAAGATTTAAACTGAGAACGTGAGACCAACTCAGTGAGATGGACAAAGAAATAAGGAAAAAAACAGGTAGCGTTATGCTGATGCATTTTATTGAATATCTCCCTGGCTATACTTATTTTTTATATGCAGTTACAAAATTCTTCATAGCCAGGTGTTGGTTTGAAACTGTGGAATATTTTTCAAGGCACTGCACCTTTAAACCAGGCACAATGCCTTTGTGACTACCTCAGCTGAATGTGCTGATACGGTACCTTTCACTTTGAAATATGTTGCATTGTTCTGGATAAAAAGAAAGTTTAAGGGTACTTTCACACTAGCGGCAGGACGGATCCGACAGGCTGTTCCCCTGTCGGATCCGTCCTGCCGCTATTTCACCGTGCTGCCGGACTGCAACTCCGTCCCCATTGACTATAATGGGGACGGGGGCGGAGCTCCGACCCAGCACGGCAGCGCACGGCGAGAGGCCTCCGGAGTAAAAGTACTGCAAGTCCTCTCCACGTGCACTGCCGTCAATGGGGATGGAGCGGCAGTCCGGCGGCACGGCGAAAAAGCGACAGGACGGATCCGACAGGGCGAACAGCCTGTCGGATCCGTCCTGCCGCTAGTGTCAAAGTACCCTAATCCAGGTGCAAATGAGCAGCTAAGTGCACTGAGTGGACTTAAGAGACTCTCTGCACCCTTGCTCCTCCTGCTTTCACCTCTAGTATCTCCTTCTTGATTGACAGGTGAGTGGTCTAAGGAACCTGAAACTGTCACACAAGGAGACTTTTATTTAAAGTGGTTTAAACCCGAGCATACAGACGCAGCTGAGGTAAACTAGATTGTTAACATTAAAGGGATTCTGTCACCTCCCCTAACCCAAAAAACGATTTTAAAGCAGCCATGAAGCACAGCTTACCTTGATTAGGGTGTGCTCTTTTATCTTGTAATCCGTCCAGCAGTTACTGCAAAAAACGACTTTTATTGATATGCAAATGTGTCCTGGAGGTGCCCAGAGGGGCGTTTTGTTCCTCTTAGAGAGCCCAGTACCGCCCCTCTTTCAGTGCCCAGCCCGCCTTCCTTGCACTGTCTATCCGCCCCCAGCCTGCCACAGCCTCTCCTCCCTCTCCTCCCCCTCCCTCACGCCGAACGAACTCTCGCACAGGCGCAGTACCCACTGAGGGCTGCGCCTGTGCGATCAGCAGGAGACTGAGGGCAGGAGCTTCATCCTCGTCACTGGGCATGCGCCGAGCCCAGTGACGTCCGATGCTCGCTCTTCCCTGCTGACTGAGGGAAGAGCGAGCATCGGACGTCACTGGGCTCGGCGCATGTCCAGTGACGAGGATGAAGCTCCTGCCCTCAGTCTCCTGCTGATCGCACAGGCGCAGCCCTCAGTGGGTACTGCGCCTGTGCGAGAGTTCGTTCGGCGTGAGGGAGGGGGAGGAGAGGGAGGAGAGGCTGTGGCAGGCTGGGGGCGGATAGACAGTGCAAGGAAGGCGGGCTGGGCACTGTAAGAGGGGCGGTACTGGGCTCTCTAAGAGGAACAAAACGCCCCTCTGGGCACCTTCAGGACACATTTGCATATCAATAAAAGTCGTTTTTTGCAGTAACTGCTGGACGGATTACAAGATAAAAGAGCACAGCCTACTCAAGGTAAGCTGTGCTTCATGGCTGCTTTAAAATCGTTTTTTGGGTTAGGGGAGGTGACAGAATCCCTTTAAGAAAAGAATGTCAAGAAAAGGATAACTTTTCAATGGCGTTCAATGTCTTTTGTCATGAGATAACCAAGATAAAGCTATGACATGTGTTATCAGAGTCAATTTTAGCTTGGCTACATCTGTAGATCTGAATTTGCTTCTGTAATTGCATATATTTAAAAATGTAGTACAGCCACTAAGCTCTTCAATAATATGTATCTGTTTAGCGCCACCTGCAGCTTGAAATTTCCCTTTTTATCTGTCCACCTCAACGAGCTGGTTGCACACGCTCAGTTTAAATATGTAACTGCCACCAACTGTATCTTCTGTTAGAAGCTATGGCAGTTACAGGAAAATAGCTACAGCAGAAAGGACGGGACACACACCCTCAGCTGCCAGCCTGAAATAAAACTAGCAGAGTGATGACTGAGAAGATCTCTGGATCCATGTGAGGTACAAGGCTGGTTTAGCTTTGTTAGAAAGGTATTGCCATCTACTATATGATCATGGCATAGCCCCTTTAGCAATTCTACATCATCATTAGCAATTGCTGTCACAGTTTAGAAAATGACCCGCTTCCATGATGCCAAAATCATTGTTAACTACAGTTTTTTCAAAACCTGACCATTGCTGCAGGGTGGTAGTTATCATTTTCCCCTAGCAAGTAGTCATGGGGGACAGTGCCGATTTGTAGATAATTATGCTCCCAGAGTCAAAAGTGCAAACACAAATTCCTTTGGGGAGTAATATATAGGGAGCTAAAACATACAAACCTTTACTTATAATAGTTTTAAATAAACGTAGCACCACATCAGTAGGCAATGTACATATATGCTGTTTAAAAATATAAGAACGATCTTACCAATTCAGGCATACCCCCAAACAACAGCCCAAGCGTGGCTTTTTCACATTTTTATTTAGTAAATGTAAAACATACATGTGATGTATACATTGTAATAACATATAGCTTGACAAGTACTAAATATACATTCCCGTTAGAAGGGTAGGACGTTTGAGCAATATTGATCACTAAACATAGTCATTTTTCTTATTTTTATTTTCCACCTTGATAGGCCAGAGGTGCTCATACAAAGGGATTCACTTAAAGTTTCTATATGAGATCCATGCTTTCCAGCCAGATCTAAAATTATGTACCCTATGACTCTCCCAGGCTGCAATCTCTTCAAATCTATATATCTGATCAATTTTCCCTATCCATTGAGATATGGGAGAGATATCTGTAGATAACCAAAATCTTGGAATTAGGAGACGAGTGGCACTAGTGGCATAATATGAAAGAGCTGGGGGGTCCCGACAAAGTAGGAAGGTACTGATTCCAACAAAGCCAATTGAGGTGAAATCGGGATTTCTAGATTGCAAATGTTATTGGCAATGCTGAAGATCTCAGCCCACCAGTTCTGAATAAGGGGACATAGCCACCAAATATGAAAGAATGAACCTCTTTGCTTTTTACACCTCCAGCAAGTATCCAAACCATTTAAACTATAAAGAAACATGATATCAGGGGACCTATACCATCGAGTTCACATCTTGTACCCATTCTCCTGAGTTCGGACACATCTGGATGATTTATGTGGTAGCATTAAGAGTCGTGAGATTTCGGTTTGAGAAAAGGTAGTTCCTAAATCTCCCAGAGGCCTACATATGCCGGTTTAATCGTGGTCACTGGTGTACCTAATTTCTTATGAAGTTGGGAGATTAGTTTGGTATGTTTTGAGTGGTCAACTAATAAACCTTCGAACCAGGTCAGTGGGCATAGTAGGGCCCCCATAGGGATGTTTTTGGAAATAAAAGAACGTAAAAATGATAGCGGGGGAAAGGGTCTGCAGTCTGGGAAAAATTTTAAAATATTTTAATTATTTAGAACTACTCCTTCTCCATATGAGGAAAGTATCGTAAGTGTAGAGTTCCGAATGGAGTGTGGTAGACGGTGTGTGGGCTAAGATATCTCTTATTTGGATCAGCGGCGATGGAAGTGGTATGGCGTGTTGCGATGTTTGGAGCCACTTCCATGCCGAAAATGTCGACCTCACGATCGGGTTAAGAGGTCTGTCTTGGGCTGGGAAATTTCCCCACCAAGAGGCCTGAAGGATACAAACCAAGATTACTCTGCTAGATGGAGACCTATGGCTTCCGTAAGGGACCTGCCAGCCAGTCGACTACCCTTGATAGTAGGACAGCTCTCCCATACAACTCAGGGTCAGGTAAATCTATCCCCCACAAAGCCTGGGTCTACAAAGAACAGAGCGAGCCAGTCAAGCTCTTTTCCCAACCCATATAAATGAGTTGATTTGACGTTTTATTTTAGTGTAGTATGTCTTTGATACTGGAATAGGTAAGATCTGTTGGAGATACGTCAGTCTGGGCAGGACGAGAGAGGTGACAATATTTTTTCTTCCAAACCATGATAGAATTGGGTTTTTTAGCATGGTGAGTTGGTTTGTTATTGATTGAAGGAGAGGAGTATAGTTCAAGCGAAAGAGTGATGAACGGTCTGGTCCTATCTTAACTCCTAGGTAGGTGATATGAGGGGTGTCCCAATTAAAGAAGGAGTTGGCTTTCATTATATTTCTTATTGGAGTCGGGAGGTCTATACTGAGGATATGGGACTTGTTCATGTTAATTTTGAAGGCTAAACTGTTCTAGTATCTTGTATATAGGTGGGAGAGCTTTAACTGGGTTAGTATTCAATTTAAGCAGGTCATCTGCAAATGCAGCCAGTTTGTGTTCATATTGAGCCAAGTTAATCCATCTCTCTCTCCTGAATGCTTGAAGCAGGGTTTCCATGACTTGAACAAATAATAGTGGAGATAGTGGGCATCCCTGTCTGGTGCCATTTTGGATGATGAAGGATGGGGATAAAGTGTAATATATGATAATAGAAGCTGAGGCATGTGTATACAGGGAGAAGATAGCTTTGGTATATTGGTCAGGGAAACTAAAAGCCAAAAGTACTTCTCTCATATATTCCCAGCTGACCCTATCAAAAGCTTTTTCGGCATCCGTGCTAAGGAAGACCAGAGGGCATTTAGTCTTTTTTTGCGAAGTAGATAGCATTTAAGACTTTGGCAGTATTATCTATGCCCTCCCTACCACAGACAAAGCCTATCTGGTCTCCTTTAATCAGGTATGGGAGAAAGTTGGAAAGGCGGGTGGCTAGCATTTTAGATAATAGTTTTAAGTCCAGATTTAGTAGGGAGATTGGGCGGTAATTAGCACATTTAGATCCATCTTTTCCTTCTTTGGGGATCAACGTGATATGTGCTCTAGTCAAATCTGTGGATAGTGGGACACCAGACAGGGAGTTATTGCATATTGAAAGTAAGTGTGGTCCTAGTGTGCTGCGAAAAGTGTGGTAATATAAAGCAGGGTAGCCATCTGAACCTGGGCTTTTCCCGCTGGGAAGTTGTTTAATTGCTGTCATGAGCTTTTCTATGGTAAAATGAGTTTAAAAAAAAGATGCTACTTATTCTCTTGGGGGGGGGGGGGGGATTAAGTTTCTTTTTCAGCCTCTTTTATATTATATAGGGAATAATAAAACTTTGAAATTGTTTAGCTATCTCTGGGTTGGTAAATACATCTCCCTTATCAGGGACTTTAATCCTGTGTATATAGTTGTGGGATTTCCTCTGTTTAATACACTGCATCATAAATTTAGAGGCTTGGGGGGCGGAGCTAGCGCCTGAACGGCATGGACGCTTGAAGCTGCAGCTCTGTTACTGAGATCACCACCGAAGCCCTTTTAGCACAAGCTGGCACCCAGATCATGGTGAAAATTGGAGGCCCCAGACCCGGAGATCAAGCACAAGACAGGAAGAATCCCACCACCGGAGAGATGGATAGATTCATTAAAAAAGCTGCAATACTGCACGTCTCCAAAGATCCCAAGATGGCGCCGACTCCAACCCGCGCCCCGCGCTCAAAACACACTGAGCTGCAGGATCAGGCCACCGGAGGTGAGGATGACACAGATGACCTCCCGATTTCTCGCTCCTTCCTAAAGGAGTTGCTATCCTCTTCCCTGGCGTCTGCCCTGGAGCCTTTAAGCTCCGACATAGCCGCGATTAAACAAGATATATCGCAGGTGGGAGGCCGAGTGGAGACCCTGGAAATTACCCAGGAAGCCATTATACGTCACCAATCAGAAGTGTCACAGCGTTTCCAGGCCATTCAACAGAAGATGAACTGTCTCTGTAATTCCCTGGAAGACCAGGAAAATAGAGGTAGGTACAATAACATACGTTTCCGTGGCGTCCCTGAAACTGTAGACACAGGAGACATTGCCAGCACAGTGGTGCAAATCTGCATGTCCCTTCTGGGCCCAGAATCTGCCCATGAGGTCATTTTAGAGAGAGCACACCGTGCGCTAAGGCCCAAACCCGCTCCCTCAGCCCCACCAAGGGACATTATCTGCAAATACCTCAGCTTTCCTGTTAAAGAAGCTGTCATCCTTAAAGCCCGATAATCCGGCAAAGTGTCCTGGGATGGCCAAGACAAACAAATCTTTCAGGACCTAGCACAATCCACCCTGGACAAAAGAAGGTCCCTTAAACCGCTTACAAGCTGGCTCAGGGAGCACAGGATCCCTTACAGATGGACCTTTCCTTTTGGCCTATCATTCATGTATGTAGGTTGCAGGCTCTCTGTCTCCAACTATGCTGACCTGGACTCAGTCTTTGATCATCTCCAGATTGAACCCCTCCAGAAACCCCTCCAGATAGATAATTGGGACCCTATCCAGGACTTATCCAACCTTCCTGAAATACCACACCCAGGCATCTGGGAACGTCAACGCACCCCAAAACGCCAGAAGAGCCCCAGGAATTCCAGAAGAAATACATCCAGAAGACTCTAAGGACCCATTATATCTGCCAGATCTTTAACACCCTGGTGATCTCTAACATGTTTTTTCTCTTTTTCCCCCTAACACAATATGGGCACCTGCATGCCTATTTCCCCACTAGCTATGCTAGTATTGTTATATATTAGTTATGCTGTTTGGTCTTATGTTTCAGGATGTATACTGCTCTGCAGACCCTTTAATTTCCCGCAGTTGGAAAAGATGCTATATGCTTCTCCGTACTTCCAGATGGGTTTTGGATGTGTGCCCCTTGTAGTGAAAAGCCATGAAGCAGCCCCTCTTCTCTCTATAAGGTAGTATGGCGGATCTACAAATTACATCCTACAATGTGAAAGGTTTCAACGCCCCTTCCAAACGCTGTCAAATTTTCTCTGAATTAAAGAAGATGGGATGTTCTGTTGTTCTCCAGGAGACGCATTTTAAATTCAATCACTACCCGAACCTCTCCCACTCTTACTTCCCCACTTGGTACCACTGCGGCGCCAACTCATCCGCCTCTAGAGGAGTCAGCGTGGGCTTTAGTAAAGTTACCCCATTCACCTGCAAGGACCACATTCAGGACCCAGAGGGAAGGTTTATCCTTTTAAAAGGTGATATTGCTAATCAGACTTATACGTGTGTTAATGTGTATGCCCCAAATGTCAACCAGGCTGCTTGGTTCCATAAAATTCTCCATACATTAGACCACTTCTGTGAAGGAGTGATCATTATGGGAGGCGACTTCAATCTGACATTAGTCCCCCCAATAGATTCTTCCTCCCAAAAGTCTTCGGTCTCTGATAAAGCCCTTAGCAAATTGAGGAAATCTTTCCATGACCGCCACCTGGTTGACATCTGGAGAACCCTGAACCCTGATGTTAGGGATTATACATTCTATTCCAATCCACATAGTTCATACCAGTGTCTGGCAATCTATTAGTTTCATCCCAGCATATTCAGCTATGTTCTAAGGCCCAAATTGGCTCTATTAGCCTATCCGACCATGCCCCCATTTGGATTAATATACTTACCCTAGACAGACCTTCCAGAACATTAAGGTGGAAACTTAATGAACAACTGATCCAATCCCCTGACAATAAGGAAAAGGTTCTTATATGGCTAAGGGACTTTATTTCCTCCAACGACACCCCGGGTATTCACCCTTATACCCTGTGGGACACACACAAAGCTTATATCCGAGGCCAACTTATTAGTTTAGGCTCCTACATAAAAAAAAATAGGCTTGCCCGTATCGAATCCCTCCTGAAAAATATTAGAGATATTGAAGCCCTTCATAAAAGACCTATGTCAGACGCCCACTTAACAAAATTAACACTCCTCAGAGCAGACCTAAAAAACCTTCTCAATACCCAATCTGCTAAATACTTCGTTCATGCTCAATATAAATATTTTGCCCATGGTGATAAGGTGACCAAATTTATGATGTCTAGAATTAAAAAGAGGAAGGCCCAAAACTATATATGCAAAATACATAATAATAATGGTAACATGCTCATTCACACGCATAATATAGCCCGGAGATTCTCAGAATTTTATCCATCCCTTTAGAATCTTCCCCCCCAGGGAAACATTAACTCGAAAATTTAGCATCAAGACTCAATAAAACTTTTCCTTCTTTTCATTACCATTCCCAAAATCTCAGAAACTCAGATTAACTCCCTTAGTTCCCCTTTCACCAGCGAGGAACTCCTCCTAGTGATCAAACAACTCCCGAAAGTTAAGGCCCCTGGCCCAGACGGGTTCCCTGCTCTGTATTTTCGCTCTTTTAGCTCCATCCTCCTGCCATACTTGCTCAAAGTTTGCAATCAAACTCTACGGGGGGACCCTCTATCCCAAGAGATGACCAGAGCCAATATCACCATCATTTCCAAAGAGGGGAAGGACCCCACCGACTGTGGCAACTACAGGCCCATTTCTCTATTAAACTTAGACCTAAAACTACTAGCTAAACTCTTAGCTAACCGCCTAGCCCCTATCCTTCCCCAACTTATTCACAGAGACCAAACGGGCTTCATTAAGGGAAGGGAGGGTAAAGACAACACAGCGAGGGTACTAAACGTCCTGTTACATGCCTCAAAATTCCATCTTCCCTTGGTCATGGTCAGCACCGATGTCGAAAAAGCATTTGATCGTGTTCATTGGAATTTCATGTAACCATGGAACAATTTGGTATCCTCCAGCGCCTTATACGCTCTGTTCAAGCCCTGTACACTAGTGCCTCGGCGTCAGTGCTGATCAACGACACTATCTCCCATCCTTTCCCCATAAATAATGGGACCAGGCAGGGATGCCCCCTTTCCTCCTTGATCTTCGTCCTGATAATAGAACCCCTTCTTATCCTCATACGCTCAGAGAATGCTATCAAAGGTCTTAAGCTAGGTGACCAGGAACATAAAATTGCTGCCTTCGCTGATGACCTCCTGATAATGTCTTCCAACCCTGAAACCTCTCTCCAGCATATATACTCCATTCTAGAGGAATTTAGTTTTCTCTCCAACTTTAAAATAAACATGAAAAAATCCCACATACTCAGTATAGGGCTCAATCATTGGTCCAATTTAATCCTTTCTTCCCACTTTAACTGGGACTCTCCCTTTATAACATACCTAGGAGTCAAGATTCACTCTGATATAACTTCACTATATAAACTAAACTATGTCCCTCTATTGAGTTCAATTAAGTGTCAAATAGCTGTCCTGGTTTGGACGTAAAAATATGGTCTTGTCTCTCATCCTGCCTAGATTAAACTACCTCCTCCAAGTTCTTCCCATACCCATTCCCAACTCCTTTTTCCAATCACTGGAGAAACATGTTCGCTCTTTCATATGGAACGGCAAAAAAGCAAGAATTAACATTAACACCTTACAGAGGCCTAGAACTCTTTCCAGAGCCTTGGATTGGTTCAGAAATCCTGACCACAAATCTTGGATTAGTATGGAAACCCCTCCCTACCTTACAACCCTTAGGGTCCTCTTAGTAGATCCCCACAATAATATGCTCTCAACCTTTAAACATAATCTCTTGGCATCAGCTACTTTTGAGGCCTGTAGATGGTTTCAAAACTCAAAATGGGGTTTCCCATCTCCCTTCCCTCTTGCCCAAATCAGAGATATGGTCGGTCTAGCTCCTTTAGAACTTAAACAAAGTGTCCCCAAGGACCTACGTGCATCAGAGGTTCCCATCCTCTCCTTATTACTAAGGAGTGAGGGGAGTATCATGGACAGAGAGGTCCTCATCTTATCCCTACCAGGGATCAAGTCTCACCCTCATATGCTCTCTTTCCTGGTGACATATATAAACAAACACATTCCCCTGACCTCTCTTCTCAGACCTCTCACTTGGTTTGAAAGCCTCATCCACAACCCTCTCCCCCCGAAGAAACCTATATCCTCACTCTATAAGTACCTCAGTACAACTATCCAACCTTCTAAACCGTCTTTTATAAACCTATGGGAAAGAGATTTAAAAATACACTTATCGCCTAAAGAGCTACTTGTATTATTCAAAACACCACATATTTCCTCAAGGTTTACCAGAATCCAAGAGAATGGATATAAAGTGTTAACTAGGTGGTACAAAACACCTGACATTACCTGTCGATATGGTGACAGTGGTTCTGACGTCTGTTGGAGATGTGGAAAGGAACGCGGAACCATGTTCCACATATGGTGGACCTGCCCCCTGATCTATGACTGGTGGGGAATTTTTTTTTTTAAGTAATGAGATCTGCAACTCAAATATCACCCCATCACCTATATTGGCTTTGTTAGGTCTACTGCCTGACCACAAGACAAAATCCCCCCCCCCCCCTCAAGATCCTACTTATATCTGCCTGACTCCTGATCCCTACACATTGGCTGACAAAAGATCTCCCTTCTCTAGACCACTGGTTCAATAAAGTCGACTCTATTTATAGATTCGAGGAGTTAGCAGCATGGGAAAATAGGTCCCACCACAATTTTTTAGCCATTTGGGAAAACTGGAGATCTTTTAGAAGTTTCCATTGATTTACACATCTTAATTCTTCTCGCCTTAGGAAAATACCTTTACTCAAGGAACTTTCTCACTCGGAACACGGATAAGAACTATTCAAGTATTATTCAATATTTGACTCTGTTAACATACATCCTCAGTGTTGTTTTGTTCTATACCTACTAATTGTTACCCAGACAATGTTTGTACATTGGGAGCTCACTCCTCCTATTTCAATGACTAGATACATATGTAACAGATTTTAATTATTCAATAAAGCTATTGAAAACTAAAATATATATATATATATATATATATATATATATATATATATATATACATTTAGAGGCTTTATCTCCATTCGCATAATATTTACCGTATTTTTCGCCCTATAAGACGCACCAGCCCATAAGACGCACCTAGGTTTTTGGGGAGGAAAATAAGAAAAAATATATTTTTAACCAAAAGGTGTGCTGTGTGTTTGGTGGGTTTGGAACTAATGGTGGTCTGTGGATGGCACTATTACTGGGGATCTGTGGATGACGGACACTGTTATAGGGGGGATCTGTGGATGACGGACACTGTTATAGGGGGGATCTGTGGATGACGGACACTGTTATGGGGAGGATCTGTGGATGACGGACACTGTTATGGGGGGATCTGTGGATGACGGACACTGTTATAGGGGGGATCTGTGGATGACGGACACTGTTATGGGGGATCTGTGGATGACGGACACTGTTATGGGGGATCTCTGGCTTGCACTGTTACAGGGGGGGGACACTGTTACAGGGGGGATCTGTGGATGGCACTGTTACAGTGGGGGAATCTGTGGCTGACACTGTTACAGGGGGATTTTGTGGATGGCACTGTTACAGGGGGAGATCTGTGGGTGGCACTGTTATAAATGTGCCATCCACAGACCCCCCAGCCCATAACAGTGCCATGCACAGACCCCCCCAGCCCATAACAGTGCCATTCACAGACCCCCCAGCCCATAACTGTGCCATCCACAGATCGCAACCCGCCCCCCCACCCCCTCCTGCCCTACAAATATCAGATGTCATATTGAATTAATAGTTATTAAACTTGCCCCCTCAGTCCTATTACTACCTTACATCCTAATCGCTGGTGTAGAATTCAGGCAGGCAGGACGGGCGGCGCGTCTCTCACTGACGTCACTTGCCTGCGCCGCCTGCTTCATTCATAAAGTAGGCGGCGCAGGCGCGTGACAAGAGTTACACCGCCGGCCGTCCGCCCTGCCTGCCTGAATTCTACAGCATCGATTAAGATGTAAGGTAGTAATAGGACTGAGGGGGCAAGTTTAATAACTATTAATTCAATATGACATATTATATTAGCATACCGGAGCGGCGGGGCGGTGCTATACTACACTGACTGCACCGCCGCTATTGCCGGCCCCCAGCTCCTCCTCCCAGTCCCTCCCCGAATCCCCGCTCGCTCTACATCGCAGCTTGCGATGTCAAACTGGCAACATTCGCCCCATAAGACGCAGGGGCATTTCTCCCCCATTTTGGGGGAAATAAAAGTGCGTCTTATGGGGTGAAAAATACGGTAAACTGCACATGGAGATAATATTTTGCAGATGTGTTAAAAGAGGTTTTTTTAAAGTTGTTCTTAATTCAGTAAGTTCTGCGAGATTTGTTTCCAATAAGGATTTTTTTATGTAGACTTTCTAAACGCTGGATCTGGGATAAAAGTTCATCTGTGCTTGCTTTTCTCTCTTTTTTAAGTCTGGCCCCCATGCTAATAAATTGGCCCCTCATGTAAGCCTTATGAGTGTCCCACAGTATATGTGGCAAAGTCTTTGAGCGCTCCTCAAGTTTTCTTCTGTGGATATAAGTTGTTCATTTAGTCTCCATCGAAATGCACGGGGTTCTAGTGAGGGAGCTAGGATGGTGATGAACACAGGTGCGTGATCAGAGAGGAGCATATTGCCTATGTAAGCTTGAGTGCATAAGCTTAAGTGTTCTTTAGTCCAGTCTATGGTAAGAACCATGGGGTGAGGAGAAGGAGTAGCAGTCTTGTGTGGAGGGATTGAGGAGACGCCAAACATCACAAATAGCTCCTTGATGTAATTTTTCTCTTAAGATATCTAAGTGCTTTGGTAGATATTGCAGACTTCTTGGATGTTGAATCCAGGATAGGATCCAATTATACCGCACATTGAAATCTCCCCCAAGCTCTACTACACCACCACACCTTCCTTATATGTTTGCACCTCATCTAACCATGACACTTGGTTAACATTGGGCACATATACATTTGAAAAGGTGTATAGCTGATTGGCAATAGTTCCCTTTACCAAGATGTATCTACCTTCCACATCTTGGATGTGTGAGACATATGTGAAGGGAAGGCCCATCTGGAACCCGATGCTCACGCCTCTAGATGCAGAAAAGTTTGAACCACAGTGATACCAGTGCGAAATCATTGAACGGGTAAGGTTAGGATACTTGCTAAATTTAAAATGCGTCTCCTGAAGCATCAGGACTGAGCATTTTTCTTTTTCCGCATAGGTGAAGATTTGACTGCGTTTGGATGGGGCGTGAAATCCTTGACTTTAAATGAGGCTATGCACAGGTCAGCAATATGACAATGGGATGTCTAACTGTGCACAGCTGTTAAGTTTTTGAATGTCGTGTGTGATTGGACAATATGAGTACTTATCCCCATAAGGTGGAGCAGCGAGGTTCCAGAGACGTCCCCCCTTCCTTCAGGTGTTAAGCAAAAATAGCTGGCAGTACCTGTCATAGGAACAAAAACATTGAACATAAAATAGAGAACAAAACAAAGAGCGGTTGTAAAAACCTAGTGAAGACCAGTTAACAAAGCATTTCTGCTCAAGTATCATAAGGGGGGGATAGGTTAGATACGATTAAGATAGCTCCCTCTTTGAGACTATTGACATTGGAGTATTACAGTAATTGGGGTCTGTGGACAGTGTCTAATTGCATCAGCACCCAGGTGGTGAAGTTTATTATAAAGAGACACATTTGGAGTAGAGGAGAGTAACCTCTTATCCCTGCTCAAGATGGTGTATGATAGGAGGCTGAACATGGAGAATTATCACTACTTGTGATTGATTAAAAGCGGCAAAGTTGCCTTAGGCCTCTTTCACACTTGCGTTGTCCGGATCCGTCGTGTACTCCGCTTGCCGGAATTACACGCCGGATCCGGAAAAACGCAAGTGAACTGAAAGCATTTGAAGACGGATCCGTCTTCAAAATGCTTTCAGTGTTACTATGGCAGCCAGGACGCTATTAAAGTCCTGGTTGCCATAGTAGTAGTGGGGAGCGGTATACTTACAGTCCGTGCGGCTCCCGGGGCGCTCCAGAATGACGTCAGAGCGCCCCATGCGCATGGATGACGTGCCATGCGATCACGTGATCCATGCGCTTGGGGCGCCCTGACGTCACTCTGGAGCGCCCCGGGAGCCGCATGGACGGTAAATATGCTGCTCCCCACTACACTTTACCATGGCTGCCAGGACTTTAGCGTCCCGGCAGCCATGGTAACCATTGAGAAAAAGCTAAACGTCGGATCCGGCAATGCGCTGAAACAACGTTTAGCTTAAGGCCGGATCCGGATCAATGCCTTTCAATGGGCATTCATTCCGGATCCGGCCTTGCGGCAAGTCTTCAGGATTTTTGGCTGGAGAAAAAAGCGCAGCATGCTGCGGTATTGTCTCCGGCCAAAAAAACGTTCCGGTCCGGAACTAAAGACATCCTGATACATCCTGAACGGATTTATCTCCATTCAGAATGCATTAGGATAATCCTGATCAGGATTCTTCCGGCATAGAGCCCCGACGACGGAACTCTATGCCAGAAGAAAAGAACGCAGGTGTGAAAGAGCCCTTAGGTGGGTGATAAAAGGATGAAACT
Organism: Bufo gargarizans; assembly: GCF_014858855.1. Classification (NCBI taxonomy): domain Eukaryota; kingdom Metazoa; phylum Chordata; class Amphibia; order Anura; family Bufonidae; genus Bufo; species Bufo gargarizans. Next base: position 177,105,643 of record NC_058082.1, read on the forward strand.
TAAACTAGCCCAAGTTTAACCACTTAAGGACCACAGGTTTATACCCCCCTAGTGACCAGGCCCTTTTTTACAAATCGGCACTCCACAACTTTAGCAGTTTATTGCTCAGTCATGCAACTTACCACCCAAATGAATTTTACCTCCTTTTCTTCTCACTAATAGAGCTTTAATTTGGTGGTATTTCATTGCTGCTGACATTTTTACTTTTTTTGTTATTAATTGAAATTTAACGATTTTTTTGCAAAAAAATGACATTTTTCACTTTCAGTTGTGAAATTTTGCAAAAAAAAAACGACATCCATATATAAATTTTTCGCTAAATTTATTGTTCTACATGTCTTTGATAAAAAAAAAATGTTTGGGTAAAAAGAAAAATGGTTTGGGTAAAAGTTATAGCGTTTACAAACTATGGTACAAAAATATGAATTTCCGCTTTTTGAAACAGCTCTGACTTTCTGAGCACCTGTCATGTTTCCTGAGGTTCTACAATGCCCAGACAATAGAAAAACCCCACAAATGACCCCATTTCGGAAAGTAGACACCCTAAGGTATTCGCTGATGGGCATAGTGAGCTCATAGAAGTTTTTATTTTTTGTCACAAGTTAGCAGAAAATGATGATTTATTTTTTATTTTATTTTTTTCTTACAAAGTCTCATATTCCACTAACTTGTGACAAAAAATAAAAAATTCTAGGAACTCGCCATGCCCCTCACGAAATACCTTGGGGTGTCTTCTTTCCAAAATGGGGTCACTTGTGGGGTAGTTATACTGCCCTGGCAATTTAGGGGACCATATGCGTGAGAAGTAGTGTGAAATCAAAATCTGTAAAAAATGGCCTGCGAAATCCGAAAGGTGCTCTTTGGAATGTGTGCCCCTTTGCCCACCTAGGCTGCAAAAAAGTGTCACACATCTGGTATCGCCGTACTCTGGAGAAGTTGGGGAATGTGTTTTGGGGTGTAATTTTACATATACCCATGCTGGGTGAGATAAATATCTTGGTCAAATGCCAACTTTGTATAAAAAAATGGGAAATGTTGTCTTTTGCCAAGATATTTCTCTCACCCAGCATGGGTATATGTAAAATGACACCCCAAAACACATTCCCCAACTTCTCCTGAGTACAGCGATACCAGATGTGTGACACTTTTTGGCAGCCTAGGTGGGCAAAGGGGCACACATTCCAAAGAGCACCTTTAGGATTTCACCAGCCATTTTTTACAGATTTTGATTTCAAACTACTTCTCACGCATATGGTCCCCTAAATTGCCAGGGCAGTATAACTACCCCACAAATGACCCCATTTTGGAAAGAAGACACCCCAAGGTATTCCGTGAGGGGCATGGCGAGTTCCTAGAATTTTTTATTTTTTGTCACAAGTTAGCGGAAAATGATGATTTTTTTTATTTTGATTTTTTTTCTTACAAAGTCTCATATTCCACTAACTTGCGACAAAAAATATAAAATTCTAGGAACTCGCCATGCCCCTCATGGAATACCTTGGGGTGTCTTCTTTCCAAAATGGGGTTACTTGTGGGGTAGTTATACTGCCCTGGCAATTTAGGGGCCCAAATGTGTGAGAAGTAGTGTGAAATCAAAATCTGTAAAAAATGGCCTGCGAAATCCGAAAGGTGCTCTTTGGAATGTGTGCCCCTTTGCCCACCTAGGCTGCAAAAAAGTGTCACACATCTGGTATCGCCGTACTCAGGAGAAGTTGGGGAATGTGTTTTGGGGTGTCATTTTACATATACCCATGCTGGGTGAGAGAAATATCTTGGCAAAAGACAACATTTCCCATTTTTTTATACAAAGTTGGCATTTGACCAAAATATTTATCTCACCCAGCATGGGTATATGTAAAATGACACCCCAAAACACATTCCCCAACTTCTCCTGAGTACGGCGATACCACATGTGTGACACTTTTTTGCAGCCTAGATGCGCAAAGGTGCCCAAAATCCTTTTAGGAGGGCATTTTTAGACATTTCGGTCCCAGACTTCTTCTCACGCTTTAGGGCCCCTAAAAAGCCAGGGCAGTATAAATACCCCACATGTGACCCCATTTTGGAAAGAAGACACCCCAAGGTATTCAATGAGGGGCATGGCGAGTTCATAGAAAAAAACATTTTTGGCATAAGTTAGCGGAAATTGATTTTTTTTTAGTTTTTTCTCACAAAGTCTCAATTTCCGCTAACTTGGGTCAAAAATTTAAAACTTTCATGGACTCAATATGCCCCTCAGCGAATACCTTGGGGTGTCTTCTTTCCAAAATGGGGTCAGTTGTGGGGTGTTTGTACTGCCCTGGCATTTGAGGGTCTCCGCAATCATTACATGTATGGCCAGCATTAGGAGTTTCTGCTATTCTCCTTATATTGAGCATACAGGTAATGAGATTTTTTTTCCCGTTGAGCCTCTGGGCTGAAAGAAAAAAAGTGAGCGGCACAGATTTCTTCATTCGCATCGATCAATGTGGATGAAAAAATCTCTGCCCAAAAAAAAAGGAGGGGAAAGGCGTCTGCCAGGACATAGGAGCTCCGCCCAACATCCATACCCACTTAGCTCGTATGCCCTGGCAAACCCGATTTCTCCATTCACATCAATCGATGTGGATGAATAAATCATTGCCGGGATTTTTTATATTTTTTTATATATACAAAGTGTTTGCCAAAGCATAGGAACGCCGCCTCCTCCTCAGCTCGTATGCCTTGGCAAACGTATCTGTTACTGCAGAGGAGAAATCTCGTCTTGCAGCGCCGCATACACTGACTTTTGTGTAATCTGACAGCAGCGCAATGCTTCTGTCAGAATGCACATCAGTGCTGCAGCTGCTTGATCGCTTGGTCCACCTAGAAGGTAAAAAAAAAAAAAAAAAAAAAAAAACAGGCCGCAACGCTATAAATTTATTAACATTATAAACTTTTGAAACAGAACAATAACTTTTTTGCTTACCGGTGATTTTTTTTTTTGTTTTGTTTTTTTTACCTTTATTGAACAAACCTCTCCTTCCCCATGGGACAATGTGCAAAGCGCAAATCGCCCAGAGATGTGGCGAAGTACATTATGCACTTTGTCCCAGGTGAAAGGAGAGGTTTGTGGCAGCTCTGTGTGAAAGGGCCCTAAGACCCCTGTGTGCCTGTCCTGTGTACGCAATCCCTATGCTAATAGTGTACCTGAGTGTGGAACTTGCGGAAACACTCCCCTATGCATAGGGCAGGCTGGTCAGGACAGTCAGGACAAAAAAAGGTGGTGTCACGCCTTATTCCACCCCTGCTACAGACACGACATCTTTTTCTTGTGGAACGTTGAGTTGGGGTACCAGGATAGACAGACGGGAAGTGTCTGCCATGTAGCCGGCTCACTACATCAGGGCCTTGGGGCACGGACCCTCCTGGATACAGGATTTCCGAAATGATCTCTTCCTGGAATTTTAGGAAGGATCCTGTTCTCCCAGCCTTACTGTAGAGAACAAAACTATTGTACATCGCCAATTGGATCAAATAAACAGACACCTTCTTATACCAGCGTCTGGTTCTGCGGGAAACTAAATAGGGAGCCAACATCTGGTCATTGAAGTCCACCCCTCCCATGTGAAGGTTATAGTCGTGGACAGAGAGGGGTTTCACAATGACTCCAGTTGCCCGTTCAATTTGGACAGTCGTGTCTGCGTGAATGGTGGACAGAAGGTAAACGTCCCTCTTGTCCCTCCACTTCACCGCGAGCAGTTCTTGGTCACACAAGGCAGCCCTCTCCCCCCGTGCAAGTCGGGTACTAACGAGCCGTTGGGGGAAGCCCCGGCGACTAGGTCGCGCGGTGCCACAGCATTGAATTCCGACTAGATGTAAGTGCCGAAAGAGGGCCACGCTTGAGTAAAAATTGTCCACGTATAAGTGGTACCCCTTGTGGAGTAAGGGTGACACCAAGTCCCAGACAATCTTGCCACTGCTCCCCAGGTAGTCAGGACATCCGACCGGCTCTAGTTTTGAGTCTTTTCCCTCATAGACCCTAAAACGATATGTATAGCCTGTGGCCCTTTCACAGAGCTTATACAGTTTGACCCCATACCGGGCGCGCTTGCTGGGGATGTACTGTTTTATGCCAAGGCGCCCGGTAAAATGTACTAGGGACTCGTCTATGCAGATGTTTTGATTAGGGGTATACGCATCTGCAAATCTGGATGACAAATGGTCTATGAGGGGCCGAATTTTATGGAGCCGGTCATAAGCAGGGTGGCCTCTTGGATGACAGGTGCTATTGTCCGCAAAATGCATAAAGCACATGATGGCCTCAAAACGTGCCCTAGACATTGCAGCAGAGAACATGGGCATGAAATGTATTGGGTCTTTAGACCAATATGACCGCAATACATTTTTTTTAGTTAGACCCATGCTGAAGAGAAGGCCCAAAAAAAAATTAAACTCGGAAACGGTGACTGGTTTCCACCGGAAAGGCTGGGCATAGAAGCTTTCCGGATTGGCGGTAATAAACTGTGTGGCGTAGCGGTTGGTTTCTGCCACAACTAGGTCATAGAGATCCGCGGTGAAGAACAGCTCAAAAAACTGAAGGGCCGATCCTAAATGAGCCGTCTCCACGCGAACTCCAGACTGGGCGGTGAAAGGGGGCAATACGGGTGCGGCGGAATCAGGGGATTGCCAATTAGGATTTGCCAGCACCTCTGGGAGACTAAGGGTTTTACGGGCCTGTGAACGCGGTGGCTGCGACAGGGGAGTTATTGCACGTGCCACCGTACCAGCTGGAACTGCCCTTCTGGTGCTCGCCACTTCACCAGGGAATACGGCAGTGCTGGTAGAAGGTCCAGGCTGTGCTGCTCTGCTGGTGTATGCCGCACCATAAACAAGATCAGAGCTAGCACCACTCTGCTGCAAATGAGGATCATCATGCAGGGTAGGCAGAACTCTTACATGGGATCGGGTACGTCTGGCCGTAGCAGGGACCTCTTCCTCGTCATCCTCACTAGCCATTAGAGTGCCACTGCTGTCTACAGGTTCATATTCTGAACCACTGGATTCAGCGGATGAGGCGTCCCCATCGCTTTCATCCATCATGGCCAGAATCCTGTAGGCCTCTTCAGCGGAATACCCCTTGTTTGACATTTTGGGTTCACTAAATTTAGGGGGTATTCCTCTGAGACTACCCGGGAAAAAGAACAAACCTGCTTAGTAAAAGGGAGTGCTTGCGAAGTAAAGCTGCGATCGCTAATAAAGATCCAAAAAGCTCAAAAGTGATCTTTATAGCGCCGCAGCGATTTTACGGTGTTTTTGCAGTGATCAGAAAAAAATAATTCTGCCACTGCGGCGGGGCGGACTGAACGCAAGTGTGCGCACAAGATCAGGCCTGATTGGGCGAACGAAAATTGAGAATTGACGTGCTTAATTAAAGAAACTTGATACCTTTATTAATGAATGGGTATGAGCAAGAGTGATCAATACACTCAGATGCTCTTGATATAAAAATGCAAACAGCGAACCTCCTATTAGAGATAGGTGGTACAAGTAAATCACTATAGTGACGGGGATGATAATGGGTAAGTCTGTGGGAAAGTTTCTCTCCCTAGACGACCCTACGGAACTATGTCCTGAAGCACAGGGATGTCCCCTAATGGTGGAGACACCCTGCCCCCGTACCTAAGCCTAGATATGGCCCTAGTGATGCCCTACTTAGCAAAGCTGGATCGAGAAATATTAATCCAGAGAAGCAAAACAAGAAAATAATAAGTCAAATGTAAATGATAGAAAGACAACCCCAACGCGTTTCGGCTGCATACAGCAGCTCATCAGGAGGTGATGGCAGTGTAGTCAACGTAGGGAATAAAGTAAGCAAAAAAATTTCTATTATAAGAAACTGTTGTGCTTAGAAAAGTAAGATGGTACTTAGCTCCTTGGCATACTTGATGGTGCTGTGTATACAGATATGTATCTCTTGTCCGTATATATGATGGATTCAGACAGAGGGAGACCCTGTAACAAGCACAGCTGGTATGCTGGGAGGCTGGAGGGCTCATAGCAGTGTGTCAGCGCTTGCTATTTAAGCGCTGGTACCGGCATGTGTTTCCGGACGCCGAGAGGAGAGCCCTGATTGGGCGAACACTGCGTTTTTTGTAGAACCTAAGGTGACCCTAATGTACTTATATAGATCTGATTGCGATCAGTATTGATCACTTACAGATACTATATAGTACTAGTGCTGATTAGCGACAGCGATGACGCTAATCAGCGACTAATCGGTGACTGCGGTGCGGTGGGCGCTAAACTACCTAGCAAGTAGCTAACTACCTGGCAGGGATGAGGGACCCTTACAGGGGGGGTGATCAATGACAGGGGGGTGAACAAGGGGGTGATCAGGGTGATCAGGGAGTCTAATATGGGTGATCAGGTGCTAAATAAGGGGTTAATAAATGACAGGGTAATATCTAATGTGTAGTGTGGTGTTTGGTGCTACTTACTGAGCTGCCTGTGTCCTCTGGTGGTCGATCCAAGCGAAAGGGACCACCAGAGGACCAGGCAGCAGTTATATCAGACGCTATTTTCAAAATAGCGTCTGACATAACCATTTCATTGGACGATTCAAAAATCTACAGCCTGCCAGCCAATGATCGCGGCCGGCAGGCTGCAGATGAACTTGTGCACTATGCGTTCCTGTGAACGCGCGCTCCTGTATGCGCGCGTTCACAGGAAATCTCGGCTCACGCGAGATGACGCCAATCGGCGTTAGCGTAGCCTGGGAGCACCGCAGAGATGACGCCTTTTGGCGTTAGCGTAGCGGTAAGTGGTTAACGGATATATATACATATATATATATATATATATATATATATATATATATATATATAGCGGAACTGTTAGTTTAGGAGTAATTATTCCCTTATCTCTTCTCTGGCAGATATATAATAAAAGCTGAATACAAATAAGTGTTAACACTCATGACATATAATCTTGCTTACTGAGTCTATAGACTTCTTCTTTGAGATATAAGCAGTTGATGATGGTCGGGTTACTTATCTATAAGTGGGAGTCTCTTTTGGGTGGATGACAAACCTCCTTTCCTGGATCTTTGCGATTTTGGGGTACAAGGAAGTTCCCATGAAGAAACTTTAGGCAGATCAGGTAACGCTGACAGGTTTTGGGGATATTTGAAGATGATCATAGGCTTTATCTAGATCACAATAGAAGGAGATAGAGATGTGTCGACCATCATGAAGAAAGGAAAGTCCAAATGGAAAGGCCCACCTGTACAGGTCCTTCTAAAAAAATTAGCATATTGTGATAAAGTTCATTATTTTCTGTAATGTACTGATAAACATTAGACTTTCATATATTTTAGATTCATTACACACCAACTGAAGTAGTTCAAGCCTTTTATTGTTTTAATATTGATGATTTTGGCATACAGCTCATGAAAACCCAAATTTCCTATCTAAAAAAATTAGCATATTTCATCCGACCAATAAAAGAAAAGTGTTTTTAATACAAAAAAAGTCAACCTTCAAATAATTATGTTCAGTTACGCACTCAATACTTGGTCGGGAATCCTTTTGCAGAAATGACTGCTTCAATGCGGCGTGGCATGGAGGCAATCAGCCTGTGGCACTGCTGAGGTGTTATGGAGGCCCAGGATGCTTCGATAGCGGCCTTAAGCTCATCCAGAGTGTTGGGTCTTGCGTCTCTCAACTTTCTCTTCCCAATATCCCACAGATTCTCTATGGGGTTCAGGTCAGGAGAGTTGGCAGGCCAATTGAGCACAGTAATACCATGGTCAGTAAACCATTTACCAGTGGTTTTGGCACTGTGAGCAGGTGCCAGGTCGTGCTGAAAAATGAAATCTTCATCTCCATAAAGCTTTTCAGCAGATGGAAGCATGAAGTGCTCCAAAATCTCCTGATAGCTAGCTGCATTGACCCTGCCCTTGATAAAACACAGTGGACCAACACCAGCAGCTGACATGGCACCCCAGACCATCACTCACTGTGGGTACTTGACACTGGACTTCAGGCATTTTGGCATTTTCCTCTCCCCAGTCTTCCTCCAGACTCTGGCACGAATGACATGCAACAGTCCAGTGCTGCTTCTCTGTAGCCCAGGTCAGGCGCTTCTGCCGCTGGTTCTAGTTCAAAAGTGGCTTGACCTGGGGAATGCGGCACCTGTAGCCCATTTCCTGCACACGCCTGTACACGGTGGCTCTGGATGTTTCTACTCCAGACTCAGTCCACTGCTTCCGCAGGTCCCCCAAGGTCTGGAATCGGTCCTTCTCCACAATCTTCCTCAGGGTCCGGTCACCTCTTCTGGTTGTGCAGCGTTTTCTGCCACACTTTTTCCTTCCCACAGGTGCCTTGATACAGCACTCTGGGAACAGCCTATTCGTTCAGAAATTTCTTTCTGTGTCTTACCCTCTTTCTTGAGGGTGTCAATGATGGCCTTCTGGACAGCAGTCAGGTCGGCAGTCTTACCCATGATTGCGGTTTTGTGTAATGAACCAGGCTGGGAGTTTTTAAAAGCCTCAGGAATCTTTTGCAGGTGTTTAGAGTTAATTAGTTGATTCAGATGATTAGGTTAATAGCTCGTTTAGAGAACCTTTTCATGATATGCAAATTTTTTTAGATAGGAATTTGGGGTTTTCATGAGCTGTATGCCAAAATCATCAATATTAAAACAATAAAAGGCTTGAACTACTTCAGTTGGTGTGTAATGAATCTAAAATATATGAAAGTCTAATGTTTATCAGTACATTACAGAAAATAATGAACTTTATCACAATATGCTAATTTTTTGAGAAGGACCTGTATATGATCCTGTGTTCTCGTAGCCAATCTGTAAGCTGTTTTAGTGCTCTTCGCTTTTTTTATGTGGATTGAGCTAAATCCTGAAAAATGGTGAGGACACTGTCCTCCCGATCCAATTGGGTAGTGTTTCTTCTTTAACAGGAAAGTGTAAAAATGTACAGATCACGTCTCTGGGGGGTTCTGTAGGTTGCGGTTTTGGACAAAGAGCCCTGTGTGCTTTTTCTATTATAAACTCATGAACAGAGTCTGTTCCCAGTAGTTTTAGGCAGATCTGAATCGCTGTTTGGACTAGAAAGGAACTGTACAAAAAAGATGGTTTGCATCTTTCTCTCAAAGGAACAAATGTACTTAGTGAACAACTCCAAGAATTTGTGAAAGAGTATTTAAACTAGGAAGGGGGGGCAAAAGAGTGAAAATAAAAGAGTCCAATTGCCCCCCGAAACAATGCCAGAACAGGTCAGAAGCACAGAGGGTAAGAAATAAGCTCCGAGTCCTCTCTACAAATGCTCGCAGTTTAGGTAAAAAAATCAATGAACTTTAGTTATCAATTTAGTGGCTGTTACAGAGACATGGTTTAATGAAAGAAATGACTGGGACATAACCATACCAGGGTACTCTTTATACAGAAGAGACAGAGAAGGCAAGAAAGGAGGAGGAGTGGCCCTGTATGTGAAAGATAGCATTAAATCTAACCTAATACAAGTTGGTGAGGCCAACATAGAGTCAGTTTGGGTTACGTTGCAGTTTGATAATCATGCAGTAACTCGTGTAGGTGTGATATATAGACCACCTGATCAAGTTAAAGAACTAGATGATCTACTAGTTGAAGAAATAGCTAAAATGACAATGAAAGGAGAAGTTATCATTATGGGAGATTTCAATCTTCCAGATATAAACTGGAAAACCAAAATAGCAAGTTCTACCAGGAGTACAGATATTCTAAATTCCCTACTGGGGTTATCCCTACAACAAATGGTTGAGGAGCCAACCCGGAGGGAGGCCATTTTGGATTTGATATTCACAAATGGGGATTCGGTATATGATGTCATTGTCGGCGAAACCTTGGGATCTAGTGATCACCAGTCAGTGTGGTTTAATATAAGAACTGTGAAAGAGTCCCACCACACAAAAACAAAAGTTTTAGATTTTAGAAAAACAGACTTTTCAAAAATGAAATTAGTCATAAATGAGTCCTTATCAGACTGGAACGGATTACATGGAGTCCAGGAGAAATGGGACTACTTAAAAGGTGCATTATTGAAGGCAACAGAAAATTGCATTAGACTTGTCAGTAAAAGCAAAAAAAGGAAGAGACCACTGTGGTACTCAGCAGAAGTGGCCCAAATCATAAAAAATAAAAAGCTAGCATTTTGTAATTATAAAAAAACCCAGAGCAATGAAGATAAGGAAATCTACAAGATTAGGCAGAAAGAGGCCAAGCAAGTTATAAGAACTTCTAAAGCTCAGGCAGAAGAAAAACTAGCTCAGTCTATGAAAAAAGGGGATAAGACATTCTTCAGATATATAAATGAAAAAAGGAAATTAAAACAAGGAATAACTAAATTAAAAATAAAGGACGGAAGGTATGTAGAAGAGAATAAAGGGCTAGCCGACTGCCTTAATGAATACTTCTGTTCAGTTTTTACAAAAGAAAAAGAAGGAGAAGGACCTCCACTAGAAAGGATGACTATTAAATCGTTTGATGCATGTGTCTTTACAGAGGAAGATGTTCTAAGTTTGCTGTCTAAAGTGAAGACAAATAAGTCACAGGGGCCTGATGAGATACAACCAAAATTATTAAAAGAGCTTAGTGGTGAGCTGGCAAAACCGTTAACAGATTTATTTAACCAATCATTAGTAACAGGAGTCGTCCCGGAAGATTGGAAATTGGCAAATGTCATGCCCATTCACAAGAAAGGTAGTAAGGAGGAATCGAGCAACTATAGACCAGTGAGTCTGACATCAATAGTAGGCAAATTAATGGAAACCCTATTAAAGGATAGGATTGTGGAACATCTAAAATCCCATGGATTGCAAGATGAAAAACAGCATGGGTTTACTTCAGGGAGATCATGTCAAACAAATCTTATAGATTTTTTTGACTGGGTGACTAAAATAATAGACGGTGGAGGTGCAGTAGACATCGCATATCTAGATTTTAGTAAGGCTTTTGACACTGTCCCACATAGAAGACTTATCAATAAACTGCAGTCATTGAGCATGGACTCCCATATTGTTGAGTGGATTAGGCAGTGGCTGAGTGACAGACAACAGAGGGTTGTAGTCAATGGAGAACATTCAAAACAAGGTCATGTTACCAGTGGGATTCCACAGGGATCTGTACTGAGACCAATTTTGTTTAATATCTTCATAAGTGATATTGCAAAAGGCCTCGATGGTAAGGTTTGTCTTTTTGCTGATGACACAAAGATATGTAACAGGGTTGATGTTCCTGGAGGGAAACGCCAAATGGAAAAGGATTTAGGAAAACTAGAAGAATGGTCAGAACTCTGGCAACTGAAATTTAATGTGGATAAGTGCAAGATAATGCACCTGGGGCGTAAAAACCCAAGGGCAGAATATAGAATATTTGACACAGTCCTGACCTCAGTATCTGAGGAAAGGGATTTAGGAGTAATTATTTCAGAAGACTTAAAGGTTGGAAGACAATGTAATAAAGCAGCACGAAATGCCAGCAGAATGCTTGGATGTATAGGGAGAGGTATAAGCAGTAGAAAGAGTGAAGTGCTTATGCCGTTGTACAGAACACTGGTGAGACCTCACCTGGAGTATTGTGCGCAGTACTGGAGGCCATATCTCCAGAAGGATATAGATACTCTAGAGAGAGTTCAGAGAAGAGCTACTAAACTGGTCCATGGATTGCAGGATAAAACTTACCAGGAAAGGTTAAAAGACCTTAATATGTATAGCTTGGAAGAAAGAAGAGACAGAGGGGATATGATAGAAACTTTTAAATACATAAAGGGAATCAACTCGGTAAAGGAGGAGAGCATATTTAAAAGAAGAAAAACTACCACAAGAGGACACAGTTTTAAATTAGAGGGGCAAAGGTTTAAAAGTAATATAAGGAAGTATTACTTTACTGAGAGAGTAGTGGATGCATGGAATAGCCTTCCTGCAGAAGTGGTAGCGGCAAATACAGTGAAGGAGTTTAAGCATGCATGGGATAGGCATAAGGCTATCCTTCATATAAGATAGGGCCAGGGACTATTCATAGGATTCAGATATATTGGGCAGACTAGATGGGCCAAATGGTTCTTATCTGCCGACACATTCTATGTTTCTATGTTTCAGGTATATGAGCAGAAGGTATTGACTCAGTAGTGCATCTTAAGCGTAAATTGTTACGTCTGCCCCTATTTTTCTGGTCTTCCAGGGCTTTATATAGGGAATTTATATGGGTTTGGCATACAGTCAGGCTAGAGGACACTTTGTTCTGGTGTGCTATAATTGCTGATTGAGCCTCTTCAAGCTTTTCCACTCTCCGGCATATGTGGTGCACATCCTCTTTAATAGAGGTAAGGTCTTGGCTAAGGGGTCCTAAGGCGTCTGCCAGGGCTTCTTACAGAAAGGCCCGAGAGAATGAAAGACAGTCTGCCTCAGGGGAATATTCCCCTACCTTGTCAGTGCTTGCCGCCGCTGTCTGCTTGTGGCTTGCTGTGCGTGGAGTTCGGGGCGACATCTTGGATTCTTTGTTCACCACCGCTGCAGCAAATTTCTTTATACATTTCTCAATTTCTGGTGGTTGGCTTGAAGATTGGCCCTGTTCCGCCGGGTCAGTGTGTTTAGGGCCTCCAATCTTTACCATTTTGAGTCCAGTGAGCTGGGTAAAACAGGCTATGAGGGATATGCTAGCAGCAGAGCCTCACTTCACACGTCCATCTGCCTCTAAAGTTGGCTCCGCTCCCCAGCTCAGAATGTCTTAATGGGTACCTTGGTATTGTTGCTAGGTAACTTGATGTACAGACACAGCAGGAACCCGATCTCCCTACTTTTCCCTAGGCATGGGGAAGGGACATTGCTAGTTACGCCCTGCCTGTCTATACAGAGTACGCCCTGCCTGTCTATACAGGGTCTATACAATATCCGTCCGGATACCTGACCCTAGAGTGGGACGGGGCCCTATTGTGCCCTAGAGGATAGTTCCCGACGTGTCACGTTTCAAATCTTATATCATCAGGGGAGATAATCCAATAAGGTGAAAACAATAATCCTAAAAAAAGGATCCAATGATAAAGCTCAAAGTATTGAATTAAGAACACAAATAATAGACCAACAAGGGGCCTACCTTAGATCAGTGGATCAAAAGGATAAATAACCGGGACATCAGTGGTCCCTTTGAAGCGGTGCTCCTCGCATGGAGACTTGGGAACACCGGTGAAGCAGCTATGTGTAACCCGGTAGCTGCTTGCTGGTTAAGCGTGTAGGGCGCCATGTTTATACAGGCATTGCGTGCCCTGGATCCCTAAAGACATGCCCCCGGATCACGTGACTGAGACACATGACCAGAGCAACGTGATCCACATAGAGGAACGCCGCGCCCGTGGAATGCAGAGCACCAGTACCTGAGGCGCATCGTCCGGTCACGTGGGGCGGAAGGGAACCAGGGAAAGATAAATGTGCGTTGCCTAGCAGCCTGCGAATGTGCAAACGTGTAGGTTGGGTTGCAGAAGAGCGGGCAATAGCCAAATCTCTTTTAAGATATATACGTAGCATTTTGTGCAGGGAATAAGGTAAATCCATAGAAGCTATTTAGAGAGTAAGACAATATCAGAAACAGTCATATTCCAAATCAGAAGAAATCATAAATGTCTAGATGTAATTGCATCACCCCATAAACGGTAATTACATTCGTACAGGAAAACAAAGACAAACTGTGTGACAGGGGTTTTGGTGTTTGCATACGATTTTTTTTTAAGGGTAAACTGTAGCCTGATTGGTTGGTCCTTGGTTGTTTGGCCCCTGGTTGGTGGATCCTAAAAAACGTGAATCCCGCCCCGGATATGGGCCCCTATGGCAACTGCGACATCTGCTATGCTTTAAATCTATGTAAGCATAATCTATCTAAGTATAAGCTACCAGCTCACTAAATTTATAGGGCATAGTGCCAAGAGGTTCAAAGGAACAAATGTTATCTGTCCAGCATATAATATATATTTTTATATACCTACCTACCTTTTTTCTAAAAGTTATGCAGGAATTTGCTAGTGTGTCTAATAGTCTGTATGCAGGCAGCTGCCAGTATTCAAAAGCATGAGACGCTGAATCTAAAGTTGTTGGAAGTATAGTAGCATGTCATCCTCTCACTGAAAATGTAGGTCTCGCACACAGACTTCGGTAATGTGTTCAAATAGATGTATGCACACAGAGGCATAGCATAATCAATGGGAACTAGAGGGTTCCTGTTTGGAGTAAATGTTATTGATGAAATAGATGTGATAAATCAAAACAAAAATATTCATTTTGAAATATTATTTGAGATTTTGGGGTGAAATAAGGAAATTCTTGCATAAGTTAGAGTAGTACATGTTTAGCGAGAATTGAAGTGGTGTCCTCTAGGAAAAAAATAACTAATACAGTTCATACTGTAAGTAGTAGCACATAGGTAGTAAATGGAAATGCTTTAAGAACAAGCAGAATTTACTGCTCACTATAAAATCATCATACTTTTGGGTTTGCTTGAGTAGATTTATATAGTATATGTCCCTAAGGAGTTCATGTTTTTAAAAAAAATGTCAAATCTTTGAAAAGTAAATCTAACAAAATGATTTCCAATTATTCCAATTATTTCCGCTAATACTTTGCGAAAAACAATTTCAGATACCCTATGCAAGCTGTCTGGCAGAGCACAGATTTTATCATATCCAACATGATTACTGTTCCAGAATATATAATTTTAACAAAATACAGATTTGTACTGCATGGTTTTATTTGTTACATTTTGAATTTGCTACTCCTTCCCCATATGTCTGAGATCCACACAACATATTATGACCAAATGCAAACTAATCAAAAGTTTTTTTCCAAATATTCAGACACATTTTATTAAAATATCATCCCTGGATTGGCATATTTACAGTTTGCCAAAGTAAGCCTGCCGCTAGGGATATCTCTGTGACAGAAGGCAAAGCCAAGCTAACAAAATGACTAAAAGATTGTATTCCAACACATATTTTAATGTTGTAAGTAGGAAGTAGATTTACTATTTTAAGCGTCTCAGAGAATTTAGATTTGCAAAACAGAAAGGGATAATAGCAAAAATATATGCTGCATATAAACTGCAGCATAAGAAAAGACACCTAAAATGTGTAGCTCAGACATCAAAGGAGGCACTGATAATCTATCTAGATATAAAGGTGTTACGTTGGTACCACTAGCAGGCATTATGTGTACAGATATGCCAACTAGAGATGAGTCAATTGATTGTAAAAGTTCTACCAACATTATTTTCTTTTTACATTTGGATTCTAATGAATCAGAATTTTCAGTGATTAAATTTAGAGAATTAATGAGAGAGAAAGGTATACTTTTTCAGGCAATCATGTCGCCCCGTCATTTAACCCCTCAGATGAGGCGGTCAATGCGGAATTCAGAATCTTTGACTCACATTCAGCTGCTCAGGGGTTAATTGGGGGTTAAAAAAAGACTCGTTCACGTGATCACGAAGAAGCTGTCTGCTCCCATCTTGATTAAAAATAAAATAAAAAAATCACCCGCGGCGCAGCGTGATCACTGGATTTCTATGGATAAATAATAGTGTTATGTTTTTGTTTTACTTGATTAATATTTTTTTTTAAATTATTTAATGTATTTTCTTTTTCAGTTAATCTTTTCTGATGAATACCCAAATATATGAACCACAATAGTTTCACAACCTGGAGCACTGGGTGCTGATCCCTGTGATAGTAGATTATTTTTCTGCTTTGTTAAAAGGATATTCTAGTTTCATGATACTGGTTTCAAGCATGCTTGACAAAGGCTACAATGTAGCCGAAACGTTGCATTTGTCGCTGTGTGTGGACATTCACTGAAGCACTATCAATAAAAAAGAGACCGGAGATGCTGTTGTCGCCTTTTACTTATTTATCTATCTGCTGACTGCTGAGGATCTGCGGTTGTGGCGTGGCTGGTGCATTCTGGTGCAGTCGCTGAGAATTTTGTGTGCTGCTCCTACATATCTTCTTGACGTTATCCACAGGATGGGTCAGTGAAGGCTTACCTGGGCACTCCAGCTGTGATGAGGCTACGACTCCGAACATGCTCCTTTCACTTCTGTGGAGTTCTGAGAACAGCCAAACAAGTCTACATCTTGGGAGTTGTAGTTTTACCACCTCTGGAGTGCCAGAGGTTAGCCATCACAGGGATAGGTCATCAATATCAGATTCATCACCCCTGCTGATCAGCTATTTGAGGGGGCTGCACCACTAGCGTGAGAGCTGCATTCTCTTCAGTGTTTACTTGCATGCCTAACATTGTAATGGTGGTGCAGTGTATTTACAGCTTTCTTTCAGTGAATGAGACAATCATTTGTAATAACTCTGAACCATTAGTATACCATAGATGTTGTTCAGGTAAACATTGAAGAGAACACAACTCTCACACTATCACTGCAGCCACTTCAAACAGCTGATCAGTAAGGGTGCCGAGAGTCGGAGCTTCACCAATCTGAAACTGTTGACCTATTCTGAGGATAGGTCATCAATTTCATGAAACCAGACAACCCTTTTAACAGTAGTTCTTTGGTTTACAACAACTACATGGACCATAGGGAGCCGATGATGGGAGACAACTTCAACGGATGAGTTTTGTATGCATGGTCTGTGACCTATCACCTATTGCCAGTGGTGTCATCCTGTGTTTTATGCTCTAGGCATTTTAACAAGTCTTCCATTTCATTGTAATCCTGACTTTTATGGAAATGAATGTTGGGAAGTGATCTTTACAGAACAGGAAGTATCGGTTCATTACTAGGCTTAAAATGGGTTTACATGCTCCGAGGAACAGCCAATTATCTAAAAGGAAGAGATTTCCTTCCTGACACCTGGCTGCTCGTTCTGTGGGGGTGAAGTGCTGCAATTACATGCAGTGATCACCTTCACAGTATGAGAACGAGTGATCACTACTGCTGTTGCCCTTGTCCTCTGCATTGTTGCATTGTTTCCTGGCAGCAGAATACTGTTTAGACAGCACAATTTGCTGCCCAGAAACGATAATTCAGTTGCCTGCATGAATGACTGTTTCACCCCGATACATGAACATTACACTTATCATCAGGTGATCATCTGCACCTTTACACAGGCAGATTACTGTGAATGAGCATTCGTAGGAAATAACATCCCTGATAATGTGCCGATAATTGGGCTGTGTAAACCTGCCACTAGTGGTTAGTGTGGGAACAGAATACAGGATTATTTTGATATTTGAAATATATATATATGTTGGTAAGGCTGATTAGTCAGCCTGCATTTGTGGGAGGGGCGGAGGCTCTTCATATACGAGCCACACCCTCACTCACAGGTGTGTGTTTTCAGGTGCACAGCTGCCGCTGGGTGTCATTAGCAGACTAGCTTCTCTGGTGGTAGGAGTCTTTCTTTGCAGCATGGAGCTTGTTATTTTGCTCTCTGCTACCATAGCATGCACGTGCCATACTACGTAAGTTGGTTGGGCCGGGGCCGTCTCTCCAGGCCGGTCGGATCCGACTTTGCTAGCGAACGGGAGGCTTCGCCTCAGAATCTGCTACCTTAGGTTTGCTCGTTTGGGCCTAAATACTTCCATTTACTTTTCATTTTTGGTTGTTGGTAATAAGAGTTGGTTCCTATAAATCTTACAAGTTTCACTTTGCTTTGTTCGTCTCGTATGAAAAGTTTCTTTACAGAAATCCGGCTGAAGTAAGAGTTACCCGGGCTGCACCTGACGTCATGTTTGGAGATCGGACGCAGCGTTTATTGTTTAGGCCTTTTGCTGTAGCTGTTCCTTGCCATGTGTCTCCCCCCCTGCCTCCCCCCGCTACCACCATCTTTAGACTTCATGTATTTCACTTTCGTAAGCCGTGTACCGGGGTGGGCTCCCCAGGATACAGCAAAGTCACAGACATGGAAGCTACACTGACACCAGCTTTATATGCAAGAATATAAACTTTACTTTGGAAACAGTATTAACACAAGTACAAACAGTATAAGTAATACCCCAGGCCCACAGTCACCGTCCCTGTCCGAGGGACAGGCCTAGCCTGCTGGCGTACACAGCAGAGCCTACAAGTTGTACTGTGCCGCTATAGAGGACACACCTAGCCGGTGGCAGACGCAGCAGAGCCTGCAAGTCAATTACTGCGCTGCAGTCCAGTACAGTAAGGCCTAACAAAGCTATAACCCTATCTAACTAGCGAATAAAAGGCCTAGGCTAGTCTCTGTTACTTTAGGCGCCAAACAGTGAAGTACAATTGGTAATCAGGTGTACTGACCTGCGTCCGTTCTGGGCCCTAGGATGCCGCTTACCCGGGATGGCCACCAAGCTCTCAGCAACCGTGCGGCCTTGCTTGATGCTAAGGTTTTCTGTCCATACACTGGAACTGGTCTTCCTGGGACAACCTCTCTTTCAAAGCGCTGGATCCTGACAGGGGACAGCAGATGCTCTCCTTCCTTTGAGTGTCCATTCACTGCCGGACATCTGCAAGCCAGGATGGAATCGGATTCAGCCCCTCACAGCACAATCCTTCCACCATCTCAGATCAACACTTACTGGTTCACCCAGAAGCATGCTGACTGTGCCGCAAAACAGCGGCCTCTAGTGCCCGGAATGCCAAATGACAGCTCCAGTACAATTTAAACATAAGTATACAGGCAGAGCTTATCCACAATCTCATACTTTCATGCTCCGCTGTTATCCTGAGCGGCATTTACACTTTCGGCTTTTATTTCATATCTTATGCTGCATCCGCACGTCTTCACTGTACTGCACTTTTCTACTCTGGGTTCGTATTCACTCAGATTGGTCTCACATTCAAGCTGCGGTCACCTGTTGGCTGTTACATCTCATTCCGTCCCCAGCCGACAGCCGGATCCGCATTACATGCCTGTTATTACATGTTGTATACTTGGCTTACAGCCATAGCTGCTACTGTTACTCCGTTTTCATGCTCTGGACGCACCACCCTGGTGTTCCCACCTTGCTCCACTCACAACCAGAGCTGCGTTTATACCAATTTTCATGCT
Source organism: Bufo gargarizans (assembly GCF_014858855.1). NCBI lineage: Eukaryota > Metazoa > Chordata > Amphibia > Anura > Bufonidae > Bufo > Bufo gargarizans. The sequence goes on from NC_058082.1 coordinate 177,124,667, forward strand.
CTGCTTATACCCAAAGTTGTGTTCACACTTCTACTGCTACACCAGGTTGTATACCCCACTCACCAAAGCCGCTTTCCATGTCTGCGGTCACATCAAGTTAATATTCCGTTCACATCCAAAGCTGCGTCCGCATGTCTGCTTTTCACATCACGTCAATACTCTGCTCACTTTCAGGTTGCATTTATACGTCTGCTTTATACCATGCTTTTCATGCGCTACCCATACTCAGAGCTGCGCCTATACCATGTTTTTAGGTACCACTCACATCCAAAGCTGCATTCACCCATTTGTTGTTACATCATGTGTTGTACTCTGCTCCCACTCAAAGCTGCATTCTCCTGTTTATTGCTACATCATGGTTTTGCTCAATCTCACCGGGGCAGTCTGCACCCACCGCTCTGGTACCTCTCTCCTGACAAACATAACTGCGTTCTTTTCATGCTTACTTTCCCTTCCTCGGTGGTCTGTTACATTCCACAGGCCTACTTTCTGTTTAATCCTGGTTCGTAATCACTCAGACTGGTCTCCTTTTACTTCTGGTTTGTATTCACTCAGATTGGTCTCCTGCCCCAGTTCACCAAACAGCTCCTCAGCGGAGGTCAGTGGGCCGATAGGAGTACGTTTCCTGCTATGTTTTCACAAGCTGTTCATTTGTTTGTCACGATATGAGACTTCTCTTAGCGAACTTGAAATGCCTCAGGCATTTCATGTTTACGTTTATGCTTTGCGGTGGTTAGTGTTTTATGTACGCACGTGCTTCGGATTACTAATGTCTATATTTTTAACGCCTGTTGGCAGTCATGTTCCTTAGGCCACCTTCTAGCCAATCCAATCATTCAAGTCGCTTCATATGCCATCAGGTCCGGCTTACGTTTTAATTACTTATCGTCACCGCAACGTCATCCCTCTGGCTTCGGGGACCCTATGACCGATCCGGCCTCATGGCTCCGGGGGCCCCTTGACCGCTTTTCATGCTTTGTTTGTTAAGGGTACGACATGGTTGTAGGCTGGTTAGTGTCCCAGGTTTCTGTTGGAGGTTATGCGAGTCCATGTCTTTGTCTTTCTAGGTTATCGAGTCCCGGTTGCTTACTAAACCCGTTGGGTTAAGGCCCAATCTTTTCCCCAGCCGTCCTTAATTCTAAGGTTCGCATCCCGGCGGCTGCCCGGCCCCATGGGCCCCTGGTAGTTGCTTCAGCCCCATGGCTTCAGGGGTCTGACCAATGGTTGTCTGTCCACCTGTGCAGCTATGCTTTTGAATGACTCATATCTTTACCTGCTTGCCAGCTTATGTTATTAATTTTAGTTAATGTCCGTTATTATCTCCATTTTCTGTCACGTTTCCCTTCGTCTTTTCAGGTCATGCAGTTGAACTATTGGGGTCACCTTCCACGTCGGTCAGGTCTCGTTCCTAACGATATTTCGCCTTGCATGTTATTCAGGCCACGTAGTTTATCTTGGGTATCGCCTGCCACATCGGTCAGGCTCATGGTTTAATTCGCGTGCACCTTATTCATGTCACTTTTCATAGTTATAATTCTTAAAAAAAAAAAACTCGGCCCCATGGCTTCGGGGACCCGCCGACTGCTTCGGCTCCATGGCTTCAGGTACCGGCCGACTGCTTCGGCCCCATGGCTTCAGGGAGCCGACGACTGCTTCGGCCCCATGGCTTCGGGGGCCCGACGACTGTTTTCAAACCTGCTGGGCTGATTGCCTGGTTGGTTGTCCATCTGTGCATCTAGGCTGATTTGGCCCCTATGTATCGCACACATACCTGCTTCCCTAATTTCCTAATAATCCATGTTGATCGCTCCATGTTGATCCATGGCTTCGGGGGCCCGACGACTGCTTCGGCCCCATGGCTTCGGGGGCCCGATGACCTGCTTTAGCCCCATGGCTTCGGGGGCCCGACGACTGCTTCGGCCCCATGGCTTTGGGGACCCGACGACTGCTTCGGCCCCATGGCTTCGGGGCCCGACAACTGCTTCGGCCCCATGGCGTCGGGGGCCCAATGACTGCTTCGGCCCCATGGCTTCTGGGGCCCGACGACTGCTTCGGCCCCATGGCTTCGGGGGCCCGACGACCTGCTTCGGCCCCATGGCTTCGGGGGCCCGACGACTGTTTTCAACCTGCTGGGCTGATTGCCTGGTTGGTTGTCCATCTGTGCATCTAGGCTGATTTGGCCCCTATGTATCGCATACATACCTGCTTCCCTAATTTCCTAATAATCCATGTTGATCGCTCATTTTATGTTTTGACCGCAAACTGGTCCGGTTCGCCCTACAGCATTATTGTCATGTCTTACGCAGATATTTCGTCTTTCTTTAATTGTTGATGCTTTCGTTCAGGTCCTGCCAGCGGAAGAACAAGTAGGGCAATTCGCTCTAGCATTTCAGTCTGTGATTGTAGTCGATCATATCTTGTCAACCAGGTCCCTGCGCAAAGTCCTTGCTTTTTTACCACGACCAGGAATCAATTTTCGCCAGTAGCTTCATTGCATTGCATTCCCTCACTCATGGGAGGGCATAGACAGAATCTTGTATATTATGGCTTCATAGCTTCTTGCCGCACTAACCTCCGACTCCCTACAACCACGGTGAATCGGATTTTGGACAAGGTCCAGCATTTTCTCACGGTAGAAGATTCAGATAGTAGGTCGGTCTTCACGTCTCAAGCGTAAAAACAATTCTCAGGGGCGCACAGTAGAACAAAGCGCAGATAGCTGTTGTCTGGGTAACTATTCAAGGATTCTCTTCCTATCTACATGGTTCTTTTTGGCCCTCATTCCTGCATAGTCTAGGCAGTTAGGTTTTGGTCCCACGTTCTCCTGACGCTAGGGCATTGCCAGTACTCGCACTAGAACCAAACTTTACAAGTTTCAGTTGGTTTTTATGATCCATTTCACAACGTATTCTCGGTCCTCCATTCCGCTTTGGTGCAGTATCCGCAATATTGAGCATCATGTCTCTGGCCTTGTCATCCACAAGATGGGTTGTAGGTTTCCTACTGGTCTTGCCTCACATACCCCGAATTTTCGCTCTAGATCCCGGATACCTTGCAGTTGGCTTGGGGATTAGTTTGTACATGCCATTCAAATTCCTTTTCTACCCTACTTGGCTTGATTTTTGCCCACTTATAGGCCTACCCACGATCATGGCTTAGGGCACACAACAAGCCATTTAGTCAGGTCAGCTAAGACACGCCTAGCTGGGTTAGGTTGTTCCTGTTGTTTTCTCCCTAGGGTTCTTCGGATACCTCTTGGCCGTAGCCATGACCACATATATATATATATATATGTAGATATATATATATATGCAATGCATTATAATGTAATAGACAATGGCATAGATCTTTTTTTTTTTTTTTTTTTATACACCGGCGTATACATTTATATAAAAATACATAATGTAAATAATAGTTTATAAAAAATAGTTTATTTTCTGACAATAAAGTCTGTTATTTCTAGCATCATTTTAATATACTATTACTTTTTTTCTTTGCCCACTGATTTCAGAATAGCAAAAAACATTCTGTTACTATTGTACAATTTGTGCTGTTGTTAATATTGCTTTTGCCTATTTAGTACTTCAAAATTCATAATGGTGTCCTAGTTTGAAGGGACACTTGGTTTCATTGGCTGTTTAACTGCTTTGTACTTGTCGATTGACACATGAATACCCTGTGCAAGCATTAGGTTGTCAAATGTTTGATAACTGGGATGGCCAAGTGTAAATTAACATCAGGTATCCATATGATGTAAACCTTAACATTATGTTCACATGATCAGCTTTTCAGATGTTTTTTTTTTAGTACTAATTAGATAGCTGATGTTAATCAAAGGTGGTACTTCAGATATACAGTAATTACGCTAGGTTGGTAAAGACATTAGCCTATACTGGGGGGGGCGGAACTTGCGCCGGACTGTGATGGCCGCATAGTTTGGAGCTCTCCGCATTAGATCCTCTACAGCACCAGCCTACACAAGCTGACAGACAACAGCATGGTTAAAATCTGGCACCCGAGGGCCGGTGACACCTCTGGAACCGGCAGGCAGCCGAACAACAATGGCGATATGGACAAATTTATCAAAAAAGCGGCTGCTACAGTGGCGGCTAGAGAGAACAAGATGGCGCCGAACCCGCCTTCTAAGGTGAGCGAGCGTGCAGCTGACATGTCTGATGGGGAGAGCGATGCAGAGGATTCACATGGCAGGACGGCGCTTCCTATCACTCGCCGCTTTCTGAAACAATCGCTTAGTAAAGCAATGGAGCCGATCTTAAACAAGCTCACGGCCATGCGCCAGGATATCCACCATATTAGAGATCGGGTAGTTACCCTAGAAGCGCAACAAACTGCGGTGCTCGAACCGCCTCCTCCTTTCAAAAATGCTGCACATATCTCAACGACCTCCATAACGCCTTGGAGGATCAAGAAAACAGAGGGCACAGGAACAACCTGCGATTCAGAGGGATACCGGAGACAGCCGCTGCGGCTGATATTCCTGGGGCTGTTATCGATATATGTTGCTCCCTGCGAGGCCCTGACGGACGTCCCGACATTATCCTTGAACATGCTCACAGAGCGCTCAGACCTAAGCCTAAAGGGTCGGAACCACCTAGAGATGTAATCTGTAGGTTCCTAAATTTTCAAGTTAAGACCGCTGTCCTGGAAGCAGCTAGGAACCAAGAAGACCTAACATATGAAGACTCAAACATCTTGATCTATCACGACCTAGCCCCGTCCACATTGAAGAAAAGAAGATTCCTAAAGCCCTTGACGGATTGGCTCAGGATGAACAAGATCCTGTATAGATGGACCTTTCCCTTTGGGATTTCATTCTTCCACAGCTTTGCGGACCTGATGGGAGCTTACGACCACCTGCAGATCCCACCTCTGGATATTAAGAACTGGGAACTTTATCAGGATATTACAGAGCTTCCTGAACTGCCGAAGCCCTTACCCTTTGAGCTTCCACGCACACCAAAGGCCCAGAAGTTCAAGCGGAGGAACACGCAGCTTACACCGTAGAGTCTGGCTCTATATTCGTAATGGCATGCTCCGATTTTTCCGATTCTCTTGCTAAGCCTCCTCTTTACCTATCCCTTTGATTTTCCTGCCTACCATCTATCCCTTCTCCCTCTAAAGTCAGTTGTATGCTACCATACTCTGTATATCCCTCCTATCCCACCCTCATCATACCTAATCTCCTCCCTTCCCCCCCACCTCTTATTACAACCTCTTAAATGTCTGTCTTTTAACCCCTTAAGGACGCAGGGCGTATCGGTACGCCCTATTTCCCGAGTCCTTAAGGACTCAGGGCGTACCGGTACGTCCTAACTTTAAATGCAGATTCCGGCGCCGCGGGGGTTAATGGAAACGGGATGCCGGCTGAAATCATTCAGCCGGCATCCTGTGACAACGCCAGGGGGGGTCATGTGAACAGATCTGTGCTGAAAGCATAGATCTGTTCAGACAAAGTGTAAGTAAAATACAGTACTGTACAATATATATTGTACTGTACTGTATTATACAGACATCAGACCCACTGGATCTTCAAGAACCAAGTGGGTCTGGGTCAAAAAAAAAGTGAAAAAAAAGTAAAAATCAAAAAAACACATTTATCACTGAATAAAAATGAAAAAAATAAAATTCCCTACACATGTTTGGTATCGCCGCGTCCGTAATGACCTGATCTATAAAACGGTCATGTTACTTTCCCCGCACGGTGAACGCCATTAAAAAAAAAAAAAAAACTATTAGGAAATTGAAATTTTGCCCACCTTACTTCCCAAAAAAGGTAATAAAAGTGATCAAAAAAGTCGCATGTACGCCAAAATAGTACCAATCAAACAGTCATCTCATCCCGCAAAAATCATACCCTACCCAAGATAATTGCCAAAAAACTGTAAAAACTATGGCTCTCAGACTATGGAAACACTAAAACATGATTTTTTTGCTTCAAAAATAAAATCATTGTGTAAAACTTAAATAAATAAAACAAAGTATACATATTAGGTATCGCCGCGTCCGTATCGACCGGCTCTATAAAAATATGACATGACCTAACCCCTCAGGTGACCACCGTAAAAAAATAAAAATAAAAACGGTGTAAAAAAAGCCATTTTGTCATCTTACGTCACAATAAAGTGTAATAGCAAGCGATTAAAAAGTCATGTGCACCCCAAAATAGTGCCAATCAAACCGTCATCTCATCCCGCAAAAAATGAGACCCTACTTAAAATAATCGCCCAAAAACTGAAAAAACTATGGTTCTTAGACTATGGAGACACTAAAACATTTTTTTTGTTTTAAAAATGAAGTCATTGTGTAAAACTTACATAAATAAAAAAAAATTGTATACATATTAGGTATCGCCGCGTCCGTGACAACCTGCTCTATAAAATTACCACATGATCTAACCTGTCAGATGAATGTTGTAAATAACAAAAAAAAAAAAACGTGCCAAAAAATCTATTTCTTATTACCTTGCCACATATAAAAGTGTAATATAGAGCAACCAAAAAACATATGTACCCTAAACTAGTACCAACAAAACTGCCACCCTATCCCCTAGTTTCTAAAATGGGGTCACTTTTTTGGAGTTTATACTCTGGGGGTGCATCAGGGGGGCTTCAAATGGGACATGGTGTCAAAAAAAACAGTCCAGCAAAATCTGCCTTCCAAAAACCGTATGGCATTCCTTTCCTTCTGCGCCCTGCGGTTTGCCCGTACAGCGGTTTACGAACACATATGGGGTGTTTCTGTAAACTACAGAATCAGGGCCATAAATAATGAGTTTTGTTTGGCTGTTAACCCTTGCTTTGTAATTGGAAAAAAAATATTAAAATGGAAAATCTTCCAAAAAAGTGAAATTTTGAAATTGTATCTCTATTTTCCATTAAATCTTGTGCAACACCTAAAGGGTTAACAAAGTTTGTAAAATCAGTTTTGAATACCTTGAGGGGTGTAGTTTCTTAGATGGGGTCACTTTTATGGAGTTTCTACTCTAGGGGTGCATCAGGGGGCTTCAAATGGGACATGGTGTCAAAAAACCAGTCCAGCAAAATCTGCCTTCCAAAAACCAAACGGCGCACCTCTCACTCTACGCCCTGCTGTGTGGCCGTACAGTAGTTTACGGCCACATATGGGGTGTTTCTGTAAACTACAGAATCTGGGCCATAAATAATGAGTTTTGTTTGGCTGTTAACCCTTGCTTTGTAACTGGAAAAAAAATATTAAAATAGAAAATCTGCCAAAAAAGTGAAATTTTGAAATTGTATCTCTATTTTCCATTAAATCTTGTGCAACATCTAAAGGGTTAACAAAGTTTCTAAAATCAGTTTTGAATACCTTGAGGGGTGTAGTTTCTTAGATGGGGTCACTTTTATGGAGTTTCTACTCTAGGGGTGCATCAGGGGCTTCAAATGGGACATGGTGTCAAAAAAACTGTCCAGCAAAATCTGCCTTCCAAAAACCATACGGCGCACCTTTCACTCTACGCCCCGCTGTGTGCCCGTACAGTAGTTTACGGCCACATATGGGGTGTTTCTGTAAACGGCAGAGTCAGGGCAATAAAGATACAGTCTTGTTTGGCTGTTAACCCTTGCTTCGTTAGTGGAAAAAATGGGTTAAAATGGAAAATTAGGCAAAAAAATGAAATTCTCAAATTTCATCCCCATTTGCCAATAACTCTTGTGCAACACCTAAAGGGTTAACAAAGTTTGTAAAATCAGTTTTGAATACCTTGAGGGGTGTAGTTTATAGAATGGGGTCATTTTTGGGCGGTTTCTATTATGTAAGCCTCGCAAAGTGACTTCAGAGCTGTAGTGGTCCCTAAAAATTGGGTTTTTGTAAATTTCTGAAAAATTTCAAGATTTGCTTCTAAACTTCTAAGCCTTGTAACATCCCCAAAAAATAAAATATCATTCCCAAAATGCTACAAACATGAAGTAGACATATGGGGAATGTAAAGTCATCACAATTTTTGGGGGTATTACTATGTATTACAGAAGTAGAGAAACTAAAACTTTGAAATTTGCTAATTTTTCTAAATTTTTGGTAAATATGGTATTTTTTTATGGAAAAAAATTCACTTTTTTGACCCAATTTTAGCAGTGTCATGAAGTACAATATGTGACGAAAAAACAATCTCAGAACGGCCTGGGTAAGTCAAAGCGTTTTAAAGTTATGAGCACTTAAAGTGACACTGGTCAGATTTGCAAAAAATGGCCAAGTCCTTAAGGTGAAATAGGGCTGAGTCCTTAAGGGGTTAATCTCATCCCAGAGAATCACATTCTGTGCTCAGAGGATCACAATAGGATTGATTGACCATTTCCCCCCTTGTGACCCTTGTATCCGACATTGTTCAAACCCATTATAATGGGTACTGTTATTCGAGATTTTCCAGTCACGTTATTTTTTGTATTGTTTATTTTGTTTACTTTGTTATTAAGGTACATGCACTCTGTATCCTAAAGATCTCACTGTTGCAATGGGCCCCTCCTGGGGCAACCCACCCCACCCACCTGGATTACACATTTTGCTTCCAGTCATGCTGCGTTCTCCTGGAGAGGGGTGGACCCTCAGAAAGGTAATTCATACCACATTATACACTATGGCTGACCTGTCATTTGCGTCTTACAATGTCAAAGGCTTTAATTCTCCCTCTAAACGGAGTCAGGTTTTCTCATTGTTACGCAAATCGGGAGCCACTGTCCTACTTCTCCAGGAGACGCACTTTAAATGTAATCATTACCCCAACCTCTCATATGGCCACGACTCTCAGTGGTTTCATTGTGGTAGCAACTCGTCTGCTTCTGGGGGGGTGAGTGTTGGGTTTCAGAGGAAGGTTCCCTTTCAATACACCTCTCACCTGCAGGACCCCGATGGCCGCTACGTATTGGTTAAAGGCAGCATTGGCCCGCAGATATATACGTTTATCAACCTCTATGCACCGAATACTGGCCATTATAGCTGGTTCTCCAAGATATTTCCAATTATTAAATCCTTTTCAGAAGGTTTGGTTGTAGTGGGAGGCGATTTCAACGCCACTTTAAACCCACAACTAGACTCCTTAACATCAAAATCGGCCCTGGCGCTCAAAACCCTGCGCTTCATAAGAGAGGGTTTTTGGAATTTGCACCTTATAGATGTTTGGCGTATGTTATATCCAACCGCAGCTGACTATACTTTCTATTCCAACTCTCATGGTACGTACCAACGCTTGGACTACCTGTTTGTATCTAAGGAGCACCTCCAGCTTAGTCACAACCCTCAAATAGGGTCTATCCACCTCTCTGACCATGCCCCCGTTTCACTACTAATTTCAGCCCCTGTATCTAAACGGAACCAATTCAAGTGGCGTCTAAACGAATCCTTATTAGGTAACCTCGATACAACAGATAGGATTGCTGGTCTTCTTGAAGAATACTTCACTATAAATAAAGATCCTGATATCTCCGCTTTTTCATTATGGGATGCCCACAAACCTTATATCAGAGGACATTTTATAAGTATAGGAGCTTATCTAAAAAAGAAAGAAACAAAAAGCTTGATTCCTTATGTCAAAAAATCCAATCCTTGGAATCCTTTCTGCAACACAACTTCAGGAGTTATTGTCACGGCTGAGGATGAGGAAAACCCTCAGCCGTGCGATGCCGGAAGATGGTCGCTGCTCGACCAGGACAACAGGATTAGGGAGCAGGTAACCTCCTATCGCGTCCCTAACCGGACCCTAACTCCTAGCTGCATGGGCCGACCTTTAAGGTAGGAGGACCCATGCTCAGGAACCTCGGATCCCTAACTCACCCTCCAACCGGTCCCTGGACTAGGAGTCAGGGTAAGACGGCCTGTTCCTTCTGGACACGGAGGAACAGAGGTCTCACTGGCCAAGCTGCAGGAAAAAGGGGAAATACAAACAGTCTTACGGATATGGCAGGTGAACCGAACAAGTTCCACCTACCTGCCACAGCCTTGCTGACTGGATCCCTGTGCTGGAAAGCTGATGTCCACACAACCTGAGATGAACCCAGCAACCACACATCCACGCACAGGAACCCAGATCCATAAGCTGCAATAAAGAAGCATAAAGACAAACACATCTTCTAAACACCAAACAACATTATTTTTTGACCAGTAGGATGGCCCCCACTGGCAGTTGGAAATTAACCAGGAGGATGTCTCAGCAAGCATGGCTGAAGCACCCTCTCTGACTACTGCCTTCAACTGAGGCTTTATAGGGCCAAGAACCACACCCAACAGTCAGACACACCCCGTGACTCACACACACAGAAAGGGAGTTAACCATTCCAATACCAAAGAAGGGAAAACACAACTTAAAGGGAAAGTGTCCAACTCAAGAACACACTGTGGCTGTTGCCGCAGGCAATGACATGGGTGGCAACCATGTCCTGGGAGTCAGCCCGAAGGCCGGGACACTGCCACCACATGTACACATACAACCAAACGTTGCCACGGGCAACCACAGAGAAGGGAAGATGTCAGTGCACACCAAACATAAAATAGAGTGCACACAGACATACAAAAGTGCATACATACACGCACACAACTCCAAGGCAACCGCACACATACCTGTTGTCTGCGGCAACCACACCTGAGGCAAACAGCAAAATGCCTCCAGCTGCGGTTGACACAACAACCCAAAACCGCGGGCAACTGTATGCGGCTCCCAAGGAGTCACGGCCATAAACATGGTCGTGACACTCCCACCCCTCAAAGCCCCCCCCCCACCAAAAAAAAACCTACTAGTGAGGGACTCACACAAGGGGATGGGAGAAGGGAACGTCCACTCTCAGGAAATGGTTCCCAGAAAGTCGCTGCCAGCTGCATCCTCTCCCAGCACACACTAAGCCAGTCCAACGAGGCCTGCAGCCAGCCACAGCGACACGGGAAGAGAACCACTGAGAATGGACGAGGGGACTCTCCACTCACGTCCCCACTCCAGTCGCTGCCAGCAGACACTCCTAACCAGCACGCAGCCGAACCACTAACGGAGTGCTGCCAGCAAACGACCAGAGATGGGAACATGGAGAGGGACGAGGGATCACCAACACGGACACGGAAGGTAAGGTGGCAGGGAATAAGCCACCAACTGTGCCATTAACGGTGATCCCCCCGGAACGTTCTCCCTCCGGAGAATGCGCATGCAGGCCAAAAGAGGATGGCACTGCATGCTGCACCCTCTTTCGAAGGTGTGCACCCACACACCAAACAAACACCTCGGTGCAATAAAAAATCAGGGGACGCCAAGACAGAGCACAGTGATGGGAATGGCGGAGAAAAGCCAGGTCACCGCGCCGTCAGCAGCGAAACCCCCACAACGCTCTCCCTCCGGAGAACGCGCATGCACCCCATCCGCAGATGGCGGTACATGCTTCACCCTCTTTCGAGGGACACAACGTGAGGAGCCATTCTGGTCATACTGTCATGGCTGAGGATGAGGAAAACCCTCAGCCGTGCGATGCCGGAAGATGGTCGCTGCTCGACCAGGACAACAGGATTAGGGAGCAGGTCACCTCCTATCGCGTCCCTAACCTGACCCTAACTCCTAGCTGCATGGGCCGACCTTTAAGGTAGGAGGACCCATGCTCAGGAACCTCGGATCCCTAACTCACCCTCCGACCGGTCCCTGGACTAGGAGTCAGGGTAAGACGGCCTGTTCCTTCTGGACACAGAGGAACAGGGGTCTCACTGGCCAAGCTGCAGGAAAAAGGGGAAACACAAACAGTCTTACGGATATGGCAGGTGAACCGAACAAGTTCCACCTACCTGCCACAGCCTTGCTGACTGGATCCCTGTGCTGGAAAGCTGATGTCCACACAACCTGAGATGAACCCAGCAACCACACATCCACGCACAGGAACCCAGATCCATAAGCTGCAATAAAGAAGCATAAAGACAAACACATCTTCTAAACACCAAACGACATTATTTTTTGACCAGAAGGATGGCCCCCACTGGCAGTTGGAAAAAAACCAGGAGGATGTCTCCAGCAAGCATGGCTGAAGCACCCTCTCTGACTACTGCCTTCAACTGAGGCTTTATAGGGCCAAGAAGCCACACCCAACAGTCAGACACACCCCGTGAATCACACACACAGAAAGGGAGTTAACCCTTCCAATACCAAAGAAGGAAAAACACAACTTAAAGGGAAAGTGTCCAACTCAAGAACACACTGTGGCTGTTGCCGCAGGCAACGACATGGGTGGCAACCATGTCCTGGGAGTCAGCCCGAAGGCCAGGACACTGCCACCACATGTAAACATGCAACCAAACGTTGCCACGGGCAACCACAGTGAAGGGAAGATGTCAGTGCACACCAAACATAAAATAGAGTGCACACAGACATACAAAAGTGCATACATACACGCACACAACTCCAAGGCAACCACACACATACCTGTTGTCCGCGGCAACCTCACCTGAGGCAAACAGCAAAATGCCTCCAGCTGCGGTTGACACAACAACCCAAAACCGCGGGCAACTGTATGCGGCTCCCAAGGAGTCACGGCCATAAACATGGTCGTGACAGTTATCTGACTATAGAGTAGTGATGAGCGGCAGGTGCCATATTCGATTTCGACGAAATTTGCGAATATTCGATAGAATATTCGTTTTATATTCGTCTAAATCGAATATTCGTCATTCTTCTTGTTATCGCGATTAATATGCGATTTAAATAATCAAATTTCGATTTTAACTTAAAGGCTACTCTCCTATTGAAATAGCAATGCGATTATTTCAAGTTATAATAATCGAATTTCGATTTTAGCTTAGCACTGCTATATTCCATATTCGTTAATTCTAGCCTAATATGGAATATAGCAGTGCTAAGTTAAAATCGAAATTTGATTATTATAACTTGAATTAATCGAATTGCGATTTCAACTTGGACCTGGTTTACTATGGTTGGCTTGGTAGAATTAGCGAATATGAAGAATATATTCGTTATATTCCACAAAACGAATATGGCGAATGTATTCGTTATATTCCACAAAACGAAGATAACGAAATATTCTCCATCTTCGTTTTAGCTACCTATTCATCAACTTCGCTAATTCTAGCAATCATATAGGAAAGTTTACTATAGAGACAGCTAAGTTTAATTCGCTATGCGATTATATGACTGCTTTTAAAAAAAAAAAAATGGAATAATTATAATACCTGATTATTATAATTATTCTATTTACAAAAAAAAAGCAAAGTAATATAATCGCATAGCGAATTAAACTTAGCTGTCTCTATAGTAAACTTTCCTATATGATTGCTAGAATTAGCGAAGTTGATGAATAGGTAGCTAAAACGAAGATGCAGAATACTTCGTTATCTTCGTTTTGTGGAATATGATGAATACATTCGTTATCTTCGTTTTGTGGAATATAACGAATATATTCGTCATATTCGCTAATTCTACCAAGCCATTGAAGCCAACCATAGTAAACCAGGTCCAAGTTGAAATCGCCATGCGATTAATATAACTCGAAGTAATCGCATGGCGATTTCACCTAGGTAATTACATTCCTCCGCTCTCACACTCCTTCATCCAGCATAGGGCTGCTTCCCCAGGCTGTCAATCCAAGTCACCTCCCCCTCCTAACCCTACTATCCACAGCAAAGACAAAGACTTATATACTACCAGCACATACTGCAGCGCAGTGTCCGGCTTCACATCTCACTCTGCCGATTCGGCTGTGTGCAGAGCAGTAGTTATGATTGCGATATTATGTCAGATTGTTACACCAGGGTGGAGGGGGGGGGGGGAGAGCTTGGACATAATATCGCTATCATAACTACTGCTCTGCACGCAGCCAAATCGGCAGAGTGAGACAAAAATTTGCATAGAAAGATAGCCTAATCCCTAATTAAATAAATAAAAATACATACAGTACAAATATATATTACTGCATATGGTGTTACTTTACTTTATGAATAAAAATGAATAATGTATATACATGTATATGTGCGTGTATATAAATATATATTATAATTATTATTATTTATATTATAATATAACTTGTAATATATTTTTATATTTGTAAAAAATGGATTGCTAGTTATCAATAATATCAGTATTTACATTTCTATGCAGTCACGCATTGCGATTGCTAGTGGAACTATGTATATACACAATATACTGCTGCACTGGATATAAATATAACATAAAAAACTTCTGGGGACTTAAGCTTATATTAGCAAATGTATATCAAATGAACTTTACTGAGGCTCTGAATAAGGTTGCACCCCATCCCCCCTCCCCCTACAGGCAGTCTGTGAATTAGATCACACGCTATCTTTCTACACACTGATGCCCTGCCCTCCCATTCACTGAAAGCCCGTAGACAAAAGGAACTCCCTGTTTGGGGGAAGGGGGGTATTGTCTGCAGGCTGAAAGTGCAGGTTATTTTCTGGCTGGAGACCCTTTCACTGCGCTTCTGGTGGAGTACATGTTTATTAACTAAAATCAGGACAATAGCTAAAATAATGACCAGCAATAAAAAATAGCAATACATATAAATAAGTGATAGATCCAGGAGCATACACAAACAAATAAATTAATATCCCATAAATACTGTAGGTCCTTCACTAACTGCCTGCTGTCTCTGTTATATGGCAAATTCCATTAAAAGGTTGAAGCGCTGACATTGATAGTTACTTACCAACTTACTGCCACCTTGTCTATACTGCAACAAATTGCTGTGAACTTTGATATATATATATATATATATATATATATATATATATATATATATATTCTCTATTCTCCTATTCTATGCTGCTACAATTATATTAGAATATGGAAGTGTCTTATTTTCCTCTGTGAATTGGAACACTATCTAACTCTGCTACATAAACTATGATATTTATGGGATATTAATTTATTTGTTTGTGTATGCTCCTGGATCTATCACTATTTTAAATGTATTGCTATTTTTTATTCATTGCTATATTTTATTGCTGGTCATTATTTTAGCTGCTATATTGATTTATTATATGTAAATATATTTTATATATTTATATTATATATACATTTACATATAGTATAATTCGTGTAATATTGTATAATTATTTTTTTAATACAGAGGTTATCTATATATGTCCATTATACTGTACAATACATTATATCTAAATCACCATACCTCATATGGATCTTGGAATAAATAATTATACAATATTACACTAATTATACTATATGTAAATTTACATATAATATAAATACTGTATTAACATTCAGCCACTATAGGAACATAGCTAATAAATACACTGTATCCACTACTTCAGAGAAAAACAAATAAATAAAAATAAATATGGAAAACTCCATCAAGATACAAAACAATATACACTTGAAGGATAAAAATAACCAGATGAATGCAATAATATTGATTGTGTATCTGACATACTTGAAGCAAACTATCTTATTACTTGAAATTGGGACATTCTCTAATAACTTTCTTATCCCCTAAACACTGAAGGTATTTACATGCAAATCGCGATTCATATGCTAATGCCGCCCTTCATTAAGGTTGCAAGTACATACAAAAGGATCGACTAATGGTGTACATTGCAGTATTATACCTCAGTATCGCTGACTACACTGCCTGCGCCTGACTGGAAGCAAACTATCTTATTACTTGAAATTGTGACATTCTCTAATAATTTTCCTACCCCCCACTCTCAGTATGGCTACAATAGGATCTAAGGCCCCTTTCACACGGGCGAGGAGGGGCTGGAAGGGTTAAAAATAGGGCTCATGGGGTTAAGAATAAATAAAAAATAATAAACTACTGTACAAGGGACTAACTATACATTCATATATTTATGTACTGAATCACAATTATGATTCAGTACATCTAGAATATTAGACTATATATTTGCATATGCAGCTCTATAATATATCTGTATACACCGCTCCATTATGTCTTTAGATCTGTGATACAAGTGGATTAGATTTGGATAACACCTGGTGATACATTGTACCGGAGTTTGTGCGGTCTACTGCATACAGATATATAATAGAGCGGTGTGTACAGATATATAACGAAGTGTTGTGTACAGATATGTAATGGAGCAGTGAACAGTATACAGATATATAATGTAGTGGATACAGAGTGTATTTATTAGCTATGTTCCTATAGTGGCTGAATGTTATTACAGTATCGAAAAACAACATGTACAGTATGGATACATTTGTAGTTAGCAAAGCCTTTTGAACATTTCCTCCTTGACGGCAGCCCCCCCCCCCCCCCCCTTCTGCCAGGACAATCCCCACACCTATTCTTGCTATTCTTAATGTTGGATCTCTTTCTCCACAATTGCGCAATGGAAACCTAATATGAATTATGATGTTAACACTGATACCATTAAAACAAATAATATTGCTACATGAAAAACAAAAATAAATAAATTAATACAGCTCCAGCGCTGGGTGAGTTTTAAAATACACCAAAAGTTTACAGGCAAAAATAGACCAATATATACAGCGTTGCTGCTATATTGATTTATTATATATAAATATATTTTATATAGTTATATTATATATAAATTTACATATAGTATAATTAGTGTAATATTGTATAATTATTTTTTAATACAGAGGTTATCTATCTTACTATCTATCTATATCTATATATGTCCATTATACTGTACAATACACTATATCTAAATCACCATACCTCATATGGATCATGGAACAAATAATTATACAATATTACACTAATTATACTATATGTAAATTTATATATAATATAAATACTGTATTAACATTCAGCCACTATAGGAACATAGCTAATAAATACACTCTGTATCCACTACTTCAGAGAAAAACAAATAAATAAAAATAAATATGGAAAACTCCATCAAGATACAAAACAATATACACTTAAAGGATAAAAAAAAAACAGATGAATGCAATAATATAGATTGTGTATCTGACAAACTTGAAGCAAACTATCTCATTACTTGAAATTGTGACATTCTCTAATAACTTTCCTACCCCCACTCTCAGTATGGCTACAATAGGATCTAAGGCCCCTTTCACACGGGAGAGGAGGGGCTGGATGGGTTAAAAATGAATAAAAAAATAAATTAACTCACCTTAATCCACTTGTTCGCGCAGCCCGTCTTCTCTTCTGTCTTCTTTCTTCAGGACCTGGGTAAAAGACCTGTGGTGACGTCACTGCGCTTATCACCATGGTGATGGATCATGTGACGGACCATGTGATGAGCGTAGTGATGTCACCACTGGTCTTTTACCCAGGTCCTGAAGAAAGAAGACAGAAGAGAAGACGGGCTACGCGAACAAGTGGATTAAGGTGAGTTAAATTATTTTTTATTAATTTTTAACCCTTCCAGCCCCTCCTCGCCAGTGTGAAAGGGGCCTTAGATCCTATTGTAGCCATACTGAGAGTGGGGGTAGGAAACAGATGAATACAATAATATTGATTGTGTATCAGACATACTTGAGTATTATACCCCTTATTAACCCCTCCAGCCCTATTTTTAACCCTCCAGCCCTATTTTTAATAGATAGCAAGATAATAAGATAGTTTGCTTCAAGTATGTCAGATACACAATCAATATTATTATCAGGCCTTTCACCCAGGTCCTGAAGACAGAAGAGAAGACGGGCTGCGCGAACAAGTGGATTAAGGTGAGTTAAATTATTTTTTTAAATTAATTTTTAACCCCTCCAGCCCCTCCTTCCCCGCGTGAAAGGGGCTTTAGATTCTATTGTAGCCATACTGAGAGTGGGGGGGGGGGGGGAGGGGGGGGGGAGGAAACAGATGAATACAATAATATTGATTGTGTATCAGAAATACTTGAGTATTATACCCCTTATTAACCCCTCCAGCCTATTTTTAACCCCTCCAGCCCCTTCTCACCCATGTGAAAGGGGCCTTAGATCCTATTGTAGCCATACTGAGAGGGGGGGGGGGAGGAAGCAGATGAATGCAATAATATTTATTGTGTATCTGACATACTTGAGTATTATACCCCTTATTAACCTCTCCAGCCCTATTTTTAATTCCTCCAGCCCTATTTTTAACCCCTCCAGCCCCTGCTCACCCATGTGAAAGGGGCCTTAGATCCTATTGTAGCCATACTGATAGTGGGGGTAGGAAAGTTATTAGAGAATGTCCCAATTTCAAGTAATGAGATAGTTTGCTTCAAGTATGTCAGATACACAATCAATATTATTGCATTCATCTGTTTTTTATCCTTTAAGTGTATATTGGTTTGTATCTTGATGGAGTTTTCCATATTTATTTTTATTTATTTGTTTTTCTCTGAAGTAGTGGATACAGAGTGTATTTATTAGCTATGTTCCTATAGTGGCTGAATGTTAATACAGTATTTATATTATATGTAAATTTACATATAGTATAATTAGTGTAATATTGTATAATTATTTATTCCATGATCCATATGAGGTATGGTGATTTAGATATAATGTATTGTACAGTATAATGGACATATATAGATAACCTCTGTATTAAAAAAATAATTATACAATATTACACTAATTATACTATATGTAAATGTATATATAATATAAATATAAAATATATTTACATATAATAAATCAATATAGCAGTTAAAATAATGACCAGCAATAAAATATAGCAATGAATAAAAAATAGCAATAAATTTAAAATAGTGATAGATCCAGGAGCATACACAAACAAATAAATTAATATCCCATAAATATCATAGTTTATGTAGCAGAGTTAGATAGTGTTCCCATTCACAGAGGGGAATAAGACACTTCCATATTCTAATATAATTGTAGCAGCATACAATAGGAGAATAGAGAATATATATATATGTATCAAAGTTCACAGCAATTTGTTGCAGTATAGACAAGGTGGCAGTAAGTTGGTAAGTAACTATCAATGTCAGCGCTTCAACCTTTTAATGGAATTTGCCATATAACAGAGACAGCAGGCAGTTAGTGAAGGACCTACAGTATTTATGGGATATTAATTTATTTGTTTGTGTATGCTCCTGGATCTATCACTTATTTATATGTATTGCTATTTTTTATTGCTGGTCATTATTTTAGCTATTGTCCTGATTTTAGTTAATAAACATGTACTCCACCAGAAGCGCAGTGAAAGGGTCTCCAGCCAGAAAATAACCTGCACTTTCAGCCTGCAGACAATACCCCCCTTCCCCCAAACAGGGAGTTCCTTTTGTCTACAGGCTTTCAGTGAATGGGAGGGCAGGGCATCAGTGTGTAGAAAGATAGCGTGCGATCTAATTCACAGACTGCCTGTAGGGGGAGGGGGGATGGGGTGCAACCTTATTCAGAGCCTCAGTAAAGTTCATTTGATATACATTTGCTAATATAAGCTTAAGTCCCCAGAAGTTTTTTATGTTATATTTATATCCAGTGCAGCAGTATATTGTGTATATACATAGTTCCACTACCAATCGCAATGCATGACTGTATAGAAATGTAAATACTGATATTATTGAAAACTAGCAATGCATTTTTTACAAATATAAAAATATATTAGAAGTTATATTATAATATAAATAATAATAATTATAATATATATTTATATACACGCACATATACATGTATATACATTATTCATTTTTATTCATAATGTAAAGTAACACCATATGCAGTAATATATATTTGTACTGTATGTATTTTTATTTATTTAATTAGGGATTAGGCTATCTTTCTATGCAAATTTTTGTCTCACTCTGCCGATTTGGCTGCCTGCAGAGCAGTAGTTATGATAGCGATATTATGTCCAAGCTCTCCCCCCCCTCCACCCTGGTGTAACAATCTGAATATACAACTGGGACATAATATCACAATCATAACTAATGCTCTGCACACAGCCGAATCGGCAGAGTGAGATGTGAAGCCGGACACTGCGCTGCAGTATGTGCCGGTAGTATATAAGTCTTTGTCTTTGCTGTGGATAGTAGGGTTAGGAGGGGGAGGTGACTTGGATTGACAGCCTGGGGAAGCAGCCCTATGCTGGATGAAGGAGTGTGAGAGCGGAGGAATGTAATTACCTAGTTGAAATCGCCATGCGATTACTTCGAGTTATATTAATCGCATGGCGATTTCAACTTGGACCTGGTTTACTATGGTTGGCTTCAATGGCTTGGTAGAATTAGCGAATATGACGAATATATTCGTTATATTCCACAAAACGAAGATAACGAATGTATTCGTCATATTCCACAAAACGAAGATAACAAAGTATTCTCCATCTTCGTTTTAGCTACCTATTCATCAACTTCGCTAATTCTAGCAATCATATAGGAAAGTTTACTATAGAGACAGCTAAGTTTAATTCGCTATGCGATTATATTACTTTGCTTTTTTTTATAAATAGAATAATTATAATAATTATCAGGTATTATAACTATTCCATTTGTTTTAAAAAAAAAAAGCAGTCATATAATCGCATAGCGAATTAAACTTAGCTGTCTCTATAGTAAACTTTCCTATATGATTGCTAGAATTAGCGAAGTTGATGAATAGGTAGCTAAAACGAAGATGGAGAATATTTCGTTATCTTCGTTTGTGGAATATAACGAATACATTCGCCATATTCGTTTTGTGGAATATAACGAATATATTCGTCATATACGCTAATTCTACCAAGCCAACCATAGTAAACCAGGTCCAAGTTGAAATCGCAATTCGATTAATTCAAGTTATAATAATCGAATTTCGATTTTAACTTAGCACTGCTATATTCCATATTAGGCTAGAATTAACGAATATGGAATATAGCAGTGGTAAGTTAAAATCGAAATTCGATTATTATAACTTGAAATAATCGCATTGCTATTTCAATAGGAGAGTAAAGTTAAAATCGAAATTCGATTATTATAACTTGAAATAATCGAATTGCGATTTCAACGTAATTCTCAAATCCGACAGTACATTCTAGTATATGGAGGCGTTCCCATGGTGATGGGGACGCTCCATGAGCACGCAATTCGGCAGAAGCGGCAACGGGCACTGACTGGAGCAGCCAGGAAGCCAGGAATCCAAAGACAGGTAAGAACAACTTTGAGGAAGTGGGAAAGAAAAAAATATAAAAAAAAAGCAAAAAAAAAAAACGAATATTCGAAATATAGAATTTATATCACTATATTCGAAATATTCGCGAATTAGCGAAGTGCCGATATTCGCGAAAAAAATTCGATATTCGAATATTCGCGCTCAACACTACTATAGAGCTGAACTGAAATCTTTGTTACAGCACTCTACAGCCAAATTATTCCTTAACTCACAACACAAATTTTTCGCACATGGTGATAAAGCGTCTAAATTCATGATGCGCAGAATAAAGAACAGGAAATCAACAAATTTCATTCACCAAATAGAATCCCCTCAAGGAACACCCCTCTATTCTTCCAAAGCTATAGGTGCCCAATTACGTGAGTTTTACGAAGCCCTCTATAACTTACCCCAAACGCTCACCCCCAAGGCCCACTCATCCATTATTTCTTCCTTCCTAGATTCACTTTCAATACCAACCATCACCAAAGATCAGAAACAAAAACTTGCTTCCCCATTCACCTTAGGGGAACTTTCAATTGCCCTAAAACAGACTCCCTCTGGCAAAAGCCCGGGCCCAGATGGCCTTCCAGTTATGTATTATAGAACGTATCAACAATGTTTACTTCCCCACCTACTGTCGGTATGTAATTTAACCCTACAAGGGAAAAAACTCTCCAGGGATATGACATTAGCTCATATCACCCTGATCCCAAAAGAAGGAAAGGACCCTAAACAATGTGCCAATTACAGACCCATTTCCCTCCTCAATATTGATCTTAAGTTACTAGCTAAACTACTAGCCAACCGTCTCTCAGCTCTTCTCCCCTCAGTGGTGCATGGGGATCAGGTAGGCTTTGTCAAAGGTAGAGAAGGTAGGGACAATACGACCAGAGTTTTGAATATAATGCAATTTTCTGTTACCCGATCCAGACCTCTCCTCCTACTGACTACGGATGCAGAAAAAGTGTTCGATAGAATCAATTGGTCTGTTTTGCGACACATCCTTTACCGATTTGGCCTGCCTGATCCCTTTGTACAAGCCACATTCGCAATGTATGCTCAGGCCTCGGCCTCAGTTTTAATCAACGGGGACTTATCAGACCCCTTTGATATTCAAAACGGTACCAGGCAAGGATGCCCTCTCTCCCCCTTGCTCTTTGTCCTAGCTTTAGAACCCCTCCTCCTTAAATTAAGAGCCAACATTGGAATTCAAAGAGTAAAGCTGGGAGGGACGGAGCATAAGGTTGCCGCTTTTGCGGACGACATCATGATAATGACTTCTAACCCTAAGAATTCACTCTTAGCGATTCAGAAACACCTTAATACCTAGTTCCCTTTCCAACTTTAAAATTAATAAGCAAAAGTCATTGGTGATTTGTTTTGGGATCCCCCAATCAACTCAAAGAAGTTTAAAAAGAGACTCCCCTTTCAATTGGTCTTCCCCTTACTTAACATACTTAGGGATCAAAATCAGTTCTAACACATCGGAACTTTTCTCACTCAACTATGCTCCACTATTAAAGGACATTTCCTCTAGCATAGATAAGCTGAAAAATCCAACCATCTCTTGGTTTGGTCGCAAGAATCTACTTATGTCCTTGATACTCCCCCGCCTAACATACTTACAACAAGTATTACCCATTCCAGTCCCCAGAACCTATTATGACTCTTTAAGGAAACTATTCCGTACATTTATCTGGAAAGGGAAGAAGCCCAGATTGTCTTTTGAGCTTCTATCACGCCCCAAGTATTCTGGAGGAATTGCCCTACCAGACCCAGAGACGTATGGAAGAGCGATCCTTTTATCTAGGATAATAGATTGGCTCAGATCTTGCAGCGCCAAACCATGGGTCACAATAGAACAGGAGCTAATAAACAAACCTTTCAGGTCCCTCTTACTAGGCAATAACAACACATGTCACCTACCTCCATCGCCGTATCCAATTATTCAAGCTACTCTGAATGTGTGGAGATGGCTCCAATCATCTCACTGTGCAATACCCTTCCCATCTCCCCTCCTTTCAATTAGGGATATCTTGGGGACTGCCTTACCTGCTGTAATGGATAGTACTCCACGGGAAATGAGGGACTCATCTACTCCAATCCTCTCCTTCTTTGATCCAAATGGCTCAGTACTCCAGCTCAAGGAGTTCCCAAAAATTTAGAATGCCACTTATTCCCACCTATCCTCCACTTCATACCTACATACCTTCATCTCTCAGCACATATCGATAAGCGACCTTTACCGCCCTTTGCTATGGTCTGAGACACTCATCTCTAACCCCTCCCCCCCCCCCCCAAGAAAACTAATTTCACAACTTTTCAAAAGACTAAACGCCCCTACTATACTAACTAAACCAGCTTTTATTCGACAATGGGAAAAAGACTTAGGACAAGAGTTTTCCATCACAACTTTGCCAAACATACTGTCCTCCCCACATACCTCATCTAGATGTGTCCGCATACAGGAGAATGGATACAAGATCCTAGCCAGATGGTATAAAACACCCGACATAACGTCGCTTTATTCAGCAACTGCCTCAGATAGATGTTGGAGGTGCCTTGACGGTAGAGGATCTTTTCTCCACATTTGGTAGGATTGCCCAACCATTAGGATCTGGTGGAAAGAAATCTTTCAGATTTGTAATCAAATTTGCCAGACTAAGGTGCAAATGTCCGCATGTAAAGCCCTACTCAACCTCGATGAGGATAATGCAGTACATCCTATGTCCTTCCTTTTTAAACAACTTCTAATAGCAACCCGTTTATTGATTTCCAAGTATTGGCTCTCCACTGCCCTTCCCCCCATAGAGCAATGGAAATTAAAAGTTGACCAA
Organism: Bufo gargarizans; assembly: GCF_014858855.1. NCBI lineage: Eukaryota > Metazoa > Chordata > Amphibia > Anura > Bufonidae > Bufo > Bufo gargarizans. Next base: position 177,148,559 of record NC_058082.1, read on the forward strand.
ATCTACCGTTTTCAGGAACTCTCTTCATGGGAGGCTAGGAATCATCTAAAGTTTCAACGCCGGTGGCATTTATGGCAAAAGTTTAGACACCTGAGTTACTCATAGAGATTCACATGCCATTCTTTCAGATATAGGTGTCTATTACCGAATTCTAGCTCCCCTGGACGAATACCGGACCCCTATAACCTCCTATAGCTACTTCCCCTGGTGTATAACAGTGATATTATACATTATTGGCTACTAGGGCTTGCTAATTTTAACTCCTTTAATGTAGTGTTATGTGATTGTTTAAATATTGGGATATGAAACACTGTCACCTATTGTATTTGATTTGATACGATAGCTACTACTACAACTATGTACATGTCACGCCTTGCAAGGCGAATCAGAATTTATTGATGTACCTTGTTACGTTTAATAAAATTAAAAAAAATTAAAAAAATTAAAAAAAAAGACATTAGTGTAAATTGAGACAAAAAGTGGTTCAATTTGGCACAATTTGGTGTATCTAGGTTTTGAGGAAAAACATCTCCTATAAACAAAGGCACTCCATGCCAGCTTAATGAAAACCATTAACAACCTGCATAACAGTTAGCCCCCTTTCACACGGGCGAGTTTTCCGTGCGGGCGCGATGCGTGCGGTGAACGCATTGCACCCGCACTGAATCCTGACCCATTCATTTCTATGGGGCTGTGCACACGAGCGGTGATTTTCACGCATCACTTGTGCGTTGCGTGAAAATCGCAGCATGCTCCTCTTTGTGTGTTTTTCACGTAACACAGGCCCCATAGAAATGAATGGGGTTGCGTGAAAATCGCATGAATCCGCAAGCAAGTGCGGATGCGGTGCGATTTTCACGCATGGGTTCTAGGTGACAGTCTATTCACTGTATTATTTTCCCTTATAACATGGTTATAATGGAAAATAATAGCATTCTGAATACAGAATGCTTAGTATAATAGTGCTGGAAGGGTTAAAAAAAATTAAAAAGTTAACTCACCTTCTCCTCTTGATCGCATAGTTCCCGGTCAGTCTCTTCTTTAGCTGTGGGCTGAATGACCTGTGGTGATGTCAGATCACATGCTCCATCACCATGGTGATAGACCATGTGATTGGAGCATGTGATCTGACATCACCACAGGTCCTTTAGCCCACAGCTAAAGAAGAGACCGACCGGGAACTATGCGATCAAGAGGAGAAGGTGAGTTAACTTTTTTTTATTTTTTTAACCCTTCCAGCCCTATTATACTATGCATTCTGTATTCAGAATGCTATTATTTTCCCTATAACCATGTTATAAGGGAAAATAATACAATCTTCAGAACATCAATCCCAAGCCCGAACTTCTGTGAAGAAGTTCGGGTTTGGGTACCAAACATGCGCGATTTTTCTCCCGCGAGTGCAAAACCCATGACAATGTTTTGCACTCGCGCGGAAAAATCGCGCATTTTCCCGCAACGCACCCGCCTCTTATCCGGGCAAAAAACATGACGCCCGTGTGAAAGAGGCCTTAGAAAGCCGGTAGAGGGAAGGGTGCCAGGGAGACTGGCCCTGATCTGACACACCCCAACAGGTTTACAAGGTTAGCATATGATGGGGATGTGACAGCATCATGCTCACCGATGATAACACCTGTCCACTTGTGGCAGTCAGGGACTTGAGCTATTGTTTAATGTGTATTTCCTGTAGCTGTCTGACTTCCACAGCAACATGAATCAACTTTGTGGTGCGTTTTGGTCTGACTAACAATCCAGCAGATGTATGGGAAAGGACCTGCTATTTACATCACCTGTGTATTGCATTAGTCCCCTGATGTATATTAGATGCTGTTCAGCCTTTCTGTCTGAACCAGAAAAGCTGTTTTATCAGAATGAGATTATGTAGTCGGATTGAACTGACAACAATGATGTAACAGCCATGATTATCCCCCACCAATCTTATGGGGGCCAATGCATTAAAATGTTGACTGAGGGCAATAAAAGGACAGCTGCCCCTGTCATCAGCGACTATTCTACAAGACGTCAGCCTAGGGACTATGGTTCTAACTGGTGAACTTCAGAACTGTTCTTCTGCCCAATCTCAAGCCTATGGGTTCAGCTGGAGAGTCCAGTTTGGGATGATCTGGTCACCTGGCCACATGCCTCGCTGTGCACGACCAGCTTGCTAAGCTTGCCACTACCTCCTCTAGGTGGGTGTCTGCCCAAAGTGGGGTGCTACTGGCTGGGGTACTTGGTCCTGGGTCCCCAGTGTCACGGATGTTTAATCCCTGGTGAGTCAGCATAAGGGTGAGTTTCTGTCACATGTGCTATCCTCCTTGCTGAGACTTTAATATATGCTACTTATCGTTAGTTATCCAATAATGTCTTCTTGGAGACTTGTAGCCTCTCCCGTTTGTTGTCTGAGTAGTGTTCCAACCATGGGAAAAGAAGCGCGGGTGTTCACTGGTATGAGCCCTGGCCCTGCACAGTCTCTATAAAGATAGCCAAGCCGGCGGACGAGAGGATCCACTGACCCTCGTGTCTCCAGAGTGGATATCAGTTCAGGGATGTTATTGCTGCAGCAACCAAATATCCAACAGAGGATACAGGGGGAAGCCACAATATCGGGCCATAATAATTTGCATTGTAATTCAAAGCCCAATAGTACAGCTGAGTAGAGTTGAGCGGACACCTGGATGTTCGGGTTCGAGAAGTTCGGCCGAAATTCCCGGAAATGTTCGGGTTCGGGATCCGAACCCGATCCGAACTTCGTCCCGAACCCGAACCCCATTGAAGTCAATGGGGACCCGAACTTTTCGGCACTAAAAAGGCTGAAAAACAGCCCAGGAAAAGGCTAGAGGGTTGCAAAAGGCAGCAACATGTAGGTAAATCCCATGCAAACAAATGTGGATAGGGAAATGAATTAAAATAAAAATAAAATAAATAAAAATTAACCAATATCAATTGGAGAGAGGTCCCATAGCAGAGAATCTGGCTTCACGTCACCCACCACTGGAACAGTCCATTCTCAGATATTTAGGCTCCGGCACCCAGGCAGAGGAGAGAGGTCCCGTAACAGAGAATCTGGCTTCATGTCAGCAGAGAATCAGTCTGCATTTCATAGCAGAGAATCAGGCTTCACGTCAGCCACCAGTGCAACAGTCCATTGGCATATATTTAGGCCCAGCACCCAGGCAGAGGAGAGAGGTTCCGTAACAGAGGATCTGGCTTCATGTCAGCAGAGAATCAGTCTGCATGTCATAGCAGAGAATCAGGCTTCATGTCAGCCACCACTGCAACAGTCCATTGGCATATATTTAGGCCCAGCACCCAGGCAGAGGAGAGAGGTCCCGTAACAGAGGATCTGGCTTCATGTCAGCAGAGAATCAGTCTGCATATCATAGCAGAGAATCAGGCTTCACGTCAGCCACCACTGCAACAGTCCATTGGCATATATTTAGGCCCAGCACACAGGCAGAGGAGAGAGGTCCCGTAACAGAGAATCTGTCTTCATGTCAGCAGAGAATTAGTCTGCATGTCATAGCAGAGAATCAGGCTTCACGTCAGCCACCACTGCAACAGTCCATTGTCAGATATTTAGACCCAGCACCCAGGCAGAGGAGAGAGGTCCCGTAACAGAGAATCTGTCTTCATGTCAGCAGAGAATCAGTCTGCATGTCATAGCAGAGAATCAGGCCTCACGTCACCCAACATTGGAACAGTCCATTGGCATATATTTAGGCCCAGGCACCCAGGCAGAGGAGAGAGGTCCCGTAACAGAGAATGTGTCTTCATGTCAGCAGAGAATCAGTTTGCATGTCATAGCAGAGAATCAGGCTTCACGTCAGCCACCACTGCAACAGTCCATTGTCAGATATTTAGGCCCAGCACCCAGGCAGAGGAGAGAGGTCCCGTAACAGAGAATCTGTCTTCATGTCAGCAGAGAAATAGTCTGCATGTCTTAGCAGAGAATCAGGCTTCACGTCAGCCACCACTGCAACAGTCCATTGTCAGATATTTAGGCCCAGTACCCAGGCAGAGGAGAGAGGTCCCGTAACAGAGAATCTGTCTTCATGTCAGCAGAGAATCAGTCTGCATGTCATAGCAGAGAATCAGGCTTCACGTCAGCCACCAGTGCAACAGTCCATTGTCATATATTTAGGCCCAGCACCCAGGCAGAGGAGAGAGGTCCCGTAACAGAGACTCTGGCTTCATGTCAGCAGAGAATCAGTCTGCATGTCATAGCAGAGAATCAGGCTTCACATCAGCCACCAGTGCAACAGTCAATTGTCATATATTTAGGCCCAGCACCCAGGCAGAGGAGAGAGGTCCCGTAACAGAGGATCTGGCTTCATGTCAGCAGAGAATCAGTCTGCATGTCATAGCAGAGAATCAGGCTTCACGTCAGCCACCACTGCAACAGTCCATTGGCATATATTTAGGCCCAGCACACAGGCAGAGGAGAGAGGTCCCGTAACAGAGAATCTGTCTTCATGTCAGCAGAGAATCAGTCTGCATGTCATAGCAGAGAATCAGGCTTCACGTCAGCCACCAGTGCAACAGTCCATTGTCATATATTTAGGCCCAGCACCCAGGCAGAGGAGAGAGGTCCCGTAACAGAGGATCTGGCTTCATGTCAGCAGAGAATCAGTCTGCATGTCATAGCAGAGAATCAGGCTTCACGTCAGCCACCACTGCAACAGTCCATTGGCATATATTTAGGCCCAGCACACAGGCAGAGGAGAGAGGTCCCGTAACAGAGAATCTGTCTTCATGTCAGCAGAGAATTAGTCTGCATGTCATAGCAGAGAATCAGGCTTCACGTCAGCCACCACTGCAACAGTCCATTGTCAGATATTTAGACCCAGCACCCAGGCAGAGGAGAGAGGTCCCGTAACAGAGAATCTGTCTTCATGTCAGCAGAGAATCAGTCTGCATGTCATAGCAGAGAATCAGGCCTCACGTCACCCAACATTGGAACAGTCCATTGGCATATATTTAGGCCCAGGCACCAAGGCAGAGGAGAGAGGTCCCGTAACAGAGAATGTGTCTTCATGTCAGCAGAGAATCAGTTTGCATGTCATAGCAGAGAATCAGGCTTCACGTCAGCCACCACTGCAACAGTCCATTGGTATATATTTAGGCCCAGCACCCAGGCAGAGGAGAGAGGTCCCGTAACAATAGGATCTGGCTTCATGTCAGCAGAGAATCAGTCTGCATGTCATAGCAGAGAATCAGGCTTCACGTCAGCCACCACTGCAACAGTCTATTGTCATATATTTAGGCCCAGCACCCAGGCAGAGGAGAGAGGTCCCGTAACAGAGAATCTGTCTTCATGTCAGCAGAGAATCAGTCTGCATGTCATAGCAGAGAATCAGGCTTCACAACAGCCACCAGTGCAACAGTCCATTGTCATATATTTAGGCCCAGCACCCAGGCAAAGAAGAGAGGTCCCGTAACAGAGACTCTGGCTTCATGTCAGCAGAGAATCAGTCTGCATGTCATAGCAGAGAATCAGGCTTCACGTCAGCCACCAGTGCAACAGTCCATTGTCATATATTTAGGCCCAGCACCCAGGCAGAGGAGAGAGGTCCCGTAACAGAGGATCTGGCTTTATGTCAGCAGAGAATCAGTCTGCATGTCATAGCAGAGAATCAGGCTTCACGTCAGCCACCACTGCAACAGTCCATTGGCATATATTTAGGCCCAGCACACAGGCAGAGGAGAGAGGTCCCGTAACAGAGAATCTGTCTTTATGTCAGCAGAGAAATAGTCTGCATGTCTTAGCAGAGAATCAGGCTTCACGTCAGCCACCACTGCAACAGTCCATTGTCAGATATTTAGGCCCAGTACCCAGGCAGAGGAGAGAGGTCCCGTAACAGAGAATCTGTCTTCATGTCAGCAGAGAATCAATCTGCATGTCATAGCAGAGAATCAGGCTTCACGTCAGCCACCAGTGCAACAGTCCATTGTCATATATTTAGGCCCAGCACCCAGGCAGAGGAGAGAGGTCCCGTAACAGAGACTCTGGCTTCATGTCAGCAGAGAATCAGTCTGCATGTCATAGCAGAGAATCAGGCTTCACATCAGCCACCAGTGCAACAGTCCATTGTCATATATTTAGGCCCAGCACCCAGGCAGAGGAGAGAGGTCCCGTAACAGAGAATCTGGCTTCATGTCAGCAGAGAATCAGTCTGCATGTCATAGCAGAGAATCAGGCTTCACGTCAGCCACCACTGCAACAGTCCATTGGCATATATTTAGGCCCAGCACACAGGCAGAGGAGAGAGGTCCCGTAACAGAGAATCTGTCTTCATGTCAGCAGAGAATCAGTCTGCATGTCATAGCAGAGAATCAGGCTTCACGTCAGCCACCAGTGCAACAGTCCATTGTCATATATTTAGGCCCAGCACCCAGGCAGAGGAGAGAGGTCCCGTAACAGAGAATCTGGCTTCATGTCAGCAGAGAATCAGTCTGCATGTCATAGCAGAGAATCAGGCTTCACGTCAGCCACCACTGCAACAGTCCATTGGCATATATTTAGGCCCAGCACACAGGCAGAGGAGAGAGGTCCCGTAACAGAGAATCTGTCTTCATGTCAGCAGAGAATTAGTCTGCATGTCATAGCAGAGAATCAGGCTTCACGTCAGCCACCACTGCAACAGTCCATTGTCAGATATTTAGGCCCAGCACCCAGGCAGAGGAGAGAGGTCCCGTAACAGAGAATCTGTCTTCATGTCAGCAGAGAATCAGTCTGCATGTCATAGCAGAGAATCAGGCCTTCACGTCACCCAACATTGGAACAGTCCATTGGCATATATTTAGGCCCAGGCACCCAGGCAGAGGAGAGAGGTCCCGTAACAGAGAATGTGTCTTCATGTCAGCAGAGAATCAGTTTGCATGTCATAGCAGAGAATCAGTCTTCACGTCAGCCACCACTGCAACAGTCCATTGTCAGATATTTAGGCCCAGCACCCAGGCAGAGGAGAGAGGTCCCGTAACAGAGAATCTGTCTTCATGTCAGCAGAGAAATAGTCTGCATGTCTTAGCAGAGAATCAGGCTTCACGTCAGCCACCACTGCAACAGTCCATTGTCAGATATTTAGGCCCAGTACCCAGGCAGAGGAGAGAGGTCCCGTAACAGAGAATCTGTCTTCATGTCAGCAGAGAATCAGTCTGCATGTCATAGCAGAGAATCAGGCTTCACGTCAGCCACCAGTGCAACAGTCCATTGTCATATATTTAGGCCCAGCACCCAGGCAGAGGAGAGAGGTCCCGTAACAGAGACTCTGGCTTCATGTCAGCAGAGAATCAGTCTGCATGTCATAGCAGAGAATCAGGCTTCACATCAGCCACCAGTGCAACAGTCAATTGTCATATATTTAGGCCCAGCACCCAGGCAGAGGAGAGAGGTCCCGTAACAGAGGATCTGGCTTCATGTCAGCAGAGAATCAGTCTGCATGTCATAGCAGAGAATCAGGCTTCACGTCAGCCACCACTGCAACAGTCCATTGGCATATATTTAGGCCCAGCACACAGGCAGAGGAGAGAGGTCCCGTAACAGAGAATCTGTCTTCATGTCAGCAGAGAATCAGTCTGCATGTCATAGCAGAGAATCAGGCTTCACGTCAGCCACCAGTGCAACAGTCCATTGTCATATATTTAGGCCCAGCACCCAGGCAGAGGAGAGAGGTCCCGTAACAGAGGATCTGGCTTCATGTCAGCAGAGAATCAGTCTGCATGTCATAGCAGAGAATCAGGCTTCACGTCAGCCACCACTGCAACAGTCCATTGGCATATATTTAGGCCCAGCACACAGGCAGAGGAGAGAGGTCCCGTAACAGAGAATCTGTCTTCATGTCAGCAGAGAATTAGTCTGCATGTCATAGCAGAGAATCAGGCTTCACGTCAGCCACCACTGCAACAGTCCATTGTCAGATATTTAGACCCAGCACCCAGGCAGAGGAGAGAGGTCCCGTAACAGAGAATCTGTCTTCATGTCAGCAGAGAATCAGTCTGCATGTCATAGCAGAGAATCAGGCCTCACGTCACCCAACATTGGAACAGTCCATTGGCATATATTTAGGCCCAGGCACCCAGGCAGAGGAGAGAGGTCCCGTAACAGAGAATGTGTCTTCATGTCAGCAGAGAATCAGTTTGCATGTCATAGCAGAGAATCAGGCTTCACGTCAGCCACCACTGCAACAGTCCATTGGTATATATTTAGGCCCAGCACCCAGGCAGAGGAGAGAGGTCCCGTAACAAAGGATCTGGCTTCATGTCAGCAGAGAATCAGTCTGCATGTCATAGCAGAGAATCAGGCTTCACGTCAGCCACCACTGCAACAGTCTATTGTCATATATTTAGGCCCAGCACCCAGGCAGAGGAGAGAGGTCCCGTAACAGAGAATCTGTCTTCATGTCAGCAGAGAATCAGTCTGCATGTCATAGCAGAGAATCAGGCTTCACAACAGCCACCAGTGCAACAGTCCATTGTCATATATTTAGGCCCAGCACCCAGGCAAGAGAGAGAGGTCCCGTAACAGAGACTCTGGCTTCATGTCAGCAGAGAATCAGTCTGCATGTCATAGCAGAGAATCAGGCTTCACGTCAGCCACCAGTGCAACAGTCCATTGTCATATATTTAGGCCCAGCACCCAGGCAGAGGAGAGAGGTCCCGTAACAGAGGATCTGGCTTATGTCAGCAGAGAATCAGTCTGCATGTCATAGCAGAGAATCAGGCTTCACGTCAGCCACCACTGCAACAGTCCATTGGCATATATTTAGGCCCAGCACACAGGCAGAGGAGAGAGGTCCCGTAACAGAGAATCTGTCTTTATGTCAGCAGAGAAATAGTCTGCATGTCTTAGCAGAGAATCAGGCTTCACGTCAGCCACCACTGCAACAGTCCATTGTCAGATATTTAGGCCCAGTACCCAGGCAGAGGAGAGAGGTCCCGTAACAGAGAATCTGTCTTCATGTCAGCAGAGAATCAATCTGCATGTCATAGCAGAGAATCAGGCTTCACGTCAGCCACCAGTGCAACAGTCCATTGTCATATATTTAGGCCCAGCACCCAGGCAGAGGAGAGAGGTCCCGTAACAGAGACTCTGGCTTCATGTCAGCAGAGAATCAGTCTGCATGTCATAGCAGAGAATCAGGCTTCACATCAGCCACCAGTGCAACAGTCCATTGTCATATATTTAGGCCCAGCACCCAGGCAGAGGAGAGAGGTCCCGTAACAGAGAATCTGGCTTCATGTCAGCAGAGAATCAGTCTGCATGTCATAGCAGAGAATCAGGCTTCACGTCAGCCACCACTGCAACAGTCCATTGGCATATATTTAGGCCCAGCACACAGGCAGAGGAGAGAGGTCCCGTAACAGAGAATCTGTCTTCATGTCAGCAGAGAATCAGTCTGCATGTCATAGCAGAGAATCAGGCTTCACGTCAGCCACCAGTGCAACAGTCCATTGTCATATATTTAGGCCCAGCACCCAGGCAGAGGAGAGAGGTCCCGTAACAGAGAATCTGGCTTCATGTCAGCGGAGAATCAGTCTGCATGTCATAGCAGAGAATCAGGCTTCCCGTCAGCCACCACTGCAACAGTCCATTGGCATATATTTAGGCCCAGCACACAGGCAGAGGAGAGAGGTCCCGTAACAGAGAATCTGTCTTCATGTCAGCAGAGAATTAGTCTGCATGTCATAGCAGAGAATCAGGCTTCACGTCAGCCACCACTGCAACAGTCCATTGTCAGATATTTAGACCCAGCACCCAGGCAGAGGAGAGAGGTCCCGTAACAGAGAATCTGTCTTCATGTCAGCAGAGAATCAGTCTGCATGTCATAGCAGAGAATCAGGCCTCACGTCACCCAACATTGGAACAGTCCATTGGCATATATTTAGGCCCAGGCACCCAGGCAGAGGAGAGAGGTCCCGTAACAGAGAATGTGTCTTCATGTCAGCAGAGAATCAGTTTGCATGTCATAGCAGAGAATCAGGCTTCACGTCAGCCACCACTGCAACAGTCCATTGTCAGATATTTAGGCCCAGCACCCAGGCAGAGGAGAGAGGTCCCGTAACAGAGAATCTGTCTTCATGTCAGCAGAGAAATAGTCTGCATGTCTTAGCAGAGAATCAGGCTTCACGTCAGCCACCACTGCAACAGTCCATTGTCAGATATTTAGGCCCAGTACCCAGGCAGAGGAGAGAGGTCCCGTAACAGAGAATCTGTCTTCATGTCAGCAGAGAATCAGTCTGCATGTCATAGCAGAGAATCAGGCTTCACGTCAGCCACCAGTGCAACAGTCCATTGTCATATATTTAGGCCCAGCACCCAGGCAGAGGAGAGAGGTCCCGTAACAGAGACTCTGGCTTCATGTCAGCAGAGAATCAGTCTGCATGTCATAGCAGAGAATCAGGCTTCACATCAGCCACCAGTGCAACAGTCAATTGTCATATATTTAGGCCCAGCACCCAGGCAGAGGAGAGAGGTCCCGTAACAGAGACTCTGGCTTCATGTCAGCAGAGAATCAGTCTGCATGTCATAGCAGAGAATCAGGCTTCACGTCAGCCACCACTGCAACAGTCCATTGTCAGATATTTAGACCCAGCACCCAGGCAGAGGAGAGAGGTCCCGTAACAGAGAATCTGTCTTCATGTCAGCAGAGAATCAGTCTGCATGTCATAGCAGAGAATCAGGCCTCACGTCACCCAACATTGGAACAGTCCATTGGCATATATTTAGGCCCAGGCACCCAGGCAGAGGAGAGAGGTCCCGTAACAGAGAATGTGTCTTCATGTCAGCAGAGAATCAGTTTGCATGTCATAGCAGAGAATCAGGCTTCACGTCAGCCACCACTGCAACAGTCCATTGGTATATATTTAGGCCCAGCACCCAGGCAGAGGAGAGAAGTCCCGTAACAAAAGGATCTGGCTTCATGTCAGCAGAGAATCAGTCTGCATGTCATAGCAGAGAATCAGGCTTCACGTCAGCCACCACTGCAACAGTCTATTGTCATATATTTAGGCCCAGCACCCAGGCAGAGGAGAGAGGTCCCGTAACAGAGAATCTGTCTTCATGTCAGCAGAGAATCAGTCTGCATGTCATAGCAGAGAATCAGGCTTCACAACAGCCACCAGTGCAACAGTCCATTGTCATATATTTAGGCCCAGCACCCAGGCAAAGAAGAGAGGTCCCGTAACAGAGACTCTGGCTTCATGTCAGCAGAGAATCAGTCTGCATGTCATAGCAGAGAATCAGGCTTCACGTCAGCCACCAGTGCAACAGTCCATTGTCATATATTTAGGCCCAGCACCCAGGCAGAGGAGAGAGGTCCCGTAACAGAGAATCTGGCTTCATGTCAGCGGAGAATCAGTCTGCATGTCATAGCAGAGAATCAGGCTTCCCGTCAGCCACCACTGCAACAGTCCATTGGCATATATTTAGGCCCAGCACACAGGCAGAGGAGAGAGGTCCCGTAACAGAGAATCTGTCTTCATGTCAGCAGAGAATTAGTCTGCATGTCATTGCAGAGAATCAGGCTTCACGTCAGCCACCACTGCAACAGTCCATTGTCAGATATTTAGGCCCAGCACCCAGGCAGAGGAGAGAGGTCCCGTAACAGAGGATCTGGCTTCATGTCAGCAGAGAATTAGTCTGCATGTCATAGCAGAGAATCAGGCTTCACGTCACCCAACATTGGAACAGTCCATTGGCATATATTTAGGCCCCGGCACACAGACAGAGGAGAGGTTCATTCAACTTTGGGTAGCCTCGCAATATAATGGTAAAATGAAAATAAAAATAGGATTGAATGAGGAAGTGCCCTGGAGTACAATAATATATGGTTAAGGGGAGGTAGTTAATGTCTAATCTGCACAAGGGATGGACTGGTTCTGTGGGATCCATGCCTGGTTCATTTTTATGAACGTCAGCTTGTCTACATTGGCTGTAGACAGTCGGCTGCGTTTGTCTGTAATGACGCCCCCTGCCGTGCTGAATACACGTTCAGACAAAACGCTGGCCGCCGGGCAGGCCAGCACCTCCAAGGCAAAAAAGGCTAGCTCTGGCCACGTGGACAATTTAGAGACCCAGAAGTTGAATGGGGCCGAACCATCAGTCAGTACGTGGAGGGGTGTGCACACGTACTGTTCCTTCATTGGAAAAAAGAAGTGGCGCACTGGACTTGGTGCTGACACAGAAGGTGCTCTCAGTAAAAAGGATATCACCCTTCCTTTGAATAGAAAATCAATAATAAAAAGATACTGGGCACTCTCTAACTAATGGAACCTAATAGTTTAATAAAGTACATCATATACACTTCAATACATTAAACATAAAAATACATATATTAACGATAAGAATGATAATAAAAATAGGTTCCTCCAACTATTGGTACCAATAAAAAACTATTTGTTAAAATGAAATGAATGGCCTCTAGGTATTCGGGGTATAAATCACTCCTTGAGGTATGAGTCCTTAGGACGAATGTCTTTATATAGATCCGCAAGAACAAGTTATCGCAATCAGAAATTGGTGCAGTGATTATATTGAGCGGCGTCCCGCTATTACTCACTGTTAAACTCCTGCGTTAAGCTCCCCTGTTATGGAAGTCTTTTGGATCAGGGATTTCTCCGACAGTCCGCGGTTCCCCTGCTGTTTCTCTAGCGTCGCTCCGTAGGTGAAAGAGCCGGCGCTTAGATGTTGTCACAGCCTCCTTTTCTCGCGCTGCACTCGTTGTGCTGGTGAGCGTGTTTAGAAGTTAAAATCCGCTCCCAGAGAGTGCGCGTCAAGACTGTGGTTGCAGCAGCAGAGGTTCCAATAGTAGCGGTATCGTAGTCCTAGGCGTCCAAATGTAGCGGGGGTCCTGGCACCAAACGCGTTTCGGGGTCTATTGTTACCCCTTCCTCAGTGGTAATGCCTCCCCCTTCTGAATCTCCTTATAAAGTCTTTACTGATTAGGTGACGCTCATCAGCTGGGTGGGTTGGTTTCTTTTTTCAAAACCTGGTATGGCCCCGAAAAACATCTATTTGTCAAGAGAATATATATCTTCGCCATCAGTCCTTTATTCACATGTATATTCTTATGTTTGAACTTTATGGCACACTTACTGTGCTACTTGCTGGCTAAAAGATATTTAATTGGCATAGAACAGACTCCCAAGTCTGCGCAAGTTTATTACATCCTGTACGGTTCTGTATGGTATTTTCCTTTTACCGCACTCTCATCTGCGGTATTCATGCGGTTTTGGACAGGATATACCAAATAAGTTTCACTTACATATACATCAAAATTATTATAAAATATTTATATAGGAATAAAAAACTGTTTTTAATATATGTCTAAAAGTTCATAAGAGAATAACACAGACAAGAAGAATAGTGTCTTTCTAAATACATTATTTTTGTTAACCTCCTTTACATCCTTAAGGTGTCATTTTTTGTTTATTTTTATTATTGTTTAAAATTTTCTCAAATCTTCTCCAATTCAATTTTTCTTTACATCTGTTAATTTGGTGTATTAATAGTTTTTTGTGGAGGTAGGGGCAATTTGTTTCTGATATTACACAATAAGTGTTATTAATAACATAGTCAAATTTGAAGGATGGTATTGTGGATCCACAGAGCGCATACGTAATGTGTCGGATAAAAACAAAAAGTTGATAATTTCTTATTTGAAGACAGTAATAGTGGGGAAATTTTGGATGATGATATCTATATAGGTACAGTGTTTAGAGAATTGGAGGGACTAATTGTTCGACAATTAAAACAGAGATGGGAAATAAAAACCCTTAAAAGATGTATAGAAATCAATCGGATCCCTAAAGGGCTATGACATTCAAAAATCCCAGCCCAGGATTTATGCAGCCTGGATTTTAATCAAGAGTGGGATAAATTACTACAAGAGCAATCAATAGCTCTAACCCACCTGATTATTACCAGACGCAGCAAAATCCTGGAGGAAACTACACAGAAAATCGCAGAAATTAAACTGATAACAGATAAATTTCCAATAAATGAAGAAACCAATTTATTGCAAAATAGAATATGTAACAATATAGACAAAATTGAACGAGAAATAATGGACAAAAAAATAAAAAAATTCTTTTCCTTTAAAAAAGATAGAAAGGAAAGGAACGAACATAATGTGGAACAAACAATGATAGAGAACGAAAATGACATACAAATAGGCACGAACACAGTAGAAAAAGAAAAGCTAAATAGAGAGACAAATAAACACCCACACTACACCGTTCCAGTACACAATAGATTTGAAATGCTCGAGGAGAGGGAGTCTTTTTTAGATCGGACTCCCCCACATCACCGCACTCGTACGAGAAATCCATCACCTTTGAGGAAAACACACAAAACTCACTACAACCCACCGACAGATCACCATTACAATTTGAGGGACAGACCTCAAACACATTGGACACAGCAGGATTACAAAACACCAAGAACAGGGAGACACCAACACCATCAAAATCTGCACAATCACAATGCACAAACCAGAAGGTATCATGAGGAAGTAAGGGGAAAACAAGGAGAAGTAGGAGGAAGAGAGCACTATCACAGATAAAAGACACCACAATCAACAATGACGCAATTATAAATTTGAGTTCTACCACATTAACAGGAGTCCAAAGCCAATTATTAAATAAGGGTCTGAAGTTTGCTCCAACCGAGAAACTAAATAAATTTACAACTTTTATTGGGATTGAGAAATTTATTAGACGGTTGTGTTTGAAGAAATACTTTGCCAAAAATCCGATAGGAAGGGAACAAGAAACGGTAGTAGAAAACGAGAAGTATACCCACACTAATTTAAAAAATGGTTCCAAAAAATATCCAAGAAATGAAATTAGCCAAGAAATGGCAACATTTAGAGAAAATGTGGGTAACGATATACGTAAGTTAAAAAATACCAATAGATACAAACGCCAGAATTTGACGAAAGGCGAAATTGGAATTATAAAACAATTTCAAAAAGATAATAATATAGTCATTCGACCTGCAGACAAAGGAGGGTCTATAGTTATACAAAATGCTGAAAACTATAACTCCGAATGTCTCAGGCAATTATCAGATATTAGTACCTATCAAAAACTTATGAAAGATCCCACAAGTGAATTTTTTGAGGAACTCGTTAATCTGTGTGAAGAAGGCAAAATGAAGGGTATTTTAAAAAATGAAGAATACAATTTTATTTTAAATAAGCACCCGAGAATCCCTATTTTTTACTGTATACCAAAAATCCATAAGGATATGAAAAATCCCCCAGGTCGCCCAATAGTGTCAGGGATAGACTCATTAACATGCAATCTGTCCCAATATATTGACACACATCTACAATCAAAAGTTAAGAAAATTCCCTCCTACACCAAGGATTCTACAGAAATAATTAAAACTATAGAAAATATGTCATTTCAAGAAGGGTGGTGGATGGGATCCTTAGATGTGCACTCATTGTATACGATCATTAGACACGAACAAGGCAAGGAGGCAGTGAGCGATCTGTTAAAAAAAGAAGGTAGCCTTAAAGAAGAACAAATTGAATTTTTAATAAGAGGGATTGATTTTATATTAACACACAATTATTTTTATTATGAAGGTAACTTTTATCTACAGACCCAGGGCACGGCGATGGGCACCAGGTTCGCCCCCAGTTATGCCAATCTTTTTATGGCATTTTGGGAAGAATTGGTTATAGCCCCTCGACTGGGGACGGACCTGGTGCTCTGGAAAAGATATATAGACGACGTGTTTTTTATTTGGAAATCGGGCAAAAGTAGTTTGGAAGATTTTTTAACCAATATTAATGTGAACAATTTTAACCTCAAATTCACCCACACTATTAGTCAAGAAATTTTAGAATTTTTAGATTTAAAAATATATGTAGAAAATAGTTGTATTAAAAATTGTACATACATTAAACCTACCACTAGGAACAGTTACATCCTTTATAGCAGCTGTCATCTTCCAAATTGGTTGATGAATATCCCACAAGGACAGTTTCAACGAATCAAACGTAATTGTACTATGGAAGAACAATTCGAAAAAGAAGCAGCAGTGATGGTAGAAGCGTTTAAAGAAAAAGAATATCCAGAGACATTAATTAAAAGATCCTTAGACAAAGTAAGAGGAATGCAAAGGAAAGATTTTTTTGAGACTAAAAAAAAGGAAAATAAAGAAGAAACAATTGAACAAATTAGGATTTTATTACCGTTTAATAATGAATATAGAAAAATCCAAGGAATCATACGCAAACATTGGCACATATTAAAGAAAGAAAAAACTATAGGCGCCTTGATTCCATCAAAACCATGTATTACATTCACTAGAGCCCCCAACTTGGCCAATTTGGTAGCACCAACTATAAAAAAAGTAAAAAGAACTGAACCCTCCTTACAAAATTGGATACATATGGAGGGATTTTATAGGTGTGGGCAATGTAATAACTGCAAATTAACAACATTCCCTCGTAAAACAGGAGAAATAATTTCCTCTGTCAATCAATATAAACATGTCATAAAGGATTTTTTAACCTGCAGCTCCGAAAGTGTAATTTACATTATAGAATGTCCCTGTGGGAAGCAATATGTCGGTAGGACAAAAAGGACTTTGAAAAAACGTATATCTGAGCATGTGGCTAACATTAAAAAAGGATTGGAAACACATGTATTGTCCAAACACTTTAAAACGACACACAACCAAGATCCATCAGGGATAAAATATGCTGCAATAGATAAGGTGACTAAAGAATGGAGGGGAGGGGATCATATATGCAGGATGTCTAGGGTGGAAACACAGAGAATATATGAGCTAAACACTCTTGTGCCGGGAGGACTGAACTCAGAGTTCGAACTATTCGGATTCTTATGAGATGGGGGGGGGCCCGCGGCGGGGGTCGGGATCCTTCCCAGTGATTTTATTTCTGGGGGGGTCCGGTCCCCCGCGGCGGACCTCCACCGGTCATTCGGTCCCATTATCCGACACATTACGTATGCGCTCTGTGGATCCACAATACCATCCTTCAAATTTGACTATGTTATTAATAACACTTATTGTGTAATATCAGAAACAAATTGCCCCTACCTCCACAAAAAACTATTAATACACCAAATTAACAGATGTAAAGAAAAATTGAATTGGAGAAGATTTGAGAAAATTTTAAACAATAATAAAAATAAACAAAAAATGACACCTTAAGGATGTAAAGGAGGTTAACAAAAATAATGTATTTAGAAAGACACTATTCTTCTTGTCTGTGTTATTCTCTTATGAACTTTTAGACATATATTAAAAACAGTTTTTATTCCTATATAAATATTTTATAATAATTTTGATGTATATGTAAGTGGAACTTATTTGGTATATCCTGTCCAAAACCGCATGAATACCGCAGATGAGAGTGCGGTAAAAGGAAAATACCATACAGAACCGTACAGGATGTAATAAACTTGCGCAGACTTGGGAGTCTGTTCTATGCCAATTAAATATCTTTTAGCCAGCAAGTAGCACAGTAAGTGTGCCATAAAGTTCAAACATAAGAATATACATGTGAATAAAGGACTGATGGCGAAGATATATATTCTCTTGACAAATAGATGTTTTTCGGGGCCATACCAGGTTTTGAAAAAAGAAACCAACCCACCCAGCTGATGAGCGTCACCTAATCAGTAAAGACTTTATAAGGAGATTCAGAAGGGGGAGGCATTACCACTGAGGAAGGGGTAACAATAGACCCCGAAACGCGTTTGGTGCCAGGACCCCCGCTACATTTGGACGCCTAGGACTACGATACCGCTACTATTGGAACCTCTGCTGCTGCAACCACAGTCTTGACGCGCACTCTCTGGGAGCGGATTTTAACTTCTAAACACGCTCACCAGCACAATGAGTGCAGCGCGAGAAAAGGAGGCTGTGACAACATCTAAGCGCCGGCTCTTTCACCTACGGAGCGACGCTAGAGAAACAGCAGGGGAACCGCGGACTGTCGGAGAAATCCCTGATCCAAAAGACTTCCATAACAGGGGAGCTTAACGCAGGAGTTTAACAGTGAGTAATAGCGGGACGCCGCTCAATATAATCACTGCACCAATTTCTGATTGCGATAACTTGTTCTTGCGGATCTATATAAAGACATTCGTCCTAAGGACTCATACCTCAAGGAGTGATTTATACCCCGAATACCTAGAGGCCATTCATTTCATTTTAACAAATAGTTTTTTATTGGTACCAATAGGTGGAGGAACCTATTTTTATTATCATTCTTATCGTTAATATATGTATTTTTATGTTTAATGTATTGAAGTGTATATGATGTACTTTATTAAACTATTAGGTTCCATTAGTTAGAGAGTGCCCAGTATCTTTTTATTACTGTTACATCATGTTAGTGAAATGTTGCCTCCTGCTAACACGTTGCATATCAGGTGGTGGTGCAGTTAGCTGTGGCGTGTTGACAAAACTTTTCCACATCTCTGCCATGCTAACCCTGCCCTCAGAGGAGCTGGCCGTGACACAGCTGTCTTGGCGACATCTTGCTCCTCCTCTGCCTTGGCCTTGGGCTTCCACTTGTTCCCCTGTGACATTTGGGAATGCTCTCAGTAGCGCGTCTACCAACGTGCGCTTGTACTCGCGCATCTTCCTATCACGCTCCAGTGCAGGAAGTAAGGTGGGCACATTGTCTTTGTACCGTGGATCCAGCAGGGTGGCAACCCAGTAGTCCGCACACGTTAAAATGTGGGCAACTCTGCTGTCGTTGCACAGGCACTGCAGCATGTAGTCGCTCATGTGTGCCAGGCTGCCCAGGGGTAAGGACAAGCTGTCCTCTGTGGGAGGCGTATCGTCATCGTCCTGCCTTTCCCCCCAGCCACGCACCAGTGATGGGCCCGAGCTGCGTTGGGTGCCACCCCGCTGTGACCATGCTTCATCCTCATCCTCCTCCACCTCCTCCTCATCCTCGTCCTCCTCGTCCTCCAGTAGTGGGCCCTGGCTGGCCACATTTGTACCTGGCCTCTGCTGTTGCAAAAAACCTCCCTCTGAGTCACTTCGAAGAGACTGGCCTGAAAGTGCTAAAAATGACCCCTCTTCCTCCTCCTCCTCCTCCTGGGCCACCTCCTCTTCCATCATCGCACTAAGTGTTTTCTCAAGGAGACATAGAAGTGGTATTGTAACGCTGATAACGGCGTCATCGCCACTGGCCATGTTGGTGGAGTACTCGAAACAGCGCAACAGGGCACACAGGTCTCGCATGGAGGCCCAGTCATTGGTGGTGAAGTTGTGCTGTTCCGCAGTGCGACTGACCCGTGCGTGCTGCAGCTGAAACTCCACTATGGCCTGCTGCTGCTCGCACAGTCTGTCCAGCATGTGCAAGGTGGAGTTCCACCTGGTGGGCACGTCGCATATGAGGCGGTGAGCGGGAAGGCCGAAGTTACGCTGTAGCGCAGACAGGCGAGCAGCGGCAGGATGTGAACGCCGAAAGCGTGAACAGACGGCCCGCACTTTATGCAGCAGCTCTGACATGTCGGGGTAGTTGTGAATGAACTTCTGCACCACCAAATTCAGCACATGCGCCAGGCAAGGGTTGTGCGTCAAACCGGCTAGTCCCAGAGCTGCAACGAGATTTCGCCCATTATCGCACACCACCAGGCCGGGCTTGAGGCTCACCGGCAGCAACCACTCGTCGGTCTGTTGTTCTATACCACGCCACAACTCCTGTGCGGTGTGGGGCCTGTCCCCCAAACATATGAGTTTCAGAATGGCCTGCTGACGTTTACCCCGGGCTGTGCTGAAGTTGGTGGTGAAGGTGTGTGGCTGACTGGATGAGCAGGTGGAAGAAGAGGAGGAGGAAGCCGAGAAGGAGGAGGTGGCAACAGGAGGCAAAGAATGTTGCCCTGCGATCCTTGGCGGCGGAAGGACGTGCGCCAAACAGCTCTCCGCCTGGGGCCCAGCTGCCACTACATTTACCCAGTATGCAGTTAGGGAGATATAGCATCCCTGTCCGTGCTTACTGGTCCACGTATCTGTGGTTAGGTGGACCTTGCTACAGATGGCGTTGCG
This sequence comes from Bufo gargarizans, assembly GCF_014858855.1. Lineage (NCBI taxonomy): Eukaryota > Metazoa > Chordata > Amphibia > Anura > Bufonidae > Bufo > Bufo gargarizans. Next base: position 177,168,606 of record NC_058082.1, read on the forward strand.
CAGTGCACTCTTGATTTTATCGGATACTTGGTTGTGCAGGGAAGGCACGGCTCTCTTGGAGAAGTAGTGGCGGCTGGGAACAACATACTGTGGGACAGCAAGCGACATGAGCTGTTTGAAGCTGTGTGTGTCCACCAGCCTAAATGACAGCATTTCATAGGCCAGTAGTTTAGAAATGCTGGCATTCAGGGCCAGGGATCGAGGGTGGCTAGGTGGGAATTTACGCTTTCTCTCAAATGTTTGTGAGATGGAGAGCTGAACGCTGCCGTGTGACATGGTTGAGATGCTTGGTGACGGAGGTGGTGGTGGTGTTGGTGGTACATCCCCTGTTTGCTGGGCGGCAGGTGCCAACGTTCCTCCAGAGGCGGAGGAAGAGGCCGAGGCGGCAGCAGCAGAAGAGGCCGAGGCGGCAGCAGCAGAAGAGGCCGAGGCGGCAGCAGCAGAAGAGGTAGCAGGGGGAGCCTGAGTGACTTCCTTGTTTTTAAGGTGTTTACTCCACTGCAGTTCATGCTTTGCATGCAGGTGCCTGGTCATGCAGGTTGTGCTCAGGTACAGAACCTTAATGCCTCGCTTCAGGCTCTGATGGCACAGCGTGCAAACCACTCGGGTCTTGTCGTCAGCACATTGTTTGAAGAAGTGCCATGCCAGGGAACTCCTTGAAGCTGCCTTTGGGGTGCTCGGTCCCAGATGGCGGCGGTCTCTTGGCGGCGGGTGTTCTGCTTTTGCCCACTGCTCCCTCTTTTGCTACGCTCTTGGATTGGTCTCACCACTACCTCTTTCTCCGAACTGTGAAAGTCAGTGGCACAACCTTCATTCCATGTGGGGTCTAAGACCTCATCGTCCCCTGCATCGTCTTCCACCCAGTCTTGATCCCTGACCTCCTGTTCAGTCTGCACACTGCAGAAAGACGCAGCAGTTGGCACCTGTGTTTCGTCATCATCAGAGACTTGCTGAGGTGGTATTCCCATGTCCTCATCATCAGGAAACATAAGTGGTTGTGCGTCAGTGCATTCTATGTCTTCCACCGCTGGGGAAGGGCTAGGTAAATGCCCTTGGGAAACCCTGCCAGCAGAGTCTTCAAACAGCATAAGAGACTGCTGCATAACTTGAGGCTCAGACAGTTTCCCTGATATGCATGGGGGTGATGTGACAGACTGATGGGGTTGGTTTTCAGGCGCCATCTGTGCGCTTTCTGCAGAAGACTGGGTGGGAGATAATGTGAACGTGCTGGATCCACTGTCGGCCACCCAATTGACTAATGCCTGTAACTGCTCAGGCATTAACATCCTTAGAACGGCATTGGGCCCCACCATATATCGCTGTAAATTCTGGCGGCTACTGGGACCTGAGGTAGTTGGTACACTAGGACGTGTGGATGTGGCAGAACGGCCACGTCCTCTCCCAGCACCAGAGGGTCCACTAATACCACCACGACCATGTCCACGTCCGCGTCCCTTACTAGATGTTTTCCTCATTGTTATCGTTCACCACAACAACAAAAATATTATTTGGCCCAATGTATTGAATTCAAATTCAGGCCTTTTTTTACAGACACCTAACACTATCTGGCTATCTATTTAGGTACCGTATTACACTATTACAGGCACAGCAGTAACGACAGATTTAGCTGACTATGAATTTGAGGCCTAGTATTTAGGCGCTGGGTGACAGGTATACGTTTTACGGACAGAATTAGACTGGGATATGCACAGTAGCGTGTGTGTGAAGTTATTGGGAATGACCAGAAATTCACAGTAGAAAATACGTATACAATGTAGGAATATATATATATATATATATATATATATATATATAATATTATCCTACTTAAAACTTAACTTTTAGTCATTATTAATTAAAAATAAGTCCCACAAAAATAATGTGTATATTTATGATAACTGCATAGGTCAGATACTATGGACTTAAGTACAATGAGACACAGGGTAAATAAGCAATCTCAAGTGCTCAGATTTGGACCAGGGGTCCCACTCACGGTTTGATGATTTTTTCCTTTGTATGGAGATGAACCACAACAAAAGAGACGTAGTAGGAAGGTCCACAAAGGTCTTGGTAAAAAAGAGTTGAGATGAAACGATTTTTCTAGTGCAGGGTAGGAGAAGGCAGGGGCTGGGGAGATAAATATCCCTACCGGGCTATTAAGATTCTGCCTAAAAGCGGAGAGGTCTCCCGCCTAAATGCGGGAGAATCACCTCCAGAGGAGGCGACCCCACTTATCGATGGCTGTCCCTGTTGTCCTATCCCTAAAAAAATTGCTCCCAGTGTCTGTACAGCCAAAAATAAAGAGATTTAGAATTCCCAACGCGTTTCCTCCAATACAAATGTGACCGGATTCATCAGGGGAAAAGAAGATGTAGATATATAATAAAGATGTGGCACAATCGCCCTCAGCACAATGGCTCTCTACCGATAAATCCAACTGAATAATGCAGTCCAGAGATCTCTCTGCAACTGCGCCTCTATATATATGCTGATATGAATTGACTTAACAATAAACATTTGATGAAATAAATACCTCATGGTGTGAGTGAAGAGCGGCGTGCGTTCCACCATCGGCCGGGCAAACCGGAAGTGCGTCATGTCGCGTGCGCCGACCGCTGCTATTGGCCGGCGGTGGAACGCAGACCGGGGATGAACCGCATGGAAACCGGAAATATGTAATATGCACCGGAAATGACGCATACGGGACGGAAGTGACTGAAAAACGCTCTGGGCAGCCTAAAAACAGTGAGCAATTCAATAGCAGCAGTTCAATCATCCACAGCTGCAGATCGATCACTGGATTGAGTCTTTTGGAGGAGTTAATCAGCCTAATCTCGCCCTACTGTCGCAGCTGCAACCTCTCCCTACGCTAATCAGAGCAGAGTGACGGGCGGCGCTATGTGACTCCAGCTTAAATAGAGGCTGGGTCACATGGTGCTCTGGCCAATCACAGCCATGCCAATAGTAGGCATGGCTGTGACGGCCTCTTGGGGCAAGTAGTATGACGCTTGTTGATTGGCTGCTTTGCAGCCTTTCAAAAAGCGCCACGAAAGCGACGAACATCGAACCCGAACCCGGACTTTTACGAAAATGTCAGGGTTCGGGTCCGTGTCACGGACACCCTAAAATTCGGTACGAACCCGAACTATACAGTTCGGGTTCGCTCATCCCTACAGCTGAGTAATGATAACTCAAATTATTTTTTAGATGGACTCAAAGAGGAGTTGCCAATCATTATTATACCATGCTACAAGCAGTACAAGAACAAAGAAACAAATAAATGGATTACAGACCAATATGGTGGCTCCCTCCTTCCAATTCCATTTTGCCCCAAGGCTTCTTCCGGGGATTAATAACAGCAGTCCAACTTAACCCTTTTTATACATTTAAAACCTAAGATAGCCAATAGCCATATCTCTTTATATTAACCTACCCTAGTAATATGTGTGTGTCATGGTCTTACCTCCTTGCTGTTCTCCTTCGTTTGACATGTGCTGGCGGCCATCTTGGTTTCTGGGTTTCTTGTAGCCTCCCACCCTGCGGCTCCTCCTTCCCACTGGGAGGAGCTGGATGCCTAGCTCATATATATAGGAGGTCTGTGGCTTCAGTTCCTTGCTTGGTCCTCCTGTGCTCACATGCTTCTAAGACTGCTGCTGCTTCTGGTTCCTGATCCTGGCTTCGTCTGACTACCCTGCTGATTCCTGATCCTGGCTTCGTCTGACTACCCTGCTGGTTCCTGATCCTGGCTTCGTCTGACTACCCTTCTGGTTCCTGATCCCTGGTTTCGCAAGACCCTGCTTCGGTTTAGCCATCCGTTTGGACTTTTGCCTTACAGCTTTATTTTCAATAAAGCCTTCTTATTTCCACTCATCTCTTGTTGTACGTCTGGTTCATGGTTCCATGACATTAGGACCAAGCCATGAATTCTGACGGTACAGGGCCATCCTCGCTACCTATGCTGGTTGCCAGACTTGATCAGCAGGATCACCTGTTGGGTCGGTTCGCTGTGGCGTTGCAAACCCTGCTTGAACGCACGGCTCATTTAGCTTCCGTTGCCGATGGGTCGGTTGTCGCTCCTGGGCCCGCTCCTACTGCCGCTCCGGTTGTTGCGCCAGAGTCTACCCCGACACCTGTTGCTGCGCCTGCGGTGTTTCGGGGTATGACCGGTTCTGCCCCCCTTCCACAGCGCTTTGGGGGAGAGCCAACTCAGTGCCGAGGTTTCCTTAACCAGGTGGGCATTTACTTCGAGTTGCTGCCACATGCCTTTCCTACTGAGAGATCAAAGGTGGGCTTCTTGATCTTGCTGCTCTCGGACAAGGCCTTGGCCTGGGCCAGCCCTTTATGGGAGAACAACAATCCGGTGGTTGCCGAGTTTTCTGGTTTTGTTGCTTCTCTTCGGAAGGTATTCGATGTGCCGGCTCGTGCTGCCTCTGCTGCGAAGCTCCTTATGTCCATTAGACAGGGTTCACGATCCGTAGCTGAATACGCCATTGAGTTTCGTACCCTGGCAGCAGAGGTGGGCTGGAATAATGAGGCTCTGGTCGCTGCTTTCTCTCATGGTCTCTCGGATGCCTTGAAGGATGAGGTTGCAGCTAAGGACCTACCAGTGGAGCTCGAGTCTCTTATTTCTTTCCTGATTTTGATTGACACCAGACTCAGGGAGAGACCTTCCTTTAAGGAGAGCCTGCGGAGGCCTTCTAACAGATTGGCGCCTACGTTTGCTGTCCCATCCGTGCCTCCCTCTCCTCCCACGCCTCCTGGGGATGACTTGTCTGGGGGTGAACCCATGCAGCTGGGGTTTGCTCGCCTGTCCGAGAGGGAGAGGGTACTCCGGAGACGCGAGGGCCGATGCATGTACTGTGGTCTCGGTGGGCATTTTCGGTTGGCATGCCCGAACCGTCCGGGAAACGCTCGCACCTGAGATCCTGTCGGGGGCAGATCTTGGGTGGAGTCTCCTCGTCCCCGGTTTCCCGTGTTGACAAACCACTGATTACTGTTGTCCTCTCCTGGGTCGGGGGCTCGGTGACGACCCAGGCGTTGGTGGACTCTGGTGCTGGTGGTTTGTTCATTGATAGTGTGTTCGCTGCCGCCAATTCCATTCCTCTGCAGCCTCGAGGTTCCCCACTGGCTCTTGAGGCGATAGACGGCAGACCCCTTCTGCCGCCACACGTGACTCATGAGACCCTTCCAGTGGGGATGGCCATTGGTGCCGTTCACAGAGAGTCGGTCTGTCTCCAGGTTATTTCGTCTCCACACTACTCGGTGGTCTTGGGGTACCCCTGGCTCCAGAAGCATAATCCGACTTTCGATTGGAAATCGGCCGAGATCCTCTCGTGGTCACCGCAGTGTGGGGCTAGTTGCATCCATGGGCCTGTCAAGTTGCTGTGTACTTCCTCGGACTCTCTGTTGCCTCCTGAATACGAGGAGTACCGGGATGTATTCGATAAGGTGCGTGCGGTTGCCCTACCTCCGCACCGCCCATACGATTGTGCCATAGAGTTACAATCTGGTGCCGTTCCGCCTCGTGGCAAAGTCTATCCACTGTCGGTAGCGGAGAATGAGGCCATGGAGGAGTACGTGAGGGAGGCGCTTTCACGCGGACACATTCGCAAATCCTCGTCCCCGGCAGGGGCTGGATTTTTCTTTGTGAAAAAGAAGGGCGGTGAGTTGAGGCCTTGCATCGATTACAGGGGTCTCAATCGCATCACGATCAAGAACGCTTACCCGATACCCTTGATTTCCGAGCTGTTCGATCGCCTCAAAGGGGCCACGGTCTTTACCAAACTCGACCTGAGGGCGGCATATAACCTGGTAAGGATCAAGGCGGGCGATGAGTGGAAGACCGCGTTTAACACCAGGACCGGTCATTATGAATCCTTGGTTATGCCCTTTGGGTTGTGCAATGCGCCCGCAGTCTTCCAGGAATTCATCAACGATGTTTTCTGTGACCTGTTGCAGCAGTGTGTGGTGGTCTATTTGGATGACATCTTGGTATATTCTGAATCCATGGAGGCCCACATTCTGGATGTCAGACGAGTGTTGCAACGGTTACGAGAGAACAAGCTGTTCGGTAAGCTTGAGAAATGCAAATTTCACCGATCCCAGGTAACCTTCTTAGGTTACATCATTTCCGCTGAGGGGTTCTCCATGGATCCTGAGAAGGTTTCGGCTGTCTTACAGTGGCCCCAGCCCAGTGGTCTTCGTGCCCTGCAGCGCTTTTTGGGCTTCGCCAATTATTATCGGAAGTTCATCAGGGACTTTTCCATGCTAGCCAAGCCTCTCACGGATCTGACCAGGAAGGGCAGTAATCCCCAGGTCTGGCCGCCCGAGGCCATCCGAGCTTTTGAGGCTCTAAAGTCCGCCTTTGTGTCGGCTCCGATTCTGTCGCATCCCAACCCTGGGTTGCCGTTTGTCCTCGAGGTGGACGCGTCTGAGACGGGAGTAGGCGCCCTCCTGTCTCAGCGTAGAACACCAGAGGGTCCTCTGCTTCCTTGTGGGTTTTACTCCCGGAAACTGTCTTCCGCGGAGTGCAACTACCAGATTGGTGACAGGGAGTTATTGGCCATCGTGCAGGCCCTTAAAGAATGGAGGCACTTGCTCGAGGGCTCGGTGGTTCCGGTTCTCATCCTGACGGACCACAAGAATCTGACCTACCTCTCTGAGGCCAAGAGATTGACACCACGTCAGGCCAGATGGGCTCTGTTCTTGTCACGTTTTAATTACGTGGTCTCCTACCTACCCGGTTCCAAGAACATCAGAGCGGATGCCTTATCACGGCAGTACTCCGAGCTGTCCAGGGAGGAGTCGATTCCGACTTCGGTCATACCTCCGAATCAGATCCTGGCCGCCATTCGCACCAGCCTGACCTCTCCCCTGGGTGAGCAGATTTTGGCGGCTCAATCTGGTGCTCCCTCTGGGAGACCCAACGGCAGATGTTTTGTGCCTGAGGAGTTGCGCACTCGGTTGTTGCGAACCTACCATAACTCCAAGGCCGCGGGGCATCCTGGAAAGAATCAGCTGTCCTGGGCTGTTTCACGTCTGTTCTGGTGGCCTTCTCTACGTTCCGACATCGCCGCATATGTAGCGGCATGCTCCGTTTGTGCCCAGAGTAAGTCCCCTCGGCACCTTCCGTTGGGCCTTTTGCAACCCATAGCCACCGGGGAGCGTCCATGGTCACACCTGGGGATGGATTTCATTGTGGACCTCCCTGCATCCTGAGGCCATACGGTCATTCTCATGATAGTGGATCGGTTTTCCAAAATGTGCCACTGTGTTCCTCTCAAGAAGTTACCCTCTGCACAAGAGTTGGCCTCGATTTTTGCCAGGGAGGTCTTCCGGTTGCACGGTTTGCCCAAGGAGATTGTGTTGGATCGGGGGAGTCAGTTTGTGTCCAGGTTCTGGCGCGCCTTTTGCTCCCAGTTGGGGATTCATCTCTCTTTCTCCTCGGCCTACCACCCTCAGTCCAATGGGGCCGCAGAACGATCCAATCAGGCCTTGGAGCAATTCCTTCGTTGCTATGTCTCCGATCACCAAGACAATTGGGTTGACCTCCTGCCTTGGGCTGAGTTTGCCAGGAACACGGCGGTGAACTCTTCCTCTGGGACGTCTCCCTTCATGGCCAATTATGGGTTCCAACCTGCCGTGTTACCGGAGGTATTCTCTCCCCAGGATATTCCGGCTGTGGAGGATCACCTTTCCGTCCTACGTGCTTCTTGGGTACAGATCCAGAGGTCCCTTGAGGTCTCTGCGCAGCGCCAGAGACTCCAGGCTGATCGCAGACGAGCGCCCGCTCCTTCCTACCAGGTCGGAGACCGCGTATGGTTGTCCACCCGCAACCTCAACCTTCGAGTGCCCACTCCCAAGCTGGCGCCTCGCTTTGTTGGTCCCTTCCGAGTGCTTCGCAGGGTAAACCCGGTAGCCTATGCCCTTGCGCTTCCTCCTGGCATGCGGATCTCCAACGTGTTTCATGTCTCCCTGTTGAAGCCACTGGTGTGTAATCGTTTCACTTCCTCGATTCCTCGGCCTCGTCCAGTCCAAGTGGGCAATCGTGAGGAGTATGAGGTGAGCAATATCCTGGACTCACGCCTGGTCCGCGGCCGGGTGCAGTTTTTGGTCCATTGGCGTGGTTATGGTCCAGAGGAGCGTTCCTGGGTTCCCTCCGCAGATGTCCATGCTCCTGCCTTGCTCCGAGCCTTCCACGCACGCTTCCCTCAGAAACCGTTCCTTACTCCGCGGAGGAGGGGCCCTTGAGGGGGAGGTACTGTCATGGTCTTACCTCCTTGCTGTTCTCCTTCGTTTGACATGTGCTGGCGGCCATCTTGGTTTCTGGGTTTCTTGTAGCCTCCCACCCTGCGGCTCCTCCTTCCCACTGGGAGGAGCTGGATGCCTAGCTCATATATATAGGAGGTCTGTGGCTTCAGTTCCTTGCTTGGTCCTCCTGTGCTCACATGCTTCTAAGACTGCTGCTGCTTCTGGTTCCTGATCCTGGCTTCGTCTGACTACCCTGCTGATTCCTGATCCTGGCTTCGTCTGACTACCCTGCTGGTTCCTGATCCTGGCTTCGTCTGACTACCCTTCTGGTTCCTGATCCCTGGTTTCGCAAGACCCTGCTTCGGTTTAGCCATCCGTTTGGACTTTTGCCTTACAGCTTTATTTTCAATAAAGCCTTCTTATTTCCACTCATCTCTTGTTGTACGTCTGGTTCATGGTTCCATGACAGTGTGGTGATAGCATGAAGGCTACGTTGCATCTGAAAGCCAGATATGAGAGACACACAAGCCGGATCTCATCGGGGCATGTGTGTCGGGTCCTGAACGAGGCCTTAGACGCACATCACCATGTACTGATCCAAGCTTGATTGGAAATACCAATATGGTTGTGCCTCCCACAGTAATAGTGCTCCCCAAAGTCCAACCAATAGTAAGAATTATCTTCCAAAGTGCACTTAGTAGCAATAGTGCCACTGCAGTGCCCCAACAATAATGTTCCCACTGTGCCCCACACCTAGTAATACTGCCATATTGCCCATTATAGTAATCATGTTCCACATAGTCTCCCAGTAGTGATTGGGGGACAAAATGTTTACACTATTAGTGTCAGGGGCACTATTCTATTCAGGGCAGTGTGTGCCAATAACTATTGAAGGGGGCACTATCTGTGTGGTACTAGTATTGTCAGGTATACAGTTTATGCAGTATAGTATTGGGTAGCACAGCAAGCACAGTATTGGAGGCACTATCTCTGTGGTACAAGTGTCACCTGGGGGTTTATCTGTATCTGCAGTATACTATTGATAACCACAGCAGGCAATGTATTGAAGGTGGCAGGATGAGTTGTTCAGATGGTGAGATGATGATGGAAATGTAGGAACCTATGTCTTTTTGTCAAACTGCGGAGATGAGAAATGAGTTAAAAATCATCATGGCAGTCTGGTCTGAAAGGAAAAGAAAGGGAACATCTACATCAGAGGAGACATCACTGGATGTAAGAGGTATGTGGCACTGTATTCTGGATAGCACTGAATATAATGTGTATGCAAATATGTTTTTAGTACTAGGTATAAATGTGTATAAAATGTATATGGAGTAGGTAAATCTACTGTAAGTATAGCCTATGTGTAATTTATATACTGTATGGTGTATCATATATGGGTGTATATTGTACATGTGATTATGTTAGTGTAGTGTTTATATAGTCTGTTTAGATTTGCATACCATCTCAGATCTGTCATAACTACTGTGTGGGAGGCACAATGGAGACTAGGTAGGATTGGAACATGTACAGATCCACATTGGGAGGATTTAGAGGTTTGGGCCAGCTCTTTAATTAAAAATGTATGTGTACCATATACTGTATATGGTGTATTTATGTTGCATATATATGGTGTATGTATATGTAAACATGTGTCTTGATGCTGCGTATCTGCCATTGAGTAGGGGACCTGTTATTAAAAATTTGAATTCCACCCCTGGGTACAACTACATACCTTATGGGATTAAAAGGGTGAGGAACAAGAAAAAAACTGACATGGATAAATAGAAATGTAAAAGGAGCAATAAATGACAAAAAGGAAACATTTAAATTGCTAAAATAGGAAGGTAGCAACCACTTAAACTATAAGAAAATAAAATAGAATATGTAACAGACAGATAAAAAAGCCAAGCTGGAGAAAGACTCATTGTCTTTGAGTAAAATTAACCCTTGAGTAAAACTCATTGAGTAAAATTAACTCTAAAATGTTATTCAAATATATTAAAGGTAAAAAGTTTAAAATAAAAAGGGTTGGCGTTTTTTTAAAGTGATAATGGAATAGTTAAAGAGTGTGATAAGGAGAAAGCAAATATATAAAATATTTTTAATATCTGTATTCACCACGGAAAATTAACTGTCAGGTGAAATTCAGAGTATAAATTCCCCATTAAAAGTGGCTTGTCTGACTCAGGAAGATGGGCAAAGGCAGATTAAAATAGACAAATCACCCGGTCCAGATGGCATAACCCCCGTCACATAACAGAATTAAGTAATGTCATAGACAGACCCATATCTCTGATATTTAAAGACTCTAGAATGACAGGGATTATTCCACAGTATTGGCACTTAGAAAACGTGGTGACAATATAAAAAAAAGGGGGCAAAAACAGAGCCTGGAAACTATAGCCCAGTAAGGCTAACATCTGATGTTAACAAACTGTTTGTTTTCTAAGAGATGCTATCTTGGAGTATCTCAATGAAAATTATAATATAACACCGTTAGAGATTAGCAAACTTTTGAAAAATTTGATTCGGCAACTTCTCCAAAGTTAGCCAAGAAATTTAATTGGTTCTGAATAGTGATGATTGAGCATGCTTGGCCGAACGCCTGTTGGGCTCGAGCATTTCGATGCTTGGCACATGGCGGTACTCGGCCGAGTATCGCATGTGTTCAAGAGCCATGCTCAAGTCTCTTCCCAGCACGTTTCTTGTCTACCACTCAGCCAATAAACGTGCAGGTAAGTACTGCCCTCACTGTAATGCCAGTAGCCATGTTGGCTACTGGCATTACAGTGATTGGCTAACCGGAACGTGTCATCAGGTGGTATATAGCACCCGATGATGCATGTTCAGCTCATTCGTAGTCAGATAGAGCTGAGTGTAGGGAGTGTAATTAAATTTTTTTGTGCAAAAACGTTTCATAGACCCAAAAGTCCTTGTAAGGACTATTGTGTGTGACAGCAGCAATATATTGTTGTAGCACAACCTGTGCTAAATTACTCAGTGTTAGGGAGAACTGTGCATAGGAATGGACAGACAGTGTAGGGAGTATAATAGAAAGATTTCATATTCTTATACAAAAAACTTTTCAGAGACCCAAAAGTCCTTTTAAGGACAATTGTGTGTGTCAGCAGCTATATATATTTTTAGAGCATCCTGCAATAAATACTGTGTAATAGGCCAGTGTGGACAGTTAAATTATCTGTGCCACATCTCCTGTTTAAAGTGTGTGCATCCCTAAAATATCAGTGACATCCAGTGGTTTTTTTACCGTAGGCGGTATCCGCTGCGGACATTTAAATTTTCCGCACCACATCTCCTGTTTAAAGTGTGTGCATCCCTAAAATATCAGTGAGATCCAGTGTACTATTTTCCATAGACACAGTGAACAGTGACATTACCTGTGGTACCTGTCCTGTATAACATTTCCTAATCACAAATACCTTTGTAAAAAAAATAATTGTGCATACACTTCCAAATCTTACGCTACTGTACGTGTCACATACTTTCGAGCATATAGCACATTTAAAATGAAGAAGGCTGAGCATTAAGGGACGGGAAATTGGACGTGATGCTGATGGTGCACGCAGAGGTTGTGGCCCTGGGCGCGGAGAAACTGTGCCTGCTGCCGGAGCACAAGAAAAATAATCATCCACGATACCTAACTTCATGTCCAGTCTTGAAGTCATAACAGTGCGACCAGGTGGTCGGTTGGATTGCAGCAGATAATGTTTCCAGTCAGTTAAGCGCCACCCTTTCTTCCACCAAGTCCAGTCTCAGTAGCCAAGAGTCTGGTCAACACAATCCTCACCCTGATCCTCCTTCCTCCCATCATGTACAGTCTGGCCAAACAAGTGATCCCACACTCGGATATACCAAGGACCTCTTTCCATTGCCATTAATTGATTTGGCCCTCTCGCCAAGCACGCTTGAAGAGGGAAGATCTTGTGCCCTGATTCCCAACCCCTTGAGCATTCACAGTCACAAGAACATGACGGTGGGGACCGGCAATTCGTGTTTAATGAGGTGGATGATGATGAGACACAGTTGCCAATGAGTCAACCGCAATTACTGTCTCAAGAAGTTGGTGAAGAGGATGAGACACGGTTGTCAATCACTGAGGTTGTGGTTAGGTCAACAAATCAGGAGGATGTTCAGAGTGAGGAAGTTGAAGAGGAGGTGGTGGACAATGTGGTTACTAACCCAACCTGAGAAGGTGGAAAGCCGAGCGAGGGCAACAGGCTGGAAGAGGCAGTGGGGTGCCAAAACAGAGAAGGCGAGCCACACCAAACAGGCCCGCAACTGTTCCATGGAGCACCCCCTTTCGGATATCTCCCTTGCCAAGGGGTAGATGTTCTGCAGTATGGTGCTTTTTGAAGGGAAATGCAGACAACAAAAGAATAGTAGTGTGCAACCTGTGTCATACAAAAATGAGCCATGCGTGAACAATAGCAACCTCACCATCACCAGCATGATCCGCCACTTGGCATCCAAGCACTGTAATAAGTGAGACGAATTCCTGGGTCCATAATCTGTGTCTGCGGGTCACACCACTGCCTCTTCTTCCCCTATGTTGCATGCTGGCCAATCCCCTGTCAAAAGCTCAGGCCCGGATGCCTTCACCCTGCACCTGGACCTTCGCAAACACCTTTAGAGACCACATCCACTTATGTGTCCCAGTGCAGTGTCCAAATGTCCTTACCTCATGCCTTTGAACACAAGTGCAAATACTCAGCCACCCACCCACAGGCCATAGCACTAAATGTGCAGCTTTCCAAAATACTGCCCATGGAAATTTTGCCATTTTGGCTTGTGGACACTGAGGCCTTTTGCAGCCTGATATCAGTGGCTGTACCGCATTACGCAGACCCCAGCCTCCACTATTTTTCAATGTATACCATGCCTACCTTACACTAACATGTGTCCTGTAACATCACACGTGCCCTGACCAACAGAGTTACTGGAAAGGTCCACTTAACAACAGACACATGTGCACTTGGCCAGGGACGCTACATTTCCCTGATGGCACCCTGGTTAAATATCACCGCCTCCTCCACTTTCGTCTCCGATTTATCCGCGTGCAGCACCAGTCAGTCATCAGTCGGTAACTGGAAGCAGTGTAGCACTGCAGTGGGGAAATGGCAACAGGCTGTGCTGAAGCTGATTTGCTTAGGAGAATAACAGAACACCGCCAAAGAGCTGTGGCAGGGGATAAGAGACCAGAATGAGCTGTGGCTCTCGCCACCTAACCTACAACGGACAATGAAGAGGAGGAGCAGGAGACGGTTGCCTTCGCTACAGAGGGTAGTACCCATGGAAGTTTAATTCCATCTGTTCTGCGTGGGTGGGCAGAAAAGGAGGAAGAGGATGAGGAGATGAGAGTGAACTTTCTGATGACTACAGCAAAGTCTTGCCTATTTTTACTCTGGCACACATGGCTGACTTCATGTTAGACTGCCTTTCCTGCGATCCGCGAGTTAAACGCATTTTATACAACACGGATTACTGGTTGTTCACCATTCTTGACTTCTCCGCTACAAAGAAATCTTCTCATCTCACATTCACCTGGTGAAGAGGACGAGCAAAATGGTTAGAAGATCCTTGTTGAAAAATTGCTCCAAAACTCTGGCGGCAGAGTCTGTAGTTCCTTGGCCAACCGAGGAGGGGAGACAAGAGGAACACACAGCAGTTCCAACAGAGGCAGGGCAACACTCTCCAAAGCCTGGGACACTTTCATGACAGCCCGCCAGCACCCCTACATTGATGCGAGGCCTAGTTTCACAAGGAGGAAAACATTTTGAAAGATGGTGAGGGAGTACATAGTAGTCCGTGTCAGCGTCATCAATGATTCCTCAGTGCATTACAACTACTGGGTGTCCAAGTTGGACACGTGGCACAAACTGATGCTCTATGCCTTGGAGGTTCTGGCCTGCACACCAGCGTTATTTCTGAGTGGGTATTTAGTGCTGCTGGTGGCATTTTAACAGCTAAGCGTATCTGCCTGTCAACTGAAAATGCTGACAGGTTGACTCTCATAAAAATCAACAAGACCTGGATTGACCATGACTTCTCGACTCCACCAGAGAAAAGCTGATGAACATAAAGACACTGTAAATGTGTTGTTCAAAATGTACTGAATACACTGTATTCCCATGCAACCCTTCCACCACAAACAAGGGTATATGGCTGATTCTCCTTCTCCTTTCCCATCATATCAACACATGCTTATTTGTCGCATATAATGCCCTTACATATATGCCCTTTGCATATAATTTTTACTGGGTCAGTTCAGCTGCAGGCCTATGCATATAATTTTTTAAGGGGTCAGCTCACCAGCAGGCCCTGGTAAATCATTTTTAAAAGGGTCAGCTCACCTGCAGGCCCTGACATATAATGTTTTACAGGGTCAGCTCACCAGCAGGCCCTCGCATAGAATTTTTTTGAGTGTCAGCTCAACAGGCCCTCGCATATAATGTTTTCCAGGGTCAGCTTACCAGCAGGCCCGTGCATATAATTTTTTAGAGGGTCAGCTCACCAGCAGGCCCTCACATATAATGTTTTACAGGGTCAGCTCACCTGCAGGCCCTCAACTACAACTTTTTACAGGGTCAGCTCTCCAGCAGGCCTTCACATATATTTTTTTAGAGGGTCAGTTCACCAGCAGGCCCTTGCCTATGTTTTAAGGGATCAGCTCACCAGCAGTCCCTCGCATATAATTTTTTGGAGGGTCAGCTCACCAGCATGCCCTTGCATATAATGTTTTACAAGGTCAGCTCACCAGCAGGCCTTTACCTACAATCTTTTACAGGGGTTAACTGCCGCTGATCCCAGCTCCCTGTCAGAGGCAGGGTGCCGGCTATGCGATTCTGCTGCCGGCACCTGCCTCCTGTATTAAAAGTTAAAGACAACCTGGGTCCGGACTAAGTTAAGTGGCAGGCTACATAGAGCGGCACCCAGGGATCTCCCTGCACTTACTATTATTCCTGGGCGCCGCTCCGATCGTGCCCCAGTAACAGTATCCTTCTTCATATGCTAATTAGTATGGAGCGATGGGGCGGAGACATCAGCTACTCTCCTGGGCGATCCTTCTCCCTGCTGTAGCGCTGTCCAATCGCAGCGCAGAACATCACAGCCAGGGAGAAGGAAGGCCCAGGGGAGTAGCTGATGTCTCCTCCCCATCGCTCCGATACTAGTATCTAGCATACGGAGCAGGAGACTGTAACTGGGGCACAGCAGGCGAACGGAGCGGTGCCCAGGAATAATAGTAAGTGCAGGGAGATCCCTGGGCACCACTCTATGTAGCCTGCTACTTAATTAAGTCTGGAGCCATAAAAAGGTCATCCTATCATTGGTGGCACAGTGCACCTGCCCCTCCTCCGCCCCTCTCTCCTCATTGGTGGCAGCGGCACAGGGGGGAGGGAGAGACTGCTTCATTCTCCCCTGTGCTGCTGAGGGAACATGAGCGCACTCACAGAAGCACGCTCATGTCCTGTGATACTGCACTGCACAGCAGCGCAGCCCAGTATGGAAAAAATTCAAATCCCAGTATCGTATCGATACCGGGACAAAAGTATTGATTGGGTATCAAAATTTCGATACATGCAACAACCCTAGTCAGCTCACCTGAAGGCCCTCACATATAATATTTTAGAGGGTCAACTCACCTGCAGGCCCTCACCTACAACCTTTTAGAGGATCATCTCACCTGCAGGCCCGCACCTAAAATCTTTTACAGGGTCAGCTCACCAGCAGGCCCTCACATATAATTTTTTAGAGGGTCAGCTCACCAGCAGGCCCTTGCATATAATGTTTTACAGGGTCAGCTCACCAGCAATCCCACACATATAATTTCTTAGAGGGTCAGCTCACCAGCAGGCCCTCGCATATAATGTTTCACAAGGTCAGTTCACCAGCAGGCCTTCACCTACAACCTTTTACAGGGTCAGCTTACCTGAAGGCCCTCACATATAATGTTTTAGAGGGTCAGCTCACTTGAAGGCCTTCACCTACAATCTTTTACAGGGTCACCTCACCTGAAAGCCCTTGCATATAATGTTTTAGAGGGTCAGCTCACCTGCAGGCCCTCAACTACAACGTTTTAGAGGGTCAGCTCACCAGCAGGCCCTCGCATATAATTTTTTAGAGGGTCAGCTCACCAGCAGGCCCTCGCATATAATGTTTTACAGAGTCAGCTCACCAGCAGGCCCTCGCATATAATTTTGTAGAGGGTCAGCTCACCATCAGGCCCTCGCATATAATGTTTTAGAGGGTCAGCTCACTAGCAGATCTATTGCTCTAACTTTAACTTCGTCTTTTATGCTAAGTTGAAATCGCAATTCGATTAATTCAAGTTATAATAATCGAATTGCGATTTCAACTTTTTACGTATATTCTTAATGCTCTAACTTCGTCTTTTAGAATATTCGTAATATTCTAAAAGACAAAGTTAGAGCAATAAAACAAATATTCTAGTTAGAGCAATATTGAGAATATTCGTAAAATACACAGATAGATTGTAATTTAGCTAATATACTAATATAGTAATTTTTTTTAATAGTGTACATATTTTACAAAACTTAAGTTCATAAGAGGCAACAAAAATTTGAGAAAAAAAAGGATTATAGCACTATATTAGCTAAATTACAATCTATATGTGTATTTTATGAAAATTCGTAGTATTGTTCTAACTTCGTCTTTTAGAATATTACGCATATCCTAAAAGACGAAGTTAGAGCAATATTAAGAATATTCGTAAAATACACATATTAGCCTAGCCATAGTCAATTAGTCATAGGAACGTTGCCTAAGGGGGAAAAAAAAAAAAATCGCAATACGCGATTAATTAAATCGCATATTATTCGCAATAATTGTAATAATTACGAATATTCGATTTTGACGAATATAACACGAATATTCAATCGAATATTTGCGAAATATCGCGAAATCGAATATGGCACCTCCCGCTCATCACTACAGATCTTCACCTTCAATCTTTTACAGGGCCAGCTCACCTGCAGGCCCTCACCTACAACCTTTTAGAGGGTCAGCTTACCAGCAGGCCTGCACCTAAAAATTTTTACAGGGTCAGCTTACCAGCAGGCCTGCAACTAAAATCTTTTACATGGTCATATCACCTGAAGGCCTTTGCATATAATAATTTAGAGGGTCAACTCACCTGCAGGCCCTCACCTACAACCTTTAAGAGGGTTAGCTCACCTGAAGGACCTCGCTTATAATGTTTTAAAGGGTCATGCCCCCCTGCAACCTTTTAGAGGGTCAGCTCACCATCAGGCCCACACCTAAAATCTTTTACAGGTTCTGCTTACCAGCAGGCCCACACCCAAAATCTTTTACAGGGTCAGCTCACCAGCAGGCCCGCACCTAAAATCTTTTACAGGGTCAGCTCATTAGCAGGCCCTCGCATATACATTTTTTACTGGGTCAGCTCACCAACAGGCCCTCGCATAAAATGTTTGACAGGGTCAGCTCACCAACAGGCCTTCACCTACAATCTTTTACAGGGTGAGCTCACCAGCAGGCCCGTACCTAAAATCTTTTAGAGGGTAAGATCACCTGTAGGCCCTCACCTAATTATACCTAATAGGTCATTTGCATGCATGCTGCCTTGCTTGGACGTGGTAGCCTTAGCTGTTTCTCAGGCTTTCTCTCTGGAATCAAACCATGATTCCCCCGTTACCCATGGTCTACATTGTGTGGGCTGAAAATAACATTGTAAGTTGATAGGGCTTACATCCAAATGGATCATCACCATCACGGGGACGTGCGATCGGCCCCAGTAGATCTAGAATCACCAAAGCGGCAGCAGGCCCTCGCACATAATGTTTTAGATGGTCAGCTCAGCTGGCCCTTGCTCCAAATGTTTTTGAGGGTCACCAGCAGGCCATCAATGATAATTTTTCAAGGGTGTGTATGATGCCCTCCTTTATGTGTAACAAAGGGTGTATTGTAGTGCATACCCCTTGTAATTTTTGGCAGCCCTTTCACTTAGTGCATAGGCTTTATGAGTGTAGGAGTCCCACTACCTGAACAATTGTACCACAATTGTACCACAATGTGAATGAGGCCCACCTTTATGTGATATACAGATTGGATCGGAGTACCTCTTTCTTGTACTTTTTGGCAGCACTTGCACTTTATATACAAGTAAATATACTGGGAAGAATGTTTCCTAACAATTCTTCCTCTAATATCAATTTTATCTTCAGTTTTGTGTGTATTATTGTCAGTCTGTAAAAGTGGCGTACTACTCGGACAACATTGTTCCCAGCAGCGACTTGGGAGTCCAAGATGCATCCAGACATCCTCCTCATGCTGTTCCCTGTTTCCATCAATTTCTGACCTTTTCCTACAAACCAGGCACCCTCCCCTCTTCAGAGCAGGGGTGCCTGGTTTAATGCTCGGGTTCTCCAATTGACTTCTATTATACTCGGGTGCTTGTTAGAGCACCCAAGCATCCCGATGTGTTTGGCCCGAGCCCCCGAGCACTATGGTGGTCAATCAACACTAGTTCTGAATAAATTAATCACAAATCGCTATAAATCAGGTAAACACGTACATCACCGTGGCTTAGAGAATGTATGGACTGGGCAACTGCAGTGAGACTGCTCCATAAGCACCTGGCTGCAATGATGGGGAATGGCGATCCTGCTGAAACCTGTCATTTAACTCTGCCTTCCAAATGAAATTGGTGGCGAATAAAAAAAATAATCTGAAATTCAGATTGGTGTTAGTTCATTTGACTTTAATTCACGCAACATAAGCCGTAACAGAAAAAAAGGAAAACTACACGATTCAATGTCTTTTAGCAACCTTTTCCCAAACAATTTATAACAGTGATCGAAAAGTCGTACATACCACAAAAATGGCACTACTAAAAACTACAGTTTGTCCCAAAAACAAGCCCTCATACAGCTCTGTAGACTGAAATTCAAACAAGTGTGGGGACAGAGTGGGGACTGTGGCAGCAGCAGTGGCATACAGCACAAGATAGTGGTAGATCACAGTAACATATCAGTAGGACACAAAGCCCCATGTAGGCCTGAAGTAATGGCTCATGTTGCTGAATTTTCCATTGTGGCAGTACACTACAGTATGATAATTAGTGGCAGAATGATCTATTCTATTGCATCAGGCATGCTCATGATGAACTCGGCCAGTTGTGGCTACACTTCAAGTTTGCATGCCCAGTAGTCCAGGGGATCTTAAATCATGGTTAACAGGATTCAGTCCAAGTATGCCACCACCTGCTGGTTGAGGTTCTTCTACATGTCCCACTGCTGCTGGGTGGTTTCTTCAGAAGGCAGCTGAGGAAAACTGTTCATCAGAGACTCCAGACTTAACTGGCTGCTTATGGAGCTGGTGCTGCTCCTTTCCCCCCAATCATGGCAGTGCAGTGTGAGCACAGAGGGTCCCCCGATCAGACCTTCCTGAGGATGAGCATGAGGACACAGCATGTCTCTATTAGTAGTATATCTTTGCCTCCCTCTCAGAAAATTTAAAAAATGCTCCCATATTTGACTGGTAGTGAGGGTATAACAATGTGGATAACAAGTAGTCATCCCTCTGCCGAATCCTGACAATACGACTGTCACTATGCAAACAAAAAAGCATGCATCTGATCATTTGCACAAGGGACTCGGAGGGCTTCTTTGTCTCCAGCTCCTCTGCATACTTCCACGATCTGTCGGGGTCATATGCGTCTTCTTTTTCGTAAATCCTCCATCTCCTCATGCTCCTCCTGCTCCTGTACTGTTGATTGGGCAGATAACTCACCTAGTTGTGTAATAAATTACTGGCTGTTTGTTCTTCATCTTGTCTTTATTCTCCTCCTCTGCCAGTTCATCCTCCTTGGGACTCAGGTGGCTGTGAGATATAGGTGCCATATCTTCTGTCCCCTCTCTCGCCAATAAGATTTCTTAGCATCACCTCCAGAATGTGAAGGAGTGGAATGATATCATTCATCCCGTAGTTTGGCCAACTGACAAATAAAGTGACCCCAAAGGACCTGAGCAAATGGCTCGTGTCACGCATGAGCTGCCATTGGCTAACATGGAGTTTACACCAAAGAGTAAACTTATCTGTCTGCATCATCAAGAAATCATTGACTGCCTTCCTCTGCTCGTACAGGCAGTCTAACATATGTAGTGTGGAGGGTAGAAACGTTGCATATCAGGCAATGTTGGGGAAGAGCATTTTGCCTTTCCAGCTCAAGAAGATGTTTTGCATGTTAAAAGTGACTGAAATACATGCCGTTTCTTAGACATTTTTAATAGCTCTTGCAGTTCAGTGGAAGATTTGAGGAAACGAGTGACAATGAGATTGAAGACGCGTGCCATGCAGGGCCCATTGGTCAGCCTGACACAGAGCAGACAAAATGTTTTTTCCATTATCATTAATCATGGTTCCTATCTCCAGTTGGTGAGGACATAGCTAGTGTTCAACATCTTTATTGATGACATAGAGCAGTTCCTCTCCTGTGTGGGTCAGTTCGACCAGGCTGATGAGGAGCAGATCTGCATGACAACACATAGCTTTGCATAGGTGATGTGGTGAAGCACAAAAGTCTGTAAGAGAACAGGATTGCGTCTTTGCGGCGGTCCTGTTTCTCTGGGTGGACGCGCCAGTGCAAAATTTAAAAGACAAGTTCGTCATCAACCTGCCAGCCAATGATCGCGGCTGGCAGGTTGTTGATTTTCAAAAAAACGAATCAGCAGCCAGATAACACATCATATTTAGTGAATATATTGTGTTATATGGCTGCTGTTCTCCTCTGCTCCTTCTTTTGGTCGGTTGGTTCCAGCAGAGGAGCAGAGGAGCACACATCACTGTGAGTACCCACCAACACCACACTTAGCCCCCAGATCACCTCCCAGCACCCCAATTAACCCCTTGATCACCCCTTCTTGCCCCTGTCAATCACTAGTGAAAAGGAAAAAAGTGATCAGTGGCTCTCTGACCCAAAGTTCGGACGAGGAGGCTGAGGTCCCTGATAGCACCAGGCGTACCCGGCCCCGTGTCGCTAGAACACAGGCTGCGCAGGATCCGCTTCAAGAGCAGCAGAGTGGGGCTGGTGCTGTCGGATTACGTGGTGAGGCATACACCAGCAGCGCAGCCCTTCCAGGACCTAGTACCAGCACTGCCGTACAACCTGGTGAAGTGGCGTGCACCAGAAGGGCAGTTGAAGCTGGTACGGTGGCACGAGCAGTAGTGACCCCATCGCAGCCACCGCAAAGACGTGCCCGTAGAGCCCCTAGAATCCCTGAGGTGCTGGCAAACCCTGATTGGCAGTCCCCAACTTCAGCCGCACCTGTAGTTCCCCTTTTCACCACCTAGTCTGGAGTTCGGGTTGAGACAGCTCAGATCGGTTCGGCCCTGGGATTTTTTGAGCTGTTCCTGACTGCGGAGCTCTTGGACTTAGTCGTGGCCGAAACAAATTGGTATGCCACACAATTTATATCCGCCAACCCGGGAAGCTCTTATGCCCAGTCTTTCCGGTGGAAACCAGTCCAAGTTTCCGAAATCAAAACTTTTCTGGGCCTTTTCCTCAACATGGGTCTAACTAAAAAGCATGAATTGCGGTCATATTGGTCCACGAACCCAATTCATCACATGCCCATGTTCTCTGCTGCTATTTCCAGGACACGATTTGAGACCATCCTGCGTTTCCTGCACTTTAGCGACAACACCACCTCCCGTCCCAGAGGCCACCCAGCTTTTGACCGGCTCCACAAAATTCGGCCCCTCATAGACCATTTCAACAAGAAATTTGCAGATTTGTATACCCCTGAGCAAAACATCTGCGTAGACGAGTCCCTTATACATTTTACCGGGCGCCTTGGCTTCAAACAATACATCCCAAGCAAGCGTGCCCGGTATGGGGTCAAATTGTATAAGCTCTGTGAAAGGGCCACAGGCTATACCCATAAATTTCGGATCTATGAGGGAAAAGATCAGACCCTGGAGCCGGTCGGTTGCCCTGACTACCTGGGGAGCAGTGGGAAGACAGTCTGGGACTTGGTGTCACCCTTATTCGGCAAGGGGTACCATCTTTATGTGGACAATTTTTACACAAGTGTGGCCCTCTTTAGGCATTTGTTTCTAGAACGGATTGGCGCCTGTGGCACCGTGCAAACTAGTCGCGCGGGCTTCCCCCAACGGCTCGTTACCACCCGTCTTGCAAGGGGGCAGAGGGCTGCATTGTGTAACGAAGAACTTCTCGCGGTGAAATGGAGAGACAAGCGTGACGTTTACATGCTCTCCTCCATTCACGCAGACACGACAATCCAAATTGAGCGAGCAACCCGTGTCATTGAAAAGCCCCTCTCAGTCCAACGACTATAACCTTCACATGGGAGGGGTGGACTTCAATGACCAGATGTTGGCTCCGTATTTAGTGTCCCGCAGAACCAGACGCTGGTATAAGAAGGTGTCTGTATATTTAATTCAATTGGCTCTGTATAATAGCTTTGTTCTCTACAGTAAGGCTGGGAGAACTGGATCCTTCCTCAAATTTCAGGAAGAGATCATCGCAAAAACTCCTGTACTCAGGAGGTTCCGTGGCCCCATCCACCAATGTAGTTAGCCGTCTACACGAGCGACATTTTCCCAGTGTCGTTCCTGGTACCTCAAACCGACCGCCACCCTGAAAAAAATGTTGTGTCTGTAGCAGGAGTGGAATAAGGCGTGACACCCGCTATTTCTGTCCTGACTGTCCTGACCACCCTGCCCTATGCTTTGGAGAGTGTTTCCGGAAGTACCACACACAGGTACACTTAGCATAGGGATCACATCTCACCAGGACAGGCACACAGGGCTATTAGGGCCCATTCACATACAGCTGCTGCAAACCTCTCCTTTCACCTGGGACAAAGTGCATAACGCACTTCGCCACATCTTTGGGCGATTTGTGCTTTGCACATTGACCCATGGGGAAGGAGAGGTTTGTAAAAAGTAAGTAAAAAAGGTAAAAAAAAAAAAAAAGTTAAGTTAAAGTTTATATGTTCTGTTCCAAAGTTAATAAAATTATTGCGTTGCGGCCTTTTTTTTTTTTACCTTCCAGGTGGACCAACCGATTGACTAGCTGCAGCACTGATGTGCATTCTGACAGAAGCATTGCGCTGCTGTCAGATTACACGCAAGTTGGTGTATGCGGCGCTGCAAGACGAGATTTCTACTCTGCAGTAAAAGATACGTTTGCCAAGGCATACGAGCTGAGGAGGAGGCGCCGTTCCTATGCTTTGGCAAACACTTTGTATATAAAAAAAATATAAAAAATCCCGGCAATGATTTATTCATCCACATCGATTGATGTGAATGGAGAAATCTGGTTTGCCAGGGCATACGAGCTAAGTGGGTATGGATGTTGGGCGAGGCTCCTATGTCCTGGCAGACGCCTTTCCCCTCCTTTTATTTTTTTTGGGCAGAGATTTTTTCATCCACATTGATCGATGCGAATGAAGAAATCTGTGCCGTTCATTTTTTTCTTTCAGCCCAGAGGCTGAACGGAAAAAAAAATCTCATTACCTGTATGCTCAATATAAGGAGAATAGCAGAAACTTCTAATGCTGACCATACATGTAATGATTGAGGAGACCCTCAAATGCCAGGGCAGTACAAACACCCCACAACTGACCCCATTTTGGAAAGAAGACACCCCAAGGTATTCGCTGAGGAGCATATTGAGTCCATGAAAGATTTAAATTTTTGTCCTAAGTTAGCGGAAAGTGAGACTTTGTGAGAAAAAACTAAAAAAATCAATTTCCGCTAACTTATGCCAAAAAAAAAAAAAATTCTATGAACTTGCCAGGCCCCTCATTGAATACCTTGGGGTGTCTTTTTTCCAAAGTGGGGTCACATGTGGGGTATTTATACTGCCCTGGCTTTTTAGGGGCCCTAAAGCGTGAGAAGAAGTCTGGGATCCAAATGTCTAAAAATGCCCTCCTAAAAGGAATTTGGGCACCTTTGCGCATCTAGGCTGCAAAAAAGTGTCACACATGTGGTATCGCCGTACTCAGGAGAAGCTGGGGAATGTGTTTTGGGGTGTCATTTTACATATACCCATGCTGGGTGAGAGAAATATCTTGGTCAAACGCCAACTTTGTATAAAAAAATGGGAAAAGTTGTCTTTTGCCAAGATATTTCTCTCACCCAGCATGGGTATATGTAAAATGACACCCCAAAACACATTCCCCAACTTCTCCTGAGTACAGCGATACCAGATGTGTGACACTTTTTTGCCGCCTAGGTGGGCAAAGGGACCCACATTCCAAAGTGCACCTTTCGGATTTCACCGGTCATTTTTTACAGATTTTGATTGCAAAGTACTTCTCACACATATGGGCCCCTAAATTGCCAGGGCAGTATAACTACGCCACAAGTGACCCCATTTTGGAAAGAAGACACCCCAAGGTATTCCGTGAGGGGCATGGCGAGTTCCTAGAATTTTTTATTTTTTGTCGCAAGTTAGTGGAATATGAGACTTTGTAAGAAAAAAAAAAATCATCATTTTCCGCTAACTTGTGACAAAAAATAAAAAATTCTAGGAACTCGCCATGCCCCTCACGGAATACCTTGGGGTGTCTTCTTTCCAAAATGGGGTCACTTGTGGCGTAGTTATACTGCCCTGGCAATTTAGGGGCCCAAATGTGTGAGAAGTACTTTGCAATCAAAATGTGTAAAAAAAATGGCCTGCAAAATCCGAAAGGTGCACTTTGAAATATGTGCCCCTTTGCCCACCTTGGCTGCAAAAAAGTGTCACACATCTGGTATCGCCGTACTCAGGAGAAGTTGGGGAATGTGTTTTGGGGTGTCATTTTACATATAACCATGCTGGGTGAGAGAAATATCTTGGCAAAAGACAACTTTTCCAATTTTTTTATACAAAGTTGGCATTTGACCAAGATATTTATCTCACCCAGTATGGGAATATGTAAAATGACACCCCAAAGCACATTCCCCAACTTTTCTTGAGTACGGCGATACCAGATGTGTGACACTTTTTTGCAGCCTAGGTGGGCAAAGGGACCCACATTCCAAAGTGCACCTTTCGGATTTCACCGGTCATTTTTTACAGATTTTGATTGCAAACTACTTCTCAGACATATGGGCCCCTAAATTGCTAGGGCAGTATAACTATGCCACAAGTGACCCCATTTTGGAAAGAAGACACCCCAAGGTATTCCGTGAGGGGCATGGCGAGTTCCTAGAATTTTTTATTTTTTGTCGCAAGTTAGTGGAATATGAGACTTTGTAATCATTTTCCGCTAACTTGTGACAAAAAATAAAAAGTTCTATGACCTCACTATGCCCATCAGCGAATACCTTAGGGTGTCTACTTTCCGAAATGGGGTCATTTGTGGGGGTTTTCTACTGTTTGGGCATTGTAGAACCTCAGGAAACATGACAGGTGCTCAGAAAGTCAGAGCTGCTTCAAAAAGCGGAAATTCACATTTTTGTACCATAGTTTGTAAACGCTATAACTTTTACCCAAACCATTTATTTATTTTTTTGCCCAAACATTTTTTTTTAATCAAAGACATGTAGAACAATAAATTTAGCGAAAAATTTATATATGGATGTCGTTTTTTTTGCACAAGTTTTACAGCTGAAAGTGAAAAATGTCATTTTTTTGTTACATTTTGACTAATAACAAAAAAAGTTAAAATGTCAGCAGCAATAAAATACCACCAAATGAAAGCTCTATTAGTGAGAAGAAAAGGAGGTAAAATTCATTTGGGTGGTAAGTTGCATGACCGAGCGATAAACGGTGAAAGTAGTGTAGTGCAGAAGTGTAAAAAGTGGCCTGGTCATTAAGGGGGTTTCAGCTAGCGTGGTTGAAGTGGTTAAATGATGCAAATACTCAAACATCTATGTTAATTCCAGGGGGTGAGGCAACAACAAAAAAAAAAAAAAACGAAGTCATGGGGGGTGAATACTTTTGCTTGGCACTGTATACATTACAAAGTGTTGGCAAAACATACAAAAGTTATTTACGCATCTACCTGGGCATTTTTCGTCACTGATTCTTTTTATAAATCGTGGGGTGCCTTCGCTTCATGTCATACCATTTTTAAAAAATGGCCAGATGGCAGTGTTTGAGACCCATTTGGCGCCAGATCCTCTAGGCCGTCTCCCGCACAATTTGCTGCTTCTCGGCGTAGGACTGGGTGCGGTCGTATCCCCGGTCCAACATCAGCTGCAAGATAAAAATGCAAGCATATAATCCCAATTTTTAACAATAATAGTATTGAAAATAATTTACTCAAGTAAACTGCAAAAAGTACTTAATGCTTTGAGGTGGAAATATTAGATTTAGGCCGCAAGCACACGGGGGTGTTTTTTCAAAACTACGGACTGTACAAACCCGTCCTGCAGAGTGGACAAGCGCACGGCATCATTGGTTGGTAACTCACTATGACGCCGCACGCTTCCAGACACCCCCGCTGTATTGTGATAGACTTGTATGATCTATACAAGTGTATTACTGTAAAGCGGTGGAGGCAAGAAGCGCACGGCGTCATAGCAAGTTAGCAACCAATAACACCATGCGCTCATCCACTCTGCAGGACGGAAGGCTGGATTTGTACAGTCCGTAGTTGTGAAAAAACACGCCCGTGTACATGCGGCCTTACTGTGACTATTAGAAGATGGGATTGTATTACGACTGTATATGGGTGGGGTCTGAGCTAACAGATATTGTCCAGCTAAGCAGAGATGTACCTGTCTAGTGAAGTGACGGTACGGTATGGGGTGTACTGCTGGTTCGCCTCCCCGTGTAACTCTAAATGAACCAGCAAATACTGGCGGTCTGACAAAGAAAGCTTCTCCTGAGTCTTGACCAACAGGATACAAACTATAATCTATAGACTCTGTGTGTGCGTGCGCTATATAGTGTGTGCCTGTGTGTGCTGTATATAGTGTGTGTGTGCGGTATATAGCGTGTGTGTGTATGCAGTATATAGTGTGTGTGCGGTATGTAGTGTATGTGTGCGGAATATAATGTGCGGCATGACAATGGATGTGCAATGTGCATTTGAAATATATTTCTATGCTTTACATACAAATATGCTACTAACATAGTGGGTGTGATGTCACAGGAATACTTAGTGCAAAAATCTATAATATCTAGTGAGACCAAGAAACATTAGAATAGCAGAAGGTCGCGCTGGTGATTTTTTTATAACACTCTTTATGCATATAAAGCGATTGTTCAGACATGCCGGCGAAATGTAATCAAATACACTACCTTAATGTAAGATTACTTACAGTCACCAGGAGTTCTTCCTCTTCGTCGCTGAACTTCGCTCCAACCATCGCATCCATCTTATTGCTAGTCGGTGCAAACCAGTTGCTGTAGGCCACGCCTTCCTGGCGCATGTGCTCTTGCGATTAATACTTTGACTAAATTTTGCAGATGAAAAAATAATGCCTGTGGATCGCAGATTCGCTAAATACTTCTGATATGTCAGTGTCCATGTTGTGGGACTATGTGTGCACATCTAGTAAGTATTTTATGGCTGCAAATATAACCTGGAGGTTTTTCATTTTCGCCTGCCATTAATATGAATGGGACCCACCGCGAACCTGCGGTTTGCGAACATTTGAGCGAGTTCGAGGGATGGCGTTCACGAACCGTCCCATCACTAGTGATACTGTCTGCTGACCTGTGTTTTTAATCCTTCCTTGTGTGATACTGTCTGCTGAGCTGTGTATCTGATCCTATTAGGTGTGATACTGTCTATGAAGAGCTATTATATTTATGTGTATAGAGTGTGATACTGTCTGCTGAGCTGTGTATCTAACCCTATTAGGTGTGATACTGTCTATGAAGAGCTATTCTATGTATGTGTATAGAGTGTGATACTGTCTGCTGAGCTGTGTATCTAACCCTATTAGGTGTGATACTGTCTATGAAGAGCTATTATATTTATGTGTATACAGTGTGATACTGTCTGCTGAGCTGTGTATCTAACCCTATTAGGTGTGATACTGTCTATGAAGAGCTATTCTATGTATGTGTATAGAGTGTGATACTGTCTGCTGAGCTGTGTATCTAACCCTATTAGGTGTGATACTGTCTATGAAGAGCTATTATATTTATGTGTATACAGTGTGATACTGTCTGCTGAGCTGTGTATCTAACCCTATTAGGTGTGATACTGTCTATGAAGAGCTATTATATTTATGTGTATACAGTGTGATACTGTCTGCTGAGCTGTGTATCTAACCCTATTAGGTGTGATACTGTCTATGAAGAGCTATTCTATGTATGTGTATAGAGTGTGATACTGTCTGCTGAGCTGTGTATCTAACCCTATTAGGTGTGATACTGTCTATGAAGAGCTATTATATTTATGTGTATACAGTGTGATACTGTCTGCTGAGCTGTGTATCTAACCCTATTAGGTGTGATACTGTCTATGAAGAGCTATTATATTTATGTGTATACAGTGTGATACTGTCTGCTGAGCTGTGTATCTAACCCTATTAGGTGTGATACTGTCTGCTGAGCTGTGTTTTTAATCCTGCCTTGTGTGATACTGTCTATGAAGCTTTGTATGTATAGAGTGTTATACAGATACAGAGATAAGGAGCTCTGCTCTGTGTACATACTGTACACTCCAGCCGCTGTGTGGGAGGTGCTGATGGATTTCAGTCCCTGTATTTCCCTGTCTTGTGGATGAGGCCTAATTACAAGTTAAATAAGTTATAGAAGCCCATTCATGTTAGTATTGTAAAACATAACACAAAACATTCTTATTGTCTTGGGTCCCTGAGGCGGTGCTTATTTTTAGAAAAAAAATATAATTAGAATAATATAGCAAAAGGTATAAAAATGTAATTTTGTAAATACAAGTGTAAAATACAACTTTGGGACTGTGAGTGATTTAACCGTTTCCCAACCTATACTATATGGGGAGGAACGATGGCATTAGTATTTGCGCCTCCCAATAGTATGAAGGAGAAACATGTAATAGCAGCGGTCTCCTTCAATAACAAGCAACGCACCGATTCCCAAGTAATAATATCACCATAGTGCCCTGAGTATTTATAATGCCGACCCTGCAGGTCCCCATGTATTTCTAATGCCCTCTGCAGTTATAACTCCCCTGTATTGTGCTCTGTATCATAATGCCCCTTGAAGTGTCTGTATATATATATATATATATATATATATATATATTTAATTGTTCCAGAGTATATTGCTCCTCCGTCTCCACTAGTAGTGGCAGTATATAATCCTCTTTCGACCTCCCTCCTCATATTGCGTGCTTTGCCAATAAATATATATTGACCAATGGAGAATTCCCCCTGCAAAACATACAAGAATAGGACAGGTTCTATATTATTTGGGGGGAGGGGGGGAGAGCACAGAACAGACATGCAGGCAGCACATGGTGTTGTCCATATCTTATTTGCCCCCATTGAAATGAATGGGTCCTCAAAAAATGTGGACCGGATGCAGACCAAAAATATGGTCATGTGAATGCACTAAGGCTAAATACACATAAGGTTTTTTGGATGAGGATTTGAAGCAGACCTGCCGACAGAAATGGATTGGAAAGGAATTAGAAATATACCGTAAAGGAAGGATTTATACTCCTGGCTTTGGCTGGAAATCGGCTGTGTTTAGCCCTGGTATGTTAGCATTTAGTATTATAGCTTCTCACAAATTTCCCATCATCTGTAAGTGCCTAGGCCTCAGATTAGATATGCAGCTTTGTAGACAGTATCACACATGATGAGTTTAGATACACAACTTAGCAAAAAGTATCACACCTGATAGGATTAGATGCACAGCTCAGCAGGCTGAATCACACACAATAGGCTTAGATACACAACTCTGCAGATAGTATCACACATGATAGGTTTAGATACACAACTCTGCAGACAGTACAGCACATGCTAGGATTAGATACACAGCAGAGCAGACAGTATCACAGAGGGTAGAATTGCAGAGGTACACGGCTCCGCAGACAGTATCACACATGATATGATTAGATACACAACTCAGCAGGCAGCAGGGCCGCCATCAGGGGGGTACAGCCAATACCCCAGTAAGGGGCCCAGACCCTGGGGGGGGCCCAGCCAGTTCCAAAAAAAAATATATATTTTTTTTTTTTTAAAATATTTTTTTTCCCCCTCCCATTTGTCAGTGACTTGAGTTGAACTTTATTGCATCGCTAGAGGGGGGCAATTGATTATTCCTTGCTAGTGATGTCCGGTTCATGAACGAATCATTCATTTGAATCAATTCAGTTCACTGAACCGGAGGAGTCGATTCACCTGACTGAGCCGATCCGAGTGAAACAGCTCAGTCTGACCTAGCACACAATAGCAGAGCCGCTGGCAGCAGGGAGGAGTGTAATCTGATCCTAGAGTGGAAGCTGCTGCTGCCAGCCCCTCCCTTCCCCGCCCACCAACCAATCAGAACTGAGGAAAGGTAAGCACTAGCAGCTCTGAGTCTGAGTCACTGACACAAGTACAGGGAGTCTGAGAATCGAATGAGTCACAGGTTAAAATATTTTAAAGATCGGACTGCAAGCAGCGTTTTGGTGTCCGCCTCCAGAGCGGAATGGAGGCGGAACGGAGCCAAACAGATGCATTCTGAACGGATCCTTATCCATTCTGAATGCATTGGGGCAAAACTGATCTGTTTGGGCCTGCTTGTGAGATCCCTGAAACAGATCTCACAGACGGACCCAGAAATGGCAGTGTGAAAGTAGCCTATGCCGCATACTGAGCTATTTCTAAGGCTCCAAATTATTTCTTTTCATATTGATCCTTATGTTGTCTACTTGGCTAGGCAGCTCTATGTTGTGTGGTCTTTGCTCGGGGATAAAATGCAAAGCTGTTTTCTGGATTATCCCACAGGGCCAGGATCCTCCATCATTTATTGTTATTAACCCCTCCCTTGCCAGCCCACCCAGCTCTATTTAGCTTTGTGTTCTGCTTTGAAAAAAAATGTTTAGGCCATGAAGGGGTTAATTAAGTGTTGGAGGGGGTGGGGTGTGTTATTGTGCATATTGTGTTTGGGATCCATTTAACAAGTTTGACCAGTTGGGTTTGAGAGTGGTTGAGTGTCATCCACAGATCCCCCATAAAAGTGTGTCATCCACAGATCCCCCATAACAGTGTTCGTCATCCACAGATCCCCCATAACAGTGCGTCATCCACAGATCCCCATAACAGTGTGTCATCCACAGATCTACCATAACAGTGTGTCATCCACAGATCCCCCATAACAGTGTGTCATCCACAGATCCCCCATAAGTGTTCGTCATCCACAGATCCCCCATAAGTGTTCGTCATCCACAGATCCCCCATAACAGTGTTCGTCATCCACAGATCCCCCATAACAGTGTTCGTCATCCACAGATCCCCCATAAGTGTGTCATCCACAGATCTCCCATAACAGTGTGTCATCCACAGATCCCCCATAACAGTGTGTCATCCACAGATCCCCCATAACAGTGTTCGTCATCCACAGATCCCCCATAACAGTGTTCGTCATCCACAGATCCCCCATAACAGTGTGTCATCCACAGATCCCCCATAACAGTGTGTCATCCACAGATCCCCCATAACAGTGTGTCATCCACAGATCCCCCATAACAGTGTGTCATCCACAGATCCCCCATAACAGTGTGTCATCCACAGATCCCCCATAACAGTGTGTCATCCACAGATCACCCATAACAGTGTGTCATCCACAGATCCCCCATAACAGTGTGTCATCCACAGATCCCCCATAACAGTGTCATCCACAGATCCCCATAACAGTGTTCGCTATCCACAGATTCCCCCCATAACAGTGTGTCATCCACAGATCCCTCATAAGTGTCATCCACAGATTCCCCCATAACAGTGTGTCATCCACAGATCCCTCATAACAGTGTCATCCACAGATTCCCCCATAACAGTGTGTCATCCACATATTCCCCCCATAACAGTGTGTCATCCACAGATCCCCCATAACAGTGTGTCATCCACAGATTCCCCCCATAACAGTGCGTCATCCACAGATTCCCCCATAAGTGTGTCATCCACAGATTCCCCCCATAACAGTAAGTCATCCACAGATTCCCCCCATAACAGTAAGTCATCCACAGATTCCCCCTATAACAGTAAGTCATCCACAGATTCCCCCTATAACAGTAAGTCATCCACAGATTACCCCCATAACAGTAAGTCCTCCACAGATTCCCCCCATAACAGTAAGTCCTCCACAGATTCCCCCATAACAGTAGGTCATCCACCGATCCCCCCATAACACTGTAACAGTAAACCTTGTGCTTTTAAGGTGTTTTTTCTTAAATGTGCCAGGGGAAGATTGCTAGGGCAGATTAGAACAGGTAGTGTAGTTAGTGTTAGTGTGGGGTCCTGCTTAAAAGAGTCTACCTTGTCGTGGTAGCAGGCTTCATATTATTTGGTCAAAAATTAATTCCTTACTGAAATCGCTGATTATCACTTTTTACTGTCTTTGTAGTTGTAAAAAAATAATGAAATTGGGGGTACGTCCTTGGGGGTGGAGGGGAGGTGGAGTCAGGACAAATTCTGAAGGGTAGGAGGGGGGGCCCAGGCCTTGAGCTGTGTAAGGGGCCCCAAAATTTCTGATGGCAGCCCTGGCAGGCAGTATCACACACAATAGGCTTAGATACAGGACTCTGCAGACAGTATCACAGCTGATAGGATTAGATACACAGCTCAGCAGGCAGTATCACACACAATAGGCTTAGATACACAACTCTGCAGATAGTATCACACATGATAGGTTTAGATACACAACTCTGCAGACAGTACAACACATGCTAGGATTAGATAAACAGCAGAGCAGACAGTATCACAGAGGGTAGAATTACAGAGGTACACGGCTCCGCAGACAGTATCACACATGATATGATTAGATACACAACTCAGCAGGCAGTATCACACACAATAGGCTTAGATACAGGACTCTGCAGACTGTATCACATATGATAGGATTAGATACATAGATCAGCAGGCAGTATCACACATAATATGATTAGATATGCAGCTGATACCACTATGGAGGCATGTGAGAGCCTGGCTGTGAGTTGATTTCTAGCACTGTTCAGACCCTGTTCACACACCACGGGCAGTTGAGTGGTAGGACCTTATGCGTGCTGAGACACCGTGATGTGGTGCATGAGGGGCTCCGATATGTTCCTGACTGGAAGATATTGGCAAAGTTCTCAGCTTTTAACATCGGCCTGAGGAATTAGCTAGTATTGTCAGTTGCGTATCATTTTGGTGCATTTTTTGCAGTGATTTGTGTATGTATATTTTTTCATCTGCACAATGTATCATTTTGTGTAAGATGTTCTTGTGGTGCATGCGATCCACCCCGGCATCCTCCATTGTACGCATTTTTTGCTGGGGATTGCCATTTTCACCCATTTAGGCCACTTTTTTAAGTGAATTTTTAGCTTCTCTGCAGCTAAAGCAATAAGCTAAATGTGGAGCACTTACTGCCCAGTGGTTGTGATGTGTATTGCAGCTTTTTAGAGTTTAGTTATAGTCTCGCAATGTGATGTTGTTTTGCTGTCAGGATAAAATTGACACCACTCCCAGTTTGGAGATCAGGTAAGAGATGATGCATCTGTATACTGTGATCCTGCATGGGTGAAGGCAAAAAGGTATTGACATTCGGGGTGTAAAGGTATAGAGAAAAAGGTGGTGTGAGAGGTGGAGTGAATTATGCAACCAGCTTTTAAAAAAGCCATAACTGTTGAGTGACAGAGTCCATCTGCGCTACAGAAAGGGGATACTGCGGTTTGTGAGGGAGAACAGCACCTGGTCTCAGGTATACCATCACAGGCTGCACCCGAAGCCTGTCTACATCATGTGGTTCTTTTGTCCACAGCGTCTCAAGTATGACAGATAAAACATCAGCTGGAAGTAAACCTTCAGGAGGACAGTCTTCTCTGGACATAAGAGCGGCCAACATGACTGTCTATTCTGGCTGAAGGGAGTGGAATGGGTAACTGTACTATCGTGCTGAAACTGTATAGTGGCATTTATTTTTTGTAACAGATCTGCACCCAAAAGATTCAGTGGACACGTGGAGGAGACTACAAACTGTGAAAGCACTTCATTGGAAGGCTGTGGTCCAAAAGAAACACTGAGCGGTTTTGTTAAGGGAGAGGATCAAGCATGGTCGTCAATGCCGATGCACTGCACAGTAATGAAATCCCCGACCCCTCCTTCCTGGACAACATCACGTCGGATTACTCTTCTGGCTGCACCAGTATCCACAAGAAAAGTGTGTATGTCTCCCCTTATCTGCAGCTGCACTGTAGGTGTAGGTCCACAGTGGGGAGAGACAGGAGGGCCATGGTGGGGTTGGCTCCTCCGACGTGTGGATCTGTATTGCCCCTGTCCTAGGGGGCGTGGTACCCCTCCCCTCCCTGTTGCGGTGGAGGTGGAGGCCCTGGGCAAGCTTTCCTGTCCAGCCAGTAGTGTGGCATCAGAGCAGTGGTTTAGTGTGGCGGTGGGCATAGTTACCCCAAAGAGAACTGGCCTTTTAGCATAAAATGTTGAGAGATTAACCTTTATAAAGATTAATCCCGTGTGGATCAGCCAGGATTTTCACATGCCGGTGCCTGATGCATCAGACTACATAATTCTGGTAGTAATGTTCTGACTGCAGTGTGCTGCCACACCAGAACATGGTTAAAAATGGCCCATTAGCTCTGGTAAAGAGCTTCAGCCACTATTCTGATGCTGCCACCTGATGCCACACACCTGATGCCTCTTCTACCATCATCTCCCACCGCCACCCACCATCTTGTGCTGTTACTGCTGTTGCTTCCCCACCTCCCCACTTTGAGACTGGACCAATATGTTGACTCCTCATGCTATTGCCACCATCACCACTCTGTCACTGGACCACTATGTTGACTCCTCAAGCTGGTGCCACCCTCCCCACTATGTGACTGGGCCACTGTATTGACTCCTCATGCTGTTGTCACAATCACCACTCTGTGACTGGGTCACTATGTTGACTCCCCATGCTATTGCTACCCTCACCATTTTGTGACAGGGCCACTAGTGTCCCTATTTGGTCTTGTTGACATCACCATTTATTTTTCCCTTCTTCTGATCTGTCAGAAGAACCGAAAAATGAAAAACACAATAAATCCAGTCTTTGGAGCATCCATGAGGCTTCTATCACACAGTCAGCATTATGCATCAGGATTTGATCATGATTTGGAAGCGAAAAGCAAGAGTGGGAACAAAACGCAAAAGTCATGCAAATATTTCCATAACAGGGTATCTGTTCTGGACCTACTCCTGTTCTTGCCTTCCCAATACTGATCAAATACTGATGGAGAAAAAAATGACCAAATACTGACCATGTGATTAGGGTCATTAAAGTCCTGTACTCCAGACTTCTTTTCCGTCTGAATAAAACCAATTTCAAAGGCAAATGGCCAAAACACATGCAAATTAAGCATAAGCTCTCTATCACACCATCAATCTTTTGCATCAGGATTTCATCATGATTTGAAAGTCAAAAACAGCAGTGGGTCCAAAACACAGAAGACATAAAAATATTCCCATTACGTGTCATCTCTTTTTTGGACCCACTCCTTTTTTGTCCTTACCAATACTGATCAATTACTGACCAAATACCGACCACATGAAGGCTCAAAAGATGGGATTTGTTTTTTTGGGGTTGTTCTTCTGATGGATCAGAAGAAGCGAAAAATAAACATTGATGTCAACACAAATTTACTGCTGACACCCTCTCCACTCTGTCATGGGCTCACTACTTGTATCAGCAAGTAACAGAACAGATTATCTAGCAATCTATGTGGAATCAGCAGACAGTGTAAAAGGAGAGCACTCTTTCATTCTATAATAGAATCTTTGGCCACTGCATGGTTAAGTACATTATACCTGAAGTTAACATTGACCTGCAAGTTCACACTTGAGTTACAGTACAGACCAAAAGTTTGGACACACCTTCTCATTCAAAGTGTTTTCTTTATTTTCATGACTATGAAAATTGTAGATTCACACTGAAGGCATCAAAACTATGAATTAACACATGTGGAATTATATACCTAACAAAAAAGTGTGAAACAACTGAAAATATGTCATATTCTAGCTTCTTCAAAGTAGCCACCTTTTGCTTTGGTTACTGCTTTGCACACTCTTGGCATTCTCTTGATGAGCTTCAAGAGGTAGTCACCTGAAATGGTTTTCACTTCATAGGTGTGCCCTGTCAGGTTTAATAAGTGGGGTTTCTTGCCTTATAAATGGGGTTGGGACCATCAGTTGCGTTGTGGAGAAGTCAGGTGGATACACAGCTGATAGTCCTACTGAATAAACTGTTAGAATTTGTATTATGGCAAGAAAAAAGCAGCTAAGTAAAGAAAAACGAGTGGCCATCATTACTTTAAGAAATGAAGGTCAGTCAGTCCGAAAAATTGGGAAAACTTTGAAAGTGTCCCCAAGTGCAGTCACAAAAACCATCAAGCGCTTCAAAGAAACTGCCTCACATGCGGACCGCCCCAGGAAACGAAGACCAAGAGTCACCTCTGCAGCGGAGGATAAGTTCATCCGAGTCACCAGCCTCAGAAATCGCAGGTTAACAGCAGCTCAGATTAGAGACCAGGTCAATGCCACACAGAGTTCTAGCAGCAGACATCTCTAGAACAAGTGTTAAGAGGAGACTGTGTGAATTAGGCCTTCATGGTAGAATATCTGCTAGGAAACCACTGCTAAGTACAGGCAAAGAGCAGAAGAGACTTGTTTGGGCTAAACAACACAAGGAATGGACATTAGACCAGTGGAAATCTGTGCTTTTGTCTGATGAGTCCAAATTTGAGATCTTTGGTTCCAACCACCGTGTCTTTGTGCGACACAGAAAAGGTGAATGGATGGACTCTACATGCCTGGTTCCCACCGTGAAGCATGGAGGAGGAGGAGGTGTGATGGTGTGGGGCTGCTTTGCCGGTGACACTGTTGGTGATTTATTCAAAATTGAAGGCATACTGAACCAGCATGGCTACCACAGCATCTTGCGGCGGCATGCTATTCCATCCGGTTTGCGTTTAGTTGGACCATCATTTATTTTTCAACAGGAAAATGACCCCAAGCACACCTCCAGGCTGTGTAAGGGCTATTTGACCATGAAGGAGAGTGATGGGGTGCTGCACCAGATGACCAGTCCTCCACAGTCACTGTACCTGAACCCAATCGAGATGGTTTGGGGTAAGCTGGACCGCAGAGTGAAGGCAAAAGTGCCAACAAGTGCTAAGCATCTCTGGGAACTCCTTCAAGACTGTTGGAAGACCATTTCAGGTGACTACCTCTTGAAGCTCATCAAGAGAATGCCAAGAGTGTGCAAAGCAGTAATCAAAGCAAAAGGTGGCTACTTTGAAGAACCTAGAATGTGACATATTTTCAGTTGTTTCACACTTTTTTGTTATGTATATAACCCCACATGTGTTAATTCATAGTTTTGATGCCTTCAGTGTGAATCTACAATTCTCATAGTCATGAAAATAAAGAAAACTCTTTGAATGAGAAGGTGTGTCCAAACTTTTGGTCTGTACTGTAGGTGTCAGAGTTAATAAAAAAATTGTCAAGTACCATTAAATGTCATTAAAAAAAATAAACAAATAAATGAGCATATAACTATCCTGCCATTCCCAACACCAGTCATCCCTATGTTATGTTATGTTATGTTACTAAGTCCTTGTATAGCGCTCTAGAGGAACTCAATCCGATCGAAGCGTTTGTCGACGGCGCCTGTGTACAAGGCTGCAGTGGTGATGTAGTGGCATTCATCATGTAACCACAACTGCTAGTTACTGGCCTCAGCAGTATAAAACTTAGTTCTCTAATTTAATCTACAGTAACCTGTAATTCAGGCAATTTCATTTAGGGCCTTTACACTCACAAAAAAAGCTGTAGAAGTTGATTGCATTTATGGTGCTTTTTAGTGGTGTTTTTTTTTTTCTAAACAACTGTGTGAACATGGTTGTTAATATCTATAGAGAAGGAACTATAAAAAAAACTAAAAAAACATAAGAGCTTCAACATGTCAAATTTTTAAACAAAGTCCATAGACCCCCCCCCCAAAAAAAAAAAAACAACATATTTTGACACCCATAACTTTTATTTTTTCTATTGTCCAAGCTGTGAGAGGATTCATTTTTGGTAGAGAAATGTAT
Organism: Bufo gargarizans; assembly: GCF_014858855.1. NCBI lineage: Eukaryota > Metazoa > Chordata > Amphibia > Anura > Bufonidae > Bufo > Bufo gargarizans. The sequence goes on from NC_058082.1 coordinate 177,207,086, forward strand.
AGTTTAAATTTGTAATGTTTTGGAGCCCATACAAATTTGTGGTTGTTTTTTAATTGAATTCTTATTTTTTTTTATAGTATATTTAAAAATTACAGTGTATGTATAGAAAATAAGTTATGCATACAGTAATCAAGTCTTTTTAGATTTGATGCATATGATATTGCTTTGTGGAACATTGTAAAAAATGTCATTGTTATATGCTCAAAATGTCATACAACTCAAAAGCCTTACAGAGATCAAACTAAACTACAAATTATCCAAATTTTAAGTCACAATATATTTATCTTTCTTTCTTCACTATTTTTTGTGACAAATGTGAACTATTAGTTCAGAAAATGATGTATAATCCACACACTAGGTTGCTCCTGAGGCTTTCTTTGATTTATGAGATGTACAAAGTCATTGAGCCCAACATAATGCTTCATAATCCCTCAGCTTGCACCTTCAGTAGAAAAATAAAGATATTCCTTCAAAATCAGTTATAAAAGATCAAAAAGGAGCAAACAAGTTTTAGAAATTCCATTTATAGAATCTATGCTATAAAGATGAAATATGTTTTTTCACACTTACACAACACTGTATAATCAGGAATAAAATAAAAAGTAGTTTTTATTGGAAGAAGCATCTATTTTTGCTACTGAATACACACTTTCCAATGAATATTAAAATATTTTGAAAATGTACATCAAATGAAATACTTCTTCTGTACAGCTTAATAAACAGAGGAGTAAAAGTGCTGAATATACTTAAAGGGCTTCTGTCAGCCCACTAAACCCTTTTTTTTTTCCCCGTTAATATTAATCCCTACACTGCAAGCTCACTGTACATAAGCTAAATATTCATTTTCGTTCAGTAGATATTGTTAAAAATCAAGTTTTATAATATGTAAATTACCTTGCTACCAGCAAGTAGAGCGGCTACTTGCTGGTAGCAGCCGCATCCTCCTCTCATCATGACGCCCCCTCCGCCGTTTGATTGACAGGGCCAGGGAATGGGTTCGTTCTCTGCTGGCCCTGTTCGAATTCAAAATATCGCGCCTGCGCCGTACCTTTCTTTAATCGGTGCAGGCGCACTGAGAGGCGGCCGCTCTGTCGGCCGCTCCATCCTCAATGCGCCTGCGCCGATGACGTCACATCTACACCCGGCGCAGGCGCATTGAGGATGGAGCGGCCGGGAGAGAGGCCGCCTCTCAGTGCGCCTGCACCGATTAAAGAAAGGTACGGCGCAGGCGCGATATTTTGAATTCGAACAGGGCCAGCAGAGAACGAACCCGTTCCCTGGCCCTGTCAATCAAACGGCGGAGGGGGCGTCATGATGAGAGGAGGATGCGGCTGCTACCAGCAAGTAGCCGCCCTACTTGCTGGTAGCAAGGTAATTTACATATTATAAAACTTGATTTTTAACAATATCTACTGAACGAAAATGAATATTTAGCTTATGTACAGGGAGCTTGCAGTGTAGGGATTAATATTAACGGGGAAAAAAAAGGGTTTAGTGGGCTGACAGAAGCCCTTTAAAGAATATCTCAAGTTTTACAACATTCATTGGTGATATTTCTACAAATGTACAGTATTGAAATAATTTAATTTGGTTAATTTGTAGCTCTAGTGGTCACCTCAGTATTTTAAGAAGTGCCATAATTATTTCTGCATTGATTGTGTCTACACCCATTTTAGTGCATAGCTGGGTTTTCACATTGTAGTGATTTTAAAGGGGTTATAGCAAGAAGAACATTCTTCAACACTCTAGTTAAATCCAGCTCATAATAATAAATCCCCAGCTATTCCAGCCAGGTTTAATGTCTGGATAGACCCACCTATGGTTCTTGCGCCTCTCTCTCTCTCTCTCCTTCTCTTTCTCTCTCTCCTTCTCTCTCTCTCTCTCTCTCTCTGTCTCTCTGTCTCTCTCTGCTCCTTCGTGTATCTAAAGGGATCCCATGCTTGGTGATCCAAATGCCTCTGAAATTGCAGTGTGTTGTCTGCTTGTCAGTGGAGAATCTGAGTAACTGAGAGTGATACTGCATTAATGTAATTCTTCAGCTTCAGAAGCAACCATCTCTCCACACCAGGGATCCACACACCCAAAGTAGCAAAGAAAAATCCAAGACTGAACATATGTGTACACCTTGGAACAATTACTGGCTTTTGAATAGAAACAGCAGGCAGCACGATACTAACATTATACCTAAAATTTATGGGACATAAGCATTTTAATAACCATAAATAGAGGTGAGTAAAGTTTTGAAAAATTTGATTCAATTTTAGCCAGCAAATTAGAATTAGTCAGTAATCTCTATAAATGAGGTATAACCAGGTTACTCTGCCTTGGGGTAAAGCCAAACGGAGCGGCCGTACTATGGGCAGGTTGCGACCATGCTGCTATGAAGAACCGCACGGCCAATTAGCCCCCAGCTGCCTTTCAATTAATAATGAAGACCAGACTGTATAGCACTTCTTCATTGTTATTGGTCATGCAACACCTTTTAACAGGGCTATGGGTGGCTGGTATGGAGTTTGGGACAATATGCATATTATTGCTGTTCTTGCCTATAATCTCATGCAGGTTATTTGACAGTAAACACTGAATATTAATCAGCTCTGGCATACCCACTTCTTTTACCCCAGTAATCTCATGTCCCACAGGTGGGAGCCCTTCTTCTGCCATCTGCTTTTTCTCTTTTTCCATCTAATATTGATTAGAATATGTCATCAGGAACATCCAGCATCTCCTCTCTCTGCACCTTGCTGACTTTTCTAGGACATGGAGACTTTGAAGGATGATTTGGAAATAGTAAAGCCAGCAAAAGATAAGGAAGGTTATCATTAAGACATGCCACAGATTGGATAGCATTGGTGGACATGCTGGTGGTGGAATACTAAAGTCTTCCATCTTATTGCTATTGAATTACATATCTTAGTTTACGGCTGATGTAAGAATAAGTAATTGTAGGAATAAATAAATAAAACTGAATAAGTCTCCCTGCACTCTCTCTGTGCTATCCCTGCACTCTCCCTCTCCAATATTCTTCTATTAATCATCTTCAGCAACACTGTCCGTAGGACATGAGCATTTGCCACGTCTCTCCCTATGCTCAGCTCACAGGACAATGGCGGAGATCACGTAGGATGAGGGTTTTATTGGGCTGTGACATCACAAGGTATGGCTATCTGCAGATTAGGAGGCTACATGGCATTATGGGTGATCTCACATTCCTGAGCTTCTTACTCTCACTTGTTGCCACAAAGTGTAATGAAATTCAGATTTGTTGTGAATCTAAGCTTTCCTAAACTTCGGACAAATTCCCCTTCAAATGCTTCGCTCAACATTAACTGTAAATAAAAAACGTTAACAATATTGGGCTGGATATAACTGTAAACACAATTTTTGCGAGATAATCACTAAAAGAGGACCTGTCGGCTGTTTCTATTTAATTGCCTTGATATCTGGTGCCTGATAATCTTTTTGCAGTTTTCTCTTTCTTATTTGAAATTCTCCTTTTATGGGTGGCTTTAGTTTTGGCAACTACATCATATGTTAATTACACAATTACTTGATAATTGTGTAGCTATAGCATTTTTTCTCTTTAATTTTCTGAGAATATCAATCAGCACTGAATAATGGGCATTCCCTTCTAAGAACTCTGACTATGCCTGTTGCTGATTAGATACGGACAGAAAATTGTACAAAAAAGCCTTTGTCTACAGAAATGGATGCAATTACCCAGCTATCAATATTTTGTCTGATTATCATGTAGGGCACCAAACTATACAGCACCTCTAACATGAGAACAATGCAATAAGATTATGAGGACACCAGAAATCAAGGTAATTATTAACATGTTGAGGACTTACAGTATGACTAGTATGCTCATTATGAGTGTCAGGCAGTAGCAACATCATGATAATGCCATGTTTACATCAAATTTGAGCCTTAAATCAGAAGTACAATATTGTAAACTAGTATTGAAGGAAGTATTGGGGACTCTAATGGGGTAGCAAAGGGAGTGCCTTTCCTTTGGTTATACCCTTAGTGCCTTTTTTTAGAACAAGTTGAATTTTGTAATGGCCCCATTGAATTTACCAAATATTTTGGAAAATGAGAAAAAAAAATTGTGGGTAAATTTGAAAGAAATCTAATTCTTAGTCTTTTGAGTTTTGTTTTGCGGTGTTCAGTGTGTGCTAAAAATATTGTGTCAACCTTATTTTTTGGATCAGTATGATTATTATGATACTAAATTTATATAGTTTTTATTATGTTTTACTACTTAACCGCTTGCTGTCACACTAACGCCGAAAGGCGTGAGTGCGGCGGCTCTCTCAGGTCACACTAACGCCGAAAGGCGTCATCTCGTCAGACCCACAGGAGCGCGCATTCACAGGATCGTGTAGTTCAGAAGTCCATCTACAGCCTGCCGGCAGCGATCATTGGCTGGCAGGCTGTAGATTTTTAAAAGATCCAATCAAAGAGGTATGTCAGACGCTATTTAGTAAATAGCATCTGATATACCTTCCACCTGGTCCTCTGGTGGTCCCTTTTGCTTGGATCGACCACCATAGGACACAGGCATCACTGTAAGTAGCACTAATCACCACACATACACTACACCCCCCTGTCACTTATGAACCCCTTATTAACCCCTGATCACCCATATTAGACTCCCTGTTCACCACCTGTCACCCCTGTCATTGATCACCCCCCTGTAAGGGTCCCTCATCACCGCCAGGTAGTTAGCTACTTGCTAGGTAGTTAGCGCCCAGCCCACCACACCTCAGTCACCGATTAGTCGCTGATTAGCGTCATCGCTGTCACTAATCAGCACTAGTACTATATAGTATCTGTAAGTGATCAAGACTGATCGCAATTAGATCTATATAAGTACATTAGGGTCACCTTAGGCTCTACAAAAAACACAGTGTTCACCCGATCAGGCCTGATCTTGTGCGCACACTTGCGTTCAGTCCGCCCCACCGCAGTGACAGAATTTTTTTTCTGATCACTGCAAAAACACCATAAAATCACTGTGCCACTATAAAGATCACTTTTGAGCTGTTGGATCTTTATTAGCGATCGCAGCTTTACTTTGCAAGCACTCCTTTTTACTAGGTAGGTTTGCTCTTTATTCTGGGTAGTCTCAAAGGAATACCCCCTAAATTTAGTGAGCCCAAAATGTCAAACAAGGGGTATTCCACTGAAGAGGCCTACAGGATTCTGGCCGTGATGGATGAAAGCGATGGGGACGCCTCACCCGCTGAATCCAGTGGTTCAGAATATGAACCTGTCGACAGCAGTGGCACTCTAACCGCTAGCGAAGATGACGAGGTTGAGGTCCCTGCTACGGTCAGGCGTACCTGATCCCATGTCAGTGTTCTGCATACCCTGCATGATGAGCCTCATTTGCAGCAGAGTGGTGCTAGCTCTGATCTTTTTTATGGTGCGGCATACACCAGCAGCGCAGCACATCCTGGACCTTCTACCAGCATTGCCGTATTCCCTGGTGAAGTGGCGAGCACCAGAAGGGCAGTTCAAGCTGTTACGGTGGCACATACAGTAACTCCCCTGTCGCAGCCACTACGTTCACAGGCCGGTAGAGCCCTTAGTCTCCCAGAGGTGCTGACAAACCCAAATTGGCACTCCCCTGCTTCCACCCGTATTGCCCCCTTTCACCACCCAGTCTGGAGTTCATGTGGAGACAGCTCATTTAAGATCAGCCCTCAAGTTTTTTTAGCTGTTCTTCACTGCGGATCTCTATGACCTAGTTGTGGCAGAAACCAACCGCTACGCAACACAGTATATTACCGCCAATCCGGAAAGCTTCTATGCCCAGCCTGGTGGAAATCAGTCACAGTTTCTGAATAAAAAATTTTTGGGGGCCTTATCCTCAGCATTGGTCTAACAAAAAAAAAATGTATTGCAGTCCTATTGGTCTAAAGACCCAATACATTACATGCCCATACTGCAATGTCCAGGGCACTTTTTTTTTTTTTTTTCAAAATCATACTTTATTTAGAAAAGCATCGAGGTACAGAGTAGGAGTGATGGAGGGAAGACAAGCCTCCACACTTCTTACATAGTAAAATTAACACAGTATAACACAGTATAAACTGCAGGTCAAGCATTGCAATGTATATAAAGCAAAAATGTATCCAAGATACAGATCATATAAAAAGTACACAAGAGATTACTCTGAAAGATGGACATCAATTATTACCATTACGAGGGGTCTCTGTGTATCGCGTACTTCCATATCCGAGACAGGTCACGATAAAGGAAATCAAAATGTGCGCCACTAGGACCTCCAAGTGTCTTATATAAGACAAAGGTTAACTGGTTAGAACTGATTGATAGCCTCTAAAGGAAATCCATTTATCCCAAGACCTCAGAAACTTGTGGTGCGATCTCATTTCCCAAGAGGACAATTCCTCTAATCTATAAATCTGATCCATCTTCTGCAACCATTGTTCCATTGAGGGAACCTCGGAGGAGAGCCACTTTAAGGGGATCAGTAGTTTTGCAGCATTTATAAGGTGTTTGAACAGTGGCAAATTTGGGGGAAGAGGATCTCTTGGAAAGAGGTTTAGGAGAGCCGCTTCGGGAGAAGTATTAATGTTAGAACCACAAATTTCATTACTGTTTTGGAAAACTTTTTCCCACCATACGGACAATAATGGACAAGACCACCAGATGTGAAAAAAGGTGCCTCTCTGAGTCAGGCATCTCCAGCAGGTATCCGATGCCGAAGCCGAATACAGACAAGTTTTGTCAGGGGTTTTATACCACCTTGTGATTATTTTGTAGTTGTTTTCCTGGATTTTGACACATCTCGAGGCCTTATGAGAGGAATTGAAAATAGTAGTGGTATCAACCGTCGTTAAGCATTTACCTAAATCTTTCTCCCATAGCCTAATAAAAGCCGGTGTTGAGGCAAATGGAGGGGTTCTCAACCTCTTATACCACTGCGAGATCATCTTTTGGGGCGGGGAAACTTGATTAATCATGTGCTCACACCAGGTAATGGGCCTTAACAAGGTATGTAGATGGGCATTTTGAGATATGTAGGCCTGTATAAAATGAAGACCTAAGAAGCCTGAACCAGGGACCCTTAGAAGATCTTTCATATCTTTCAAGGAAATTAGTTGGTTGTCCCTGTACAAGTCCACCAATTTCACTGATGACCTTCTAATTTCAGTGGGAAGGCTGTCCCTTAGGGCATTGGGGGCCAAGTGGAATATATCCGCTACAGTTAAGATAGGTGACGGGAGTGGTGAATTTAAAGGGGTGTTTTGTAGGGAGTACCAGGCCTGATGGGTGGCTTTCATGGTGGGGGAAAAATCGGGGTGTGAAGGTATCTGGGTCATACGACCCAAAAGGGTTGCCTTGAAAGGAGTCCCCAGCAGCGATTCTTCCATCGAGACCCAGGATTTGTGTCCAGGTGCCACTAGCCAGGCTATTGCTCTAGTAAGTAGGATGGCCCGACCATACAATTCCGGGTCTGGTAGCGATATACCTCCTCTCTCTCTCGGGTAGGACAGCAATTTATATGACAATCTAGCCTTTTTTTCATTCCATATGAAAGACCTGAACATAGATTTGAGTTTGGAGTAATAGGAGGAGGGGACATGGATGGGCAGTGTCTGTTGAAGGTAGGTAAGTTTAGGAAGAATGAGCGAGAGTAAAATATTTTTCCTTCCGAACCACGAAAGCGTAGGGACATCCAGGGAATTTATATCTTCCGTCAGCTTGTTCTGGAGAGGGATATAATTCAGGCTAAAGAGATGGCCAGGGTCTCTACTAATTTTAATCCCTAAATAGGTTATGTAGGGGGAGGACCAATTAAAAGGCGAGCAAGCTTCTAAGTGAGACTTGACTGAGTTTTTGATGCCAGTGGAGATTATCAGTGACTTATTGTGATTAACCTTGAAATTCGAAAGTAATCTATAAGTTTCCAGATGGCCATATATCTTGGGAAGAGCCACTTGGGGGTTACTGATCACAAAAAGAATATCATCCGCAAAAGCGGCGACTTTATGTTGTTGGTCCCCCAGAGATATTCCCTGGATGTCCCCGTCCATCCGAATGGTCTGAAGAAAAGGTTCGAGGGCGAGGATAAATAATAAAGGGGAGAGGGGGCAGCCCTGGCGAGTGCCATTTCGTCTTACAAAGGGAGCAGACAATGTGTCATTCACTCTAACTGAGGCGGAAGCCTGCGAGTACATAGCTTCTATGGCACAGATAAAAGAGGGAGGAATGTTTTGGATACGTAGCGCTGAGTACATAAAGGACCATTTGACTCTGTCAAATGCCTTCTCAGCGTCTGTGCTAAGAAGGACTAAGGGGAGGTTTTTCCTTTTGACATAATGGATAATGTTAAGAATTCGTGCTGTATTGTCTTTCCCCTCTCTATGTTTCACGAAGCCTACTTGGTCTCTATGAATGAGCGAGGGGAGCAGTTTCGCCAGTCGGTTTGCTAACATTTTAGCTAGAATCTTTAAATCTATATTGAGAAGGGAAATAGGCCTATAATTGGGACACAAGGAGTGGTCTTTACCCTCTTTAGGAATTAACGTAATGTGGGCCCTGGTCATGTCAGCAGAAAGGGGAACCCCCCGTAGGGAATCATTATAGATTGGCAGGAGATGAGGGATCAATACCTCCTGGAAGGACAAATAATAAGGAGTTGGGAGTCCGTCCGGACCGGGGCATTTTCCTCTGGGGGAATTTTTTATCGCGTCTAAAATTTCATCATGGGAGAAAGGGGAAGCTAATTGAATTTTATCCTGTTCCGAGATCTTGGGGAGTGCCAAGCTCTCTATGTATGAACCAAAGGGCGTCAGAGGATCTGTACTACCCGAGAGAGAGCGCGAGGAATCGAGGTTGTAAAGAGATTGGTAGTAGTCCCTAAACAATGAGGCGATTTTGTTTGGCTCAAAGGTAAATCCACCTTCTAGAGTTTTCAGCTTGTGTATATAGTTATTTGACTTCCTACTCTTGAGTCTAGACATCAAGTAGCGGGAGGCTTTGTTCCCATGAGCGAACATTTTATATTGGGAATGTAGAAAGAGCTTAGCTGATGCCATATTTAAAAGATTTCTGAGGGAGGCTCTGCACACCGACAATTCTTGTAAGTGAGCTTCCAGCAGAGATCTTTTATGAGCACTTTCTAAAGACGCAATTTTGGTGTGTAAGGAATCTACCATTTTTTGCCTTTCCTTCTTAAGATGAGACCCCAGACTGATACAGTGGCCCCTAATGAACGCTTTATGGGCGTCCCAGATAATTTGTGAGGAAACCCCAGGGGTACAGTTAATATTAAAATATTCTTCTAGAAGGTGCTGTAGTTTGGTTCTAGTTTCTTGAGCATTTAAGAGCAACTCATTGAATCGCCAATGACTGGTGGGTTTATGGGTAAGAGGGGGTTTTACGTGGAGGTATATTGGGGCATGATCGGAAAGGATAATGGACCCTATAGCCGCCTCGGAGCAGAGCTGAAGATGTTCCCTTGAAATAAACAAATAGTCCAGGCGGTGATAGGACTTATGCATTGGTGAGAAAAAGGTATAGTCCTTGGAGTCTGGATGAATAGTTCGCCATGCATCAATTAAGTGTGCTTTTGATAGTGTCCGAATAAGGGAGCGGATACCTTTTTGGGATTGGACAGATTTATGCGAGGAGGAATCTATCAGCGGATTCAGGACAAGATTTAAGTCCCCTCCCATTACCGTAACACCATCTCTGAATGGCTCTGATTTTGCTAATACAGATTTAATCCAAGGAATCTGTCGGGTATTTGGAGCATACAGATTTATGAAAGTGTATAAATGTTGCCCTATCTTCCCTTTGACCATTATGAAACGACCCTCTGGGTCACTCAGCTGGTCCTCTAGGATGAAAGGTACTTTGCTCTGGAACCCAATGCTCACTCCTTTGGAATTAGATGTAGGAGAGCCACAGTGATACCAGTTGGAGAAATAAGAATAGGACAAATTTGGGAGGTGCTGGGACTTGAAGTGGGTCTCCTGTAGGAAAACAATATTAGCTTTATCCTTTCTCAAAATTCCAAAAATCTGGCTTCTTTTAGAAGGCGAGTTGCAGCCTTTTACATTATAGGAGGCAATTTTAATAGCCATCATGGGAACAAGGAGAAAGGACAAAAATGCTGAAGCATGCGTGTCTGTATATTAGTAAAAATGAAAATTTGAGTACAATACTTAATAGTGGGATGACCCAGCCAGGGAAAAGGTTGAAGTCCAAATGATGGAGTGACCTGTCTCGGATGGATAGTGCTCCACACAATGAAAGACCTGCGAAAACAGTTAAACACTATAAGTAAGACAAACAAAGAAAAATTGGAAACTACATAAGGGTCCCGAGGGACTCCAGTAAGGGGGGGAAATGGCATTCGCCTATTTTGGACCCAGCAATAAAGGTCGAACATTACCGGTCAGTCAGTCAAGAAGTCGACTAAAATATACATTAGAGGGCAGAGGCCATCGAGATAGTGGCCTAGAGGGTCCCAACTACGGTTTGCGGGAAAAGGGGGAATAAACTAAAGGTCCCAGAGTACGTACATGCTGGATCTACACGGGGAACGCCAAACCGAGAGTCGGCCTCAGGGTAATTATACAGACCTCTTGTAGTATGGCCACATCTATACAGTATAAAATTGCATGAGTGTGAGCAACCTGTAACAGTATATAGCTTATATCTTCTACCTGAGTTCCTGACTCACAAGATACCTCAAAAATTCTGATACCAGGTTGCGTTCCCGTAGTGTCGACTATCCACCTCTCTCTGGACCAACAAATAAGTCTATGAACAATGTATAGGTTATAACATCACCCGGTGTAATTAATTATGCGAATACTTCAGAGGCGCTGAGTACATATAGAGACCTGTCGCCTAAAAATGCGCAATAGAACAACCCTAGAAGAAGGAAATGATGGGCCTGCGCATAACCACGGTCGCTGAGATAGCCTAAGGCCTGCCTTGAGTAGCTTTGACCGAATATGACCTGAGTATACCAGAAGCAAAATCGCTTGATGCGCATAAGCCAGTGATACTAGGAATTTTGAGGTCTAAATACGACTAAATCATGCGAATAAAGAACCTAATCGGATTGTGTTAAAGCCCGAAATGACAACTAATTCCCTTCATGGCCAACATAAGACACTACGTGAAACACAACTAGGCATTTAACATTAAACCGCTAGATAATCAGTTACCAGATGGACATCAATTCGGATACGCCTTGTCTCGTCTAGTAAAACTTGAGAAAAATCCTGAACTGCGATATAATTAAAGAAGGTATTCAATCGCATACGTTATATCGAGTTGAGACTTTGTAATGACGGTTAAACACCTATCGCTGGACCTTCTAATAAGACCAGAGAAACCAAATATAGGCTAATCCCTCAGCAGGGGTAACCAATCATTAAAATAGTGTAGAGGTGCTGAGCGCATACAGTGATCTATTGTGTGAAGCTGCGCAGTAAAACAACACTGGAAAAAAGGGAGAGACGAGCTTGCGCATATAACGGTCTCTGAATTAGTCTTCAATCTGTCTTAAAACATATATCCCCGAATATCTCCGGAGTATACCAATAGCAAAACGCCTGTTGCGTACACGCCGGTGGCATAGGGTATATTTGCAATCAAGAACTGATTGCATCCTGTAGGTAAAGAAAATAATCTGGCTGTAATAATGCGCATGATGACAAATAATTACCAACAAGGCTAACAGAAGGCTCCTCGTGAATCTCAACGAAACAGTTAACAGTATACAGCTAGTTATATCAGTTACTAGACGGACATCGTTTTAAATACGTAATGTCCCGTCCAGTAAACCTTAAGAAAATCTCGATATGCTATACAATTTATGGCCGCATCCAATCGCAACTTGCGAACAAGTACAATGTACATTAGGGCAATTTTTAGAGCTACATTAGAGTATATCAGATGACAGGTTTAAATAGTCAGAGAGGCGGTAGAAAGAATTACATTGGGGAAAGATGGAGGTATGACAGAGACAAATTACTGGGGGCCAGGGTAAGTGAGGAAGATAAGGGGATAAATTGGTTGATACTCATCCGATGCGAATAGAACTGTTAAGACGCGAAAAGTCACAATTTCAGAAGACGTCGGTCGCAATACGCCTAGGGGTAAGAGGATGACTTTTCTTTTTCTCTTTCTGTCTTTGTGCTTTAGGTGTCCCTTTCAGCTCGAACACTGTCACCTTAGGCAGTTTAGGAAGAGCAGTAATGTTCTGGATAGCGTCCCAATCTTCAATGTCCAGGGGATTGATATCTAGTAAATCAAATGCTGGGCCTAGGTCCACGTGCGACTTGATGGTGATCCTCCTGCCTTGATGCGAAAAGGACAGGCCGAACGGGAACTGCCAACGGTATAAGATCTTGTTGTTCCTAAGCTAATCTGTGAGGGGCTTGAGAGACCTTCGTTTCTGTAGGGTCATCGGAGCAAGGTCTTGAAAGATATTTATCAGCACCCCATTATATTTAGCTCCACCTGGTAGACGAGCCTTGTTTATTATGGCTTCTTTATCTTGGAAGTGGAGGAACCGGCAAATTATGTCCCTGGGGGGTTCGTTGCCTTGTGGTTTTGGGCGCAGTGCCCTGTGGGCTCTCTCGATTATAATAGAAGCAGAGCGCTCTGGGCCCAATAATTCTTCGCATATCTCCTTCACTATGGCGGAGGAATCTTGTGCGGATTCTGTCTCTGGAACTCCTCGGAATCTGAGGTTATTCCTTCTCCCACGGTTCTCCTGGTCTTCCAGGGCGCTGAACATTACATTTAGGTGTGCTTGGCATTTTTGAAGGTTAAGGGCCGTTGCCGTTTGAAAGTCCAGGATTGCGGCTTGATTGTTCTCTAAGGCCTCCACTCTGCCGCCAATATGTCTGACGTCTTGCCTCATGGAGGAGAGTTCGCTGACAAGCGGTTCCATAGCCCTTTGGAGAGCGGAGTCCAGGTATTTTCTGGAAATAGGGAGATGCTTGCGATGCCTTGAATCTTCCATGTCGCTGGTGTCAGCTTGTATCTCGGCCTCGCTCTCCTCCGTCTCTCTGCTGGGCTCCGGCGCCATTTTAGTCTCCCTCGCGGCACAGATCGCTGCAGCTTTTTTGATGAATTTATCCATGTCGCCGCAGTTTGACTGGTGCTTGGGAGGAAGGGATGAGTCCCCTGTTCGTTGCTGGCCAATCTTGCCCATCTTTCAGGTTAATAAACTGACATTAGCTGCTATTAAGCCGGGTCTGAGCAGCAGAGCTCAAGCGCACACGTCCATTCAGGTCTGGCGCTAGCTCCGCCCCCCATCCAGGGCACATTTTGAGGTCATCATGTGCTTTATGCATTTCGCTGACAATAAAACCTGTCATCCAAGAGGCCACCCTGCTTATGACCGGCTCAACAAAATTCGGCCCCTCATAGACCATTTGTCATCCAGATTTGCAGATGCGTATACCCCCAATTAGAACATCTGCATAGACGAGTCCCTAGTACATTTTACTGGGCGCCTTGGCATCAAACAGTACATCCCCAGCAATCGGGCCCGGTATGGGGTCAAATTGTGTAAGCTCTGTGAAAGGGCCACAGGCTATACATATTGTTTTAGGGTCTATGAGGGAAAAGACTCAAAACTGGAGCTGGTCGGATGTCCTGACTACCTGGGGAGCAGTGGCAAGATTGTCTGTGGCACCGCGCGACCTAGTCGCCGGGGCTTCCCCCAACGGCTCGTTAATACCCGACATGCACGGGGGGAGAGGGCTGCCTTGTGTGACCAAGAACTGCTCGCGGAGAAGTGGAGGGACAAGAGGGGTGTTTACCTTCTGTCCACCATTCACGCAGACACAACAGTGCAAATTGAAAGGGCAACTAGAGTCATTGAGAAACCCCTCTCTGTCCACGATTATAACCTTCACATGGGAGGGGTGGACTTCAATGACCAGATGTTGGCTCCCTATTTAGTGTCCTTCCACACCAGACGCTGGTATAAGAAGGTGTCTGTTTATTTTATTCAATTGGCTGTATATAATAGTTTTGTTCTCTACAGTAAGGCTGGGAGAACAGGATCCTTCCTAAAATTCCAGGAAGAGATCATTTCAGAAATCCTGTATACTGGAGGGTCCGTGCCCCAAGTCCCTGATGTAGTGAGCCGGCTACATGGCAGACACTTCCCGAGTGTCTATCCTGGTACCTCAACTCAAGGTTCCCCAAGAAAAAGATGTGTCTGTAGCAGGGGTGGAATAAGGCGTGACACCAACTTTTTTTTGTCCTGACTGTCCTGACCAGCCTGCTCTATGCATAGGGGAGTGTTTCCACAAGTACCACACACAGGTACACTATTAGTGTAGGGATTGCGTGACACAGGACAGGCACACAGGGGTCTTAGAAGGCCTTTCACACAGAGCTGCCACAAACCTCTCCTTTCACCTGGGACAAAGAGCATAATGTACTTCACCACATCTCTGGGCGCTTTGCGCTTTGCACATTGTCCAATGGGGAAGAAGAGGTTTGTCCACTAAAGCTAAAAAAAAAAAAAAAAGGTAATCACAGGTAAGCAAAAAAGTTAATGTTCTGTTTCAAAAGTTCAATAAAGTTTATAAAAGTTAATGTTCTGTTCAAATGTTATATAAAGGTAATGTTAATAAATTTATTGTGTTGCAGGCTTTTTTTTTTTTTTCCTTCTAGGTGGACAAAGCGATCAACCAGCTGCAAAATATATGTTTGCCGAGGCTTATGAGCTGAGGGGCGGTGTTCATATGCTTTGGCAAACATTTTTTATAAAAAAATTAATAAAATTCTGCCAATGATTTATTCATCCACATCGATTAATGTAAATGGAGAAATCGGGTGTGCCAGGGCATACGAGCTGAGTGGGTTTGGATGTTGGTGGAGCTCCTATGTCCTGGCAGACGCCTTTCCCCTCCTTTTTTTTTTTTTGGCAAATTTTTTGGCAGAGATTTTTTTATCCACATTGAACGATGCGAATGAAGAAATCTGTGCCGTTCATTTTTCCTTTCAGCCCAGAGGCTGAACGGAAAAAAAAAATCTCATTACCCGTATGCTCAATATAAGGAGAATAGCAGAAACTCCTAATGCTGCCCATACATGTAATGATTGTGGAGACCCTCAAATGCCAGGGCAGTACAAACACACCACAAATGACCCCATTTTGGAAAGAAGACACCCCAAGCTATTCGCTGAGGGGCATATTGAGTCCATTAAAGATTGAACTTTTTGTCCCAAGTTAGCGGAAAGGGAGAATTTGTGTGAAAAAAATTAATAAATCAATTTCCGCTAACTTGTGCCAAAAAATAAAATAAATCTTCTATGAACTCTCCATGCCCCTCATGGAATACCTTGGGGTGTCTTCTTTCCAAAATGGGGTCACATGTGGAGTATTTATACTGCCCTGGCATTTTAGGGGCCCTAAAGCGTGAGAAGAAGTCTGGAATCAAAATGTCTAAAAATGCCCTCCTAAAAGGTACTCATTGGAATTTGGGCCCCTTTGCGCACCTAGGCTGCAAAAAAGTGTCACACATGTGGTATCGCCGTACTCAGTAGAAGTAGGGCAATGTGTTTTGGGGTGTAGTTTTACATATACCCCTTCTGGGGGAGAGAAATATCTCTGTAAAATGACAACTTTGTATAAAAAATGGGAAAAGTTGTCTTTTACAGAGATATTTCTCTCACCCAGCATGGTTTTATGTAAAAATACACCCCAAAACACATTACCCTACTTCTTCTGAGTACGTCAATACCCCATGTGTGACACTTTTTTGCAGCCTAGGTGCGTAAAGGGGCTGAAAGTCCAACAAGTACTTTTAGGCTTTACAGGGTTGCTCACAATTTAGCCCCGCCCAAAATGCCAGAACAGTAAACACACCCCACAAATGACCCCATTTCGGAAAGTAGACACCCCAAGGTATTCACTGAGGGGCATAGTAAATCCGTGGGAGATTTATTTATTTTTTTGCCAGAAGTTAGCAGAAATGGAAACTTTATATATATTTTTTTCTCAGAAAGTGTCATTTTCCTCTAACTTGTGAAAAAAAAATTAAATCATACATGAAATCAACATGCCCCTTCGCGAATACTTTGGGGTGTCTTCTTTCTAAAATTGGGTCATTTGGGGGGTATTTACACTATCCTGGCATTCTAGCACCTCATGAAACATGACAGGTGCTCAGAAAGTCAGAGCTGCTTCAAAATGCGAAAATTCACATTTTTGTACCATAGTTTGTAAACGATATAACTTTTGCGCAAACCAATAAATATACACTTATTGGATTTTTTTTTTAATCAAAGACAGGTAGGTAGCACAATAAATTCTGACACAAACTTGTATAGAAATGTAATTATATTTGAACAATTTAACCAGAGAAAGTTAAAAATACACATTTTTTTTAGAAAATTGCAGCCTATTTTGATTAATATCGGAAAAAAGAAAAATCTTAGCAGCACTCAAATACCACCAAAAGAAAGCTGTATTTGTGAGAAATAAAGGAGGTAAAATTCATTTGGGTACCAAGTTGCATGACCGAACAATAAACCGTTAAAGTTGCAAAGTGCCGATTTGTAAAAATGGGCCTGGTCACTAGGGGGCATAAACCTGTGGTCCTTAAGTGGTTAATAAAACAATAAAACCCTTAAAAAGTCTTTCCATTGCTATATTCAGACACTCATAACTTTGTTTTTTGTATATTTCATGCAAGCTGTTTGAAGGCTTGTGTGTTTGTGTTTTTTCTTTTTTGCAAGATGACCTGCAGATTTTGGTACATTTTGGCGTGACTTGTCTTCAAGGTTATTTATATTTTGTTGTGACCAAAGAATACAAAACTGACCATTTTTATTCTTTGTTGCAGCGTTCATTTTTTTATATATTTTAATAGTTCTGACATTTTCAGACTTTCAGACTGTAAAATCTGAAATGTGGCTCAATTTTTTAATTAATTTACATATATATATATATATATATATATATATATACATACACAGGTGCAAGAAAAAGTATGTGAACCCTTTGGAATGATATGGATTTCTGCACAAATTGGTCATAAAATGTGATCTGATCTTCACCTAAGTCACACCAATACACAATCACAGTCTGCTTAAACTAATAACACACACATAATTAAATGTTACCATGTTTTTATTGAACACACCATGTAAACATTCACAGTGCAGGTGGAAAAAGTATGTGAACCCTTGGATTTAATAACTGTATGAACCTCCTTTGGCAGCAATAACTTCAACCAAACATTTCCTGTAGTTGCAGATCAGACGTGCACAATGGTCAGGAGTAATTCTTGACCATTCCTCTTTACAGAACTGCTTCAGTTCAGCAATATTCTTGGGATGTCTGGTGTACGTAGATGCCGCCTACGTACGCCAAGGTGGTCTCAGTCAGGCAGGTCTTACTCTAAACCTACCTATGCCATTGGGCATCTATGTTCAGGAGAGCAGGCCCTGCACATATAATGTGCTGCTCCTTACATCATCAAGCACAATGCCAAGTGTCTGATGTAATGGTGTAAAGCACTAGACACGGAAACTATCTGGCAGTTTGATGCATTAGTCTGGGTGTAGAGAATGCCAACTGAACATCACCTTCTTGATTGAATTGTGCCAACTATAAAGTTTTTTATTTGATTTGATTTGATTTTTTATATGGGTTGGTTGGCTTAGGTGCCTTAGTTCCAGTGAAAGGAAATCTTTGCAGATAACTGTATTATCCCATATTTGTAGAAAAAAGGCCTTTTCTATATCACCATGACTGTTCCTCAGTGCACAAAGTAAGGTCCATAAATACATGGTTGAATGAGTTTGGTGTGGAAAACTTGACCAGCCTACACAGAACCTTGACCTCAACACCATCAGACATTCTCATTGAACACTAGTGTCTAAGATTACAAATATTCTTTATGATAAATGGGCAAAGAGTCCCACAAACACACTTCAAAATCATATAGAAAGCCTTCTAAGAAGAGTTGAAGAAATCTTAGCTACAAAGACAAGAGCAATCCATATTAATACCTATTTACTTAGAAAGGTGTGTCATAAGAGTTCTTGTATGAACTGTGTCCCATCCTCCTGGTGGTCAGGGCTTAGTCCCATCTTGCCTTAATAACAGTGAGATGAGACAACCCATTTAATTCCCAAAGAGTGTAAAGATACAATGATCTGCAGTAACTACAGACATATCTTACTGGATTCAGGATTGATTGATTAAGCCAAAATACAAGTAATCTTGAACATGTCAGATTGGATATATCATACCCCAAACATTTATTGGATACAATTATGGGCCTTTATGAAAATCATTTCACAAGTATCTAAATAAATGGAGATCTATAATATCCATTTGAAGTCAGAAATAATACTAGGCAGGGATTCTTATTAGCCATTCCTCCCCTTTGTTTTGACAATGGAAGCATTAGCTCATATGATTAGAGAAAGAAAAAAAATTATAGGTCTTATCTGAGGTAATGTAGAGCACATCATTTGTAGATGATATGCTTATAATACTCTCTAATCCCTATCATTCCCTTAAGGTACTATTACATTATATTAAAACTTTGTAAGCCGTCTCGAACTTCAAAATAAATTATTCCAAGTGAGAACTTCTTGATACAAATATAATAACAAATATATGGAACTTAATACCTAAAGTCTACCCCTTCAAAAGAGCTGTACATACTTAAAGTGGTTGTCTGTGTTTAAAAAAAAAAGTTACTGGATGACTTTAAAGTGTCAAGGGATTAAATAAAAATAGGCATATAAATGGTACAGTTAAAGCAAGTCCTTACATGTAAAAGTCAGAGCTGCTGGAAGATGTACATTACCTTTTAAGTGAACAACAAAAGATATTTAATAGTCTTCTCTGGTATACAGAGTGTTAGGTTTTCATTTTGTTTCACACCATTCTCCTTCTGTCTCTTGTGGGAAATGATGCCGCACCACTCATCATGTCATCTGGCATCCTGATCCCCTGGCCATTTGAAGGGCCACTACACACACTTACTAAATCTTCCCCAGCTAATTTGCTGAGTGTTTCTGGGTATTTATGAAACCTTCTCCAGGCAGACAGTTGCCTGAGCTTTAATGTTTCCTGCTTCAAAGTTGTTTAACCCCTTAGTGACCACCCATGCGTGTTTTTACGGTGGTTACTAAGGGGCCTTAGGCTGGGCTGCCACTTTTTTACGGCAGCCATGAGAGTCATGGCCGTGCTCTAATACTCCAGACCGGCAGGAGTGCTGATTCGGGCTGTTTAACACTTTACATGCCACGAGCAATGGAGCCCGCCACATGTAATGTGCTGACAGGGAGGGGATTCCCATTGGTCTCCCATTGGTCTCCCATTGGTGCCAATGTGTGTGAAGGCCACCTGAGTCTGATGTAGGCCTTTAGTAATTTCCATCAGGCTGTGACTCTCTGGCGCAGCCTGCTGTCTGTCCCCTTGTTGTACTATTAAGTGGTAAAAAAAGTTTAACCCCTTAAGGACACAGGGCGTACAGGTACGCCCTTGTGCCCTGGTACTTAAGGACACAGGGCGTACATGTACACCCTGTGCATTTTCGATCACTGCCGTGCGGCTGGCAGTGATTGGAACCCGGTGCCTGCTCAAATCATTGAGCAGGCACCTAGGCTAAATGCGCGGGGGGGTCCCGTGACCCCCCCATGTCAGCGATCGCGGCAAACCGCAGGTCAATTCAGACCTGCGGTTTGCTGCGATTTCTGCAGTTTATGATCCCCGCGGTCCCTGACCGCGGGGATCAGAAACTTTAGGATTCAAAATTTTGAACAGTATCCCTCCCCCCTGCACCCCTGAGTTATTTAAGCACGGTGGGAGGTGCAGGGGGAGGGTTGCGGGCGGTGCGGGCGGTGCAGGCGGTGCGGGAGGCGGGCGGTGCGGTAGGCGGGATCGCGATCCCCGCCCGCCTCCCATTGCGTAATCGTTGGTGTCTAGTGGGTATACCAGGGTGCCAGCACATTGCTGGCACCCTGGTATAAACGGCTGACATCGGTGATGCGATGTCAGCCGTTTAACCCTTTCCATACAGCGCTCCGTACGGACCGCTGTATGGAAAAGGTTAACAGCTCAGGGAGCTCCCTCCCTCTCCCATCGGGGGGCTGCTGTGCCTTTGCAGCCCCTCCGAATGGAGAGGGAGAGAGCTTCCAGGCAGCCCCCCAAGCCCCGTCCTTACCCTTCCCCGTCTGCGCAGTTCTGAACACTACTGAGCAGACGGGGAAGGTTCCCATGGCAACAGGACGCCTTCTAAGGCGTCCTGCTGTCCATGGTTCTGAACAGATCTGTGCTGAAAGCATAGATCTGTTCAGACAAAGTGTAAGTAAAATACAGTACAGTACAATATATATTGTACTGTACTGTATTATGCAGACATCAGACCCACTGGATCTTCAAGAACCAAGTGGGTCTGGGTCAAAAAAAAAGTGAAAAAAGTGAAAATAAAGTAAAAATCAAAAAACACATTTATCACTGATTAAAAATGAAAAAAAGAAAATTCCCTACACATGTTTGGTATCGCCGCGTCCGTAACAACCTGATCTATAAAACGGTAATGTTACTTTACCCGAACGATGAACGCCATAAAAATAAAAAATTAAAAACTATGATGAAATTGGAATTTTGCCCACCTTACTTCCCAAAAAAGGTAATAAAAGTGATCAAAAAAGTCGCATCTACGCCAAAAATGTAACAATCAAACCGTTATCTCATCCCGCAAAAATCATACCCTACCCAAGATAATCGCCCAAAAACTGAAAAAGTTATGGCTCTTAGAATATGGAAACACTAAAACATGATTTCTTTTGTTTCAAAAATGAAATCATTGTGTAAAACGTACATAAATAAAAAAAAGTATACATATTAGGTATCACCGCGTCCGTATTGACCGGCTCTATAAAAATATCACATGACCTAACCCGTCAGATGACCACCGTAAAAAAATAAAAATAAAAACGGTGTAAAAAATTCAATTTTTTGTCATCTTCCGTCACAAAAAGTGTAATAGCAAGCAATCAAAAAGTCATGTGCACCCCAAAATAGTGCCAATCAAATCGTCATCTCATCCCACAAAAAATGAGACCCTACTTAAGATAATCGCCCAAAAATTGAAAAAACTATGGCTCTTAGACTATGGAGACACTAAAACATTTTTTTTGTTTTAAAAATGAAATTATTGTGTAAAACGTACATAAATAAAAAAAATTGTATACATATTGGGTATCACCGCGTCCGTGACAACCTGCTCTATAAAATTACCACATGATCTAACCTGTCAGATGAATGGAGTAAATAACAAAAAAAAAAACGGTGCCAAAAAAGCAATTTCTTGTTACCTTGCCGCACAAAAAGTGTAATATAGAGCAACCAAAAATCATATGTACCCTAAACTTGTACCAACAAAACTGCCACCCTATCCCGTAGTTTCTAAAATGGGGTCACTTTTTTGGAGTTTCTACTCTAGGGGTGCATCAAGGGGGCTTCAAATGGGACATGGTGTCAAAAAAACCAGTCCAGCAAAATCTGCCTTCCAAAAACCATATGGCGTTCCTTTCCTTCTGCGCCCTGCCGTGTGACCGTACAGCGGTTTACCACCACATATGGGGTGTTTCTGTAAACTACAGAATCAGGGCCATAAATAATGAGTTTTGTTTGGCTGTTAACCCTTGCTTTGTAACTGGAAAAAAAATATTAAAATGGAAAATCTGTCAAAAAAGTGAAATTTTGAAATTGTATCTCTATTTTCCATTAAATCTTGTGCAACACCTAAAGGGTTAACAAAGTTTGTAAAATCAGTTTTGTATACCTTGAGGGGTGTCGTTTCTTAGATGGGGTAATTTTTATGGAGTTTCTACTCTAGGGGTGCATCAGGGGGGCTTCAAATGGGACACGGTGTCAAAAAACCAGTCCAGCAAAACATGCCTTCCAAAAACCAAACGGCGCACCTTTCACTCTACACCCCGCTGTGTGGCCGTACAGTAGTTTACGGCCACATATGGGGTGTTTCTGTAAACGGCAGAGTCAGGGCAATAAAGATACAGTCTTGTTTGCCTGTTAACCATTGCTTTGTTAGTGGAAAAAATGGGTTAAAATGGAAAATTAGGCAATAAAATGAAATTCTCAAATTTCATCCCCATTTGCCAATAACTCTTGTGCAACACCTAAAGGGTTAACAAAGTTTGTAAAATCAGTTTTGAATACCTTGAGGGGTGCAGTTTCTTAGATGGGGTCACTTTTATGGAGTTTCTACTCTAGGGGTGCATCAGGAGGCTTCAAATGGGACATGGTGTCAAAAAACCAGTCCAGCAAAACCTGCCTTCCAAAAACCATACGGCGCACCTTTCACTCTACGCCCCGCTGTGTGGCCGTACAGTAGTTTACGGCCACATATGTGGTCTTTCTGTAAACGGCAGAGTCAGGGCAATAAAGATACAGTCTTGTTTGGCTGTTAACCCTTGCTTTGTTAGTGGAAAAAATGGGTTAAAATGGAAAATTAGGCAATAAAATGAAATTCTCAAATTTCATCCCCATTTGCCAATAACTCTTGTGCAACACCTAAAGGGTTAACAAAGTTTGTAAAATCAGTTTTGAATACCTTGAGGGGTGTAGTTTATAGAATGGGGTCATTTTTGGGCGGTTTCTATTATGTAAGCCTCGCAAAGTGACTTCAGAGCTGTAGTGGTCCCTAAAAATTGGGTTTTTGTAAATTTCTGAAAAATTTCAAGATTTGCTTCTAAATTTCTAAGCCTTGTAACATCCCCAAAAAATTAAATATCATTCCCAAAATAATTCAAACATAAAGTAGACATATGGGGAATGTAAAGTCATCACAATTTTTAGGGGTATTACTATGTATTACAGAAGTAGAGAAACTGAAACTTTGAAATTGGCTAATTTTTCCCAATTTTTGGTAAATTTGACATTTTTTTATGCAAAAAAAAAATTTTTTTTTTACTTTTTTTTACCAGTGTCATGAAGTACAATATGTGACGAAAAAACAATCTCAGAATGGCCTGGATAAAAAAAAAAAAAAAAAGAGTTGCTAATTTATTCTTAGTTGCCACCGAAAAAAACTTAATAACAAGCAATCAAAAAGCTCCATTTACTCCAAAATGATACAAATGAAAAATACTAAAAAATACATGTTGTCCCACAAAAATAAAGCCCTCACATAACTCAATAGAAAGAAAAATAAAAAAGTTATGGGTCTTGGTCTTGTCAGCTCTGTACAGAAAAA
This sequence comes from Bufo gargarizans, assembly GCF_014858855.1. Taxonomy (NCBI): domain Eukaryota; kingdom Metazoa; phylum Chordata; class Amphibia; order Anura; family Bufonidae; genus Bufo; species Bufo gargarizans. The sequence continues at coordinate 177,230,359 of NC_058082.1, forward strand.
AAGATGCCATATTTAAAAAAAGACCAATTAAAAAAATATTTTTTGCTCAAAATGAGTACAATGCCATAATAATAATAATAATAAAAATTGCCTACATAGGTTTACATAGCCTTTAAGATTTTGGCAAAAAACAAAACAAAAAAACATATACAGTACAGACTAAAAGTTTGGACACACCTTCTCATTCAAAGAGTTTTCTTTATTTTCATGACTATGAAGGCATCAAAACTATGAATTAACACATGTGGAATTATATACATAACAAAAAAGTGTGAAACAACTGAAAATATGTCATATTCTAGGTTCTTCAAAGTAGCCACCTTTTGCTTTGATTACTGCTTTGCACACTCTTGGCATTCTCTTGATGAGCTTCAAGAGGTAGTCACCTGAAATAGTTTTCACTTCACCGGTGTGCCCTGTCAGGTTCAATAAGTGGGATTTCTTGCCTTATAAATGGGGTTGGGACCATCAGTTGCATTGTGGAGAAGTCAGGTGGATACACAGCTGATAGTCCTACTGAATAGACTGTTAGGATTTGTATTATGGCAAGAAAAAAGCAGCTAAGTAAAGAAAAACGAGTGGCCATCATTACTTTAAGAAATGAAGGTCAGTCAGTCTGAAAAATTGGGAAAACTTTGAAAGTGTCCCCAAGTGCAGTCACAAAAACCATCAAGCGCTACAAAGAAACTGGCTCACATGTGGACCGCCCCAGGAAAGGAAGACCAAGAGTCACCTCTGCTGCAGAGGATAAGTTCATTCGAGTCACCAGCCTCAGAAATCACAGGTTAACAGCAGCTCAGATTAGAGACCAGGTCAATGCCACACAGAGTTCTAGCAGCAGACCCATCTCTAGAACAAGTGTTAAGAGGAGACTGTGTGAATCAGGCCTTCATGGTAGAATATCTGCTAGGAAACCACTGCTAAGGACAGGCAACAAGCAGAAGAGACTTGTTTGGGCTAAAGAAAACAAGAAAATGGACATTAGACCAGTGGAAATCTGTGCTGAGGTCTTTGGTTCCAACCACTGTGTCTTTGTGCAACGCAGAAAAGGTGAATGGATGGACTCTACATGCCTGGTTCCCACCGTGAAGCATGGAGGAGGAGGTGTGATGGTGTGGGGGTGCTTTGCTGGTGACACTGTTGGGGATTTATTCAAAATTGAAGGCATACTGAACCAGCATGGCTACCACAGCATCTTGCAGCGGCATGCTATTCCATCCGGTTTGCGTTTAGTTGGACCATCATTTATTTTTCAACAGGACAAAAACACACCCCAAACACACCTCCAGGCTGTGTAAGGGCTATTTGACCATGAAGGAGAGTGATGGGGTGCTGCGCCAGATGACCTGGCCTCCACAGTCAACGGACCTGAACCCAATCAAGATGGTTTGGGGTGAGCTGGACCGCAGAGTGAAGGCAAAAGGGCCAACAAGTGCTAAGCATCTTTGGGAACTCCTTCAAGACTGTTGGAAGACCATTTCAGGTGACTACCTCTTGAAGCTCATCAAGAGAATGCCAAGAGTGTGCAAAGCAGTAATCAAAGCAAAAGGTGGCTGCTTTGAAGAACCTAGAATATGACATATTTTCAGTTGTTTCACACTTTTTTGTTATGTATATAATTCCACCTGTGTTAATTCATAGTTTTGATGCCTTCAGTGTGAATCTACAATTTCCATAGTCATGAAAATAAAGAAAACTCTTTGAATGAGAAGGTGTGCCAAACTTTTGGTCTGTATTGTGTATATATATATATATATATATATATATATATATATATATATGGATAGATATGTGTGTGCTATATGTGTATATTTTACTCACAAAAAAGCAATACTAAACTTAGCTATAATGGATACGCCAATTTTTAAAGTTTTTATATAAGAAAAATAAAATATGTGCGTACATTAGTATATTTCATATTTTTAAGTTTAGCATACTATTGCTAAAACTAATAAATATATTTTTTACTTTCTTTTTTTATGACATAAAAAGGGAGTAAAATGTGTGTATGTGTGTATGCTATCTGCTATACCACTACTAAAACTAATTTCTATAGCATTTTTTTTCTTTATTTCACTTTATTTTTCATAATTTTTTCATAATTTTATTTTTATGAAAAAAGTGAATGAACCCCTTCCTGCCACAGTCAGAGCAGGAAGGGATTAATTCAAAAATTGCAGGCTCTAAGTTAACTTTATAACCAGCAGTGAGTTCTCTCACATGAAGAAGATCTTAGCTGAGTGCACCCCTGTCGGCTTTTTCACTTTGCTTTGCAATGGATCATTGTGACATCCTGTTTATCCATAGCAATACCATGCGAGGAGACTACGTTTACTGGCCTCTAGAATACTTTCTGTGACCGCAGGTGTCCAATGACAGCACGGTCAGAGAGATCTGCAGCACCATGGGGCCCAAGCATGTCGTAATGTAACCCGGCACTTTTTATACATCGGGCTCATTATAAGAGCTTACTGCCATGACAAATAGAGTAAGCAAGTGGTTAAAGGGACAGTACTATCCATCAGGTGTTACAGGACAGCCAATTTAGACATTTCAGCACATGCACACTCCCCCTACCTTATAAATAAACCTGATCTGGCTGCCATTTTACATTCAGTCTTTCGCCAGTGTAGGGAGAGGTTGCTGTGTGGAGCAGGAACAGACTGTTAGGGACACCAAACGCTAGCTAATATGGCCACACAAGTACTTTTAAGGACTGGTATAGTAGGTGTGCTATCGATAGGTGTGACATACTGAGGGGTCGCAGTGGCGCACCTACAGGGGGGGTCCAGCGGGTCTGCCCCCCCCCCTTTCCCCCAGAACAACCAGCCAAATTTATTTTTTTTATCCTTCAGGGCCGCACCGCCGATCACCACAGGCGGCGCGGCCCTGGATGTAATTGCGGCGGCGGCGGTGGTGGTGGGGGGACGGGGGGGCAGTAGGAAATGAGCGCTTCATTTGTGGAAGCGCTCATCTCCATATCTAATACATCTGTATCGCTGTCCTTAGACAGCGATACAGTTGCCTGTGCTGCGGCAGGGGAGGGAGAGGTGTGTCCCTCCCCTGTTTTTCTGATAGGCCGCAGGCACTAATGCCTGCAGCCTATCAGAGGCCGGCTCTGGCGGCGCGATGACGTCATCATTGCGCCGCCTGAGCCGGGAAGCACACAGCAGGGACACGGGCCAGAAGAGGCCTGCATCGCATCGCTGCTGATGGAGGTAAGTATCGGTGTATTTTTTTTGTTGTTTTTGTTGTTGTTTTTTGAGGGGGGGGGAGCTGGCACTATGGGGGCACTAAAGAGGAGAACGGCACTATGGGGGCACTAAAGGGGAGAACAGCACTATGGGGGCACTAAAGGGGAGAACAGCACTATGGGGGCACTAAAGGGGAGAACTGCACTATGGGGGCACTAAAGGGGAGAACGGCACTATGGGGGGCAGTAAATGGGAGAACGGCACTATGGGGGCACTAAAGGGGAGAACGGCACTATGGGGGCACAAAAGGGGAGAACGGCACTATGGGGGGCAGTAAAGGGGAGAATGGCACTATGGGGGCACTAAAGGTGAGAACGGCACTATGGGGGGCAGTAAAGGGGAGAACGGCAGTATGGGGCACTAAAGTGGAGAACGGCACTATGGGGGCACTAAAGGGGAGAACGGCACTATGGGGGCATTATTTGGGGGGCACCATGGGGGAGAGAAGCACTATGGGAGGGCTCTAAAGAGGCTTTTTTTCTTTTTTACACATTATGGGGGGCACTATAGGGGAGAACGGCACTAGGGGGCATCTGGTGGCACTATAGGGGCATTATTTGGGGGGCACCATGGGGGAGAGGAGCACTACGGGGGGGCTCTAAAGGGGCTTTTTTTTTACACATTATGGGGGCACTATAGGGGAGAACAGCACTAGGGGGCATCTGGTGGCACTATAGGGGCATTATTTGGGGGGCACCATGGGGGAGAGGAGCACTATGGGGGCTCTAAAGGGGCTTTTTTTTTTACACATTATGGGGAGCACTATAGGGGAGAACGGCACTATGGGGCATCTAGTGGCACTATAGGGGCATTATTTGGGGACACTATGGGGAAGTGGGGGTTCTAAAGGGGCCTTTTTTTCTTATTGGCACATGGGGGCATTATGGCATCTGGTGGCACTAAGGGTGCATTTTTTACTGGCACATTATGGGAGGCACTATAGGGGAGGGTGGCACTATGGAGGAGTGGAGCACTATTGGGGCATATGGTGGCACTTTGAAGCAGCATTTTTTACTGGCATATTATGGGGCGGCACCATGGGGAGAGGAGCACTATGGGGACATCTGGGGGGTCTAAAGGGGCTTTTTTTTATTGACACATTATGGGGGCACTATAGGGGAGAATGGCACTATGGGGCATCTGGTGGCACTATAGGGGCATTATTTGGGGGCATTAAGGGGAAGTGGGGGCTCTAAAGGGGCCTTTATTCTTATTGGCACATTATGGGGGCATTATGGCATCTGGTGGCACTAAGGGGGCATTTTTTTACTGGCACATTATTGTAGGCACTATGGGGGAGAGGAGCACTATTGGGGCATATGATGACACTTTAAAGGGGCATTTTATACTGGCATATTATGGGCGACACTATGGGGAAGGGGAGAGGAGCACTATGAGGGCATTTACTGGGGCACTATATAGGGGTATTTTATACTGGCATACATTATGGGGACATTAGCTCAACAGCGGGCACTAAGCGGGGGTACAATAATTTTTGGGGGACATTATCTTTATACTATTAGTGTCTGGGCGCAGTTATTTTTTTAGAGCACTGTGTGCCAATAATTGTTGAAGGGGGCACTATCTGTGTGGTAGCAGTATTTCCAGGGGGACTGTTTCTGCAGTGTAGTATTGGGGGCAAAGCGGGCACAGTATTGGGGCACTATCTGTGTGGTAGCAGTATTTCCAGGGGGACTGTTTTTGCAGTATAGTATTGGGGCCACAGCGGGCACAGTATTGGGGCACTATCTGTGTGGTAGCAGTATTTCCAGCGGGACTGTTTCTGCAGTATAGTATTGGGGGCACAGCGGGCACAGTATTGGGGCACTATCTGTGTGGTAGTAGTATTTCTAGTAGTATTTTTTTTTTTTCCTACAGAGCTTTTAGAATCGCCAAGTAAAAGAATCAGCGCAACACACTGCACCCCGTCCCTGCAGTTTTAAATATAAAGGGGGCTTTGAAAAATTGAATTAGCACAGCGCACTACACATGCCACATTTTTTTGCCTTTCGGACCCCCCCTAGACAAAATTCCTGGGTTCTCCCCTGGAGGGGTGTAATATACTTATAATTTACTTTCTAACATAGAAAGAATATTATAGTGTATTTGTATTGTGCAGCAGTTGTGTGCGGTTCTGCTGCAATACTGCAGCTACAGAGTGACAAACGCTATTGGAACAAATAATCTCAACTGGTGTAATATACCAGATGCTCCCAAAAAAGTGATTGAGGCAGTGGTGTTATATACCAATAATATACTTTCTATATAGTGCATTTGCGTAGTGCATCATTTGTTTGCGGTTTTGCTGCTAAAAAATTGATATCCAATGACCGTCGTGTAATCTACCTCCAGCCACATATTTACTTGTTCTTTTCTGTATGCTGAATAAATAATTGTTGGGGCCTCGGAGGAATTCAACACCAGTGACGACCACTTGTTATCAAATTTCATCTATTATAATTAGGGATTTTTTCAAGATGGGGGATTTTGTTAGCAATGTTTTTAATCAAATTTTATATTATTAGTTATTTTAAACATATGTATTTGACCTGTATTTGTATTGGCCTGCAGTAAAATTGATATCCATTGACCGTGTAACATACCTCCAGCCACATAATCAATTAATCTTTTCTGTCCGGTGAATGCCTGTCTAGTGGCCTACAGTAAAATTAATCAGAATTTTTTTTATGTCAGGTAAATGCCTAATTTTTAAGGCCCGTACTCCTGTGGCCTAAAATAATTTTTTTCTAGGCTTCAACAGAGCACATTTCAGAGAATTTCCCTTTAAGACGCATAAAAATGTCACCTGATTATTATACATATTTTTTGTTGCTATTTTTGTCATTGATTCCCCTCTAGTATGTCACTGTCCATGTTGTGGGACTATTTGTACACTTCTACTAAGTATTTGGAGGCTGCAAATATGAGCTGAAAGTTTTTGCGGTTTGCAAACATTTAATCACGTTCGCTCGATCGAGTTCGCAAACCGTCCCGGCCGATGTTCGTCCATCACTAGTGAGTGCTCCCTATCCTTTTCTGCAGGCACACATGAGCACAGTCTCATATGCCTGCTGGGGAGGGAAGCAGCCCGTGCAACTGGACAAATGTATCCAGTGGCGGGCACTTCAAAAGACAGAGGATCAAAGGACTGTTATTGCACAGGAAGGCGGTCCCCCCTTCCAACGCTACATACTGTAGCACAGGAGAGGTGCCAGCACCTGTGTGCCAGCACATACATAGGCTGACTCGGTGACGTCATATCAAGGAGCCAGCCCATGTGCACTGCCTACAGGCATGTTTGCATGCTTTCATGCAGGGCCACTCGAGAGCATCCGGTGAAGCGTTCTTGAGTAGTGTAGATCACAAATATTCTAATTGAAAATTTTTATTTGCAATTTCAGTACTTTGAGAATTTGCAAATATTTAGAATATAGTGCTATATATTGATAATAGCGATTATTTGTTATTTTAATTTTTTATTTATTTACCAGTACACAAGATCCCTCCCTGCTTCTAGCTTGTGGGCCAATGAGAAGGCAGCAATATCTTTGTCTGAGCTTAGCAACATCCCTAGTGACCAATAGGAAAGTTGCTTACCTCTTACTGTATAAGAACCTCACCTTTTTTGCAGTTGTGAGAGAGAGAGGAGTGTAATTTTGGTTTATTGCTGTGTCATCATACATTACGTTAGATAGTTAGCTTATATATATATAAAATACAGATAGTTAGTGGGAGATAGTGTAGGTTACTGAATAGTGTAGCTGTTAGGTTTCAGTGCAGGGTGTTAGGTACATTAGATAGTAAGCTCATATCTATAATTCAGATAGTTAGTGGGAGATAGTGTAGGTTACTGAATAGTGTAGCTGTTAGGTTTCAGTGCAGGGTGTTAGGTACATTAGATAGTAAGCTCATATCTATAATTCAGATAGTTAGTGGGAGATAGTGTAGGTTAGTTAGTGAATAGTGTAGCTGATAGGTTCCAGTGTAGGGTGTCAGGGAGGGATTACTGTGCCTGTACAGGGTTTGTGTTTAGTGTGCTATTTTAGGAATTACTTTGCTAGTGTTTAGTGTTGATGTATTTCATCACAAAAATATAGTGGCAAATATGGGGGAACTGCTCAAACTCCAAACACTGTAGCGTGTCTCTCACTGGGGAAGCAGTCCCACCACATGTGAACCACAGAAATATAGTGTCAAATATGGGGGAGCTGCTCAAACCCCAAACACTGTAGCGTGTTTCTCATTGGGGGAGCAGTCCCACCGCATGTGGACCGCAGCAAACGACCATCCCCAGCAAATAATGCGTACAATGGAGGACGCCGGCGCGGTCCACATGCACAACAAAGGCATCCTACACAAAACGGAGCATTGTGCGGATGAAAATATAATTATATACATCACAGAAGAAAATGCACCAAACAGATATGTCACTGACTATACTAGCTGGTCATACAAGCAGATATTAAAAGCTAAGACTTTTGCCAATATATTCCTGTCAGGAACATATCGGAGCCCATCATGCACCAATCATGTTTTATATGTATTGAATGTGCCTTCACCTGGCAATAAACATTCTTTTGCACCTGGTGGCCTCCATTACACGGTCTGATATGGGTGTGGCTTACAGTTTTGTTTTATTCACATTGCGATAGTTGTCCTGCTATGCGGTTGTGTTGAAGCTTGGCTGTGAGCTGGATTTCATCACCTTCAGACCGTGTTCACACCACAGTTAGCGTAGCGGTATGACCCTTGCCATGTTGAGAGACCGTGACGTGGTGCATGAGGGGCTCGGATGTGTTCCTGACAGGAATATATTGGCAAAAGTCTCAGCTTTTAATATCTGCTTGTATGACCAGCTAGTATAGTCAGTGGCATATCCGTTTGGTGCATTTTCTTCTGTCATTGATGTATTTCATCCTTAAAAAAAAAAAAGAACAGTTTATGTTCGTTTTTCTGTCACTGTCTTGGGGTTTAGTGTGTTAGTTCAGGAATTACTGTGCTAGGAAGGGATTAATGTTATCGTCTTTCGTCTTTAAAAAAAAAAAAAGTTAGTTTCTGTCCTTTTTTCTGTCACTGTCTTAGGGTTTAGTGTGTTAGTTTAGGAATTACTGTGCTAGGGGGGGAATTAGTGTTACCATCTTTCGTCTTAAAAAAAAAAGGGTTTAGTGTGCATAGAATGTGTCGGTAGATAAGAACCATTTGGCCCATCTAGTCTCCCCAATATACTTAATACTATGGATAGCCCCTGCCCTATCTTATATGAAGGGTGGCCTTATGCCTATCCCATGCATGCTTAAACTCCTTCACTGTATTTGCAGCCAGGGCTGCCATCAGAAATTTTGGGGCCCCTTACACAGCTCAAGGCCTGGGCCCCCCCCTCCTACCCTTCAGAATTCGTCCTGACTCCACCTCCCCTCCACCCCCAAGGACCTACCCTCAATTTCATTATTTTTTTACAACTACAAAGACAGTAAAAAGTGATAATCAGCGATTTCAGTAAGGAATTAATTTTTGACCAAATAATATGAAGCCTGCTACCACGAGAAGGTAGACTATTTTAAGCAGGACCCTACACTAACACTAACTACACTACCTGTTCTAATCTGCCCTAGCAATCTTCCCCTGGCACATTTAAGAAAAAAACACCTTAAAAGCACAAGGTTTACTGTTACAGTGTTATGGGGGGATCGGTGGATGACTTACTGTTATGGGGGGATCGGTGGATGACTTACTGTTATGGGGGGAATCTGTGGATGACCTACTGTTATGGGGGGAATCTGTGGAGGACTTACTGTTATGGGGGGAATCTGTGGATAACTTACTGTTATGGGGGAATCTGTGGATGACACACTGTTATGGGGGGAATCTGTGGATGACACACTGTTATGGGGGGAATCTGTGGATGACACACTGTTATGGGGGAATCTGTGGATGACACTGTTATGAGGGATCTGTGGATGACGCACTGTTATGGGGGATCTGTGGATGACACACTGTTATGTGGATCTGTGGATGACACTGTTATGAGGAATCTGTGGATGACGAACACTGTTATGGGGATCTGTGGATGACGAACACTGGTATGGGGGATCTGTGGATGACGAACACTGTTATGGGGGATCTGTGGATGACAGACTGTTATGAGAGATCTGTGGATGACACACTGTTATGGGGGGATCTGTGGATGACAAACACTGTTATGGGGGATCTGTGGATGACGAACACTGTTATGGGGGATCTGTGGATGACGAACACTTATGGGGGATCTGTGGATGACACACTGTTATGGGAGATCTGTGGATGACACACTGTTATGGGGGATCTGTGGATGACACACTGTTATGGGGGATCTGTGGATGACGAACACTGTTATGGGGGATCTGTGGATGACACACTGTTATGGGGGATCTGTGGATGACACTTTTATGGGGGATCTGTGGATGACACTCAACCACTCTCAAACCCAACTGGTCAAACTTGTTAAATGGATCCCAAACACAATATGCACAATAACACACCCCACCCCCTCCAACACTTAATTAACCCCTTCATGGCCTAAACATTTTTTTTCAAAGCAGAACACAAAGCTAAATAGAGCTGGGTGGGCTGGCAAGGGAGGGGTTAATAACAATAAATGATGGAGGATCCTGGCCCTGTGGGATAATCCAAAAAACAGCTTTGCATTTTACCCCCGAGCAAAGACCACACAACATAGCGCTACCTAGCCAAGTAGACAACATAAGGATCAATATGAAAATAAATAATTTGGATCCTTTGAAATAGCTCAGCTCAGTATGCGGCATAGGCTACTGTCACACTGCCGTTTCTGGGTCCGCCTGTGAGATCTGTTTCAGGGATCTCACAAGCGGCCCCAAACAGATCAGTTTTGCCCCAATGCATTCAGAATGGATAAGGATCCGTTCAGAATGCATCTGTTTGGCTCCGTTCCGCCTCCATTCCGCTCTGGAGGCGGACACCAAAATGCTGCTTGCAGTCGGATTTTTAAAATATTTTAACCTGTGACTCATTCGATTCTCAGACTCCCTGTACTTGTGTCAGTGACTCAGACTCAGAGCTGCTAGTGCTTGCCTTGCCTCAGCTCTGATTGGTTGGTGGGCGGGGAGGGGAGGGACTGGCAGCAGCAGCTCCCACTCTAGGATCAGATTACACTCCTTCCGAGTCCCTCCCCTCCCTGCTGCCGGGGGCTCTGCTATTGTGTGCTGGGTCAGACTGAGCTGTTTCACTCGGATCAGCTCAGTCAGGTGAATCGACTACTCCGGTTCAGTGAACTGAATCGATTCAAATGAATGATTCGTTCATGAACCGGACATCACTAGCAAGGAATAATCAATTGCCCCCCTCTAGTGATGCAATAAAGTTCAACTCAAGTCACTGACTGGGCCCTCCCAGGGTCTGGGCCCCTTACTGGGGTATTGGCTGTACCCCCCTGATGGCGGCCCTGTTTGCAGCTACCACTTCTGCAGGAAGGCTATTCCATGCATCCACTACTCTCTCAATAAAGTAATACTTCCTGATATTTCTTTTAAACCTTTGCCCCTCTAATTTAAAACTATGTCCTCTTGTAGCAGTTTTTCTTCTTTTAAATATTCTCTTCTCTTTTACCTTGTTGATTCCCTTTATGTATTTAAAAGTTTCTATCATATCCCCTCTGTCTAATCTTTCTTCCAAGCTGTACATGTTAAGGTCCTTTAATCTTTCTTGCTAAGTTTTATCCTGCAATCCATGTACCAGTTTAGTAGCTTATCTCTCCAAAGTATCAATATCCTTCTGGAGATATGGTCTCCAGTACTAAGCACAATACTCCAAATGAGGTCTCACTAGTGCTCTGTAGAGCGGCATGGCACCTCCCTCTTTCTACTGGTAATCCCTCTCCCTATACACCCAAGCATTCTGCTAGCATTTCCTGCTGCTCTATGACATTGTCTGCCTACCTTTAAGTCTTCTGAAATAATGATCCCTAAATCCCTTTCCTCAGATACTGAGGTTAGGACTGTATCACTGATTTTATATTCTGCTCTTGGGTTTTTACGCCCCAGGTGCATTATCTTGGACTTATCAACATTAAATTTTAGTTGCCAGATTTTTAGTTTTCCTAAGTCCTTTTCCATTTGGTTTATCCCTCCAGGAACATCAACCCTGTTACAAATATTTGTGTCATCAGCAAAAAGACACACCTGACTATTGAGGCCTTCTGCAATTTCGCTGATAAAGATATTAAACAATATGGGTCCCAGAACAGATCCCTGAGGTACCCCACTGGTAACAAGACCTTGGTCTGAATATATTCCATTGACTTCAACCCTCTGTTGCCTGTCCCTCAGCCACTGCCTAATCCATTCAACAATATGGGAGTCCAAGCCCAAAGACTGCACTTTATTCATAAGCCTTCTATGCGGGACAGTATTAAAAGCCTTACTAAAGTCTAGATAAGCGATGTCTACTGCACCTCCTCCATCTATTATTAAAATCAATAAGATTAGTTTGACATGTTCTCCCTGAAGTAAACCCATGCTGTTTTTCATCTTTCAATCCATGGGATTTTAGATGTTCCACAATCCTCTCCTTAAGTATGGTTTCCATTAATTTCCCCACTATTGATGTCAGGCTTACTGGCCTATAGTTGCCTGATTCCTCCCTACTACCTTTCTTGTGAATGGGCACAACATTTGCTAATTTCCAATCTTCTGGGATGACTCCTGTTGCCAGTGATTGGTTAAATAAATTTGTTAATGGTTTTGCTAGTTCACCGCTGAGCTCTTTTAATAGCTTTGGGTGTATCCCATCAGGCCTCTGTGACTTATTTGTATTAATTTTAGACAGTTGACTTAGAACCTCTTCCTCTGTAAAGACACATGCATCAAAAGATTCATTAGTCTTCTTTCCTAACTGAGGTCCTTTTCCTTCATTTTCCTTTGTAAAAACTGAACAGAAGTATTCATTGAGGCAGTCAGCTAGTTCTTTATTTTATTCCATATACCTTCCTTCTTTTGTTTTTAATTTGGTAATTCCTTGTTTTAGTTTTCTTTTTTCATTTATGTATCTGAAGAATGCCTTATCACCTTTTTTCCCTGACTGAGCTAATTTCTCTTCTGCCTGTGCTAGTTTAGGAATTACTGTGCTAGGGAGGGATTAGTGTTACCATCTTTCGTCTTTGAAAAAATAAAAGTTAGTTTCTGACTGTTTTTCTGTCACTGTCTTAGGGTCTTAGGGTTTAGTGTGTTAGTTTAGGAATTACTGTGCCAAGGGGGGGGGACATTTGCCATAAAAAAATAAAAAAAATGCTGTCTGTTTTTCTAAATCTCAATTTTATTAGATTTTTGCCCCATTTTCTCAAACCCAATAAAGTTATTCCCAAAGTCCCTTCTTATTTTCTTTCTATATTTTTGGGGGTTTTAATTTATTTTTTGGCAGATTATGGGTGGACGTGGGCATGCAGGCAGCCGTGGTCGTGATAGGGGAGTTAGTTCCAGTGCTGGATCGCTGTCAGCACAGGGCCGCTCCTCTACCCATGGAGGGGCAGGCATAACTGGCAGGGGCGTCCACCTCATCCGATTTTTTTTGGGCATGACAGCCATCCCATTTAGTCTCAGGATGCCGAGGCAGTTGTGGCTTTCGGAACGCAAGCCAGTGGCACGGAGTCCTCCTGTGTGCACTGAGCCTGAACAGGAGGATGGTGTGTAAGTCGCCTGTTTGGGCTTACTTAACCCTGGCAGAAGAAGATCAGACAATTGCCATCTGTCGGCTCTGCCATGCCAGGGTGAGGAGAGGGAGGTCACTTGCTTACCCAGCACCTGAGAGGTAACCATTGGCAGGAGTGGGACCAGATGCAGGGTTGTCGCAGCAGCACCAGCAGTAGTGTGCAGAGGACAGCAGTTCCTGCTACTGTCCTGCAGCCACCCCACCTCCTTCCAACAATGCATTCCCACTCCCCCACTCCCTCTCCTAGAGGTACTGGTACTGGCAGGCATAACTCTGCCTCCTCTGCACTCTCTTCTGTTGCCTCCACTGCCATCTGGCGCCAGCCTTCGTTCGTAGAGGCATTTGAACGCACCGCGGCCTACACACCCGGGGACAGATGCATGCATTCACTTAATGGGCTCCTGGCAAGGGTTACCACCCAACATCTGCTGCCCTTCAATATTGCGGACTGCAATCCATTCCGGCAGATGTTGGAGCAGGCCCAACCAAGATGGCTTTTCCCTAGCCGCCATTTCTTTGCCAGGACTGGTGTCCCTGCCCTACACCAGCACATTGTGCAGAATGTATCCCTGTCACTGGATCATGCTGTCAGCGATAGAATGCATCTCACAAAGGATGCCTGGACCAGCAGATATGGGCAGGGATGCTATATCAGCTTCACAGTCCATTGGGTGTCCCACCAAGGCGCCCACCAAGGCGCCCACCAAGGCACCGGGGAGGAATCAACAGATGTGGCAGCATCTCAGTTTCTGGTCCCGACCCAGGGTATCCAGGGGAGAACTGCTGCTCTCCCTCAAGCCACTGTCTCCATTGCTGCTGAGCCCCTCAGCAAGCGTCCCCGTAGTTGCATAAGTGTGGGGTATGTCCTCTGCCAGGCCATGCTCCAGCTTGTGAACTTAGGGGAATGGAGACACACTGGACCTTATCTCCTGGCCGCCCTCCAGGCTCAGGTCAACAAGTGGATGACACCCCAAAGGCTCCAGGCAGGTATGCTTGTCTGTGACAACGGCAGCAACCTCATCAGTGCTCTCCATGCTGGCAGTCTCACACACATTCCCTGCATGGCACATGTACTCAACCTTGAAGTTCCTGCGCACATACCCAAGGTTGAGCGACATCGTGCAAAGGGTACGAAGGATTGCCAGCCACTTCCAATGATCCCCAACCGCCACTGCATCCCTGTCCAAACTGCAGCGGGACAACAGTCTGCCACCTCACAGGCTGATGGTGGACAGTGTGACGCGTTGGAACTTCACCCTCCACATGCTGGAGAAGGTGTGAGAGAAGCATGAGAGAAGCGACGGGCTGTGAAGGAGCACCTGCTGGACCTAGGCACTCCGGGGACATCACACCCACTCCCCTACTAATGATGAGTGGCAGGGGTCATATTCAAATTTGTGATATTTTGCAAATATTTTGTAGAATATTCATCATATATTCAAAAATTCGTATATTCGTTATATTTGACTTTTTTTTTTACGCGAAAATCGGCAAGGTAATAATCGCGTAATATGCGAATATCGCATGCTCAATACTCAATTTTTTTCCATCTGAACACATGATTAACATAACTTTAGATGTTTATTTAATTAAGCGCTATATATTGGCCCACAAGCAAGAAGCAGGGAGGAATTGTGTTTAGATGGAAAAAAAATGACGAATATTCATCATTACGTATACCGTATTTTTCGCCCCATAAGACGCACCGACCCATAAGATGCACCTAGGTTTTTGAGGAAGAAATAAGAAAAAAAATATTTTGAACCAAAAGGTGTGCTTTTTGTGGGTTTTGAACTAATGGTGGTCTGTAGAATGAACTATTATGGGGGATCTGTGGATGACACACTGTTATGGGGGTCTGTGGATGACACACTGTTATGGGGGTCTGTGGGTGGAACTGTTATGGGGGCATCTGGGGATAGCACTGTTATGGGGCATCTGGGGATGGCACTGTTACGGAGGCATCTGGGGATGGTACTGCTATGGGGGCATCTGGGGATAGCACTTTTATGGGGGCATCTGGGGATAGAACTGTTATGGTGCATGTGGGGATGGCACTATTATGGGGGCCTCTGGGAATGACACTGTTATGGGGGCCTCTGGGAATGGCACTGTTATGGGGACATCTGAGGATGGCACTGTTATGGAGGTTTCTGGGGATAGCTCTTTTATGGGGGCATCTGGGGATAGAACTGTTATGGTGCATGTGGGGATGGCACTATTATGGGGGCCTCTGGGAATGGCACTGTTAGGGGGGCCTCTGGGAATGGCACTGTTATGGGGGCCTCTGGGAATGGCACTGTTATGGGGGCATCTGGGGATTGCACTATTATGGTGGCATCTGGGGATGGCACTATTATGGGGGCATCTGGGGATTGCACTATTATGGTGGCATCTGGGGATGGCACTATTATGGGGGCATATGGAGGTGGCACTATTATGGGGGCATCTGAGGATGGCACTATTATGGGGCCTTCTGGGAATGGCACTGTTATTGGGGTATCTGGGAATGGCATGACACTGCTATGGGGGGATCTGTGGATGACACATAGCATGTGTAGGCTTTATACTACACAGTGACCATTCACCTGCTGCTGCTGTCTGTACTGATCCTGATGAGTTTGGCTGAGCTATGTGTAGACCTTATACTACCCCGTTACCATTTATCTGCTGCTGCCTATCCTGATCCTGCTGAGTTTGGCAAGTGCTATGTGTAGGCCTTATACTACCCCATTTCCATTTACCTGCTGCTGCTCTCTGTCCTGATCCTGATGATTTCGGCCAAGCTATGTGTAGGTTTTATACTACCCCATTACCATTTATCTGCTGCTGTTTGTCCTGACTTCCATCTTGCCCTCTCTACATGGTTGGGTGTGACTGGCGTCATACTGCTCCGTGTGGTAATCCGGTTTTGGGAATTTAACATAATTGCCACATGTATATATCTATATATACATTTATATTTTATGTTACTTCTTGCTATTTTTATATATAATCATATATTTTCACTTTGCAAAATAAACTGTTGAATATATAATGTTCTTGAAGCCAGGTCACCAGTTTTCGAGTTGGTCTAATTATTTCCATGGTTGTAATAATGTGACCACATAGACATGAGGTGCTTGCGGCTCAGCGTGCATTCTATTTCAGGTACGAACATGCAATCTGTTATCATGTGACCTACCTGTCTATAGACGCTCGCGACCTGTGTGCGTTCGTCCTTCGATGTGATCAAGTGATTACATCACATGTTTCTTTATGTAATGTGGAAGCTATGCGCTGACATGCGCAGTTAACCAAACGGGACGCTATATGGGATTCATGCTGGTTACTTCATGGCCCCCTACATTATGTCCCCTACAGTACACCTGATATTTTTATTTTTATTTTAAATAAATATTTTATTTTCTCCAGTAAAAAAAAAAAGTAGAGCGGGGAAAAAAGAAACACAAAAAAGGCTTATACACATATAAAATAAATATTACTATAATTTTAACATCATCACAGACAATAACGTTAAATCCAGCTTTGTAAGCTCAAGCCTAATACCTTTAATCCTAACTATTCCCCCCACCTTCTCTTGGCTGCTGTCGCTGTTAGCCCGAACCCCATACCCCCCTCGTACCCGTCCACATACTCCACCCATCAAACCGACATAATCAGTCCACCTCACTTCTACAAAACAGAGGAATATTGCATGCCTCGCCTTCTCCGCCTCTCAACCTCCTCATAAAGCTTTATTTGGGGACATAATCCGTCTCCACTCCTCAAATGCGGGAGAAATGGGGGGACCCCATCTCTTGACTATCAGAACCTTTGCTATCAAGCAGCCCTTCAGCCAGAATAATTGATGTACGAAAGAATTAGGATTTATTGGTATATAGGAACCCAAAATCACAGAAGTCATATTCGGTGCACAAGATTGGGGAAAATCCCCCTGCAGTGCTGTAAATACTTGCTCCCAAAAGCGATTTATCGCACTACATTCCTATAAAAGATGAATCTATCCAACATTGGGACTGCCACACTTTTGACAGAAAAATTCACAACCTCTGTTTATTAGCAAACTTAGCCTGCATTTGCGGTGTATAGTATAACCTGCGCAAAATCTTGAACTGAATCAATCTATAACTAGTTGTGAATACTACCTTTTTCATATTTTTGAAAATCTGTGGCCAGGGGAGGGGGGAGGTTTTCAGTTCCTGATCCCATTTATGTATACTTTTAAAAGGAATCACCGTGGACACGGAATCTTGCATTTTCGAATAAATCTGTGCCATTTTAATCTTTTTCCCTAAGTGAGAAGAACAATAGTCAAAAAAGGAATGTTGTTGAGTAATCATATATGTTTTATTAAATGTAGCTTTGTATGCATGTTTTAAATGTGCATACATAAATCGGTTTAATAAAGAGATGTTTGTGAAATTAACTCCCCTAAGACTTTAAAACGATCTGCAACAAACAAATGTGCCACTCTAGTGATACCCCTACAACTCCAATAAGTGTTATCAATTATTTTTAAAAATTCCAATAAATTCTGATTCTCCCACAACGGGGTAAAATTAAAAACATGTGACACCTGTAGAGTCGTTTTCAATATATCCCAGAACCTCTGCAGAGATCTCGGGATTAAACATCTAGTGTCCAAAGCTCCAAACTGTGCTGTGTCTAAGTGCATAAAAATATTATCAAGTGACCTACCTGTTACCCTAGTTAGATACTGCCCAAGTGCATTCTCTCTAAAATTACAACATCTTTGTAACTGCGCAGAAAGAAAATACCCATTGAAAAAAGTGATAGTCCCCTTTCTGACACTGCCAGCCACAGATACCTCTGCTTTATACGGACCCTCTTCCTCCCCCAAATTAGGTCATTTATTAAAGCTTCAAATCTATAAAAAAAAAGCATCCTCTATCCAGATGGGGAGGCACAGATTGGATACAAGACCAGAGGTAGTATGATCATTTTTACTAATGCCAGTCGATCAGATTGCGATATTAACAATTTTTGCCAGGCTCTAATTTTTACCTTTACTTTGTCCATTACCGGGGAAAGATTTAACTTCTAAAATTTACCTATAGGGACACCTATCTTTATTCCCAGATAGTCCAGAGAGTCATCCAAAGACAATATCCGGACCCGGGAGCCACCTTCGGGGGCATTTATATTTAGCGGGAGGAGTGAGGACTTAGTCCAGTTGATTAAATAACCAGACAGTTGACTAAACTCCTCTATCACCTGCATAACATAGGGGACAGCTTTCCAGCCCTAATCCAAAAAGAGTATAACATCATCTGCATAGAGCCTGATTTTGTCACTCTCTCCCGCTACCCCGATCCCCCGAATCTGACCATTCAAACGAATCCTACAAGCCAACGGCTCCATAAATAGTGAAAATAATAGGGGAGAGAGGGGACATCCCTGTCTCGTGCCACGTTGAAGCTCAATAATGCAGGAATTAACCCCATCAATATTAACTAGGGCTATTGGTTGAGTATATAAGTTGAGTAATAGCAATAAAAGTGGTCCCCAATGGAAAATGTGTCATGGTCCGACACAGGAAGGACCACTCCACCATGTCGAACGCTTTGGCAGCATCCAGAGACAAGATGGAGTGGCCCGGTCCCCCCCTACCGACAGGTTCAGATACACCCCATACAAATTCGCCTGAATCTGTCTCCCAGGTATAAATTCTGTTTGATTAGAATGAACCAGGGCTGCAATTACCTGTTTAAGATGGTTTGCTAAAGATTTTGCAAAGATCTTATAGTCTGTATTAAGCAGTGATATGGGCCTATATGACCCAACCTCACTACCATCCGTATCTTTTTTTTATTTTTTTATAAAAGTGATAATTGCCTCTCTAAAAGATGGGGGAAGAGAACCATATCTATGTAAAACCTTCAACAGAATAGGGAGGAGTACCTTAGCATGGTATCTATAAAGTTCCAATGGCAAACCATCCGCCCCAGGGGAAGAGATATATTTAACCGACCGAAGGGCATCCTCCAATTCTGCCTGTCATATAGGGTGATCAAGCATTCTGGTTTCCTGAGGCGAGAGAAAAGGCATTTCTAATTGGTCCAAATAGTCATCAATTTTTGAAGGACTACATACCGTTTCAGATCTATATATAGTAGAATAGTACTTGACAAATTCCTGTCTGATCTGCTCTGGATCATTAACTATCTAGCCTCGAGTATTTCTAATATACCTAATTTTTGTCCCACCCCTTGGATTAGCGACCAGTGCAGCTAACAATTTACCTGTTTTCCCCTCCTCACTAAAACATCTCTGTCCTTGAAAAAAAAAGTTTGTGTTGGGCCTTATTTACCATAAAAGTCCTATATTGTTGATTAGCGTCTTTCAGTTGTATGCAAAGTGAATCCGTACCGTATTTTTTCAACGCGCCCTGCACCCTTCTAACTGTCTCCTTCATTGCATTTTCCTGCTTATAGAACTCCACTTGTCTTTTTATTTTACCACAATAAAGGCCTCTAATATAGGCCTTCAAAGCGTCCCATACAAAATGGATATGGGTGGAGCCCTCATTCCGATGCCAAAATTCTCCTCATTGATTAGCTCCCACTCACCAATGACCTCCAACCAATAAGTGTTCAATCTAAAGGCTTGATTGGGGCCCGCATTTAACCCCACTCTCCTGAGCAGAAGCAGAACCGAAGAATGGTCAGAGATTCCGTGCAGTTCATATTTCATCTTCGCAACTTGATCTGACATTTGCAAACGCTAATTTGATTCTTGACATTAACCTGTACGTCCGGCCAAAGCATGAATACGCTCTTTTCTCTCCATACAAATGACGCCAAATATCGACCCATGTACACCTGATATTTTGGTTTAGGACTTTTTTTTTTTTTATATGTAATTAGGATGAATTAAGCACATATTATGAATTCACATATTATTAATCTCTTCACAGTATGGATACTTGTATATTATGTCATTTTTTTAAACAGTATTTTTTATTTTTAGACACAATACTAATCAAACACATTTATTGTAATTCACTTATTAATAATATTTCACAGAATAATCATCTAAGTTTGTATTTGTACTTGGCACCATTCACTTTTGTCACTGCTTGAGAAAGGTCCCATTGTCTGAACGTCACTTTTAGGTGAATAAACACACATTTTCTGGAGGCTCTGCCATGGCTTGTGTGTGTGTACATATATATATATATATATATATATATATATATATATATATATACAGTACAGACCAAAAGTTTGGACACACCTTCTCATTCAAAGCATTTTCTTTATTTGCATGACAATGAAAATTGTGGATTCACACTGAAGGCATCAAAACTATGAATTAACACATGTGGAATTATATACATAACAAAAAAGTGTGAAACAACAGAAAATATGTCATATTCTAGGTTCTTCAAAGTAGCCACCTTTTGCTTTGATTACTGCTTTGCACACACTTGGCATTCTCTTGATGAGCTTCAAGAGGTAGTCACCTGAAATGGTTTTCACTTCACAGGTGTGCCCTGTCAGGTTTATTAAGTGGGATTTATTGCCTTATAAATGGGGTTGGGACCATCAGTTGCGTTGTGGAGAAGTCAGGTGGATACACAGCTGATAGTCCTACCGAATAGACTGTTAGAATTTGTATTATGGCAAGAAAAAAGCAGCTAAGTAAAGAAAAACGAGTGGCCATCATTACTTTAAGAAATGAAGGTCAGTCAGTCCGAAAAATTGGGAAAACTTTGAAAGTGTCCCCAAGTGCAGTCACAAAAACCATCAAGCGCTACAAAGAAACTGTCTCACATGCGGACCGCCCCAGGAAAGGAAGACCAAGAGTCACCTCTGCTGCGGAGGATAAGTTCATCCGAGTCACCAGCCTCAGAAATCGCAGGATAACAGCAGCTCAGATTAGAGACCAGGTCAATGCTACACAGAGTTCTAGCAGCAGACACATCTCTAGAACAACTGTTAAGAGGAGACTGTGTGAATCATGCCTTCATGGTAGAATATCTGCTAGCAAACCACTGCTAAGGACAGGCAACAAGCAGAAGAGACTTGTTTGGGCTAAAGAACACAAGGAATGGACATTAGACCAGTGGAAATCTGTGCTTTGGTCTGATGAGTCCAAATTTGAGATCTTTGGTTCCAACCACTGTGTCTTTGTGCGACGCAGAAAAGGTGAACGGATGGACTCTACATGCCTGGTTCCCACCGTGAAGCATGGAGGAGGAGGTGTGATGGTGTGGGGTGCTTTGCTGGTGACACTGTTGGGGATTTATTCAAAATTGAAGGCATACTGAACCAGCATGGATACCACAGCATCTTGCGGCGGCATGCTATTCCATCCGGTTTGCGTTTAGTTGGACCATCATTTATTTTTCAACAGGACAATGACCCCAAACACACCTCCAGGCTGTGTAAGGGCTATTTGACCATGAGGGAGAGTGATGGGGTGCTGCGCCAGGTGATTTGGCCTCCACAGTCACCGGACCTGAACCTAATCGAGATGGTTTGGGGTGAGCTGGACCGCAGAGTGAAGGCAAAAGGGCCAACAAGTGCTAAGCATCTCTGGGAACTCCTTCAAGACTGTTGGAAGACCATTTCAGGTGACTATCTCTTGAAGCTCATCAAGAGAATGCCAAGAGTTTGCAAAGCAGTAATCAAAGCAAAAGGTGGCTACTTTGAAGAACCTAGAATATTACATATTTTCAGTTGTTTCGCACTTTTTTGTTATGTATATAATTCCACATGTGTTAATTCATAGTTTTGATGCCTTCAGTGTGAATCTACAATTTTCATAGTCATGAAAATAAAGAAAACTCTTTGAATGAGAAGGTGTGTCCAAACTTTTGGTCTGTACTGTATATATATATAATTTTATTTATTTCTTTTTTACAAATTTCTTGTGGGATTTACAATCTTAAAAATCCTTTGCAATAAAAATTGTCAATGGAAGGGGGGTGGAGCTTGCGCCAGACTGTGATGGCAGAATAGTCAGGAGCTCTCCGTAACAGCTCCCACAAAGCCAATCAAAGCCAATAGGCCAATCCAAGTATGGAGATTCATCCAGCTCCAATAAAACAGCTAATCCGGGCGGAGATATGGATAAATTCATCCGAAAAGCGTCCGCTACTGTCGCAGCCCGTGAGCCCAAGATGGCGCCAACACCCTCGCTTAAGGTCAGTGAGCGCGCTACAGATGTCTCGGAAGGGGAGTCGGATGCTGAAGATTCTCACAGCAGAACAGCGCTCCTGATTACCCGCAAGTTTCTAAAACAGACACTTAGCAAAGCCATGGAGCCCATACTGACCGAACTTACTGCGCTCCGCCACGATGTATTACATATCGAAGATAGAGTGGTATCACTGGAGACTCACCAGACCTCGATTTTGGCTCACCAAACAGCCACTGCGTCCTCTCTACAAAAGTGCCACACTCACTTAAACGACCTCCACAGTGCTTTGGAGGACCAAGAAAACCGAGGACGTAGGAACAATCTTCGGTTCAGGGGGAAACAATCCTTGCACCTGATTTAACAAATACCGTGATGGAGCTTTGCAAAGCCTTGCTAGGCCAGGAACAACAGATGGACATCACAATTGAACGTGCTCACAGAGCACTGAGGCCTAAGCCGAAGCCAGCTGAACCCCTTAGGGATGTCATCTGCCGTTTCCTTAACTTTCAGACCAAAGCAGCAGTGCTGGAGGCGGCCAGAAATCAAGATAATATACTATGCGAAGGTTCGCTTGTTGCGATTTTCCAGGACTTGGCTCCTTCAACTTTAAGAAAACGCCGCACTCTGAAACCACTGACCGACTGGCTTCGATCGAATAAGATCTTGTACCGATGGAACTTTCCGTTTGGACTAACCTTCACCCATCAGGGTCTCCGCCTCACTATCTCCTCATTTGCCTATTTAGCCGGAGTGTTCGATCACCTTCAGATTCCACCCATGGCAATAGAGAACTGGGAGTTATACCAAGATATCCTGGAGCTGCCGGAGCTTCCCGTGATCGTGCCTTTTGAACAGCCTCGTACTCCGAAATCACAAAAGGCCAAGCGGAGAAATATTCAGTTCACTCCATAGGAACTGGTTTCGGTGATGTTTCTTTATTCACTAAATGCTCAGTTTCATGCGGATATTAGGCTATCCCTTATTCACCAGTTGTGGCAGGGATACTTCCTTCCATATATGTTACTCTTCTCACCCCTTTCTATTCCTTATTGTCCCTTCTCTCCTCTCCCTATCTAATACACCTACTTATAACCAGGCCGTTCTATACATTTCTTTTCGGTTTGTCTGATAACCTCCTCTGTGAGGTCCTACTCGGTGCAATGGGGATCGCAACTGGGTTGATCAAACATTTCCCCCCTTACGACTCTCATTTTACTTTTTGTTCTAACCTTCATTTGTGGGTTTACTTTGTCAAAAGTATATATTATTGTTTTACACGTTTTTGTTTTGTTTAAGGTACATGATCCATCTACCTTTAAGAAGCAAAGAATTCCTGGGATTCCTCTGACGTCCTTTCCACTCAGCCTGAAAGGTCAGACCTCACATGGAAGAAGTGTGTCTCCTGGGGAGGGGGATACACCACAGCTAGACTACCCTTTTTATCTTAGTCGCTATGGCTGATTTAACATTTGCATCCTACAATGTGAGGGGCTTCAATTCCCCTTCTAAGAGGAGCCAGATTTTCACATTGTTACGCAAATCAGGGGCCAAAATCCTACTTCTACAGGAGACACACTTCAAATTTGACCATTACCCCAACTTATCTTTTTCATACTACTCTCAGTGGTATCATTGTGGTGGTAATTCCTCTGCTTCTGGGGGAGTCAGCATTGGATTCCAGAGGAATGTCCCAGTTAAATATATCTCACATCTGCAGGATACAGAAGGGAGATATATCTTGGTCAAAGGTAACATAGGTCCTCATATATATACCATCATTAATCTTTATGCCCCTAACACCAGACAATCCAGATGGTTTTCCGCCATCTTCCCAATTATAGAGAAATTTGCAGAAGTATTAGTGGTTTTGGGAGGAGATTTAAATTCTGCTTTGACCCCTTAACTTGATTCATCCACCCAGAGATCTGCTCTAACAGCTAACGCACTGCGTGGAATAAGGGAGGGACTTTGGAACCTACATCTTATTGATGTATGGCGTACGTTACACCCAAATTTGAGGGACTATAGTTTTTACTCTCATGTCCACGGGTCTTACCAAAGACTAGACTATTTATTTATATCCAAGACACACCTACAGCTATGCCAAGAAGCTAAAATGGGCTCTATTCACCTATCCGACCACGCCCCCATCTTCCTGAAAGTATCAGCCCCAGTTCCGACTACAAATAAATTTAGATGGCGTTTGAATGAATCCCTCTTAGGGGACAAAAAGATCAGTGACAAGATATCTGAGCTCCTAAAGGAATATTTTAAACTTAACACTAACCTAGACACATCTGACCAATTACTATGGGATGCCCATAAACCATTTATTAGAGGGCACTTTATTAGCTTGAGTACATTTCTTAAAAAAGAAAGGGGTAAACAGTAAAATTAAGTCTCTAGAATCCCTGCACAAGTGCTCCTTTTCAGAATCACACAGGAACTTTCTAATCTTAGGGCGGAAATAAAAGCCCTTTTTCATCAATCCACAGCAAAAAAAAAAAATTGAACTCACAGCACAAGTTCTATGCCCATGGGGACAAAGCCTCAAAATGTATTATGCACAGAATAAAAAATAGGAAAGCGGCTAACTATATTCACCAAATAGACTCCCCACAGGGCACCCCACTATACTCCTCTAAGTTAATCGCTTCCTGTTTTAAGGATTTTTATGAATCCTTATATAATATTTCTTCCCCATTAGCCCCGGATCCTCACTCCACATTAACCTCTTCTTTTCTAGATACGCTTGATCTCCCATCTCTCCCTTCGGATGTCCAACAGCAATTATCCTCCTCATTCACTTTACCAGAACTTACTCTAGCTCTAAAGCAGGCACCATCTAACAAAAGCCCAGGCCCAGACGGGTTAACTGTTTCATACTATAAAACATTCCAATACCTTCTCCTTCCCCACTTGCTTTCAGTTTGCAACTCAACATTACATGGACACCAGCTTTCAAAAGACATGACAACAGCCCGCATCTCGTAGATTCCAAAGGAAGGGAAAAACCCCAATCAATGCGCTAACTATAGACCCATATCTCTTCTTAACATAGATCTCAAACTACTGGCGAAGATGTTGGCGAACCGCTTATCTACGACTCTTCCGTATCTGGTGCATGGGGACCAGGTGGGCTTTGTTCGAGGTAGAGAGGGTAGGGACAATACGACTAGAGTCCTCAATGTTGCGTATCACGCCTCCCTTCGATCCAAACCACTACTTCTACTCAGTACAGATGCGGAAAAAAGCATTTGACAGGATCGACTGGTCCTACCTGAAATTAGTCCTGAGAGGATTCGGCCTACCTGGTCCCTTTGTACAAGCCATCTTTGCCATGTATCATCAGGCCTCAGCCTTGGTCTTATTCAATGGAGATCTATCAGACCCTTTTCGTATACAGAATGGTACCCGTCAAGGTTGCCCCCTATCACCATTACTTTTTGTATTAGCCCTCGAACCCCTCCTAACCTGCTTAAGGACAGATCCAGCAATCAAAGGTATAGTTTTAGGGGGTCTGGGCCAGGAGCATAAATTGGCCGCCTTCGCGGACTATATTATGATCATGACCTCGAACCCAGAAATATCACTCCCAGCGATTCAATTTCATTTAGATAAATACAGTGTCATCTCCAACTTTAAAATAAATAAACAAAAGTCACTTATTATTTGTTTTGGTATTCCCCTAAAAACACAAGCTCGATTAAAAATTAATTCAGCATTTGACTGGTCATCTCCACACCTCACGTACCTGGGAGTTAAGATAAGCCCTAATTTAGCTGATCTTTTCACTCTTAACTACGCCCCTCTTCTGCAATCCATCTCCTCCAGTTTGGATAAATTAGATACACACATACTCTCATGGTTTGGAAGGAAAAACCTCCTCATGACCTTAATTATCCCACGTCTCACCTAACTGCAGCAAGTACTACCAATACACATACCTAAAACCTATTCTGAATCTCTTAGGAAAATGTTTCGTAAGTTCCTTTGGAAAGGGAAGAAACCCAGGTTAGCTTATAACACACTTTCCCACCCCAAACGTTTGGGGGGAATGGCCCTCCCAGACCCCAAACTTTATGGAAAAGCTGTCCTGATGTCCAGGGTGGTGGAATGGCTCAGGAGCTCAAACATAAAAAAATGGGTGGCAATGGAACAAGAGCTTTGAGGAGCTATCCGCGTGGGAGGCTAGGAATCACCAGAAATTCGCCAAACAATGGCGATTATGACGGGAGTTCAGGTTTACTAGCAGTCAGCCTCTTCTTACATAACCCCATGATGGAATAGATTAGATTGTACTACCTGACTAATCACTCTTCAGTCTCCATCCTATACACTTGATAGGGTCTTTTTTCCCCTTATAATATTGTTTTTGGTGTTGCACCGGTCTGGCAGGGGCCCATTTCTGGGAACACATTCCTATTACAAACAAAGAACCGGCTCCTGTCTGTTCTGGCTAAGTTTGGCCCAGCTATATGTAGGCCTTATGATAAACCGTTAAGATTTACCTGCTGCTGTCTGTCTTGATGATTTTGACCGAGCTATGTGTAAGCCTTATACTACCCCGTTTCTATTTACCTGCTGCTGCTATCTGTCCTAAATATTTTGGCCAAGATATATGTAGGCCTTATACTAGCCCGTTACCATTTACCTACTGCTATTGCTGTCTGTCCTAATGATTTTGGCCAAGCTAAGTGTAGGCCTTATATTACCCTGTTACCATTTACCTGCTGATACAGCTGCTGCTGTCCTGATCCTGATGATTTTAACCAAGCTCTCTGTAGGCCTTATACTACCCCGTTACTATTTACCTGCTGCTATCTTTCATGATGATTTTGGCTGAGCTATGTGTAGGCCTTATAATACCACATTACTATTTACCTGCTGCTGTTGTCTGTCCTGATGTTTTGGCCAAGCTATATGTAGGCCTTATACTACCCCTTACCATTTACCTGCTGCTACTGTCTGTCCTGTTGTTTTTGGCCAAGCTATATTTAGGCCTTATTCTACCCTGTTACCATTTACCTGCTGCTGCTATCTGTCCTGATGGTTTTTGCCAAGCTATGTATAGGCCGTATACTACCCGTTAACATTTACCTTCTGCTGCTCTCCTGATCCTAATGATTTTAGCTAAGCTATGTGTAGGCCTTATACTACCCGTTACCATTTATCTGCTGCTATCTGTCCTGATAATTTTGGCTGAACTTTGTGTTGGACTTATACTACACCATTACCATTTATCTGCTGCTATCTGTTCTGGCTAATTTTGGCCAAGCTATGTGTAGGCTTTATACTACACCATTACCATTTACCTATTGCTATATGTCCTGACAATTTTGGGCGAGCTATCTGAAGGCTTTATATTACATTATTATCATTTATCGGCTCCTATCTGTCCTGATGATTTTGGCCTAGCTATGTGTAGGCCTTATACTACACCATTGCCACTTACCTGCTGCTGTCTGTCCTGATGTGTTTGGTCAAGCTATATGTACACCTTATATTATACCATTACCGTTTACTTGCTTCTATCTGTCCTGATGATTTTAGCCAAGCTATATGTAGACCTTATACTACACCATTACCATTTACCTGCTGCTATCTGTCCTGATGATTTTGGCCAAGCTATGCATAGGCCTTATGCTACAAGGTTACCATTTACCTGCTACTTTCTGTCCTAATCATTATTATTTTAGCTAAGCTATGTGTAGGACTTATAGTACAACATTACCATTTAGCTGCTTCTCTTTGTCCTAATAAGTTTGACCGACCTATATGTAGACCTTATACTACACCATTACCATTTATAGCTTCTATCTGTCCTGATGATTTTGGCCAAGCTATGTGTAGGCCTTATAATACACCAATATAATTGAACTTCTTCTATTTGCCCTGATCCTGACGATTTTAGCCTAGCTATGTGTAGGCCTTATCATACACTATTACCATTTACCTGCTTCTCTTTGTAATACTAAGTTTGACCAAGCTATATGTAGACCTTATACAACACCATTACCATTTACTTGCTGCTATCTGTCCTGATGATTTTGGCCTAGCTATGTGTAGGCCTTATACTACACCATTATCATTTACCTGCTGCTGTCTGTCTTGATGATTTTGGCCAGGCTATGTGTAGTCCTTATACTACACAATTACCAGTTAACTGCTGCTGTCTGACTTGATGATTTGGGCCAAGCTATGTGTAGGCTTTTTACTACAACATTATCATTTACCTGCTGCTGTTTGTCTTGATGATTTTGGCCAAGCTATGTGTAGGCCTTATACTACACCATTACCATTTACCTGCTGCTGTCTGTCCTGATGATTTTGGCCAAGCCATGTTTAGGCCTTATACTACACCATTGCCATTTACCTGCTGCTGTCTGTACTGATGATTTTGGCCAAGCCATGTTTAGGCCTTATACTACACCATTGCCATTTACCTGCTGCTGTCTGTACTGATGATTTTAGCCAAGCTATATGTAGACCTTATACTACACCATTACCATTTACCTGCTGCTAGCTGTTCTGATGATTTTGGACAAGCTATGTGTAAGCCTTATACTACACCATTACCATTTACCTGCTTCTCTCTGTTCTAATAAGTTGGACTGAGCTATATGTAGACCTTATACTACACAATTACCATTTACCTTCTGCTATCTCTCCTGATGATTTTAGCCAAGCTTTATGTAGGCCTTATACTACACCATTACCATTTACCTGCTGTTGTCTGTCTTGATAATTTTGGCCAAGCTATGTGTAGGCCTTAGACTACACTATTATCATTTACCTGCTGCATTCTGTACTGATGCTTTTGGCCAGGCTATGTGTAGGCCTTATGCTACAACATTACCATTTACCTGCTGCTATCTGTCCTGATAAGTTTAGCCAAGCTATATATAGACCTTATACTACACCATTACCATTTACATGCTGCTGTCTGTCCTGATGATTTTGGCCATGCTCTATATATACCTTATATTACACCATTTCCATTTTCCTGCTGTTATATGTCCTGATGATTTTAGTCACGCTATGTGTAGGCCTTATACTACACTGTTACCATTTATCTGCTACTATCTGTCCTAATCCTAATGATTTTTGCCAAGCTATGTGTAGGCCTTATACTACAAACCAGATTCCCAAAAAGTTGGGACACTATACAAATCGTGAATAAAAACTGAATGCAATGATGTGGAGGTGCCAACTTCTAATATTTTATTCAGAATAGAACATAAATCATGAAACAAAAGTTTAAACTGAGAAAATGTACCATTTTAAGGGAAAAATATGTTGAATCAGAATTTCATGGTGTCAACAAATCCCAAAAATGTTGGGACAAGGCCATTTTCACCACTGTGTGGCATCTCCCCTTCTTCTTACAACACTCAACAGACGTCTGGGGACCGAGGAGACCAGTTTCTCAAGTTTAGAAATAGAAATGCTCTCCCATTCTTGTCTAATACAGGCCTCTAACTGTTCAATCGTCTTGGGCCTTCTTTGTTGCACCTTCCTCTTTATGATGCGCCAAATGTTCTCTATAGGTGAAAGATCTGGACTGCAGACTGGCCATTTCAGTACCCGGATCCTTCTTCTACGCAGCCATGATGTTGTGATTGATGCAGAATGTGGTCTGGCATTAACTTGTTGAAAAATGCAGGGTCTTCCCTGAAAGAGATAACGTCTGGATGGGAGCATATGTTGTTCTAGAACCTGAATATATTTTTCTGCATTGATGGTGCCTTGCCAGACATGCAAGCTGCCCATGCCACACGCACTCATGCAACCCCATACCATCAGAGATGCAGGCTTCTGAACTGAGCGTTGATAACAACTTGGGTTGTCCTTGTCCTCTTTGGTCCGGGTGACATGGCGTCCCAGATTTCCAAAAATAACTTTGAATCATGACTCGTCTGACCACAGAACAGTATTCCATTTTGCCACACTCCATTTTAAATGATCCCTGGTCCAGTGAAAACGCCTGAGCTTGTGGATCTTGCTTAGAAATGGCTTCTTCTTTGCACTGTAGAGTTTCAGCTGGCAACGGCGGATGGCACGGTGGATTGTGTTCACTGACAATGGTTTCTGGAAGTATTCCTGAGCCCATTCTGTGATTTCCTTTACAGTAGCATTCCTGTTTGTGGTGCAGTGTCGTTTAAGGGCCCAGAGATCACGGGCATCCAGTATGGTTTTATGATTGTTCCAGATTCTCTGAATCTTCGGATGATGTTATGCACGGTTTATGATGATAGATGCAAAGTCTTTGCAATTTTTCGCTGGGTAACACCTTTCTGATATTGCTCCACTATCCTTCTGCGCAACATTGTGGGAATTGGTGATCCTCTACCCATCTTGGCTTCTGAGAGACACTGCCACACTGAGAAGCTCTTTTTATACCCAATCATGTTGCCAATTGACCTAATTAGTGTTAATTGGTCTTCCAGCTCTTCGTTATGCTCAAATTTACTTTTTCCAGCATCTTATTGCTACTTGTCCCAACTTTTTTGGGATTTGTTGTCACCGTGAAATTTTGAATCAACATATCTTTCCATATACATTTACTCAGATTAAACGTTTGATCTGTCATCTATGTTCTATTACAAATAAAATATTGACATTTGCTATCTCCACATCATTGCATTCAGTTTTTATTCACAATTTGTTTAGTGTCCCAAC
Organism: Bufo gargarizans; assembly: GCF_014858855.1. NCBI lineage: Eukaryota > Metazoa > Chordata > Amphibia > Anura > Bufonidae > Bufo > Bufo gargarizans. The sequence goes on from NC_058082.1 coordinate 177,261,186, forward strand.
TTTTTTGGAATCCGGTTTGTACATTGTTACCATTTACCTGCTGCTCTCTGTCCTGATAATTATAGCCAAGCTATGTGTAGTCTTTATACTACATCATTACCATTTACCTACTGCTATCTGTACTCATGATTTTTGCTAATCTATGTGTAGGCCTTATTTTACACCATTGCCATTTACCTACACAAGTATAAATAAAAAAGGTCACTGATACATTGCCTGGACTTTTTGTGCTGCAGATCCTATTGTAGTGATATGGGTCAAGTTCACTTTAAATTTAAATTGTATGAAAATAGGATTGCACTGCAGATATTCCTGAGGTCCTTTTTCACACCATGCGGTTTTACACCATCAGATCCAAGCACGGGACGAAATGTAAGTAATCATAAAATTCCTCCCCCCAACTAAACCTATAAAAACCAAGGGGTCGCAGAATAGTGAGGCACATTCATATTTTTGTCCCATAAAAAGGTTTATTGTACTTATTTGCACTTGTAATCAGCATATCAGAATTTAAAATCTCCACTCTGCCTGACCCGGGTTTCGCTGTTTGAGCTTACTCAGGGGCGTCTATTTAGCCTCAATCACTGCTGTTTTTAATCCCTTTATTAGCCCTCCCTCTCCCAGCATTCCAGCATGTAAAACTTTATAATCAACCATACATATTATATAAAATCATGCATTAAAAATAAATATAACTATACATCCAAGCCTAAACATTTTTTTTAAAACATTTGCTTCAAACTTATTTTCAAAAAGTTAAATACCTACTTCGTATGAAACCACTACATATTAAATCACATGATTGGACCCATGTGACCCAAACCCTAGCTCACATTGCCACGATCAAATGGAAACACCAACCACTCATAGATTACCCTGCCCACGCTAAGGTCCTACTTCATATGAAACCACTATATATTAAATCACATGATCGGACCCATGTGACCCAAACTTTAGCTCACGTGGCCACAATCACATGGAAACACCAACCACTCATAGATTATCCAGCCTTCACTAAGGTCCTATGACCAACCTACCTAAAGGATGAAAATAATCCAAAAACCAGTAAGATCGAGCAATACACTGTCTAATGTCACACTCTATATTTAAAGAGGACCTTTCACCAGAATTAAACTTCTAAAGTAACTATACAGGCATGTAGAGCGGCGCCCAGGGACCCCCCTGCACTTACTGTTATACCTGGGCCTGAGAGAGAAAAAAGCCTCTCAGGCTATGAGCTGAGCACTGTGATTGGCCAGCACTGCAGCATGGGAGAATGAGCCTATGGCAGGTTCCCCTGGGTGGAGCCTAACTGTAAAGATACCGGAGGCAATTACGGGAGAATGGAGCGGCGCCCAGGTATAACAGTAAGTGCAGGGGGATCCCTGGGCGCCGCTCTACATGCTTGTATAGTTACTTTAGAAGTTTAATTCTGGTGAAAAGTCCTCTTTAACCTTCTTGGCTGCAGAGTCCCTAACCTATACATCCATTCAACTTCTCATCTATTCATTCTGGCTATAGAGTCACCACTAGTGATGAGCGGTAGGGGTCATATTCGAATTCGCGATATTTCGCGAATATTTTTTAGAATATTCGTCGAATATTCGAAAAATTCGAAAATTCGCGATTTTTTTTCCTTGAAAAAAATCGGCAAGATAATGATTGTGTAATATGCGAATTTTCGTAATTCGAATTTTCGGATTCAAATTTTTATTGCGAATTTTTCAACTTTTAGACAAAGAAGATTATAGCACTATATTAGCTAAATTGCTCTATATTCGTTTTTTTCGAATATTCGCTATATTGCTATATATTCTTGTTTTAGAATATTACAAATATTCGAAAAAACGAAGTTATAGCAATATAGCGAATATTCGAAAAAAAACGAATATAGAGCAATTTAGCTAATATAGTGCTATAATCTTCTTTGTCTAAAAGTTGAAAAATTCGCAATAAAAATTCGAATCCGAAAATTCGAATTACGAAAAATTTACATATTACACAATCATTACCTTGCCGATTTTTTCAAGAAAAAAAAATCGTGCATTTTCGAATATGACCCCTGCCGCTCATCACTACTCCTAAAGTCAAGTATATTGCAGCCTTCTTATTGGCCCACAAGCTAGAAGCAGGAAGGGATCATGATTCATGTGTACTGATTAAAAAAAAAAAAAAAAATCGAATATTCGAAATTACGAATATATATAACTATTCGAAATATTCGCGGATTTTCGAAGTACCTATATTCGCGATAAAAATTCGAAATTCGAATATTCGTGATCAACACTAGTCACCACCATGTAACAGAGCTTTTACACTCTCCACCCCCATAAATCGCAATTCTATAAGGTTCTTATGATGTACCATTTTGAAGTGCAAGGACACACTGTGCGTCTCGAAACCTTTTTTTTTTTATATTACGGATATGTTCTTGTATCCTAGTTTTTATATTCCGAGTAGTTCTCCCAACGTACTGGAGGCCACACGGACACTCCAGTAAGTATACAACACCAGTGTGGTTGCATGACAAATTGCCATTTATTTTGAACGATTGGTTCTTACTGTTAGAGTATACTGTATCAACTGTCCTCATTCTCTTTTCGTATGCCCTGTTTTTACATGGTAGGCAAAACCCACACCAGATATATTTGCTCTTAATTTGACTATTAGTTTGTGCCTTCGTGGTAGTGGGTCCCATGCTATGTACTCGATTGTTCAGCAAACTTTTGGCTTTTGAAAAAATGATCATAGGTTGATTCGGAACCTCCTTCCCTATTATAGGATAATTTTTCAGAACATTCCAGTGTTTCTTGATAATACTTTTCAGTAACCCTTAGTGAGGGCGAGGTAATCTATGAGTGGTTGGTGTTTCCATGTGATCATGGCCATGTGAGCTAAAGTTTGGGTCACATGGGTCCGATCATGTGATTTATTATATAGTGGTTTCATGTGAAGAAGGACCTTAGCGTGGGTGGTGTAATCTATGAGTGGTTGGTGTTTCCATTTGATCGTGGCCATGTGAGCTAGGGTTTGGGTCACAAGGGTCCGATCATGTGATCTAATATGTAGTGGTTTCATACAAAGTAGGTATTTAGCGTTTTGAAAATAAGTACATAATACATAACATAAGCCGAAAAAAGACATTTGTCCATCCAGTTCGGCCTGTCATCCTGCAAGTTGATCCAGAGGAAGGCAAAAAAACCCTGTGAGGTAGAAGCCAATTTTCCTCACTTTAGGGGAATAAAAGCAAATGTTAAAAAAAAAAGTTAGGAAGCAAATGTTTAAAAAAAAGATGTTTAGGCTTGGATGTATAGTTTTAATGCATGATTTTATGTATTATGTATGGTTATACATTTTTACATGCTGGAATGCTGGGAGAGGGAGGGCTAATAAAGGGATTAAAAACAGCCATGATTGAGGCTAAGTAGATGCCCCTGACGAAGCTCAAGCAGCGAAACCCGAGTTCGGCAGCATGGAGATTTTAAATTCTGATATGATGATAACAAGTGTAACTTTGTGAGTATAAATAAACCTTTTTGTGAATGTGCTTAACTATTCTGCGACCCCTTGGTTTTTATAGGTTTGGATGAGGGGAGGAATTTTATGAGTACTTTCATTTCGTCCCGTGCTTACTTGGATCTTATTCTGTAAAACCGCATGGTGTGAAAGAGGACTTCTGGAATATCTGCAGTGCGATCCTATTTTCGTACAATTACCATTTACCTGTTGCTGTCTGTCTTGATGATTTTGGCCAAGCTATTTGTAGGCCTTATACTTCACCATTTACTTGGTGCTATCTGTCCTGATGATTTTGGCCAAGCTATATATAGGCTTTATACTACACCGTTACCATTTATATGCTGCTATCTGTCCTGATCCTGATTATTTTTGCCTAGCTATGTGTAGGCCTTATACTACACTATTACCATTTACCTGCTGCTATCTGTACTGATGATTTTGGCAGAGCTATGTGTAGGCCTTAGGCTACACTGTTACCATTTACCTGCTGTTGCTGTCTGCCCTGATGATTTTAGCCAAGCTATGTGTAGGCCTTATACTACACCATTTCCATTTACCTACAGTTTTTTTATTTTATTAAAAAATATATATTTTCAAAGAAGAAAACAATACACGGTACATATTGGGTAAGCAGAGCGTCTAACATGACACAGCCGTTGATACAGAGGTCATACAATTTAAAACGTATATAAGACATTGAGGATGTTAATACGAATAGCAATTCCAAAATCTGTGCATATTCCCATGTTATTACATATTGAGGATATTTACCATTATTGGTAAAACTCTACATATTCAGAAAGGACACCACAAGATCCAAGGGAATGAGAAATGATATAGTTATCACGTTCCACTCAGAAACTGGACCATAACAGGAGTGATGGTTAGTGAGTGAACCTAAACTCCCGCCATAATTTCCATTGTTTTGCTAATTTTTGATGATTTCTGACCTGCCATGCAGATAGTTCCTCAAAGCAATACAATTGGTCCACTTTCCTTCTCCATTGTTCCATGGAGGGGAGAGTAGTGGAAAGCCAGTGTTTCGGAACCAATAGATGCGCTGCAATAAGCAGTTGTCTAAACAGAAGGGGGGGGGGGTGCGGGTTATCTAACTCATTTGTGTCATATTATGTTAAGTAGGGCTTTGAGGGGGGAAATTGGCACTGAGGTTTGGCATATCTGGTTGCTTAGGCAAAATATTTCCTTCCACCAATTTTTTATAGTGGGACAATCCCACCAGATATTGAACAAAGATCCTTTATTACTTAGGCATCTCCAACATCTATCAGAGGCTGAATCAGAGAAAAGGCAGGTTATGTCTGGAGTTTTATACCATCTAGTTAATAGCTTGTGTTCGTTTTCTTGTATGCGGACACATCGGGGCGCTATATGCAGAGCTAAAAGTATATCTGCTAGTTTGGTGAGAGGAAAATCTTGACCTAGGTCTCGTTCCCAATGCCTTATGTAGGCAGGTTTGGTGAGTAGAGGAGGAGTATTCAGCCTGTGAAATAGTTGGGAGATGAGCTTTTTTGGTGGATTGGGGTTGATAATGAGAGCCTCTATCCAAGCTAATGGTCTAAGGAAGTCACTTTCGGAGGTATGTTGGGAAAGATATGAGTGTAGGTATGATATGGGAGACATATTTTGGTGTTGTGGGGAGAGCCTTTTTTGGAGCTTTGAAATAGACAACACCTTATCCTCTGGGTCAAAAAGAGAAGAGATAGGTATAGATAATTCTCTCAGGGGTCGTGGGGTGCATTCAATCACCAGGGGGAGAGCTGTACCCAATGTGTCTTTCAGAGAGAGGAGGGGGGTTGGGAAGGGTATTGAACAATTAGTGGTTTAAAACTATTTCCACGCCTTCAATGTGGCTTGGATAATGGGGTACGGTGAAGAGGGGATATTTATAAGACTGGAGTTTCCCAATAATATGGAACATAATGGTATTTAGTATTGAAATTTCTGAGCCATTCTACTGCCCTGGATAAAAGAACTGCTTTTCCGTACAGTTCAGGGTCCGGTAATGCCATCCCTCCAGACCGCTTAGGGCGAGAAAGTGTGTCGTACGACAGTCTGGGTCTTTTGCCGTTCCATACAAATTTGCGGAAGATTTTTCTAAGGGAATCATAATAAGCATTAGGTATAGGTATGGGCAGGACCTGTTGCAAGTACGTGAGGCGAGGGATTATTAAGGACATGAGGAGGTTTTTCCTACCGAACCACGAAATTATGTGGGTATTCAATCTATCTACACTAGAGGATATAGATTGTAATAATGAGGAGTAGTTGAGGGAGAAAGGGTCAGATAAATTGTGGCTTATCTTGATCCCAAGATAGGTGAGGTAAGGAGATGACCAATCGAATGATGAGTTGGTTTTTAAGCAATGTTGTGTTGTTAAGGGGATTCCAAAACAGATGACAAGTGACTTTTGCTTGTTAATTTTAAAGTTGGAAAGGGCGCTATATTTATCTAAATGGGTTTGGATCACTGTCAAGGGATGTTTCTGGATTTGAGGTCATGATCATGATGTCCGAAAAGGCGGCCAATTTATGCTCCTGACCCCCATTAATATACCTTTTATATCTGGGTCTACTCTCAATCGAATTAGGAGAGGTTCAAGGGCTAGGACAAAAAGTAGGGGTAAAAGAGGGCATCCTTGACGGGTGCCATTTTAGATACGAAAGGGCTCTGACAAGTCACCATTCACTAAGACCGAGGCAGAGGCTTGGGCGTACATAGCAAAGGTAGCTTGAACAAAGGGACCAGGTAGGCCGAATCCTCGCAGGACTTGGTTCAAATAGGACCAGTTAATTCTATCAAATGCTTTCTCCGCATCTGTGCTAAGTAGAAGGAGAGGTTTGGATCAGAGGGCAGAGTAATAAACAATATTAAGAACTCTAGATATGCTGTCTCTGCCCTCCCTGCCCCGGACGAAGCCCACCTGGTCCCCATGTACCAAAGATGGAAGAACCGTAGACAAGCGGTTCTCTAGCATCTTTGCCAGTAACTTAAGGTTGATGTTAAGAAGTGAAATGGGTCTATAGTTAGCGCACTGGTTAGGATTTTTTCCTTCCTTGGGTATCAATGTTATACAGGCTATTGTCATATCCCTTGAGAGTTGTTTCCCTTGAAGGGTCAAATTGCAAACCGAGAGCAAGTGGGGGAGAATGAATTGTTGGAAGGTTCTGTAATATGAGACAGTTAGTCCGTCTGGGCCTTGACTTTTGCTAGGGGGTGCTTGGTTCAGTGCCGTTGTTAGTTCTTCTAGTGTAAATGGTGATTATATTTTCCATTTGCTATCCGCAGAAAGAGATGGTAGGTCAAGTGACCCTATAAAGGAGGATGTTAGGATGGAGTGGGATTCCGATGTAATTGTAGGAGGCAGGTTGTATAGGGATTCATAGAATTCCCTAAAGCGGGTTGCTATTAACTTAGAGGAGTAGAGGGGGGAATCCTGAGGGGAGTCTATTTGGTGAATGTAGTTTGATGCTTTTCTATTCTTTATTCTACGCATCATGAACTTTGATGCTTTGTCTCCATGAGTGAAAAAATTTGTGTTGTGAGTTTAGGTAGTACTTAGCTGTTGAATGGTGTAGGAGGCATTTTAGCCCTGCTCTGAGGTTGGAGAGTTCCTGTAGATAGGATTCAGAAAGGGAGCGTTTGTGCAAAGATTCAAGGAATTTTATGTTTTGGCATAGGACATCTAGCTTTTTTTCCCTTTCCTTTTTGAGGAATGAACCCTGGCTAATACAATGGCCTTTGACGTTTGGTTTGTGGGCATTCCATAGGGATTGGTCTGATGTTTCTGGGCATTTATTCAAAGTAAAGTATTTTTTTAAAAGGTCGGATATTTTTTCTTTGGCCATTTTGTCACCCAAAAGTAACTCGTTCAGGCGCCATCAAAATTTATTCGAATTCGGTACAGGGGCTGAAACTGAGAGGAAGATGGGGGCGTGATCGGATAAGTGGATGGAACCCAGTTTAGCTTCTTGACATAACTGCAGGTGTGCCTTAGATATAAATAAGTAATCCAATCTCAAATAGGATCCATGGACATGAGAGTAAAAGCTATAATCCCTCATTTTGGGGTGTAACTTGCGCCATACATTGACAAGATGTAGGTTCCCTTGATCCAGCGTAATGCGCTGGCTGATAAAGCGGATCTCTGGGTGGATGAATCGAGTTGTGGGGTTAAAGTGGCATTTAGGTCTCCTCCCAGGACCACTATTCCCTCGGCAAAATTCTCAGTAATGGGGAAGACTATGGAGAACCATTGTCCCAAATTGGGGGCGTAAATGTTAATGATGGTGTACATTTGAGGGCCTATGCTACCCTTAACCAGGATGTATCTCCCTTCTGGATCTTGCAAGTGAGAAATAAATTTGAACGGGACTTTCCTTTGAAATCCAATACTCACCCCACCTGAAGCAGATGAATCACCACCGCAGTGATACCACTGGGAGTAGCGAGCAAAGGATAGGTTAGGGTAACGGTTGAATTTGAAGTGCGTTTCCTGCAGGAGCAAGAAACTGGCCCCAGATTTGCGTAACAAAGTAAAGATCTGACTACTCTTAGAAGGGGAGTTAAAGCCCCTAACATTGTAGGAAGCAAATGATAAGTCAGCCATGACGTCTTAAAGGTTGGGGGTTACCTTGCTGGGGCGCGTCCTCTCCCCAGGGAGACACACTTTGTTTACATAAGATCTGATCTATCAGGCTGGGAAAATTGGATGTCAGAGGCGTCTTAGATATTCTTTGTTTCCTCAAAGAAGATGGGATATGTACCTTAAACAATACAAAAACAGTAGCATGTAAACCAAAAGTATTAACTTTCAACAGGCTGAACCCGTTAAGGCGGGTCATAACAGTGTATAAAGTGAGGGTCGCAAGGGGGAAAATGGTTGATCAACCCAGTTACAATCCTCATAGCACTGGAAAAGGTCTCAAAGGAGAGGCTATCAGACAGGGAAGAAAGGTCAGTTAAGGCCAAAGTGGATAGACATAATAGGTACGGAAAGGAGAGAGGGAATGGTGAATAGGGGATATAAGGTATGATAGTTGAGGGAGGAGGCGATTCAGGAAGCAGGTACGGTATATGGAATGGGCTGAGACTAACGTGCTGCAAAGCAGTTAGTAAAGAGATTAGCATTACTGATTCAGTCCCTATGGGGTAAACTGTATATTCCTCCACTTTGTCCTCTGCGATTTTGGAGTGCGAGGAGGTTCAAATGGTACGATCAAAAGAAGCTCTGGTAACTCCAAGATGTCCTGGTATAACTTGCAGTTCTCCATTTCCATAGGCTGTATCTGCAGGTGCTCAAACACTCCGGCTAGGTCGGCATATGCGCTGATAGAAAGACAGCGTCCAGCATGAGCAAAGGTGAGTCTGAATGGAAAGGTCCACTGATATAAAATCTTGTTGGACTGGAGCCAATCGGTCAGGGGCTTCAAGGAGCGGCGCTTTTTGAGTGTTTAGGGTGCTAAGTCCTGATATATCGAGACTGGTGTTCCCTCACATGTTATATTCTCTTGATTCCTGGCTGCCTCCGGCACTGCTGCTTTAATCTGGAATTTATAGAAAACGGCAAATTACATCTCTGGGGGGTTCAGAGGGTTTTGGTTTAGGCCGCAGGACTCTGTTATCTCCATCTGTTGTTCTGGGCCCAATAAGGACCTGCACAGCGCCATCACTGTAGCTGGTATGTCCGTAGCTTGAACTGTTTCGGGTACTCCCCTGAACCGCAGATTATTCCTGAGTCCTCGATTTTCTTGATCCTCCAAGGCGCTATGGAGGTCGTTGAGGTGGGTATGACATTTCTTCAGTGAGGACACAGTGGCTGTTTGGTGGGCTAGGATCGCAGATTGATTGCTTTCTAGCGTTACCACCCTGTCGCCGTGTGCAGCATATCATGGCGGAGCACCGTGAGTTCACTCAGGATCGGCTCCAAAGCTTTGCTGAGCGTTTGTTTTAGGAATCGGCGAGTGATCGGGAGCGCCATCCTGCTGTGGGAATCTTCGGCATCAGACTCCCCTTCAGAGAGGTCAGTAGCGTGCTCATTAACCTTAAGCGATGGCGTCGGCACCATCTTGGGCTCTCACGCTGCAACAGTGTCGGACGCTTTTCGGATGAATTTATCCATATCTCTAGTTTGTGGTTTTGTTGGTGCTGGATGAGTCTCCAGACTTAGGGTGGCCTATTTTGACCATCGTTCCGGCTGTCAGCTTGCGTGTGCTGGTGCTTTGTAGGATCTGTTACAGAGAGCTCCTGACTGTGCTGCCATCACAGTCTGGCGCTAGCTCCGCCCCCACCATTTACCTACTGTTGTCTGTCCTGATCCTGATGATTTTAGCCAAGCTATCTATAGGCTTATACTCCCCTTTTACTATTTACCTACTGCTGTCTGTCCAGATGATTTTGGCCTAGCTATGTTTAGGCCTTATACTACAATATTACCATTTACCTCCTGCTCTCCGTCCTAATGATTTTGGCCAAACTATGTGTAGGCCTTATTCTACATCGTTACCATTTACCTGCTGCTGTCTGTCCTAATAATTTTATTCTTGCTATGTGTAAGCCACTACATTTTTGGGCCCGTCTGAAGTTTGTTAGAGAGCATTTGGATGATCCAGAAGAGGATTGGGAGAATGTCATATGGTCAGATGAAACCAAAGTAGAACTTTTTGGTAAAACCTCAACTCGTCATGTTTGGAGGAGAAAGAACACAATACCTACTGTGAAGCATGGGGGTGGAAACATTATGCTTTGGGTCTGTTTTTCTGCAAAGGATCCAGGACTACTGCTATGTGTAAAGGAAACAATGAATGGGGCCATGTATCATGAGATTTTGAGTGAAAACCTCCTTCCTTAAGGTCCTGGAGTGGCCTAGCCAGTCTCCAGATCTCAATCCCATAGAAAACCTTTAGAGGGAGTTCAAAGTCCGTGTTGCCCAGTGACAGCCCCAAAACATCACTGCTCTAGAGGAGATCTGCATGGAGGAATGGGCCAAAATACCAGCAACAGTGTGTGAAAACCTTGTGAAGACTTACAGAAAACATTTGACCTCTGTCATTGTCAACAAAGGGTATATAACAAAGTATTGAGCTTAACTTTTGTTATTGAGCAAATTCTTATTTTCCAGCATAATTTGCAAAGAAATTCAAAAAAATCTGATTTTCTGGATTTTTTTTTTGTGGCTGACTAAATACTTTTTTGCCCCACTATATGTATGTGTGAAATGCACAAAATCAGCCGGTTATATCATATATCTGTACCTCGCTTTGTTTATGAAAAAAAAAAAAATATATATATATATATACAAACCGGATTCCCAAAAAGTTGGGACACTAAACAAATTGTGAATAAAAACTGAATGCAATGATGTGGAGATGGCAAATGTCAATATTGTATTTGTAATAGAACGTAGATGACAGATCAAACGTTTAATCCGAGTAAATGTATAATTTTAAAGGAAAAATACGTTGATTCAAATTTTCACGGTGTCAACAAATCCCCAAAAAGTTGGGACAAGTAGCAATAGGAGGCTGGAAAAAGTAAATTTGAGCATAACGAAGAGCTGGACGACCAATTAACACTAATTAGGTCAATTGGCAACATGATTGGGTATAAAAAGAGCTTCTCAGAGTGGCAGTGTCTCTCAGAAGCCAAGATGGGTAGAGGATCACCAATTCCCACAATGTTGCGCAGAAAGATAGTGGAGCAATATCAGAAAGGTGTTACCCAGCGTAAAATTGCAAAGACTTTGCATCTATCATCATCAACTGTGCATAACATCATCCGAAGATTCAGAGAATCTGGAACAATCTCTTTGCGTAAGGGTCAAGGCCGTAAAACCATACTGGATGCCCGTGATCTCTGGGCCCTTAAAAGACACTGCACCACAAACAGGAATGCTACTGTAAAGGAAATACTTCCTGAAACCATTGTCAGTGAACACAATCCACCATGCCATCCGCCGTTGCCAGCTGAAACTCTACAGTACAAAGAAGAAGCCATTTCTAAGCAAGATCCACAAGCTCAGGCGTTTTCACTGGGCCAGGGATCATTTAAAATGGAGTGTGGCAAAATGGAAGATTGTTCTGTGGTCAGACGAGTCACGATTCGAAGTTCTTTTTGGAAATCTGGGACGCCATGTCATCCGGACCAAAGAGGACAAGGACAACCCAAGTTGTTATCAACGCTCAGTTCAGAAGCCTGCATCTCTGATGGTATGGGGTTGCATGAGTGGGTGTGGCATGGGCAGCTTGCATGTCTGGAAAGGCACCATCAATGCAGAAAAATATATTCAGGTTCTAGAACAACATATGCTCCCATCCAGACGTCATCTCTTTCAGGGAAGACCCTGCATTTTTCAACAAGATAATGCCAGACCACATTCTGCATCAATCACAACATCATGGCTGCGTAGGAGAAGGATCCGGGTACTGAAATGGCCAGTCTGCAGTCTAGATCTTTCACCTATAGAGAACATTTGGCGCATCATAAAGAGGAAGGTGCAACAAAGAAGGCCCAAGACGATTGAACAGTTAGAGGCCTGTATTAGACAAGAATGGGAGAGCATTCCTATTTCTAAACTTGAGAAACTGGTCTCCTCGGTCCCCATACGTCTGTTGAGTGTTGTAAGAAGAAGGGGAGATGCCACACAGTGGTGAAAATGGCCTTGTCCCAACTTTTTTGGGATTTGTTGACACCATGAAATTCTGATTCAACATATTTTTCCCTTAAAATGGTACATTTTCTCAGTTTAAACTTTTGTTCCGTGATTTATGTTCTATTCTGAATAAAATATAAGAAGTTGGCACCTCCACATCATTGCATTCAGTTTTTATTCACGATTTCTATAGTGTCCCAACTTTTTTGGAATCCGGTTTGTATATATATATATATATATATATATATATAAAGAGAGAGAGAGAGAGAGAGAGAGAGAGAAAGAGAGAAGAAAAGAAAAAAAGCAGCAGACATTAAACGCGGGTGCAAGTCCTCCTGGGGGCCTGTGACCAATGTCCCAAATACATATACAGGTCCTTCTAAAAAAATTAGCATATTGTGATAAAGTTCATTATTTTCTGTAATGTACTGATAAACATTAGACTTTCATATATTTTAGATTCATTACACACCAATGGAAGTAGTTCAAGCCTTTTATGGCATACAGCTCCTGAAAACCCCAAATTCCTATCTAAAAAAATTAGCATATCATGAAAAGGTTCTCTAAACGAGCTATTAACCTAATCATCTGAATCAACTAATTAACTCTAAACACCTGCAAAAGATTCCTGAGGCTTTTAAAAACTCCCAGCCTGGTTCATTACTCAAAATCGCAATCATGGGTAAGACTGCCGACCTGACTGCTGTCCAGAAGGCCATCATTGACACCCTCAAGAAAGAGGGTAAGACACAGAAAGAAATTTCTGAACGAATAGGCTGTTCCCAGAGTGCTGTATCAAGGCACCTCAGTGGGAAGTCTGTGGGAAGGAAAAAGTGTGGCAGAAAACGCTGCACAACGAGAAGAGGTGACCGGACCCTGAGGAAGATTGTGGAGAAGGACCGATTCCAGACCTTAGGGGACCTGCGGAAGCAGTGGACTGAGTCTGGAGTAGAAATATCCAGAGCCACCGTGTACAGGCGTGTGCAGGAAATGGGCTACAGGTGCCGCATTCCCCAGGTCAAGCCACTTTTGAACCAGAAACAGCGGCAGAAGCGCCTGACCTGGGCTACAGAGAAGCAGCACTGGACTGTTGCTCAGTGGTCCAAAGTACTTTTTTCAGATGAAAGCAAATTTTGCATGTCATTCGGAAATCAAGGTGCCAGAGTCTGGAGGAAGACTGGGGAGAGGGAAATGCCAAAATGCCTGAAGTCCAGTGTCAATTACCCACAGTCAGTGATGGTCTGGGGTGCCATGTCAGCTGCTGGTGTTGGTCCACTGTGTTTTATCAAGGGCAGGGTCAATGCAGCTAGCTATCAGGAGATTTTGGAGCACTTCCTGCTTCCATCTGCTGAATAGCTTTATGGAGATGAAGATTTCATTTTTCAGCACGACCTGGCACCTGCTCACAGTGCCAAAACCACTGGTAAATGGTTTACTGACCATGGTATTACTGTGCTCAATTGGCCTGACAACTCTCCTGACATGAACCCCATAGAGAATCTGTGGGATATTGGGAAGAGAAAGTTGAGAGACGCAAGACCCAACACTCTGGATGAGCTTAAGGCCGCTATCGAAGCTTCCTGGGCCTCCATAACACCTCAGCAGTGCCACAGGCCGATTGCCTCCATGCCACGCCGCATTGAAGCAGTCATTTCTGCAAAAGGATTCCCGACCAAGTATTAAGTGCATAACTGAACATAATTATTTGAAGGTTGACTTTTTTTGTATTAAAAACACTTTTCTTTTATTGGTCGGAAGAATTATGCTAATTTTTTTAGATAGGAAATTTGGTTTTTCATGAACTGTATGCCAAAATCATCAATATTAAAACAATAAAAGGCTTGAACAACTTCAGTTGGTGTGTAATGAATCTAAAATATATGAAAGTCTAATGTTTATCAGTACATTACAGAAAATAATGAACTTTATCACAATATGCTAATTTTTTTAGAAGGACCTGTAGAAGAAAAAGGGCAGCACTCCAAAATTGCTGAAAAAAAGTGGACGGTTTATTCACCCATCTAGCAGCAACGTTTCAGCTCTCTCATTGGAGCCTTTGTCCAGGTGAATAACATATGCATGGGGCATAGATAAGTAGCGCAAAACATTCATAACCACAAATCGATGATTAGACAATAAAGTGCAAGTGCATAAAAAATATAGCAATGTTAAAAATACAATTCATCTATCGTCATGATTATATCTCAAGTAATTGTGAACATGATCATATAAAGTGCATATCGTGATCCGTACAGTGATCTGTATAGTCGTTTCACCTATATATAGGAGATGACAGGGGCAAGTCAACAAATAAATAACATGGAAGAGTCATATGTTAGATATTGTTTGATTTTGATAATTTGGCCAGAGACCGGGTGAGCAAATGAATCACCCCGTAACACAGTTATAGCATGGGAAACACGCCTTGCGGGTGGATCCAAAGTATGTCTCACAAGTTTCCCTAGATGAACCTATATCAGACTTATTCAATCTGTCACCCAGATTGTGACGTCTCCTGTATGAACATAAAGGCAAAGATTTTAATTCTTCAACATTCTCAAAATTACTTGTTACTGATCCCCATCCCCATCGTGGTGGGATTTGACATGGAGCGGACATGCTGACAGGTCTGGACAGGGGGATGTATCTTGTTTGACATGCCATGATGCCCCCTGATACAAACATTCTGCTATGGAGATTGGTGCTCACCCGCCGATTCTCCATTTGAGGATGAAAACTGTGGCGCTGTGGACACTTTGAGTGTGTCTTTGTTATTCTGTACAGGGAACTTGCTGGCCTGTATTGGCATGAGCATGCGCCCTGGTGGAAAGTTGGATAGCGGCCATCTTTAATGTGGTTCCCATATTCCCTTACATCATCACGTGCCTCACGAGAGCACATGGAGCGGCGCACGCGCCAATCGCTTTTCCAGACACCAGCAGACTCCACCACGTCTCTACAATTCAACGTGACTCATTCAAGGTTTTTTTATGTTTTAATTGATTTGTGATTGCCACATACTGGGCACACATACTGCATGTTTATTGATTTTCTCACTGTACGGATCACAATATGCACTTTATATGATCATGTTCACAATTACTTGAGATATAATCATGACGATAGATGAATTGTATTTTTAACATTGCTATATTTTTGATGCACTTGCACCTTATTGTCTAATCATCGATTTGTGATTATGAAATTGTTTGCACTACTTATGTATGCCACTATGCACATGTTATTCAGCTGGACAAAGGCTCCAATGAGAGAGCTGAAACGTTGCTGCTAGATGGGCGAATAAACCGTCCACTTTTTTTCATCAATTTTGGAGTGCTGCCTTTTTTCTTTCATATATATATATATATATATATATATATATATATAGATCCAGAAAAAAGAGCGGCACTCCAATGGATAAAAGCAAGTGAACCCTTTATTCACCCAAGTGGTGCAACGTTTCGGCTCCAATGAGCCTTCTTCAGCTTGAAGAAGGCTCATTGGAGCCGAAACGTTGCACCACTTGGACGAATAAAGGGTTCACTTGCTTTTATCCATTGGAGTGCCGCACTTTTTTCCGGATCCATTGATTGGGGCTACAAGTCTATTCCCCTGGAGACGTGCACCAGTATCTCTTTTCTTTAGCCAGTGCCGCCATTTTTCTTTATATATATATATATATATATATATATACACAGTATATATACAGTGGCGTACCGCCCATATAGGCAGACCACGCCGTTGCTGTGGGGCCCGCAGCACAGGGGAGCCCGGAGCACATGGAAGGCCCCTCCCCTTTGTCTACTCTGCTGCACAGACAGTTCTCCCTCCCCCCTGCACGCGGGGAATCAGCACAATGGCTCCTCCTACTTCCAGTGAACAGCATCGGTGGGACCCCGACTATGGAGACTTATGAAGCTACGGGATCCGGCGCCTGGGGAGACGTGAGCAGGCAGGTAAGTGTACCAGGTATGTGGACGGGAGCAGACGGTGCATGGAGCTGTCTCCCGCCTCTCTGCTGCAGAATCAGCTCTCTGCTCCTCCCGCTGTGGAACTTTTCTGTGTGCAGCCGCGCTGACTTCAGCCGGGATGGCTACCTGCACTTTCTTACTTGTCCCTTTTTCAGTGCGGGTTCCTTCAGGCTACGTCTCCTCCTCCCAGCAGGGCTGGTCTCCTGCTCAAGTGCTCATGCAGCCCCCTGTACACATCGGGCTGGGGCCCACCTCTGGCACAAGGATTCTGTGGGGGCAGGTGCCCACTGCAAGAGCAAGGATTCATATAGAAAGTGCCCACAGCAAGGGCAAGGATGGGGCAGGTACCCACAGCAAGATCAAGGATGGGGCAGGTGCCCACTGCAAGGACAAGGATGGGGCAGGTGCCCACCTCTAAGGCAAGGAGCCACTGGGCAGGTGCCCACTGCAAGGGGAAGGACTAATATGGCAGGTGCCTACTACTAGGTCAAAGAATTGGCAGGTGCTAATTGCTAGGGCAAGGAGCTACAATTGCTATGTGGGAGAAATGACTATATGGGGGAAGTGTGGTGGAAATTACTATTTGGGGGAAACTACTGTGTTTTGGCAGTGTGGGAGAAATTACTATATGGGGAAGTGTGGGGGAAATTACTATTTGGGGGAGTACTATGGTGGCATCCATCTCGGCGTGCCCGGTCCATCATTGAGCATGCTCGGTTGCCTGGAAAACAGTACACACAACCCGAGACGCGCCACATGATGCGTGACGTCAGTCACGAGGCGTGCACCGGCAACCAGGCTCCTCCCCTGAAACATGATGAGCCAGAAGGTAACGTCCCATAGGGCCACCACAGGGTCAAGTGAACACGTCACATGAGCTGTCGCTCAGCAACTGGAAGCGTCCCTAGGCTGGCAGATCACTAGCATCCAGGGCAGGACAAAGCACCGCAAATCCAGACCTAAATGGGTAGATGAGGTCCCGAGTAGGGAATGATCAGGTTGTATAATTCTACTAGGAGGATTTAGACGGATGCCGGTAAATTAGGATATCAAGCCGTAAATATCGGAAGATGAAGTCATAAGTCCCTTAAAGGGACTGTACATCTATGTTAAAAAAAATTGTATGAAGTTGATATAAGGCTGAATTACAGCTAATATAAAACCTGACTGGAAAAGGTGCGGTTTATGTGGTTGTGTCACTTGAGTGACCATTGCCACACACCTGTTATGGCACCTAGGTATCGAGTGCTATCAACACCCAATATCCTCTAAGCCAAAGTCCACCCACATTCCTCATCTGTAGCCGGGTAACCATCTTCCATTCACGACTTATCTACACTTAATTTCTTTCACCGAGTAAGCTGTGATTCCAACCCCATTCACCTAACATGGGACTAAAACACCAGAGATAGTAGCCATCTTTTTCCACCGCTACAATAAAAGACATGGAAAACTGGAAAATATTTTTTTTCAGATCCAATAAAATCTGAAAATGAAAGAAAAACATGATAAGTAAATAGATAAGATATTAAACACCATCACAATACCAGAGTATCAAATGAGGGTGACAAACCCACAGGAGAGCGGAGAGGACTTCCACAAAGCTACATAATATTCCATTTAAAATCGACATTCAGGCCCTGTGGTTTAAGGGTCTGAAGGCATTGTATCCAACGCAGTTCCCTTTGTTTAAGGGTCACGGTGCAATCCCCACCCCGTCTAGCCCTTGGAACCTGGTCTATTATCATGCATTTTAGTTCTCTCTCATTGTGACCATACTCAACTAAATGTTTGGGAACCGGCAGATCTGTTCTTTTATGCCTTATAGAGAGGCGATGATTGTTCAATCGTGTTTTCATGTCACATGAGGTCTCCCCCACATAGAGGAGACCACATGGACATTGCAGTACATATATGACAAACGTGCTGTCACATATCAAAAAATGACGGATATCGAACTATGATCCAGTACCCGGGTGTGTGAAGACACTTCCCTTCATCATATAAGGGCAATTCACACACGTCAGGCACGGAAAACATCCCGTCTTTCTTGGACCAAAAAATGTTTGCACTTTCCTCTTAACAGGGACATCCGCCCTTATCAGCCTATCACGTAAGTTGGCAGGATGCCTGTATGATAAGAGTGGGGGAGAAGCAAAGGACTCTATCATGGGAAAATTGCTCTTTAGGATGGGCCAATTTTTCAAGATACCAGCCACATCTCTACTTTGTTCTAAATATGTTGTAACAAATGGAATCTGTCTAGGTTTGGGTTTCTTTGCTGTTACCTCCACTCCCTGGGGGGATTGTATTCTCCTCAGGTATTTATAAAAATTCCCTCGTGGGTACCCTCTCTGTCTGAATTTATTAATCATTTGTTCATACCTGATAGGTAAGCTTTCAGGGTCTTGTACAATCCTCCTAACACGTAGTAATTGACTACGTGGTAGGGATTCAATGCTAGGTTTGGGATGACAACTCTCGTAGTGCAACGGAGTGTTACAGTCAGTCGGTAGACAATCTGTCACCAACAATAGACACCATTGTGTCGAGGAATTGAACCTCCTTGTCTGAATGTGTGAGTGTAAAAGCAATCTCACTTTCCAAATGGTTTAGGAAACCATGAAATAGCTCTAGGGACTCAAGATCAGCTTGCCAGATGAGGAAGACGTCGTCTATGTACCGCCACCACCCCAACACTTTGATGAAGTGGTGGGATACATAGAAAGAAAACACCGTAAATACATCTGGGATAAATTAGATTTCAATACCGACCGTATATGTAACTGGAAGACAAAACAAAACAATCTAGTAAGGAATACTAGATACTAGGGATCGATCGATATTGATTTTTTAGGGCCAATACCGATAATTTGTGAACTTTCAGGCCGATAGCCGATAATTTATACCGATATTCTGGGAATTTTCATTTTTGAAAAAAATAAAAAAATAAAAAATCCTACAGAAATCTGCTGAAAATTAATGTTTATTGCTAATGTGTATTTTTTTTGTAAATCTTTATTTTTCATTTACACTTAATATTTTGGTGTTTTATTTTTATTTTTTTTAACTTTTTTTATTTTTATTTTTTTACAAACTTTTAGCCCCCTTAGGGACTAGAACCCTTGTCCTATTCACCCTGATCGAGATCTATCAGGGTGAATAGGAGCTCACACTGTCCCTGCTGCTCTGTGCTTTGTGCACACAGCATCATGGAGCTTACCATCCGCATCATGGAGCTTCAATAGCATCCTGGATGCCATGGTAACCGATCGGAGCCCCAGCATTACACTGCTGGGCTCCGATAGGAGGAGCAGGGGAGAGGGGATCATGGGGGGGCTTGGGTGGGGGGGTGCACTGGGCCACCTATGTTTTTAATACAGGGGTGGGGTTGGGGGGCGCACTGCGCCACCAATGCTTAATACTGGGGGTGCTTTGGGGGGGAGGGGGGCAGTGCGCACCACCAATGTCTAATACTGGGGTTGGGGGGGAACTGCACCACCAATGTCTAATACTGGGCTTGGGGGGGCACACTGCGCCACCAATGAAGATAAATCTCTCATTTATTCATATACAGGAGGCGGGAGCTGGCTGCAGAATCACATAGCCGTCTCCCGACCTCTATGAGCAGTAGCTGCGATCCGCGGCACCTGAGGGGTTAACTACCGCAGATTGTAGCTATTGCTCATAGAGGTCGGGACGCTCTCAACTTGGAGGCCGCTGCTGTATGACAGGGGCACTCCCAGAGTGTAAGAGCAGTCCGACATAAAGCTAAAGAAAAAAACAGAACATAATAGGGATCATATGCATATATTGATGCCCTACAGACCCAATGATTAGATTCCTGAAAAAATACACATTACAAATGCATACAAGTATGACAAAGTGGCATGATATGACATTAAAAAGGAATAAAAAATCAATATTAATATAGAAATACTAAATAAATATATAAATATGTATAAATATATAAAAGTACATATGAACGCACTGCTAAAATGATAAAAATAGAATTAAATGAATTATGCCACGCATTTAAAATGTCAAATAAAACATTAATAATGAATGACAATCATCAGTATAAGATCTATGGACGGGGGTGGATGCACGCGTACAGTTGTTAAAAATATATACACATACATCCACAATCCCCCCAATCGGTGTGACTGCCACTAAAAACTGCCATATTAGTGATACAGCCTTTGATGCACCTATTGATTCATAAAAAAAAAAAAAGGTTCAAGACACAAGACGGATAATCAGGGTCTAGATCCAATACCTATTTACTAATTGACTGATGCTGTTGATGGTTAATTACGTTGGATCTATAAATTAAGTTCAAATGTCTCATTTAAACCCTGAGGATTCAGGGGGCATCTACTGAGGCCACAAAGAAGGGGTATTTTATATGGGGGGCTCTGTGTGGTACTACTATTATCAGGGGGTTTATCTGTTTCTGCAGTATAATATTGGGGAGTACAGTGGCACAGTATTGGGGGTGGTAGGATGAGTTGTCCAAAATATGCGAGAATGATGGAAAAGTAGTAAACTAAGATTTATTTATTTTTTGTCAAAGTGCAGAGATGAAAAATGGCTGAAAACTGGTGGTCTGTTCTGAAGGTCTGAAAGGAGAAGATGAAGAGCGAAGGAACATCTACATCAAAGGAGACTTCACTGGATGTAAGAGGTATGTGTGCTGTATTATCCTGTATTTTTTTTTAATCCAAACCCGAATACTTTGTTAAAAAAGTAAGGACTTTTTATTTTTTCATATTAACCAGCCCCCGACCGCCTAACGCAGGGATGCGTCCTGCGGGCGGTCGGTTTGTTCCTCCTTGACGCATCTACTCTTCATCTCGCGAGACGCGAGATTTCCTGTGAACACGTGCTCACAGGAGCGCGCGTTCACAGGATCGCAAGGTAAACAAGTCGATCTACAGCCTGCCAGCAGCGATCATTCGCTGGCAGGCTGTAGATGCGATTTTTTTCTAACCCCAAAAAGCTATATTAGACGCTGTTTTGTTAACAGCGTCTAATATACCTGCTACCTGGTCCTCTGGTGGTCCCTTTGGCTTGGATCGACCACCAGAGGACACAGGCAGCTCTGTAAGTGGCACCAATCACCACACTACACTACACCCCCCCTGTCACTTATTAACCCCGTATTAACCCCTGATCACCCCATATAGACTCCCTGATCACCCCCCTGTCATTGATCACCCCCCTGTAAAGCTCCATTCAGATGTCTGTATGTGTTTTGCGGATCAGCGGATCCACGGATCCGCACATTGCCAGAACTATATAGAAAATGTGTTTTCTTGTCTGCAATTGCGAACAAGAGTAGGACATGTTCTATAGGCTCTACAAAAAATGCAGTGTTCGCCCGATCAAGCCTGATCTTCTGCGCACACTTGCGTTCAGTCCGCCCCACCGCAGTGACAGAATTTTTTTTTTCTGATCACTGCAAAAACACGCTAAAATCACTGTGGCGCTATAAAGATCACTTTTGAGGGGCATGGCGAGTTCATAAAAGATTTTATTTTTTTTGGGCACAAGTTAGCGGATATTGATTTTTTTTCTTTTTTTTCTTACAAAGTCTCATATTCCACTAACTTGTGACAAAAAATAAAATCTCACATGAACTCACCATACCCCTCACGGAATCCAAATACGTAAACATTTTTTGACATTTATATTCCAGACTTCTTCTCAAGCTTTAGGGCCCCTAAAATGCCAGGTCAGTATAAATAACTCACATGTGACCCCATTTTGGAAAGAAGACACCCCAAGATATTTTGTGAGGGGCATGGCGAGTTCATGTAACATTTTATTGTTATTTATTCATGCCCTGGCATTTTAGGGGCCCTAAAGCGTGAGAAGTAGTTTGGAATCCAAATGTGTAAAAAATGCCCTGTGAAATCCTAAAAGTAATCATTGGAATTTCGGCCCCTTTGTGCACCTAGGATGCAAAAAAGTGTCACACATGTGGTATTGCCGTACTCAGGAGAAGTAGGGCAATGTGTTTTGGGGTGCATTTTTACATATACCCATACTGTGTGTGAGAAATATTTCTGTAAATGACAACTTTTAAAAACAAATTATACAAAGTTGTCATGGGTATATGTAAAAATACACCCCAAAACACATTGCCGCACTTCTCCTGAGTACGGCGATACCACATGTGTGACACTTTTTTTGCAGCCTAGGTGCGTAAAGGGGCCGAAAGTCCAACAAGTGCCTTTAGGCTTTACAGGGTTGCTCACAATTTAGCCCCGTCCAAAATGCCAGAACAGTAAACACACCCCACAAATGACCCCATTTTGGAAAGTAGACACCGCAAGGTATTCGCTGAGGGGCATATTAAGTCCATGAAAGATTGAAATTTGTGTCACAAATTAGCGGAAAGGGAGACTTTGTGAGAAAAAAAACAAAAAAAATCAATTTCCGCTAACTTGTGCCCAAAAAAAAAAATTCTATTAACTCGCCAAGCCCCTCATGGAATACCTTGGGGTGTCTTCTTTCCAAAATGGGGTCACATGTGGGGTATTTATTAGTGATGAGCGGCAGGTGCCATATTCGATTTCGACGAAATTCGCAAATATTCGATAGAATATTCGTTTTATATTCGTCGAAATTGAATATTCGTTATTATTCTAGTTATCGCGAATAATATGCGATTTAAATAATCGCACATGCGATTTTTAACTTAAAGGCTACTCTCCTATTGAAATAGCAATGCGATTAATTCAAGTTATATTAATCGCATTTGCGATTTCAACGTAATTCTCAAATCCGACAGTACATTCTAGTATATGGAGACGTTCCCATGGTGATGGGGACGCTCCATGAGCATGGAATATAGCAGTGCTAACTAAGTATTCTGCATCTCAGTTATATCTACCTATTCATCAACTTCGCTAATTCTAGCAATCATATAGGAAAGTTTACTATAGAGACAGCTAAGTATAATTCGCTATGCGATTATATTACTTTGCTTTTCTTATAAATAGATTATAATAATTATCAGGTATTATAATTATTCTATTTATATAAAAAAAGCAGTCATATAATCGCATAGCGAATTAAACTTATCTGTCTCTATAGTAAGCTGTCCTATATGATTGCTAGAATTAGCGAAGTTGATGAATAGGTAGATAAAACGAAGATGCAGAATACTTTGTTATCTTCGTTTTGTGGAATATAACGAATATATTCGTATATTCGTTTTGTGGAATATAACGAATATATTCGTCATATTCGCTAATTCTACCATTGAAGCCAACCATAGTAAAAAAAAATAAAAAATAAATAGATAATCGCAAATGCGATTACTATAACACGAAATAATCGCATGGCGATTTCAACTTAGCAGTGCCAACTTAGTTAGCACTGCTATATTCCATGATCATGGAGCGTCCCCATCACCATGGGAACGTCTCCATATACTAGAATGTACTGTCGGATTTGAGAATTACGTTGAAATCGCTAATGTGATTATTTCAAGTTATATTAATCGCATTTGCGATTTCAACGTAATTCTCAAATCCGACAGTACATTCTAGTATATGGAGACGTTCCCATGGAGATGGGGACGCTCCATGAGCACGGAAGGCGGCAGAAGCGGCAACGGGCACTGACTGGAGCAGCCAGGAAGCCAGGAATCCAAAGGACAGGTAAGAACAACTTTAGGGAAGTGGGAAAGGAAAAAATATAACAATGAAAAAAAAAAAAAAAAAAAAAAGAATATTCGAAATATCGAATTTATAGCACTATATTCGAAATATTCGCGAATTAGCGAAGTGACGATATTCGCGAAAAAAATTCGCTATTCGAATATTCGCGCTCAACACTAGTATTTATACTGCCCTGGCATTTTAGGGGCCCTAAAGCGTGATAAGAAGTCTGGAATCCAAATGTCTAAAAATGCCCTCCTAAAAGGTACTCATTGGAATTTGGGCCCCTTTGCGCACCTAGGCTGCAAAAAAGTGTCACACATGTAGTATCGCCGTACTCAGGAGAAGTAGGGCAATGTGTTTTGGGGTGTAGTTTTACATATACCCCTGCTGGGTGAGAGAAATATCTCTGTAAAATGACAACTTTGTATAAAAAAAAAATGGGAAAAGTTGTCTTTTACAGAGATATTTATCTCACCAAGCATGGGTATATGTAAAAATACACACCAAAACACATTGCCCTACTTCTTGTGAGTTCGGCAATACCACATGACAGCAATACCACATGTGTGACACTTTTTTGCAGCCTAGTTGCGCAAAGGGGCCCAAATTCCAATGAGTACTTTTAGGATTTCGCAGGGCATTTTTACTCATTTGGATTCCAAACTACTTCTCATGCTTTAGAGCCCCTAAAATGCAAGGGCAGTATAAATACCCAACATGTGACCCCATTTTGTAAAGACACCCAAAGGTATTCCGTGAGGGGTATGGTGAGTTCATGTAAAATTTAATTTTTTGTCACAAGTTAGTGGAATATGAGCCTTTGTAATAAAAAAAATTATAATCATTTTTCCGCTAACTTGTGCCAAAAATAAAAACATCTATGAACTCGCCATGCCCCTCATGGAATACCTTGGGGTGTCTTCTTTACAAAATGGGGTCACATGTGGGGTATTTATACTGCCCTGGCATTTTAGGGGCCCTAAAGCGTGAGAAGAAGTCTGGAATCCAAATGCCTAAAAATGCCCTCCTAAAATGTACTCATTGGAATTTGGGCCCCTTTGCGCATCTAGGCTGCAAAAAAGTGTCACAAATGTGGTATCGCCGTACTCAGGAGAAAAAGGGAAATGTGTTTTGGGGTGTATTTTTACATATACCCATGCTGGGTGAGAGAAATATCTCTGTAAAATGACAACTTTGTATAAAAAAATTGGAAAAGTTGTATTTTACAGAGATATTTATGTAACCCAGCATGGGTATATGTAAAAATACACCCCAAATCACATTGCCCTACGTCTTCTGAGTACGGCGATACCATATGTGTGACACTTTTTTGAAGCCTAGGTGCGCAAAGGGACCCAAATTCCAATGAGTACTTTTAGGATTTCACAGGGCATTTTTACACATTTGGATCCCAAACTACTTCTCACGCTTTAGGGCCCCTAAAATGCCAGGGCAGTATAAATACCTCACATGTAACCCCATTTTGGAAAGAAGACACCAAAAGGTATTCTGTGAGGGGTATGGTGAGTTCATGTAAAATTGTATTTTTTGTCACAAGTTAGTGGAATATGAGACTGTAAGAAAAAAATATATATCTATATATCATTTTCCGCTAACTTGTGACAAAAAAATAAAAACTTCCATGAACTCAATATCAGCGAATACCTTAGGGTGTCTACTTTCTGAAATGGGATCATTTGTGGGGTGTTTCTACTGTCTGGGCATTGTAGAACCTCAGGAAACATGACAGGTGCTCAAATCAGTTCAAAGCAGTGCGTAAATTAATTTTTTTGCACCATAGTTTGTACATAGTTTGTAAACACTATAACTTTTACCCAAACCAATAAATATACACTTATTGCAATTTTTTATCTAAGACATGTAGAACAATACATTTAGAGAAAAATTTATATAGAAATGTATTTTTATTAGAAAAAATTTACAACAGAAAGGGAAATATGTAATTGTTTTGCAAAAATTTCCGTCAATTTTGATTAATATCAAAAAAAGTTAAAATTTCTGCAGCAATGAAATACCACCAAATCAAAGATCTATTAGTGAGAAGAAAAGGAGGTAACATTTATTTGGGTGGTAAGTTGTATGACCGAGCAATAAACCGTGAAAGTAGTGTAGTGCAGAATTGTAAAAAGTGGTCTGGGGAGCTGAGGTCGTTAAAAGAATATTGAGTTTGGATCACTTTGTTTCTTACACCGTTCTCAGAATTCTTATGTACTACAGGATTCATAGGATTCGAGATTCGAAAGATTCAAGAGATTCGAGAACCTTTTTGCATTCGGATTTGAAAAAAATTGGATTTGTCCCACCTCTAATCAAGTGAAGCATCGTATGCATGTTTTAAACGTGCATACGTAAATTGGTCTAAAAACTAAATACTTGTGGAATTAAAGTCCCCTAAGACTTTAAAATGATCTGCAACAAACAAATGTGCCACTCTAGTGATACCCCTACGAGTCCAATAAGTGTTATCAATTATTTTTAAAAATTCTGGTAAGTTCTGATTCTCCCACAATGGGGTAAAATGAAGCGCATGTGACACCTGCAAAGATGTTTTCAATCTATCCCAGACCCTCTGCAGAGTTCTAGGGATTAAACAACTAGTGTCCAACTCTCCAAACTGTGCTGTTCCTAAGTGCATGAAAATATTCAAATCAAGTGACCTACCTGTTACCCTAGTTAAATATTGCCCAAGTGCATTCTCTCTAAAATCACAGCATCTTTGTAGCTGCACAGAAGAAGAAAAAAATACCCTTGAAATAATGGAAGTGATAATCCCCCCTCTGAATCGGCCAACCACAAATACCTCTGCTTTATACGAACCCTCTTCCTCCCCCAGATTAGATTGTTTATTAAAGCTTCTAGTCTATAAAAGAAAGCATCCTCTATCCAGATGGGGGAGGCACAGATCGGATAGAGAACCAGAGGCAGTATGATCATTTTAACCAATGCCAGTCGATCGGATTGTGATATTAACAATTTTTGCCAGGCTCTGATTTTCCCCTTTACTTTATCTATTACCGGGGAGAGATTTAACTCGTAAAATATACCTATAGGGGCACCTATTTTTATCCCCAAATAGTACAGAGAGTCATCCAAAGACAGCATCCGGACCCGGGAACCCCCTTCGGTGGCATTTCAATTTAGCGGGAGGAGTGAGGACTTAGCCCAGTTGATTAAGTAACCAGAAAGGAGACTAAACTCCTTTATGACCTGCATAACATGGGGGACGGCTTTCCAGCCCTGATCCAGAAACAGGATAACATCGTCTGCATAGAGCCTAATTTTATCACTCTCTCCCGCTACCCCAAAGCCCCGAATCCGCCCATTCAAACGGATCCTACAAGCCAACGGCTCCATAAATAGCGCAAAACGAAGTGGATAGAGCGGACAACCCTGTTGAATCTCAATAATAGAGGAATTAACCCCGTCAATACTAACTCGGGCTATTGAATGGTTGAGTATATAACAGTTTAGTCATTGCGATAAACGCAGACCCCAATCAAAAATGTGCCATAGTTCGCCACAGGAAGGACCACTCCAACCTGTCGAACGCTTTAGCCGCATCCAGAGACAAGATGGAGTGGTCCGGTCCCCCCCCCCCGTTTTTTTATTAGGGTACACTCCAAAAGAGTGTGAACTATCCAAAATACAACAATGAGCAATTGTGCTGTAGTATAAAAAATGGCTGGTTAAGGTTAGTATACATGTCTATTCTGCACAAGGTACGGACAAGTCCTGTGGAGTCCATGCCTGGTTCATTTTAATGAACGTGAGCTTGTCCACATTGGCTGTGGACAGGTGGCACTTGTCTGTGATAACGTCCCCTGCCGTGCTAAACACACGTTCAGAATACACTGGCTGCAGGGCAGGCTAGCACCTCCAAGGTGTAAAAGGCAAGCTCAGGCCTTGTGCCCAATTTGGAGACCCAGAAGTTGAAGGGGGCAGACCCGTAATTTAGTACGTGTAGCCATGTGCACACATACTGCTCCACCATGTTGCTGAAATGCTACCTCCTGCTAAGACGTTCCATATCAGCTGGTAGTGCTGGTTGTTGTGGCGTGCTGACAAAGCTTTTCCACATGCTAATCCTGCCTTCTGAGGTGCTGGTGGTGCCCCAGGTCTGCCTTCGACTTGTGCTTCCACTGTGGCCCCGCTTTCAGGTAGGAATGCCACCAGCAGCGCGTCTACCAGCGTGCGCTTTTACACGTGATGGAATTAAGGACGATACGTTGTCCTTGTAACGGGGGTCCAGCAATGTGGCCACCCAGCAATCAGTTAGAATGTGGGCAACTCGGTGGTCGTTGCAGAAATACTGCAGCATGTAATTGCTCAAGTGTGCCAGGATGCCCACAGGCAACAACAAGCTGTCCTCTGCGGGAGGTGTATCGCAGGGGCCTCTGTATCCCCTCAGCCATGCACCAGTGATGGCCATAAGCTGGTTTGGCTGCCACCCTGCTGTGAACATGGTTCCTCCTCCTCCATCTCCTCCTCCTCATCCACCACCTCATTATCCTCCAGAACTGTGCCCTGGCTGGACAATTGTGTACCTGGCGTTTGTGGGTGCAGGAACCCACCCTCGGAGCCACTTGTGAATGATTGGCCAGAAACCCTATGAATTGATCCCTCTTCCTCCTCCTCCTTCTGTGACACAACCTCTTCCATCATTGCCAGCAGTACTCCAAACAGGTCAACAAGGAACACAGGTCTCGCATGGAGGCCCATTTATTGGTGGCTAAGTGGTGCTGTTCCGCAGACCTACTCACCCGTGCGTGCTGCAGCTGAAACTCCACTATCGCCTGCTGCTGCTCGCACAGTCTAGCTAGCATGTGCAAGGCGGAGTTCTACTTTGTGGGCACGTTGCATATGAGGCGGTGAGCAGGAAGGCTAAAGTTATGCTGCAGCATTGACAGGCGAGCAGCAGCAGGGTGAGAACGCAAGCACTTTCTGCAGCAGCTCTGACATATCGGGGTAATTTTTAAGGAACCTCTGCTGCTCTGCACCACCAAATTAAGCACATGCGCCAGGCAAGGGATGTGTGTCAAACCGGCCAGTCCCAGAGCTTCTATGAGATTTGCCCATTATCGCACACCACCAGGCCGGGCTTGAGGCTCACTGGTACCAACCACTCATCGGTCTGTTGTTCAAGACCCGTCCACAGCTCCTGTGCGGTGTGGTATTTGTCCCCTAAACAGATAAGTTTTAAAACTGCCTGCTGTTGTTTACCCCGGCTGTGCTGAAGTTGGTGGTGAAGGTGGTTTGCTGACCGGATGAGGAGGCGGTAGAGGATGATGAAGCGGAGTAGGAGGAAACAACAGGAGGCAAACTGAAGCGCCCTGCAATCCTTGGTGGTGGAAGGACATGCGCCAAACTGCTATCCGTCCAGCCGCCACTGCATTTACCCGGTGTGCTGTTAGGGAGATATAGCATCTCTGACTGTGCTTACTAGTCCACGTATCCATTTTTAGGTGGACCTTTCCACAGATGACGTTGCACAGTCCACACCTGATCTTGTCCCCTACTTGGTTGTGCAGGGAAAGGATGGTTCGCCTGGAAAAGTAGTGGCGGATGGGCACTGCCATAAGGCCTTTAAAAATCTCTGACTCCACCAAACGGACTGACAGCATTTCAAAGGCCAGTAACTTTGAAATGCTAGCATTCAGGGCCAGGGATCGCGGTTGGGTAGGGGGATACTTCCTCTTCCGCTCCAGTGTTTGGGAGATGGAGAGCTGAACGCTTCCGTAGGACATTGTGGAGATGCTTGGAGACCCAGGTGGTGGTGTTGCTGGCAGATCCTCTGTTTGCGGGGTGGCAGCTGCCACTGTCACAAGAAGAGGTCGAGACTACAGCATAAAAGGAAGCAGGAGGACCCAGAGAACTTTCTTTGTTTTTTAGGTGTCTATCCCACTGCAGCTCGTGCTTTGCACTTAGATGCCTGGTCATGAAGGCTGTGCTCAAGTGTAGAGCATTTATGCCTTGCTTCAGGCTCTGATTGCACAGCGTGCAAACCACTCGTGTCTATAGTTGAGCGAACACCTGGATGTTCGGGTTCGAGAAGTTCGGCCGAACTTCCCGGAAATGTTCGGGTTCGGGATCCGAACCCGAACTTCGTCCCGAACCCGAACCCCATTGAAGTCAATGGGGACCCAAACTTTTTGCCACTTAAAAGGCTGTAAAACAGCCCAGGAAAGGGCTAGAGGGCTGCAAAAGGCAGCAAAATGTCGTTAAATCCCCTGCAAACAAATGTGGATAGGGAAATGAATAAAAATAAAAATAAAATAAATAAAAATTTACCAATATCAATTGGAGAGAGGTCCCATAGCAGAGAATCAGGCTTCATGTCACCCACCACTGGAACAGGCCACTGTCAGATATTTAGACCCCCGGCACCCAGACAGAGGAGAGAGGTCTCATTGCAGAGAATCAGGCTTCATGTCATAGCAGAGAATCAGGCTTCACGTCACCCACCACTGGAACAGGCCATTGTCAGATATTTTGGCCCTGGCACCCAGACAGAGGAGAGAGGTCCCATAGCAGAGAATCAGGCTTCATGTCATAGCAGAGAATCACGCTTCATGTCATAGCAGAGAATCAGGCTTCACGTCACCCACCACTGGAATAAGCCATTGTCAGATATTTTGGCCCTGGCACCCAGACAGAGGAGAGAGGTCCCATTGCAGAGAATCAGGCTTCATGTCATAGCAGAGAATCAGGCTTCACGTCACCCACCACTGGAACAGGCCATTGTCAGATATTTTGGCCCTGACACCCAGACAGAGGAGAGAGGTCCCATAGCAGAGAATCAGGCTTCATGTCATAGCAGAGAATCAGGCTTCATGTCATAGCAGAGTATCAGGCTTCATGTCATAGCAGAGAATCAGGCTTCACGTCACCCACTACTAGAACAGGCCATTGTCAGATATTTTGGCCCTGGCACCCAGACAGAGGAGAGAGGTTCCATTGCAGAGAAACAGGCTTCATGTCATAGCAGAGAATCAGGCTTCACGTCACCCACCACTGGAACAGGCCATTGTCAGATATTTTGGCCCTGGCAACCAGACAGAGGAGAGAGGTCCCATTGCAGAGAATCAGGCTTCATGTCATAGCAGAGAATCAGGCTTCACGTCACCCACCACTGGAACAGGCCATTGTCAGATATTTTGGCCCTGGCACCCAGACAGAGGTCCCATTGCAGAGAATCAGGCTTCATGTCACCCAACACTGGAACAGGCCACTATCAGATATTTTTAGGCCCCGGCACCCAGAGAGAATCAGGCTTCGCATCACTGACCACTGGAACATGCCATTGTCAGATATTTTGGCCCTGGCACCCAGACAGAGGAGAGAGGTCCCATTGCAGAGAATCAGGCTTCATGTCATAGCAGAGAATCAGGCTTCATGTCATAGCAGAGGATCAGGCTTCACATCACCCGCCACTGGAACAGGCCATTGTCAGATATTTTGGCCCTGGCACCCAGACAGAGGAGAGAGGTCCCATTGCAGAGAATCAGGCTTCATGTCATAGCAGAGAATCAGGCTTCATGTCATAGCAGAGAATCAGGCTTCATGTCATAGCAGAGAATCAGGCTTCATGTCACCCAACACTGGAACAGGTTACTGTCAGATATTTTTATTCCCCGGCACACAGACAGAGAAGAGAGATCCCATAGCAGAGAATCAGGCTTCATGTCATAGCAGAGAATCAGGCTTCATGTCACCCACCACTGGAACAGGCCATTGTCAGATATTTTTAGGCCCCGGCACCCAGACAGAGGAGAGAGGTCCCATAGCAGAGAATCAGGCTTCATGTCATAGCAGAGAATCAGACTTAATGTCATAGCAAAAAATCAGGCTTCATGTCATAGCAGAGAATCAGGCTTCACATCACCGACCACTGGAACAGGCCATTGTCAGATATTTTGGCATTGGCACCCAGACAGAGGAGAGAGGTCCCATAGCAGAGAATCAGGCTTCATGTCATCCAACACTGGAACAGGCCACTGTCAGATATTTTTAGGCCCCGGCACCCAGACATTGGAGAGGTTCATTCAACTTTGGGTTGCCCCGCAATATAATGGTAAAATGAAAATAAAAATAGGATTGAATGAGGAAGTGCCCTGGAGTACAATAATATATGGTTAAGGGGAGGTAGTTATAAATGTCTAATCTGCAACAAGGGATGGACAGGTCCTGTGGGATCCATGCATGGTTCATTTTTATGAACGTCAGCTTGTCCACATTGGCTGTAGACAGGCGGCTGCGTTTGTCTGTAATGACGCCCCCTGCTGTGCTGAATACACATTCAGACAAAACGCTGGCCGCTGGGCAGGCCAGCACCTCCAAGGCATAAAAGGCTAGCTCTGGCCACGAGGACAATTTGGAGACCCAGAAGTTGAATTGGGCCGAACCATTAGTCAGTACGTGGAGGGGTGTGCACACGTACTGTTCAACCATGTTAGTGAAATGTTGCCTTCTGCTAACACGTTCCGTATCAGGTGGTGGTGCAGTTAGCTGTGGCGTGTTGACAAAACTTTTCCACATCTCCGCCATGCTAACCCTGCCCTCAGAGGAGCTGGCCGTGACACAGCTGTGTTGGCGACCTCTTACTCCTCCTCTGCCTTCGCCTTGGGCTTCCACTTGTTCCCCTGTGACATTTGGGAATGCTCTCAGTAGCGCGTCTACCAATGTGCGCTTGTACTCGCGCATCTTCCTATCACGCTCCAGTGCAGGAAGTAAGGTGGGCACATTGTCTTTGTACCAAGGATCCAGCAGGGTGGCAACCCAGTAGTCCACACGCGTTAAAATGTGGCAACTCTGCTGTCGTTGCGCAGGCACTGCAGCATGTAGTCGCTCATGTGTGCCAGGCTGCCCAGAGGTAAGGACAAGCTGTCTTCTGTGGGAGGCGTATCGTCATCGTCCTGCGTTTCCCCCCAGCCACGCACCAGTGATGGGCCCGAGCTGCGTTGGGTGACACCCCGCTGTGAACATGCTTCATCCTCAACCTCCTTCACCTCCTCCTCATCCTCGTCCTCATCCTCCTCCAATAGTGGGCCCTGGCTGGCCACATTTGTACCTGGCCTCTGCTGTTGCAAAAAACCTCCATCTGAGTCACTTCGAAGAGACTGGCCTGAAAGTGATAAAAATGACCCCTCTTCCTCCTCCTCCTCCTCCTGGGCCACCTCCTCTTCCATCATCGCTCAAAGTGTTTTCTCAAGAAGACATAGAAGTGGTATTGTAACGCTGATAACGGCATCATCGCCACTGGCCATGTTGGTGGAGTACTCGAAACAGCGCAACAGGGCACACAGGTCTTGCATGGAGGCCCAGTCATTGGTGGTGAAGTGGTGCTGTTCCGCAGTGCAACTGACCCGTGCGTGCTGCAGCTGAAACTCCACTATGGCCTGCTGCTGCTCGCACAGTCTGTCCAGCATGCGCAAGGTGGAGTTCCACCTGGTGGGCACGTCGCATATGAGGCGGTGAGCGGGAAGGCCGAAGTTACGCTGTAGCGCAGACAGGTGAGCAGCGGCAGGATGTGAACGCCGGAAGCGCGAACAGACGGCCCGCACTTTATGCAGCAGCTCTGACATGTTGGGGTAGTTGTGAATGAACTTCTGCTCCACCAAATTCAGCACATGCGCCAGGCAAGAGATGTGCGTCAAACCGGCTAGTCCCAGAGCTGCAGCGAGATTTCGCCCATTATCACACACCACCAGGCCGGGCTTGAGGCTCACCGGCAGCAACCACTCGTCGGTCTGTTGTTCTATACCCCGCCACAACTCCTGTGCGGTGTGGGTCCTGTCCCCCAAACATATGAGTTTCAGAATGGCCTGCTGACGTTTACCCCGGGCTGTGCTGAAGTTGGTGGTGAAGGTGTGTGGCTGACTGGATGAGCAGGTGGAAGAAGAGGAGGATTAAGCCGAGTAGGAGGAGGAGACAACAGGAGGCAAAGAATGTTGCCCTGCGATCCTTGGCGGTGGAAGGACGTGCGCCAAACAGCTCTCCGCCTGGGGCCCAGCCGCCACTACATTTACCCAGTGTGAAGTTAGGGAGACATAGCGTCCCTGGCCGTGCTTACTGGTCCACGTATCTGTGGTTAGGTGGACCTTGCCACAGATGGCGTTGCACATTGAACACTTGATTTTATCTGATCCTTGGTTGTGCAGAGAAGGCACGGCTCTCTTGGAGAAGTAGTAGCAGCTGGGAACAACATACTGTGGGACAGCAAGCGACATGAGCTGTTTGAAGCTGTCTATGTCAACCAGCCTGAATGACAGCATTTCATAGGCCAGTAGTTTAGAAATGCTGGCATTCAGGGCCAGGGATCGAGAGTGGCTAGGTGGGAATTTACACTTTCTCTCAAATGTTTGTGAGACGGAGAGCTGAATGCTGCCGTGTGACATGGTTGAGATGCTTGGTGACGGAGGTGGTGGTGTTGGTGGTATATCCTCTGTTTGCTGGGAGACAGGTGCCAACGTTCCTCCAGAGGCGGAGGAAGAGGCCGAGGCGGCAGCAGCAGAAGAGGCCGAGGCGGCAGCAGCAGAAGAGGTAGCAGGGGGAGCCTGAGTGACTTCCTTGTTTTTAAGGTGTTTACTCCACTGCAGTTCATGCTTTGCATGCAGGTGCCTGGTCATGCAGGTTGTGCTAAGGTTCAGAATGTTAATGCCTCGCTTCAGGCTCTGATGGCACAGCGTGCAAACCACTAGGGTCTTGTCGTCAGCACATTGTTTGAAGAAGTGCCATGCCAGGGAACTCCTTGAAGCTGCCTTTGGGATGCTCAGTCCCAGATGGCGGCGGTCAGTAGCAGGCGGAGTCTCTTGGCGGCGGGTGTTCTGCTTTTGCCCACTGCTCCCTCTTTTGCTACGCTGTTGGCTCGGTCTCACCACTGCCTCTTGCTCCGAACTGTGAAAGTCAGTGGCACGACCTTCATTCCATGTGGGCTCTAGGACCTCATCGTCCCCTGCATCGTCTTCCACCCAGTCTTCCTCCCTGACCTCCTGTTCATTCTGCACACTGCAGAAAGACGCAGCAGTTGGCACCTGTGTTTCGTCATCATCAGAGACGTGCTGAGGTGGTATTCCCATGTCCTCATCATCAGGAAACATAAGTGGTTGTGCGTCAGTGCATTCTATGTCTTCCACCGCTGGGGAAGGGCTAGGTAAATGCCCTTGGGAAACCCTGACAGCAGAGTCTTCAAACAGCATAAGAGACTGCTGCATAACTTGAGGCTCAGACAGTTTCCCTGATATGCATGGGGGTGATGTGACAGACGGATGGGCTTGGTTTTCAGGCGCCATCTGTGCGCTTTCTGCAGAAGACTGGGTGGGAGATAATGTGAACGTGCTGGATCCACTGTCGGCCACCCAATTGACTAATGCCTGCACCTGCTCAGGTCTTACCATCCTTAGAACGGCATTGGGCCCCACCAAATATCGCTGTAAATTCTGGAGGCTACTGGGACCTGAGGTAGTTGGTTCACTAGGACGTGTGGCTGTGGCAGAACGGCCACGTCCTCTCCCAGCACCAGAGGGTCCACTAACACCACCACGACCATGTCCGCGTCCCTTACTAGATGTTTTCCTCATTGTTACCGTTCACCACAATAAGAAAAAAAATATTTGGCCCAATGTATTAAATTCAAATTCAAGCCTTTTTTTACAGACACCTAACACTATCTGGCTATTTATTTAGGTACAATATTACACTAATACAGGCACAGCAGTAACGACAGATTTAGCTGAATATAAATTGTAGGCCTAGTATTTTGGCCCTGGATGACAGGTATACGTTTACGGACAGAATTAGACTTGGAAATGCACGGTAGTGTGTGAAGTTATTGAGGATGACCCTATCAGCACCTTCAATCTAATATACCCTTTTATGGATAGATTTAAAGTTGGCCTGATACAGCAGAAACCACTGATTTAGGGAATAGTTAAGATGGGAATTGTATTTTAACCCAGAACAAAAACTGTGCTTTGAGGGACACTAAATAACTTGACCAGCCACAGCAATAACCACAGATTTAGCTGAATATAAATTTTAGGCCTATTATTTAGGCGCTGGATGAGAGGTATACGTTTACGGACAGAATTAGACTTGGAAATGCACGGTAGCGTGTGAAGTTATTGAGGATGACCCTATCAGCACCTTCAATCTAATATACCCTTTTATGGATAGATTTAAAGTTGGCCTGATACAGCAGAAACCACTGATTAAGGGAATTGCTAAGTTGGGAATTGTATTTTAACCAAGAACAAAAACTGTGCTTTGACGGACACTAATTAACTTGACCAGCCACAGCAGTAATGACAGATTTAGCTGAATATAAATTTTAGGCCTATTATTTAGGCGCTGGATGACAGGTATACGTTTACGGACAGAATTAAACTTGGAAATGCACGTTAGCGTGTGAAGTTTTTGAGGATGACCCTATCAGCACCTTCAATCTTATATACCCTTTTATGGATCGATTTAAAGTTGGCCTGATACAGCAGAAACACTGATTTAGGGAAATGCTAAGTTGGGAATTGTATTTCAACCCAGAACAAAAACTGTGCTTTGACGGACACTAAATAACTTGACCAGCCACAGCAATAACGACAGATTTAGCTGAATATAAATTGTAGGCCTAGTATTTTGGCCCTGGATGACAGGTATACGTTTACGGACAGAATTAGACTTGGAAATGCACGGTAGCGTGTGAAGTTAATGAGGATGACCCTATCAGCACCTTCAATCTAATATACCCTTTTATGGATAGATTTAAAGTTGGCCTGATACAGCAGAAACCACTGATTTAGGGAATTGCTAAGTTGGGAATTGTATTTCAACCCAGAACAAAAACTGTGCTTTGGCAGACACTAAATAAATTGACCAGCCACAGTAGTAACAACAGATTTAGCTGAATATAAATTTTTGGCCTATTATTTAGGCGCTGGATGATAGGTAAACGTTTACGGACAAAATTACACTTGGAAATGCACGGTAGCGTGTGAAGTTATTGAGGATGACCCTATCAGCACCTTCAATCTAATATACCCTTTTATGGATCGATTTAAACTTGGCCTGATACAGCAGAAACCACTGATTTAGGGAATTGCTAAGTTGGGAATTGTATTTCAACCCAGAACAAAAACTGTGCTTTGGCGGACACTAAATTAATTGACCAGCCACAGTAATAAACACAGATTTAGCTGAATACAAATTTTAGGCCTATTATTTAGCCTAAAATGATAAATCAGTCTATTATTTAGCCTAAAATGGACTAAAATGGACTAATACAGCAGAAACCATTGATTTAGGGAATAGCTAGGTTTTGAATTGTATTTCAACCCAGAACAAAAATATATCCTTTGCCAGACAGCAGACAGTATTACAATTGGGTAGCCACAGCTGAAACACCAGATTTAGGGTACTGCTATTTTGGCAATTGTATTTCACCCCTCAATAAAATAGCAAGCACAGTCAAGCCCCTGATGTAGGATATAGCAAAAACAAAACAAAAACAAAACACTATTGATGGTTAAATGGACTTGGTGGCAGCTTGTGCTGGCGCACCACAAGACACAAAATGGCCGCCGATCACCCCAGAAAAAACTGACTGAAAAACGCTCTGGGCAGCCTAAAAACAGTGAACAATTGAATAGCAGAAGATGAATGATTCACAGCTGTAGATCGATCACTTCATTAAGTGTTTTTGCTGAGTAAATCCCTGTCTAGTGCCTAATCTCGCCCTAATAGCAGCAGCTGCATCCTCTCCCTACACTGATCAGAGCAGAGTGACGTGCGGCGCTACGTGACTCCAGCTTAAATAGAGGCTGGGTCACATGCTGCACTGGCCAATCACAGCCATGCCAATAGTAGGCATGGCTGTGATGACCTCTTGGGGCAAGTAGTATGACGCTTGTTGATTGGCTGCTTTGCAGCCTTTCAAAAAGCGCCAAGAAAGCGCCGAACACCGAACCCGAACAGTGAACAATTGAATAGCAGAAGATGAATGATTCACAGCTGTAGATCAATCACTTCATTAAGTGTTTTTGCTAAGTAAATCCCTGTCTAGTACCTAATCTCGCCCTAATAGCAGCAGCTGCATCCTCTCCCTACACTGATCAGAGCAGAGTGATGTGCGGCGCTATGTGACTCCAGCTTAAATAGAGGCTGGGTCACATGCTGCACTGGCCAATATCAGCCATGCCAATAGTAGGCATGGCTGTGATGACCTCTTGGGGCAAGTAGTATGACGCTTGTTGATTGGCTGCTTTGCAGCCTTTCAAAAAGCGCCAAGAAAGCGCCGAACTCCGAACCCGAACCCAGACTTTTACGAAAATGTAAACTATACATTTCGGGTTCGAAATGTATACTATACATACAGTCATGTGAAAAAATTAGGACACCCTTTGAAAGCATGTGGTTTTTTGTAACATTTTTAATAAAAGGTTATTTCATCTCCGTTTCAACAATACAGAGAGATTAAAGTAATCCAACTAAACAAAGAAAACTGAAGAAAAGTCTTTTCAAGATCTTCTGTAAATGTCATTCTACAAAAATGCCTATTCTAACTGAGGAAAAAGATAGGACACCCTCACATGTATTCCCTCTTAAATTGGCTCAGATCTCACACAGGTATATCACACCAGGTGCACATAATTAGTAGATCGTTACTCTGCATGTTGAATGAGGCTTGCCCTATTTAAACCTCAGACATTTAGTTTGGTGTGCTCCTGACTGTTGAAGTGAGAGTGAGCACCATGGTGAGAGCAAAAGAGCTGTCAGAGGACTTCAGAAAAAAGATTGTAGCAGCCTATGAGTCTGGGAAGGGATTTAAAAAGATCTCAAAAGATTTTGAAATCAGCCATTCCACTGTCCGGAAGATAGTCTACAAGTGGAGGGCTTTCAAAACAACTGCCAACATGCCCAGGACTGGTCGCCCCAGCAAGTTCACCCCAAGAGCAGACCGCAAGATGCTAAAAGCGGTCTCCAAAAACCCTAAAGTGTCATCTCGAGAACTACAGCAGGCTCTGGCTACTGTTGATGTAGAAGTACATGCCTCTACAATCAGAAAGAGACTGTACAAGTTTAACTTGCATGGGAGGTGTGCAAGGAGGAAACCTTTGCTTTCCAAGAGAAACATCGAGGCCAGACTGACATTTGCCAGAGATAAAGTTGACAAAGACCAGGACTTCTGGAATAATGTTCTTTGGACAGATGAGTCCAAAATTGAATTATTTGGACACAACAGCAGAGGACATGTTTGGCGTAAACCAAACACAGCATTCCAAGAAAAGAACCTCATACCAACTGTGAAGCATGGAGGTGGAAGTGTCATGGTTTGGGGCTGCTTTGCTGCAGCAGGACCTGGTCAGCTCACCATCATAGAATCCACGATGAATTCTACTGTGTATCAGAAGGTGCTTGAAGAACATGTGAGACCATCAGTTAGAAAATTAAAGCTGAAGCGGAACTGGAGCATGCAACATGACAATGACCCAAAACATACTAGTAAATCAACCAAAGATTGGCTGAAAAAGAAGAAATGGAGAGTCCTGGAATGGCTAAGTCAAAGTCCAGATTTGAATCCCATTGAGATGCTGTGGGGTGACTTGAAAAGGGCTGTACGTGCAAGAAACCCCTCAAACATCTCACAGCTGAAAAAGTTCTGCATTGAGGAGTGGGGTAAAATTTCCTCAGACCGATGTCGAAGACTGGTAGATGGCTACAAGAACCGTCTCACTGCAGTTATTTCAGCCAAAGGAGGTAACACTCGCTATTAGGGGCAAGGGTGTCCTATCTTTTTCCTCAGTTAGAATAGGCATTTTTGTAGAATGACATTTACAGAAGATCTTGAAAAGACTTTTCTTCAGTTTTCTTTGTTTAGTTGCATTACTTTAATCTCTCTGTATTGTTGAAACGGAGATGAAATAACCTTTTATTAAAAATGTTACAAAAAACCACATGCTTTCAAAGGGTGTCCTAATTTTTTCACATGGCTGTAAATGTGAACTATACAGTTCGGGTTCGCTCATCCTTACTCGTGTCTTGTCGTCAGCACATTGCTGGAAGAACTGCCACACCAGGAAACTCCTTGGAGCTGGCTTTGGTGTGCTCGGTCCCTTGCTGCTTTGGGCAGTAGCAGCGTACTGTCTAGGGGACGGCCGCTCCGCTTTTGCACCCTGCTCCCTCTTCTGCTGTGTTGGTTGCTCTGAGCGACCACTGCCTCTTCCTCCGAACTACACAGGTCACTCGCATGACCTTGATTCCATGTAGGGTCGAGGACCTCATCGTCCTCCACATCATCTTCCACCGAGTCTTAACCCCTGCCCTCATTGTCGGTCTGCACACTTTCAAAGCCATAGCAGTTGGCACCTGTGTTTTGTAATCATGCTGCTGCTGTGGTCCTACCATGTACTCATCCTGAAACATAAGTGGTTGGGCATCGGTGCACCCAATCTCTTACACTTATGCGGCAAGGCTATGTGGATGGCCCTGGGGTGCTCTGCTAGAAGAGTCTTCAAAAAGCAAAAGAGACTGCTCCATGACTTGAGGCTCAGACTTCATGGCTGATTTGCAAGGGGGTGAGGTGAAGGATTGATGAACATGGGCTAAAGGTGCCAACTCTGATCTTTCAGCAGGAAACTGGGTGGCAGACAATGTGAAGGAACTGGAGGCACTGTCAGCCACCCAATCTACTATCGCCTGGACTTGTTCTGGCATCACCATTCTTAGAGCCGCATTAGGCCTTACCAAATAACGCTGAAGGTTCTGTCGCCTACTCGTACTTGAGGAAGGTGTTTCACTTGTGCGTGTAGCTAGCACAGATCGACCATATCCTCTCCCTGCAACAAGAGCTCCACCAGCAGGACCTTTACCGTGGCCATTTCCCATATTCGACGCTCTCCTCATTCTCCACACTATAACCCACTCTCTATCTACATTATCTACCCCCTTAATAGTATGACACTTTCCCCCCCAGATCCTAGTTTAAAATCTCATCCAGCCGTCTAACCATTTTTTTTCCCCCAGGGCAGTTGCACCTTACCCATTGAGGTGCAGCCCGTCCCTACTGTAGAGCCTGTAACCAACCGTGAAGTCGGCCCAGTTCTCCATGAACCCAAACCCTTCCTTCCTGCACCAGCTTCTGAGCCACTTATTTAACTCCCTAAGCTCCCGTTGTCTCTCTAGTGATGCTTGTGGCACTGGTAGTATTTTTGAAAACACTACCTTGGAGGTCCTGGACTTGAGCTTCTCACCTAGCTCCCTAAAATCATTTTTAAGGACCTTCCATCTCCCACTGACTTTGTCATTGGTACCAATGTGTACCATGAACGCTGGCTCTTCCTCAGCCCCACCCAGCAATCGGTCAATCTGATCCACAATATTCTGAACCCGAGCACCCGGCAGACAACACACTGTTTAGCATTCACGGTCTCGGCGACAGATGACCCTGTCTGTCTGCCTAATAATAGAGTCCCCTACCACCAGCATCTGTCTGACCTTTGCAGCACTCCTAACAAATGCAGCATAGGCCTCAGATGTAGGGTATTGCCAACAATGGGTGTTTTTTTTTAAACCCTGAATATTATTGCAGTATTTCACGCATGTATCTCACACTGACAGATGCAGCAAAGGCTGCAAATATATATTTTTTGCCCAAAATGGGTGTTTTTTTTAAATAACAGAATATAACACCAGTATCTAACACGTGTATCTCACACTGACAGATGTAGTAAAAGCTGCAAATTTAGTTTTTTTGCCCAAAATGGATGTTTTTTAAACCCAGAATATTATTGCAGTATTTCTAGCTTGTATGTTACATAGTTACATAGTTAATACGGTTGAAAAAAGACAAATGTCCATCAAATTCAACCAAGGGATAGGTGGGGACGCAAATCCCAGAAGGAAGTGAGACTCAGATTTCTACACGTTTTCAAGAGCATTTATGTTTTTTATTTTTAAGAATTCATCTAAACCCTTTTTTAAACTGTCCACTGTTTCTGCTGTGACCACGTCCTGACAAAGTCTATTCCACAGATTCACAATTCTTACAATAAAGAAGCTTTGACGCTTCTGGAGACTGAACTTTTTCTTCTTCAGTCGGAGGCAGTGCCCCCTTGTCTTTTGAGCACATTTTACATGGAACAGCTTTTCGCCATATTTTTTGTATGGTCCATTTATATACTTAGACGTCTCTTCTCAAGACTAAATAAATTCTATTCTTTTAATCTTTTTTCATAACTAAGACCCTCCATTCCCCTTATCATTTTAGTTGCTCTCCTCTGTACTTTTTCAAGCTGTAGTGCATCATTTCTATGTATTGGTGCCCAGAACTGGACTGCGTATTCCAGATGAGGTTGCACCAGCGCTTTGTAAAGTGGTAGTATTACATCCCTGCCCCGCGACTCCATGCCTCGTTTGATGCATGACAATATCCTGGTGGCCTTAGAAGCAGCTGATTGACATTGTATACTATAATTTAATCTACCATCCACAAGGATACCCAATTCCCTCTCTATAAGTGACTCTTCCAGTACTACATCACCTAGGACATATGAAGCACAGAGATTATTACTACCAAGATGCATATTTTTACATTTGCCCACATTGAACCTCATTTTCAAAGTTGATGCCCAATCACTCACAGTGTTCAAGTCAACTTGTAGTTTGTGGAGATCTTCCATAGACCGTACAGTTCTACACATTTTAGTGTCATCTGCAAAAATAGATATGGTGCTATTAATCCAGTCCTTAATATCATTAATAAATAAATGAAATAATAAAAGGGCCCAGCACTGAACCTTGGGGTACACCACTTATAACCTGGGACCATTCTGAATAGGAATCATTGACCACAACTCTCTGGACATGGTCCTTCAGCCAGTTTTAAATCCAATTACAAACTATACTTTCCAAGCCAATAGACCTTACTTTACTTATTAAGCATCTATGAGGGACAGTATCAAAAGCCTTAGCAAAATACAGAAACACTACATCCACAGCCGCCCCTCTGTCCAGGCTGCTACTCACCTCCTCAAAAAAAAAAAATTGGGTTAGTCTGACAACGTCTGTCCTTGGTAAACCCATGCTGGCTATCACTTATAATATTATTTATAGTCACATACTCCTGTATATAGTCCCTTAAGATTCCTTTAAACATTTTTCCCACAATAGAAGTTAAACTAAATGGTCTATAATTACCTGTGGAGGACCTTTTTTGAATATTAGCACCACGTTTGTCTTGCACCGATCACTTGGCACTGTACCAGTCACGAGAGAATCCTTAAAAATGATAAACAGGGGCACAACAATTACTGAACAGAGCTCTTTAAGCACTCTTGGGTGTAATCCATCTGGACCCGGAGTTTTGTTCACATTTACCCTATTTAACTTCTCTTGGACCATATCTACAGTTAGCCGATTGAGTATATCACTGGATGTACTAACAACCCCGGCGCCAAAGATATCAGCTCCTTTCTCTTCTTCTGTATATACAGAGCTAAAAAAACTAATTAGGAACCCTGCCTTTTACTTATATTCAGTGACTACCCCCCCTTTACCATTTTTTAGGGGGCTACCTGCTCAGACCTAGGTTTTTTAGCATGTATATATTTAAAAAACTTTTTGGGGATTTGTATTGCTTTCTTTTGCTACCTGCTGTTCGTTTTGTATCTTTGCTAATTTTATCTCCTTTTTGCATATTTTATTAAAGGGACTCTGTCACCACTTTCTAACCCCCCCTTTTAAAACTATTGTTCTCTCCATGGCGCCCTTGTGATTACAAAGGTGTTGTTATAACATAAATTTGCCGTCTCGTTTTGATA
The DNA here is from genome assembly GCF_014858855.1 of Bufo gargarizans. Taxonomy (NCBI): domain Eukaryota; kingdom Metazoa; phylum Chordata; class Amphibia; order Anura; family Bufonidae; genus Bufo; species Bufo gargarizans. Next base: position 177,304,850 of record NC_058082.1, read on the forward strand.
AAAATACCTTTTATCTAACCTGTCAATCTTGTGGATAAGGTGCCCAGGGCGTTTCTGAAGGTCTGAAGCTGCCGCCCGCCGCCGCCGCCGTTGGTGCCCAGCTCCTCCCCTGATCCTTTCAGCGCCGCCTGAATGTAAAGAAATCCGCCTCCGGCTCTCGCTCAGTGCCCCCTCCTCCTTTTCAAAGATCCCGCGCGTGCGCACAGGCCTGTGCCTGATGCGCCCGTGCGGACATTTAGAATCAGCCTCATTGAGCGAAGAACAATTATTATTGTTACAAGCAGTTCTATTTTATATAAATGTATAGTTATTCCCCCGGCCCCCACTAAATCCCCACTGTCCTTTTCTATAACCCACTCTCTATCTACTCTATCTACTCCCTTATTAGTATGACAACCCCCCCCCCTCCCAGATCCTAGTTTAAAATCTCATCCAGCCGTCTAACCATTTTTTCCCCCAGGGCAGTTGCACCCTCCCCATTGAGGTGCAGCCCGTCCCTACTGTAGAGCCTGTAACCAACCGTGAAGTCGGCCCAGTTCTCCATGAACCCAAACCCTTCCTTCCTGCACCAGCTTCTGAGCCACTTATTTAACTCCCTAAGCTCCCGTTGTCTCTCTAGTGATGCTTGTGGCACTGGTAGTATTTTTGAAAACACTACCTTGGAGGTCCTGGACTTGAGCTTCTCACCTAGCTCCCTAAAATCATTTTTAAGGACCTTCCATCTCCCACTGACTCTGTCATTGGTACCAATGTGTACCATGAATGCTGGGTCTTCCCCAGCCCCACCCAGCAATCTGACAATCTGATCCACAATATTCTGAACCCGAGCACCCGGCAGACAACACACTGTTTAGCATTCACGGTCTCGGCGACAGATGACCCTGTCTGTCTGCCTAATAATAGAGTCCCCTACCACCAGCATCTGTCTGACTTTTGCTGCACTCCTAACAAATGCAGCATAGGCCCAAATGTTTTTTTTTTTAACCCTGAATATTATTGCAGCATTTCTGTCACACTGACAGATGCAGCAAAGGCTGCAAAATTAAGTGTTTTGCCCAAAATGTTTTTTTTTTATAACAGAATAGAAAAGCAGTATCTAACGCGTGTATTTCTCACACTAATAGATGCAGCAAAGGCTGCAAATTTAGTTTTTTGCCCAATATGGGTGTTTTTTTTTTTTTTAACCCAGAAAATTATTGAAGTATTGCAAGCTTGTATTTCACACTGACAAATGCTGCAAAGGCACCAGATGTAGGATATTGCCCAAAATCTCCCATTATGACTACTGTACCAGCCTGTGCCGCCCGCTCTATTTGGTTATACAGTTGCGTATCTATCTCTTCTGTGATGTTAGGGGGTCTATAGATTACACCAAGTATTATTTTTTCAGTGTTTATATCCCTTTGAACTTCCACCCATAAGGTTTCCACATCCTCACCATCCTCACACACAATTGCCTCTTTCACACTTGTCTTCAGATCACTTCTCACATACAGGCCCCTGCCACCACCTTTTTTATTAACCTAGTCTTTACTAAATAGTGTAAAACCCTCAATATTAACAGTCCAACCATGCCACATTAACTACATCTATGTGTTCTTCTAGTACCATAGCCTCCAGCTCACCAAATTTTCTACCTAGACTTCTGCCATTTGTGAAAATACATTTTAAATTACTATTACCTGTAAAGTGATTATCCGGGATTTTTTGGCTACCTTGGTTAATTTTTTTTTACCCTGAATTGCAGTATTTCAAGCTTGTATCTCTCACTGACAGATGCAACAAATGCTGCAAAATTAAGTATTTTGCTCAAAATGGGTGTTTTGTTTTAAAACCCTTAATATTATTGCAGTATTTCTAGCTTGTATCTTACACTGACAGATGCAGCAAAGGCTGCAAAATTTAGTTTTTAGGCCAAAAAATTTTTAGTAACAGAAAAGAACAGCAGTATCGAACATGTGTATCATACACTGACAGATACAGCAAAGGCTGCAAATTTAGTTTTTTTAAACCCTGAATATTATTGCAGTATTTCTAGCTTGTATGTCACACTAACAAATGCAGCATAGGCCCCAGATGTAGGGTATTGCCAAAAATGCATGTTTTTTTAAACCCTGATTATTATTGCAGTATTTCAAGCTTGTACCTCACACTGACAGATGCTGCAAAGGCTGCAAAATTAAGTATTCTGCCAAAAATTTGTTTTTGTTTTTTAATAACAGAATAGAACAGCAGTATCTAACGCATGTATCTCACAATGACAGATGCAGCAAAGGCTGCAAATTTAGTTTTGCCCAAAATGGGTGTTTTTTTAACCCATAATATTATTGCTGTATTTTTAGCTTGTAAGTCTCACTAACAAATACAGCATAGGACCCAGATGTAGGGTATTGCCAAAAATGTGTGCTTTTTTTTAAAACCCAGATAATTTGTTGAAGTATTGCAAGCTTTTATTTCACACTGACAAATGCTGCAAAGGTACCAGATGTAGAATATTGGCAAAAATTTGTGTTTTTTTAAACCCACATTATTATTGCAGTATTTCAAACTTGTTTTTCACACTGACAACTGCTGCAAAGGCCCCAGATGTAGGGTCTCTCAAAAAATGGGTGATTTTTTAACCCTAAAAATTATTAAAGTATTGCAAGCTTGTATTTTACACTGACATGCTGCAAAGGCACCAAATGTAGGATATTTCCAAAAATGGGTGTTTTTTTTTTCAAACCCAGATCATTATTGCAGTATTTCAAGCTTGGATTTGAATGTCATAAATGCACAAATGCTGTACTGGTACTCTGAGCTAGCATAAAATGGCCGCCGCCAACCTAACTAACTGACGGAAATAAGTTATTTTTTTCAGTGTCACTGGGCTCAGAGCAGGGTAAAAAGATTGTGCACTGCACCCACAAAACTAAATCTATGTAGATTGCTGAGTTAACAAGCACTTCAGATTAAAGATTATTTTCTCTGCCTCACAGCAGCAGCATCCTATCCCTACACTAATCAGAGCAGAGTCAAGTGCAGCGCTAGGTGACTCCAGCCTATATAGAGGCTGGGTCACATGCTGCACTGGCCAATCACAGCCATGCCATTAGTAGGCATGGCTGTGATGGCTTCTAAGAACACAAGAGTAAAACGCTTGTTGATTGGCTGCTCTGCAGCCTTTCAAAAAGCGCCAATAAATCGCCGAACACCGAACTTGAACCCAAACTTTTACTGAAAAGTTCGGGTACGGGTCCAGGGTCCAAAAATCCTAAAGTTCCGTACAAACCCAAACTTCACAGTTCGGGTTCGTTCAACCCTAGTGACAAGTAGTTTAGATGTTTTGGTCCGAAAATTACACTTGTCAATGCACTGCACTGTTGTAAGGGTGGCACAATATAGGGCAGCAATGGCATCCACAGCACAAACCAGCCTTTTGAGGATATTAAAAGTCTTAGAATTTTAGATGCAATTTTTTTGTTTTTCAAGAAAATTTCCAAAACAAAGGATCAATTGAGTCCTGAGGACACCTTGAATATTGTACATAATAGAAAACACACATAAATTATTCCATTTAACTTATTTTAGAAACATTGTTAACCCTTTAGATGTTCCACAGGAATGAAAGCAAAATGAAGGTGAAATCTCAAAATTTCATTTCTTTCTTTGAGCGCAGATTTTCCATTGTAATCCATTTTTCCTATAACACAGCAAGGGTTAACAGCAAAACAAACTTCAGTTTACAAAAACACCCCATATGTGATCCAAAACTGCAGTATGGGCACACTGTACTGTTCAGAAGGGAAAGAGCGCCATATGGTTTTTGAAAAGTAGTTTTTGCTAGAATTGTATTTGGGCATCATATCATATTTGCAGAGACCCTGACATACCGTGAAACCCCAAAGAACTGACACCTTTTTGGAAACTACATCCCTCAAATATTTTTTTTTTATTGTATTTAGCAGTTTTACCTAACAGATGCTTCATTGAATTTAGAAAAACTTGGCGGTGAAAGTGTTTTTCCTATAAAATGCTGCTTTATCCTCCAATAGTTCATTATCCTAATGTCACGGTCTCTCCTGTGACAGGGGGCAGAAATTCTAAGAGACTGGCTGCACGTGATATGATCTGACAGCCTTTTTTGGTTTCACTTGTTTCTGTGTTGTTGCTGGTTATGACCACACCTCTTGTCTCGGGTGTAGCTTAAGTGGTCATTCAAACTCCTCTATTTAGTCTGGTCTCACCCATCATGTTATGCGGTTGATAGCACCTTTCTGGTTGTGGAAGTGCTAATGTTTAGTCCTCCTCTGAGTTCCTGCTGGTCTGCGTACTTTGGAGTTAAGTGTCTTTTTCCTATTACTTATTTGGTGCATTCCCCTATCTTTTGTTATTAGGACTAATGGAGTCTCCTGTCCTTCAGCTGGGAAGGAACAGGTAATCTTTTGTCCTGACTCTATTTCCAGGAACTTTAGGCTCATATAGGGCTCTAGGTTCCTGCGTATGAACATTCCTACCATCGAGGTCTGTTCATACTGATAGTAGTCAGGACTCAGTTTAGGGATTCACTAGGTGATGACCTTTCCCCTTTCCCTAGTTTCCAGGACTAGTACCTTTTCCCTTCCCTGTGTGTTTGGTGTGGCGTTTTCTACCCACCCTGCGCAGTAACATGAGAAAAAGCACCCCATAATGTGTTACACTTCTTTTTTTTTTACTGAATATGGCAACACTACTTATAAAGTTGTAAACTAATGTATGGGCACAATGAGGCGGTCAGAAAGGAAGGAGTGCCATATGACTTTTGCAAGGCAAATTTGGCTGGAATGATTTTCATTTGCAAGGTCATATTTGACTCTGAGGTATCGCTACAGTGTTAAACCCCACTAAACACTTAAAATAATTTACATAGAGGTATATTGATTGGCTTGAGCCCACAATTGTTTCAAAGATTTTTTCAAAATAGCAAATTAAATGAAAAATTACTTTTTAATTTAATTATATGTAGTTTTAGCTTCAAATGTTTCATTTTCACAAGTGACAATAAGAGAAAATGCATCCCAAATGTTTTACATTGTTTTCCTCAATACAAAAATAGTGATGGTCGGTTTGCGGAGAACTTTGGGCGTTAGCGATCTGCCGAACATGCAAACATATAGTGATGTTTTGCGCGCTATATTCTTTTGCATTGTGCCAAACTTTGACCCATGACACATTCATCAGATGGGACAGGACAGCCAATTGAGATGTTTCAGCACATGGACACACCCCCACCCTATAACAGAACCCGATCTGGATGACATTTTACATTCTATATTTTGTCAGTGTAGGGAGAGGTTGCTTTGTGGAGCAGTGAAAGGCTGTTAGTGACACCAAATGCAAGCTAATAGCCCCACAAAATTCCCTTTAAAGACTGGTATAGGTGTGCTATAGATAGGTGTGATATACAGAGGGGTGTTATATACTTATAACATACTTTCTAACAAAGAAAGTATATTATAGTGAAATTGTACTGTGCAGCAGAATTGTGCAGTTCTGCTGCGATACCGCAGCTATATAGATGGACAATTACAAAGGGTGTGATATACCAGTTGCCCCCCAAAAAAACTGATTGAGGCAGGGGTGTGATATACCTATAATATACTTTCTATATAGTGCATTTGAACTGTGCAGCATTTGTGCGCGGTTCTGCTGCGATACCACAGCTATATAGAGGGACAAAAGCTATTGGAACTACAAATTGCAATGGGTGTGATCAGGGCCGCCATCAGGGGGGTACAGCCAATACCCCAGTAAGGGGCCCAGACCCTGGGGGGGGCCCAGCCAGTTCCAAAAAAAAAAAAAAATTTTTTTTTTTTTTTAAATATTTTTTTCCCCCCTCCCATTTGTCAGTGACTTGAGTTGAACTTTATTGCATCGCTAGAGGAGGGCAATTGATTATTCCTTGCTAGTGATGTCCGGTTCATGAACGAATCATTCATTTGAATCAATTCAGTTCACTGAACCGGAGGAGTCGATTCACCTGACTGAGCCGATCCGAGTGAAACAGCTCAGTCTGACCTAGCACACAATAGCAGAGCCGCTGGCAGCAGGGAGGAGTGTAATCTGATCCTAGAGTGGAAGCTGCTGCTGCCAGCCCCTCCCTTCCCCGCCCACCAACCAATCAGAACTGAGGAAAGGTAAGCACTAGCAGCTCTGAGTCTGAGTCACTGACACAAGTGCAGGGAGTCTGAGAATCGAATGAGTCACAGGTTAAAATATTTTAAAGATCCGACTGCAAGCAGCGTTTTGGTGTCCGCCTCCAGAGCAGAATGGAGGCGGAACGGAGCCAAACGGATGCATTCTGAACAGATCCTTATCCATTCTGAATGCATTGGGGCAAAACTGATCTGTTTGGGCCTGCTTGTGAGATCCCTGAAACAGATCTCACAGGCGGACCCAGAAATGGCAGTGTGAAAGTAGCCTATGCCGCATACTGAGCTATTTCTAAGGCTCCAAATTATTTCTTTTCATATTGATCCTTATGTTGTCTACTTGGCTAGGCAGCTCTATGTTGTGTGGTCTTTGCTCGGGGATAAAATGCAAAGCTGTTTTCTGGATTATCCCACAGGGCCAGGATCCTCCATCATTTATTGTTATTAACCCCTCCCTTGCCAGCCCACCCAGCTCTATTTAGCTTTGTGTTCTGCTTTGAAAAAAAATGTTTAGGCCATGAAGGGGTTAATTAAGTGTTGGAGGGGGTGGGGTGTGTTATTGTGCATATTGTGTTTGGGATCCATTTAACGAGTTTGACCAGTTGGGTTTGAGAGTGGTTGAGTGTCATCCACAGATCCCCCATAAAAGTGTGTCATCCACAGATCCCCCATAACAGTGTTCGTCATCCACAGATCCCCCATAACAGTGCGTCATCCACAGATCCCCATAACAGTGTGTCATCCACAGATCTACCATAACAGTGTGTCATCCACAGATGCCCCATAACAGTGTGTCATCCACAGATCCCCCATAAGTGTTTGTCATCCACAGATCCCCCATAGGTGTTCGTCACCCACAGATCCCCCATAACAGTGTTCGTCATCCACAGATCCCCCATAACAGTGTTCGTCATCCACAGATCCCCCATAAGTGTGTCATCCACAGATCTCCCATAACAGTGTGTCATCCACAGATCCCCCATAACAGTGTGTCATCCACAGATCCCCCATAACAGTGTTCGTCATCCACAGATCCCCCATAACAGTGTTCGTCATCCACAGATCCCCCATAACAGTGTGTCATCCACAGATCCCCCATAACAGTGTGTCATCCACAGATCCCCCATAACAGTGTGTCATCCACAGATCCCCCATAACAGTGTGTCATCCACAGATCCCCCATAACAGTGTGTCATCCACAGATCCCCCATAACAGTGTGTCATCCACAGATCACCCATAACAGTGTGTCATCCACAGATCCCCCATAACAGTGTGTCATCCACAGATCCCCCATAACAGTGTCATCCACAGATCCCCATAACAGTGTTCGTTATCCACAGATTCCCCCCATAACAGTGTGTCATCCACAGATCCCTCATAAGTGTCATCCACAGATTCCCCCATAACAGTGTGTCATCCACAGATCCCTCATAACAGTGTCATCCACAGATTCCCCCATAACAGTGTGTCATCCACATATTCCCCCCATAACAGTGTGTCATCCACAGATCCCCCATAACAGTGTGTCATCCACAGATTCCCCCCATAACAGTGCGTCATCCACAGATTCCCCCATAAGTGTGTCATCCACAGATTCCCCCCATAACAGTAAGTCATCCACAGATTCCCCCTATAACAGTAAGTCATCCACAGATTCCCCCTATAACAGTAAGTCCTCCACAGATTCCCCCCATAACAGTAAGTCCTCCACAGATTCCCCCATAACAGTAGGTCATCCACCGATCCCCCCATAACACTGTAACAGTAAACCTTGTGCTTTTAAGGTGTTTTTTCTTAAATGTGCCAGGGGAAGATTGCTAGGGCAGATTAGAACAGGTAGTGTAGTTAGTGTTAGTGTGGGGTCCTGCTTAAAAGAGTCTACCTTGTCGTGGTAGCAGGCTTCATATTATTTGGTCAAAAATTAATTCCTTACTGAAATCGCTGATTATCACTTTTTACTGTCTTTGTAGTTGTAAAAAAATAATGAAATTGGGGGTACGTCCTTGGGGGTGGAGGGGAGGTGGAGTCAGGACAAATTCTGAAGGGTAGGAGGGGGGGCCCAGGCCTTGAGCTGTGTAAGGGGCCCCAAAATTTCTGATGGCAGCCCTGGGTGTGATATACTTAATGCCCCCCCAAAAAAACTGATTGAGGCAGGGGTGTGATATAACTATAATATACTATTTATATAGTGCTTTTGCACTGTGCAGCAGTTGTGTGCTGTTTTTCTGCAATACCATAGCTATATAGAGGGACAAACGCTATTGGAACAACTAAATGCAATGGGTGTGGTATACCAGTTGCCACAAAAAAAAAAGATTGAGGTAGGAAAAATATATACCTATGATATACTTATATCATATCTATATAGTGTATTTGTACTGTACGGCAGTTGTGTGCGGTTCTGATGCGATACCACAGCTATACAGAGGGACAAACGCTATTGGAGCAACTAATTGCAACGGGTCTGATATAACAGTTAACCAACAAGAAACTGAATGAGGCAGGGGTGTGCTATACCTATAATATACTAATTATATAGTGCATTTGTACTGTGCAGCAGTTGTGTGCGGTTCTGCTGCGATACCATAGCTATATAGAGGAACAAACACTATTGGAACAACTAATTGCAATAATGGTTGAGATATGCCAGTTGCCCCCCAAAAAACTGATTGAGGCAGAGTGTGATATAACTAAAATATACTTTCTATATAGTGTATTTGTACTGTGCAGCAGTTGTTTACGGTTCTTCTGCGATACCGCAGCTATATGGAGGGACAAAAGCTATTGGAACAACTAATTGCAACGGGTGTGGATAACCAGTTGCCGCCACAAAAAAACTGATTGAGGAAGGGGTGTGATTTACCTATAATATACTTTCAATATAGAGTATTTGAATTATGCAGCAGTTGTGTGCAGTTCTGCTGCGATACCGCAGCTATATAGAGGGACAAACGCTATCAACTAATTGCAACGGGTTTAATATACCAGTTGCCCTCCCAAAAAACTGATTCCCTTTTCGTCCTCGGTAGCACATCATGGGTTAACTTGTCTCATTCATTTCCTAGGACCGCCCACCTAGATTTATTAAATTAATTAGTAAAATTTGATAGGTATATTATCAACACGCCTCCCCAATTCAACACTGTGTTTTATTATTGTCCTCATTCATGAGGAAGAAGCCTACCTGTTGTGTGCGGCCGCATATACCGTGGGGTATTCCAGGTTAAAGACCAGAGTTCAGACTCATCGGTCTGTTTTTCCATGCCCGTCCACAGTTCCTGCGTGGTGTGGGGTTTGTCCCCTGAACAGATAAGTTTTAAAACTGCCTGCTGTCACTTACCCCTGGCTGTGCTGAGGTTGGTGGTGAAGGTGTTACGCTGACCGGATGAGGAGGCGGTAGAGGATGAGGAAGCAGAGTAGGTGGAGGAATCAACAAGAGGCAAAGAGAAGCACCCTGCAATCCTCAGTGGTGGAAGGACATGCGCCAAACTGCTATCCGCCTCAGGCCCAGCTGCCACTGCATTTACCCAGTGTGCTGTTACGGAGATAAAATGTCCCTAACCGTGCTTACTGGTCCACGTATTCGTAGTTAGGTGGACCTTGCCATAGATGGCGTTGCACAGTGCAAACCTGATTTTGTTCCTCCCTTGGTTGTGCAGAGAAGGGATGGCTCGCCTGGAAAAGTAGTGGCGTCTGGTTTTAAAGTACTGTGGGACAGCCACCACCAGATTCTTAAAACTGTCTGTGTCCACCAGACGGAATGAGAACATTTCAAAGGCCAGGAATTTTGAAATTCTGGCATTCAGGGCCAGGGATCGGGGGTGGGTAGGGGGGTAATTCCTCTTTCGCTCCAGTGTTTGGGAGATAGACAGCTGAATGTTTCCATGGGACATTGGGGAGATGCTGTGACCAAGGTGGTAGTGTTGCTAACACATCTTTTGTTTGCGGGGTGGCAGGTGCCACTGTCACTCCAGAGGGGGATGAAGAGGCCGACACTGCAGCAGAAGAGGGAGCAGGAGGATCTAGAGACCTTTATTAGTTTTTGAGGTGTCTTCTCCACTGCAGCTCATCCTTTGCACTTAGATGGCGTGCAAACCACTTGTGTCTTGTCATCAGCACATTGTCTGAAGAAATGCCACGCCAGGGAACTCGTTGGAGCTGGCTTTGGTGTGCTTGGTCCCTTGGTGCGGTGAGCAGTAGCAGGCGTACTGTCTAGGGGACGGCCACTCTGCTTTTGCACCCTGCTCCCGCTTTTGCTGTGCTGGTGGCTCTGTGCGACCACCGCCTCTTCCTCCGAACTACACAGGTCACTCGCATGACCTTGATTCCATGTGGTGTTGAGGACCTCATCGTCCTCCACATCATCTTCCACCCAGTCTTCACCCCTGCCCTCCTTGTCGGTCTGCACACTTTCGAAAGCCACAGCAGTTGGCACCTGTGTTTCGTCATCATCCGAGACGTGCTGCGATGGTCCTCACATATACCCATCCTGAAATATGAGTGGTTGGGCATCGGTGCACCCAATCTCTTCCACTTCTGGGCAGGGCTCTGTGGATGGCCCTGGGAAACCCTGCTAGCAGAGTCTTCAAAAAGCAGAAGCGACTGCTGCATGACTTGGGGCTCAGACTGTTTGCCTGATTTGCAAGGGGGTGAGGTGAAATACTGATGGCCATGGGCTGCAGGTGCCAACTCTAATCTTTAAGCAGGGGACTGGGTGGGAGACAATGTGATTGTAACTGGAGGCGCTGTCAGTAACCCAATCTACTATCGCCTGTACTTGTTCTGGCCTCACCATTCATAGAGTGGCATTCGGGCCTACCAAATAACGCTGAAGGCTCTGTTGCCTACTCACACCTGAGGAAGGTGTTTCACTTGTGCGTATAGCTGGCACAGATTGACAGTGTCTCATCCCTGCAACAGGAGATCCACCAACACCAGAAGCACCACGACCAGGGCCACGTCCCTTATTTGACGCTCTCCTCATTCTTTGCGTTCAACCACCAATCTAAAACCAAACAGATGGTTTATGTCAGGCGACAATGTAACTGCCAATAGTCAACAATTAATTTCACTGACAGTAAGGCTGTGTCGGTGTCATAAAGAGAAAACATTTCCTGATGTCACATAACAGTGTGACAGGCAAATTTAATACAATTACTTCACGGTCGCTAAAATTTTTAATTTGTCAACCAACAATGTAACAACAGTATTGACTGGTTTTATTGGACTGTCAGAAATGCAGCGCAGACTGCAAATGCACTATATAGCACAAAAAGGGTGTTTTTTTTAAAACAACAATATAACAGCAGTATTTAACGGTTTTATTGGACTGTCAGATATGCAGCGCAGGCTGCAAATGTACTATCTAGCACAAAAAGTGAGTTTTTTTAACCGACAATGTAACAGCAGTATTTAACGGTTTTATTGGACTGTCACAAATGCAAAGCAGGCCGCAAATGTACTATCTAGCACAAAAAGTGAGTTTTTTCAACCAACAATGTAACAGTAGTATTTAACGGTTTTAGTGGACTGTCAGAAATGCAGCACAAGCCGCCAATGTACTATCTAGCACAAAAAGTGTGCTTTTTTCAACCAAAAATGGAACAGCAGTATTTAATGGTTTTAGTTGATTGTCAGAAATGCAGTGCAGGCTGCAAATGTACTACCTAGCACATAAAGTGTGCTTTATTCAACCAACAATGTAACAGCAGTATTTAACTGTTTTAATAGACTGTCAGAAATGCAGCACAGGCCGCAAAGGTATTTTATGGAGAAAAAAAAAATGATTTTTTCACCAACCCATTTTGCCCAACCCTAGAAATAAGCAGAGCAGGGTACCTGATGTGCCTGGCAGCTGAGCCCTTGCAGTTGTAAGGTATAAGCCTGTTTTTTGTCAGGATCTCCTTCTCTTACGACAGTCTAAAGTGTTTTTTGTGTTTAGTAATTGAATTCCTGTTTTCTAACCAGATGTCTAGCCAGTCCAGCAAAGGGGGAAAGAGATCCAAAATACACAGGCTGTGTCTATCATGTGAACAACCCCTTACTAATCAATTCCTGGGCGACCACAGTGGGGCGTGTGATGTTGAATTTTCTGTCTATTCTCAGAGATCCTCTTCCATTAAGCCCTCAAAGAAGCAGTAGTTAAAACAGACCTTGTGTATCTCTTGTATTCAGCCAATTTCAGATGATTTTACCTCCAATATCTGTGTAGATTGTACTCAGCCTGATGCAGAAACAAAGACATTATTGGCACTTTTTAAATCTTTTCTGGCGCAGTTACAGAAGAAAACAAAGAGGGTAAAAAAGAAGCAGTACCTATCATTTTCTTCTGAAGAATCTGTACGGTCCGATAGAGAAATTTCTTCAGATTCTGAGGAGGAAATTTATTTTACAGAAGATAACTTTTTGTTTAAAAAGAAAGACGCAAACCATTTAAATAAAGAAGTAAAAAATATTATGGAAGCTAAAAAGGAATCTACTACTGATCAAGATAAAGAGAATATCTTCTACTTCCCAAAGAAGAGAGCATGTGTCTTTCCCAGCCATCCAGTATTAGAATCCACAATTCAAATATAATGGAAGTGTCCCATTAAAAAGACTTAGGATCCAGATTCAAAACTATGTGCAAGACTGATCCTTCGGAATCAGCAAGCTGGGAGGCTCCTGCCAGAGTTGATCCTGCAGTTACTAGTCTTACTGGAAGATCCTTTTTTCCACTAGACGACTCTACTCTTCTCAAAGATCCGATGGAGAAAAAAGCTGATAATCTTTTGAAAAGATTACATACCTACCTGGCTTCCCTCACCAAAGCCGCTATGGCTGCAGTTCCCATCGCACGTGTGCTTAGAGTCTGGCATTGTCATCTGGGAAAAGATAAAGAGGATGGAGTTCCTAGGGAAGAACTATTTTAGCAATTGCCAACCTTAAAGATAGCAGCTGAATTCCTCTGTGATTTTCTGGTAGACCCCTTAAGGATTCTCGCTAAGAACATTCTATCAGAAGATCCATCTGGCTAAAGCTATGGTCAACTGATGCAGCGTCAAAAAGCAACCTATGTTCTCTGCCTTTTTAACCAGGAAGATTGTTTGGATCCCATCTGGACAAGCTATTTGAAGCCAATACAGATGGAAAAGCTCTAAAATTTCCACAGGTTAAGCATAAGGATCAAAGAATGATTTTTTGTCCCTATAGAAGACAACATTTTCCAAAGATGTGGTTTTCACAGACAGTCTAGCATAGGAAGAAATGATCGTAGATTCTGTACTGCATCATCAGAAAGATCAAGGAAAAAATTGGAGGACTATAAACCATCTAAACCAGAATTCTAACACCAGAAGCCAAAGGGTAGGAGGTCGCCTCACTCAGTATTATTCAATTTGGTAACAGATTACATCGGACAAGTGGGGTCTGGAAATTATAAGAGAAGGATATGCTCTGGAATTCGATCATCGCCCAAAAGACAGATTTCTTTTAAACAAAAAAAGATCCACAAATTATTCAACTAGTAGAAGAGTTACTGCAAAAAGGAGCATTAGAGCCAGTACCAAGACGTCAAAAGAGGTCAGGAGTATACTCCAGATTATTTCCAGTTCCCAAACCAGGGGGAAAATCACAGCTGTTCATAGATCTTCGTTATGTGAATCTCTATATGAAAAAGATACACTTCAAAATGGAAACCATAAAGTCGGGCACAGCTTTACTTCAAGAAGGTCAATTCATGGTCTCAGTAGACCTAAAAGACGCATACCTACACATACCAATAAAACAATCTTCAAGAAGATTCCTGAGAGTGGATATTTTCAAAAATGGAAAGATAATGCATTTCCAGTTCAAAGCATTACCTTTCGGTCTCTGCTCCGCACCCAGGGTATTTACGAAAATTGCAGTCACAGCAGCAGCAAATCTTTATCTACAGACCTTACAGATATTCCCTTATCTAGACGACTGGCTTATAGTAGCTCCATCCAAAGATCTGCTAACACTACATCTTCTAAAGGTCAGCAAACTTCTCTAATCTCTAGGATTTATGATCAACTGGGAAAAATCTGACATTTGCCCCACAACCTCCAAGTTGTTTCTGGGCTTCCTAATAAACACATGTACTATGACTCTTTCTCTACCTACACCAAAGATCAAGGTTCTGAAGAAAGAAGTGAAAACGCTAATCTCATTGCATTCACCCACAGATCGCAGGGTGATGAAAACTCTTGGGCATCTTTCAGTGGGCAAGAATTCATATTAGAGCCCTACAACAAAATATGTTACAAGTCTGGCGTTACTGTCATCACAATTTGGGAGCAAGAATCAAATTGAGATCACCCACAGTGCAGAGTCTCAAATGGTGGTTGCAGAGCAAAAATGTATCCAAAGGGAAGGAGTTCCACTTTACTGCTCCTATAATTATTACCATAGATGCGTCAGCCCTAGGTTGGGGAGCTCATCTACAAGACAGATGAATTCAAGGCCAGTGGTCCCTCCAGGAGATGCAACAGTCATCAAATTTCAGAGAACTAAAAGCAGTTTAACTAGCTTTACGTCATTTTCAAGTACAGTTGATGGGGAAGTCGGTGATGATTCAACCAGACAATCTTCCTAGCAATTCTCTTCTGAAGCTATGCAAAGAAATCTTTGCTTGGGCAGAATTGTATCTTCTAGATGTGAAAGCGATGCATATCAAAGGCTGTTGCACTATTCGAGCGGATCATCTGAGTTTGTAAAAGATCAGCCCGTCAGATTGGGAACCTAATCCATGTTACTTTCAGCAAATAATAACCAAATGGTGCAGACTGGCCTGGCATCTAATGGCTTCCCGGCGGAACAAAAAACTGCCCAAGTTTTGCTCCCTAAACAAATTCAACAAACCCACAGTAGTGGACGCCTTCTCAATCAGCTGGAAGCACCTATCTGTTTACATTTTTTCTCCACTCCCTCTTATATTGAGGGTTCTTCAGAAGATACCATCAGAGAAGCTTCAAGCTATACTAATAGCTCCTTTTTAGCGCTGGAGATGCTGGCTTCCCCTTTTACTCCAGTTATCCAGAGGGGAATATTGGAAACTTCCTCTAGTCCCCGACCTGTTGATACAGGACGGGTTATATTAGCAGAATCTGGACAGGCTACATCTTTCAGCCTGGAGACTGAAAAATCCAGACTAGAAGAAAAAGGCCTCTCAGAAACAGTGATTTGTTCTCGCAAAGATTCTACAATTTTAAAATTTGCAAAAATTTCAAAAAAGTTTGCATCCTGGCCGATTGAAACTAAATGTACAGATATTGACATCTCTTCTGTTCTCCAATTTCTGCAAGATGGTTTACAGAAAAGTCTCAAGCCTAATACTCTAAGAGTCCATATGACAGCAATCAACATAATGACAGAAAAGACATTTCTACATCATCTGTTAATATTCAGATTCTTTAAAGCAGTGAGAAAATCAATACCTACACATCGAGAGCCTGTACCTGTCTGGGACTTAGCTCTGGTTCTAAAAAAGCTGAGAGGTCCTCCTTTTGAACCACTGGAACAAGCTGAATTAAAATAGCTTTCCTGCAAAGTATCATTTTACATTGCCATAACATCTGCAAAAAGACTGGGAGAATTACAGTCCCTGTCTTCAAAATACCCATATCTGAGATTCCTTTCAGATGGAGTACTTACAAACCATACCATCATTTTTACCTAAAGCTCCTTCATCTTCCAATATAAACAGAGAAACTTTCCTTCTGGTATTTTTGTCAAAACCTGCTAATGAAGAGCAAACCCTCTTCTATACTCTCGGTATCAAAAGAGCAGCTGAAATTTATCTTCAAAGAACAGAAGAATTCAGGACAGTTGAAAATTCACAGTTCACAGGGGGCAGGCCTATTTTTTTTTCTATTTCCTGCGAATCCCCAATTGCGAATGACATGCGGGTGACATATTGCATTTTTCTGCTTGTCAACCGCATTTTTGCGGTCCCATTGACTACAATGGGACCACGGACCGCAATTTGCGGACAAGAGTAGGACATGCTCTATTTTTTGTGTGCATCCGCATAACGGAACGGAAGTGTGGATGCGGACAGCATACTAAATGCTGTCCGCATTTTTGCGGTGCAATTGAAATGAATGGGTCTGCATCTGTTCCGCAATTTTGCAGAATGGATGCGGATCTATAAATTGAGGACGTGTGAATGGACCCTTAGGCTAGGGCTACATGGCGACAAAAAGTCGCACGACACATAGGGCACAACTACACTGCTACATGTGTTGCGCGACATTGATGTTGCGCAACAATTTTTATAATGATAGTCTATGGTGTTGCACTGCGACATGTGACAAGCTGCTACTGCGACGATACAGACGCAGAAAAATCCAACTTGGATGGATTTTTTGCAAATGTTGTGACGCAGTCACAACATGTCGCATTTCACATTGCGACACCATAGACTATAAAAATTGTTGAGACAAAATATTGTGCAACAATGTAGCCCTAACATTAAAGGGGCAGGGTGCTGTGGAGTATTAAGGGCGCAGGGGTGACTATTAAATAGGAAAAATGCTGTGGATATCACTGTCAAGGTAGCAGGGTACTATGAGGTCACTGTTAAAGGGAACCTGTCACCGGGATTTTGTGTATAGAGCTGAGGACATGGGTTGCTAGATGGCCGCTAGCACGTCCGCAATATCCAGTCCACATAGCTCTGTGTGCTTTAATTGTGTAAAAGAAAACTGATTTGATACATATGCAAATTAACCTTAGATGAGCTTTCTGACGTTGGGGAGCAAGGAGGAGATACTGAGGATGCAGGGTGGTGCTGGGCTCCTTCACGCTGGACTCATCTCAGGGACAGGACTCATCTAAGGTTCATTTACATATGTATCAAATCAGTTTTTTTACACAATAAAAGCACGCAGAGCTATGGGGACTGGGTATTGCGGATGTGCTAGCAGCCATCTAGCAGCCCATGTCCTCAGCTCTATACACAAAATCCCGGTGACAGGTTCCCTTTAAGGCAGTGGAGTACTGTGGACAGGGGCATAACTACCATAGCTGCAGACCGTGCAACTGCTATGGGGCCCAGGGCAAGAGGGGGCCCAGTTGGGATTACCCCCTCTTCTACTGGGGGTAAAAACTTACCCTCTAAAGGAACAACTTTTAGCAAATAAAGCAGTGGAAAAATTGCCCAAGGGTCATGGAAAAGGGTTTAGTCAGAAGCCCTTCTGTCCTGTGAGGGGGGCCTGGTTTGATCCTTGCTATGGGGCCTTTACTTCTCTATGTAGGCCACTGACTGTGGAGGTCACTGTTAAGGGGGCAGACCCTTAATGCGGGGTAGTGAGATCCTGTAAAACCCACTGTTAAAGGGGAGGGCTGCTGTGAAGGTCCCATTTTAAAGTGGCAGGGCACTGTGGGGGGGTCAGTGTTAAGGGGTGGGGACTGTGGAGGTCACTATTAAGGGGGCGGGGTGCTGTGGAGGTCCCATTTTAAAGTGGCGGGGCACTGTGGGGGGGGGTCAGTGTTAAGGTGTGGGGGACTGTGGAGTTCACTGTTAAAGGGGTGTAGTGCTTTAGAGGTCACTGTTATGGGGGATACTGTTGATATCTTTTAACAACACACAGAAACATGAAATGAAATAGATTAAATAAACCCGTGTGAAACCGGGTCCTTCTTCTAGTTTAAAAAAAATGAAACAGACACGAATGTAGAAACTAATAACTGATTCAGCTCATATGTATATGAGAAACTGCTTGTATGTAATCTGTCTTTGTTATTATTGCAGTTGTTGATGGATAAGCATAGTGTTATGAATGCATCAGTGATTATTGCGTGCTTTGTGCTTCATGCCAAGTCATGCAATTTTTGCTCCATCCATGTGTTGACAGCAAGAGATTAACATGCTGTCCAAGAATGTTAGCTGGTAAGGGGGGACAGACAACACTTGGTGAGAGCTAAAAAGGGATGAATATTCCATAGAGGCTTTTCTGATGCATTGTTGTGACAATACAATTTTAATGGCTGTTGTTAAAGTACAAGGGAAAATAAATAAATTAAACAAAGATAGTAACCTTAGAATATGCAGTATTCGGTAAAAAAAAAAAAAAGAAGTATATTATTAAACAAACAAGGTGATGGAAATATAAGGTAATGAAAAGAATAGTTATACAAAAAAAAACTTTAAAAAAAAACACAGAATACCTGTCTGTGCTGTCAGAATACTTGAATTCTCCATGCAATTTTGGAGCATCTTTGCTTAGAACTCTGCATTGAGCTACATATTTTTAATCCTCCTATACATTTGTAAATCAATTGGCATATAGGTTGTGCTTGTTTCCTTACTTTCACACTCATTAGTGGCTAAATAAAATCTCTAAGGTCTCTTTTACACAAACATATTGGTTCCGTTCCATGCATTGGGGAACGCAATTTGCCATTCAACAAGTTCTAATTTTTGCAGAATGGAAGCACGTATCGGAACCCCACAGAAGAACTCTGTAGTGCTTCCATGGGGTTCCGTTCCGTGCTTCCGTTCTGCACAGCACCGCATCTCAGGATTTGCCTTGTGTATTGCGGAATCGCGGTATGCAGCCCGCAATACGGCCAAGGGAGCACAAAAGCCGTGCGAAAGAGGCCTAAGGGTACAACCACACAGCATGGTTGTGTGGTGCTTGGTACACGGCCATGCTACATTCAAGTACCGTGTGGCCATAAAAGGATCAGTAGGCTCACGTTAAACTGAGACCACACAGTTCAATGGGTCTGTATTTTTAATGGCCACGCAGTATGGAGGGTGCTGCAAGGCCATTTACAATAGAGTTTAGCAAAGTTTAATAAAATTTGATTTAGCTGCTTTGCCAAATTTGACAAAAAAATCTGCTTTGTGAAAAATTACTTTGTCATGAAATGCACCACTCCCCGTCATTGGACCTCTCAGATGCTGCATTCATACCTGATCCCGGCATCTGATATACATAAAATAAAATATAAAAATGACCTGATCCATTTGCCTAGGACGGGCCAGCCGCCATCTTGCTTGAAGGTCTGGTGTGAAATCTTGTCATGCGTCACCAAGCACAGGATGGTCTCGGACGAGATCTTCAATCAAGATGGCAGCGGGCGCAAGCAAATCGGACAGGTAAGCATTATTATTATTTTTTACCCTATTTAAGGTTAAATCGATTTGCTAAAGAAGAAGTAAATGGGCACTCTTATAGATGGAATCACATAGACTGGATCTAAGATATAAAAATCTATGGAGTTTTTAATAGATAGAATACTTTACAGTAACCTGGAAAAAGATATAAAAAAAAGATATAAAAAAAGGTGTATTGAAAATATATAAAAAAAAAAAAAAAAAAAATCTAAAAAAAGCTGGGCCGTAAATACTCAATAGAATGTTGCAAAAGGATGGAGTTAATATTCTTGATAGATGCAATGCTGTGCAAATATCGAGTCAGCTGATAAACTGTAGAAGAACCTACAGTATGATGAGGTTAGTCCAGGAATTATATCACACCTCTAATGGTATATAGGTAGATCCATGCGGCCAATTTCTGTGATATTACAACTGGCTTTCCTGGTATCGTTGATGAGTAAGTTGGATGATACAAAAGTCAAGTAAGGCTACTTTCACACTAGCGTTCGGGGCTCCGCTTGTGAGCTCCGTTTGAAGGGGCTCACAAGCGGACCCGAACGCTTCCGTCCAGCCCTAATGCATTCTAAGTGGACGCGGATCCGCTCAGAATGCATCAGTCTGGCAGCGTTCAGCCTCCGCACCGCTCAGCAGGCGGACACCTGAACGCTGCTTGCAGCATTCGGGTGTCCGCCTGGCCGTGCTGAGGCAAGCGGATCCGTCCAGACTTACAATGTAAGTCAATGGGGACGGATCCGTTTGAATATGACACACTATGGCTCAATTTTCAAACGGATCCGTCCCCCATTGACTTTCAATGTAAAGTCTGGACGGATCCGTCTGAGGCTACTTTGACACTTAATTTTTTTTTTACAATATAATGCAGACGGATCCGTTCAGAACGGATCCACCGTCTTCATTATATGAGTGGATCCGTCTCAGACGGATCCGCTCTGAACGCAAGTGTGAAAGTAGCCCATGTTTTCTTAAAAGGTGGCAAATAAAGCAGGTGCAAAAAAAGGAAAAAAATTAAAAAAGGTAAAAGGATATATATATATATATATATATATATATATATATATATGTATATACAAAGTGAACTGGTTATGATATACTTGTATGAAATAGTCAGAAGTGGGTGATCAAAAAAAGGTAACAATATAATGAACACTACCACTTGTATAGATTGTATCCACAGTGATGATATAATTTCAGTTAAAGTCTCTCTGGAGAGTGTAGCTTTGTGATTAAGTGTTACTAATTGCCGCATAACATACTGAACTATTCTTGATGACTGATATTCATATACTGCTGCAAACTGAATTCATAAATCGAAGTTTAATATCAAAAGTGCAGTTGCAGAAGAGACTCTGGTAGTCACATTTGCAAGGAGAGTGTCCGTTCGTGGCGTCCCACGTGGAGTGAGTGGACGGTAAGCTTACCTATAACTTGTATCTTCAGTGGTATCAGAAGAAGGGCTGCGATAGTACCTTGCTTAGATTAAATTTAGAGTGGATGCAGTCCACTGTGACTTTTGATCGGAGCACTGCTGTACATCACTGTTTCTCTTTAGCGATCTCAGACTCTCGGCTCGTAGTGCTGGCCTCCCTCGTGTCTCCGGTAGCGCCTGCACAGGTAGTAAAGCTGGGCTAGCTTACTGCTACTTCCTATAGCATGCCGATCGCTGCAATTCTTACTGTGTGTCTTTCTTGGAAGCGCTTCACTTGGGCTACTTTCACACTAGCGTTCGATCGGATCCGTTCTGAACGGATCCGCTCATATTAATGCAGACGGTGGCTCCGTTCAGAACTGATCCGTCTGCATTATAACTTAGAAAATTTTTCTAAGTCTGAAAGTAGCCTGAGCGGATCCGTCCAGACTTTTACATTGAAAGTCAATGGGGGACGGATCCGTTTGAAGATTGAGCCATAGTGTGTCATCTTCAAACGGATCCGTCCCCATTGACTTACATTGTAAGTCTGGACGGATTCACTTGCCTCCGCACGGCCAGGCGGACACCCGAACGCTGCAAGCAGTGTTCAGGTGTCCGCCTGCTGAACGGAGCGGAGGCTGAACGCCGCCAGACTGAGGCATTCTGAGCGGATCCGCGTCCACTCAGAATGCATTAGGGCTGGACGGAAGCGTTCGAGTCCGCTTGTGAGCCCCTTCAAACGGAGCTCACAAGCGGACAGCCGAACGCTAGTGTAAAACTAGCCTTAGTATCAACTAGAGCGATATTGAATATCGTATTGCCGGTTATTGTGACATCAAATGTATCCTCCACGCCAGACGTGTTTTGAAGACTCTGCTGTCTCCTTCCTCAGTGGCTGTATTTGGTCTGTCTGGTAAACTGGCTTCTATATATATATGTCTTCTTGGATAGAAATGACGAGAAATGGGCAACACTCCGGTCTTGTGGTGAAATTTCAGTGATGTTTATTTACACCCCAAAGCAATGCAGCATTTCAGCTCTCTCAATGGAGCCTTTGTCAAGCTAGTGAACACAGTGCTCTCAACATATTTAAATGGGTGAATCTCATCAGTGTAACATAATTGCTCATTAGAGAAAAAGTTTACAAATACAAATATAAAACATGATTAAAAATTCAAAATTAATTGCAGTGTATCAATACATAATAGTGTATTACATAGTGTACAGGTTAACAGAGAAAAATGGATCCCACATCCATATTTGAATATTCCATACGTAATTATCACTAATTACCAGATAAGGTGCAACTGTACAAAAACATGATTCAATTAGAAAAGTAAAAAAAGAGGACAAACCCACGTTATGAATTCCCATACATGTGATCCGATCTTAGCTTCCAAAATCGGGTACTGCGTAGGCACCGGTATGCATCCTCAAGCCGCGAGAGTCTACAACCTCCCGTGCATGTGCACTGAACGTCTGCCTCAGATGTTTTCTGCACAGGTCCCGGAACGTATCCCGGGCCAGCGAGATCTCCCCATATCCCACACACGTGCACTAGACGTCCGCAACAGAAATGTCTATCTCAGTGGCTGTTAGCCACTGCGCATGCCCAGAGGATCGAGATCTAATGTTGTTGTCACGCCGTGACCATGGTAACTACATTCGTATGCGGCTCAGAGGGAACAGCTGTCACACGAAGCCGGCAAATGTCTATGGTGATACACACACTGGGTATTAGCCCAGCCTATGAGCTCCATTGTGATAGGGAAACAAAGGCGAGTCATCGCCCACGCTCCCAGCCACTATACCCCAGCCTCATGTGACAATAAATGGGGATATTGGATAGCTATGATAAAAATCTGGGATGGATTTTGTGGTGTGGATTGGGATTCTCATTAGGTTGCGGTTTTCTTGCGTTTTTTACTTATTAGTATCTCTGACCTATATAGAGAATCTTCTATAAACTATTTTCAACAAAGTTCATTGCATTATTGTTAAAATGGATTTGTATAAAAAATTAATTGAATTAAAAATTGGCAATAAAGGTATCACATAGGGAATATGCTTCTATGTGATTTTCTTCTAGTATCAAAGCTATGGTTGTTGATGCAAAGTCATAAGTTACTGTTTGTGATGACAATAATAATGCTCCTCTCCTGAGCCGAGGGCATCCACCCCACTACAGGAACCCAAAAATCTTTAATTTGGCATTCAAGCCTCCTGGTATCAGACTGCTGAAGTTGAATATCCTTCTGGATTCCGCTCTCGACATTCTAGAAATGCGGTCACCTCCCCTCCAATGGTGTTCTACTTGTTCAAATGCTGCAAATGTAAGATCTTTAGGATTTTGATTATAAACTAGTTGAAATGTTTGGACAGGGAATGTTTCTCATTTCCTTTTTTGATATTGTTTATATGTTCTGCTATTCTAACCTTGAGGGGTCTTTTGGTTCTACCAATATATTGTTTAGAACAAGTGCATTCTATAATGTAGATAACATTAGAAGTATTGCAAGTGAGGAAGTTTTTGAATCAATATCACTGAGGTACGACTACCTAAAATTTAACCTTTATTTTGGTCAATTAAAATTCCCTGGAAAAGGAACAACTAGTGCAACAAAACACAACACAAATACAGTACAATTAACACACGGACGAGCAGGATCAGACAAGCGGATCAATATGAGAGGGAAAAAGGGGAGGAACGCATCAGGGCAACCCGTGCCATAACAGTATCTGTCCCTACGATATCCCTTTATAACTCCTCCTCAGCCCGGAGATGTGTCTTGATGGTAGGCACACTCCGTCCACGTACCTATGCTGTCTATCCTTATGGTGCCCTTTATATACTATCCCATATGGATATCTGGGTAATAGTATATATAGAAGATATCGGTTGTACAATCATGTGTCCCGACGCGTTTCCCACCTTCCTCTCATTGAAGGGGTTCATCAGGGGACAAAAACAATGTCAATCAAACACATAAAGTGTTCAACAGATATCAATGAAGATGGATCATAAGTCTGGAGGCCACAATCAAAACCAATTAACTGACTATACAAGAGTCCGCACGCGGTTATGTTAAGATAAACCGACTCCCCACCAGTAAAGAGTATACTTAGCTGGTCCACTGGAAGGATATCCAAGTCAGCGGTTCTAGGTGAACATCTTGTAAGGGCCTCCAGGGGGCAAGATATGTTGTAGCTCAAATTTCTGTGGAGTTCCCACCGACCCTAAATAGCCAGATGGGGCTTGTCCCAACTAAAGGGACCAATCAGGGATGCTGGTGTTAATCATGTGACCCTGCCATAGGGAGGGGCCAATCTAGGTTGCAGTAATCCTGCTAAATGTCCCCCTAAATAAGGGGACATAACCAAATTAGATCTACCTCCTTAAATGTAGGACCGGGCTACTGGTGAGCCGCATAATTATTGTCAATCTACGCAGCCACTACGATGAAAAACGATCGGGCCGTCAAAGATACAGATGGAACGCACGCCGAGAGGTAAAATGGCCGTGCGTTCCACCTCCAACCAATGGGGACAGAGCCCCATTAGTCCTCCGTCATGCGTCACCGGAAGTAGGTAGATGGAGCGCACGTCGCTCAGAGATGACCGCGCGCTCCACCTACAGCCAATCAGGGGCCACCGCCGCTTCATACAGTGGGGACGTAGAGGTAACAAATGCCTTCCCCCATTCGGTCAGCTGACCCTGTAAAAGCGCAGTGCCATTCATTGATAAATCCAGCCTCCAATATATTTGAGCAAGATGGGCAGCAATTGGGGATAAGTAATGGCAGACCTCATATATATATAATGACGGTCGTAGGGATATCGAAATATATGTCCGCCGGATAGTTACTTAATTAACCCTATTAATCACAGGATATGGAGGAGGGGCAAGAGACCATAAGATCCTTGCGATCTGGATCTATCAATGAATACATTTAATAACCGATCACTGTAATGGCATCATGGTGCCAAATGCACTTATCATGCACCGGCCACTTCATAGTTTTAACAGGACATCTTTATTGGTGAACTATCACATATTAATAAATAACGGTGTATTGTCCGTCGATGCTATGTTAATGGTGCAAACCGGATATTGAATTGGATGTCATATGGGTAATAGATAAATGTCACCCCTAAGATAAACACGAATATGACACTTTACGTGTCGATAATAATTTCTATCCATTATAATAGGATCAAGTGCATGGGAGTATATCGAACATTTCCAATAGCGTCTGTATAAACCCAAAACTATTGATCTATAGAAAACATGTAAAAGTGAGTTTTTCATTCAAGCCCCTAGGGGACTGGGACCGCAACCGATGAATCCATTCGGCTTCCTTCTGTAGGATCTTACGGTCCCAGTCTCCTCTCCTAGGGGATGGTCTGATGATCTCTAAGGCCGCGAATTTAAGTGATTTTGGATCCCCCTTATGGCATTCCCAGATATGGTTAGCTACAGGGGTTTCTTTCCGCTTTTTAATATCATTGATATGCTCAAGGATACGTCTACGGAATTCTCTAAAGGTTTTTCCCACATAGTCAAGCGGGCATGTACACCGCGCCAAATAAATCACTCCTTTGCTCCTACAATTGGAAAAATCTCTGATGACATAATTAATACCAGTCGCCGAACAAATGTTGATTTTTGTGTTGTTGATATAGCTGCCATGCATGCCCCACAGCGGAACGTTCCCAATGGCTTACGATCTAGCCATGTGCCCTCAGGGGTTGGTCATACATAATGACTATGTACTAAGCGATCCCGAAGACTCCGGCCCCGCCTAAAGGTAATGCTCGGGCGTGCGGGAAGCACATCAGCAACCCCAGGGTACATCAGAAGGATAGGCCAGTATTTAGTGATAATTTTTTGGACCTCCTTATTCATGGTGTCATAGGTAGAGATAATCCTCATAATGTCACCATCTTTGTTATTTAAATCCCTTGGTACCAATAGTGTCTCGCGATCCCTAGAGACCGCACTCTGGAAAGCTTCCCGGAGTACACTCTGTGGGTAACCCCTAGTTTTGAAACGATCTTGTAGTTTTCTTGACTCTTGATAAAAACTATCATGATTAGAACAGTTTATTTTCATACGCAAGTATTGCCCTCGTGGAATACCCCTTTTAAGACTCATGGGGTGATGACTCTCCCAGTGAAGGAGGCTGTTGGTGGCGGTTTCTTTCCTAAAAGTGGAGGTAACTAGTCTATCTCCTTTTTTGGTGATTCTGATATCCAAAAAGGTGAGAGACTCATGGTGGAACTCGGATGTGAACGCCAGACCTAAATCGTTGATATTAAGTGCCTTTACAAATAGCGCAAATTCCTCATCATTACCGTTCCATATTATAAACACATCATCGATGTATCTTGTCCATAGTGTGATCTTATCTACCCACCAGGTCTGTGTGTCTGGAAAAACCACTTTATCCTCCCACCAGCCCAGGAAGAGATTAGCATACGATGGGGCACATGAACTCCCCATCGCTGTCCCCCTGAGCTGGTGGAAGACGCGCGTATCGAAAAGAAAAAAGTTATGAGTAAGAACAAATTCCAAAAGCGTCAACACAAAATCGTTGTGAAATCTATGTGAGACAGCCCTGGTTTTAAGGAAATCAGATACTGCCACAAGACCGCTATCATGAGGAATACAGCTGTACAAAGATTCTACATCTATGCTAGCCAACGAGCAAGATGTTTCGATACTAACGGACTCAATCTTTCGTAAGAAGTCCATAGAATCTCGGGTGTATGAAGGCAAAGCAGATACAAAACCCTTAAGTACATGGTCGATATAAATACCGCTATTTTGTGTTACCAAGCCAACCCCAGATACAATCGGGCGCCCCTTTAGTGGAGAGGTGCCCTTGTGGATTTTGGGTAAACCATAAAATGTGGCAATCTGGGGTGTGCTCGGCAACAAAAAACGGTATTCCACATCCGAAATGACCTTGCTAGAGAGGCCATCCTTCAAAATATTTTCCAGTTCTTTCAGAAAGATATCTGTGGGGTCAGAGGGCAGTACTCGAAAACAACAACGATCGTTCAATAGGCGTTCACACATGTGTTTGTACTCTATATGACCCATAATCACTAAATTTGCGCTATTTGTAAAGGCACTTAATATCAACGATTTAGGTCTGGCGTTCACATCCGAGTTCCACCATGAGTCTCTCACCTTTTTGGATATCAGAATCACCAAAAAAGGAGATAGACTAGTTACCTCCACTTTTAGGAAAGAATCCGCCACCAACAGCCTCCTTCACTGGGAGAGTCATCACCCCATGAGTCTTAAAAGGGGTATTCCACGAGGGCAATACTTGCGTATGAAAATAAACTGTTCTAATCATGATAGTTTTTATCAAGAGTCAAGAAAACTACAAGATCGTTTCAAAACTAGGGGTTACCCACAGAGTGTACTCCGGGAAGCTTTCCAGAGTGCGGTCTCTAGGGATCGCGAGACACTATTGGTACCAAGGGATTTAAATAACAAAGATGGTGACATTATGAGGATTATCTCTACCTATGACACCATGAATAAGGAGGTCCAAAAAATTATCACTAAATACTGGCCTATCCTTCTGATGAACCCTGGGGTTGCTGATGTGCTTCCCACACGCCCGAGCATTACCTTTAGGCGGGGCCGGAGTCTTCGGGATCACTTAGTACATAGTCATTACGTACGACCAACCCCGAGGACACATGGCTGGATCGTAAGGCATTGGGAACGTTCCGCTGTGGGGCATGCATGGCCTGCAGCTATATCAACAACACAAAAATCAACATTTGTTCAGCGACTGGTATTAATTATGTCATCAGAGATTTTTCCAATTGTAGGAGCAAAGGAGTGATTTATTTGGCGCAGTGTACATGCCCGCTTGACTATGTGGGAAAGACCTTTCGAGAATTCCGTAGACGTATCCTTGAGCATATCAATGATATTAAAAAGCGGAAAGAAAGCCCTGTAGCTTACCATATCTGGGAATGCCAGAAGGGGGATCCAAAATCACTTAAATTCGCAGCCTTAGAGATCATCAGACCATTCCCTAGGAGAGGAGACTGGGACCGTAAGATCCTACAGAAGGAAGCCGAATGGATTCATCGGTTGCGGTCCCAGTCCCCTAGGGGCTTGAATGAAAAACTCGCTTTTACATGTTTTCTATAGATCGATAGTTTTGGGTTTATACAGACGCTATTGGAAATGTTCGATATACTTCCATGCACTTGATCCTATTATAATGGATAGAATTTATTATTGACACGTAAAGTGTCATATTCGTGTTTATCTTAGGGGTGACATTTATCTATTACCCATATGACATCCAATTCAATATCCGGTTTGCACCATTAACATAGCATCGACGGACAATACACCGTTATTTATTAATATGTGATAGTTCACCAATAAAGATGTCCTGTTAAAACTATGAAGTGGCCGGTGCATGATAAGTGCATTTGGCACCATGATGCCATTACAGTGATCGGTTATTAAATGTATTCATTGATAGATCCAGATCGCAAGGATCTTATGGTCTCTTGCCCCTCCTCCATATCCTGTGATTAATAGGGTTTATTAAGTAACTATCCGGCGGACATATATTTCGATATCCCTACGACCGTCATTATATATATATGAGGTCTGCCATTACTTATCCCCAATTGCTGCCCATCTTGCTCAAATATATTGGAGGCTGGATTTATCAATGAATGGCACTGCGCTTTTACAGGGTCAGCTGACCGAATGGGGGAAGGCATTTGTTACCTCTACGTCCCCACTGTATGAAGCGGCGGTGGCCCCTGATTGGCTGTAGGTGGAGTGCACGGTCATCTCTGAGTGACGTGCGCTCCATCTACCTACTTCCGGTGACGCATGACGGAGGACTAATGGGGCTCTGTCCCCATTGGTTGGAGGTGGAACGCACAGCCATTTTACCTCTCGGCGTGCATTCCATCTGTATCTTTGACGGCCCGATCGTTTTTCAACGTAGTGGCTGCGTAGATTGACAATAATTATGCAGCTCACCAGTAGCCCGGTCCTACATTTAAGAAGGTAGATCTAATTTGGTTATGTCCCCTTATTTAGGGGGACATTTAGCAGGATTACTGTAACCTAGATTGGCCCCTCCCTATGGCAGGGTCACATGATTAACACCAGCATCCCTGATTGGTCCCTTTAGTTGGGACAAGCCCCATCTGGCTATTTAGGGTCGGTGGGAACTCCACAGAAATTTGAGCTACAACATATCTTGCCCCCTGGAGGCCCTTACAAGATGTTCACCTAGAACCGCTGACTTGGATATCCTTCCAGTGGACCAGCTAAGTATACTCTTTACTGGTGGGGAGTCGGTTTATCTTAACATAACCGCGTGCGGACTCTTGTATAGTCAGTTAATTGGTTTTGGTTGTGGCCTCCAGACTTATGATCCATCTTCATTGATATCTGTTGAACACTTTATGTGTTTGATTGACATTGTTTTTGTCCCCTGATGAACCCCTTCAATGAGAGGAAGGGGGGAAACACGTCGGGACACGTGATTGTACAACCGATATCTTCTATATATACTATTACCCAGATATCCATATGGGATAGTATATAAAGGGCACCATAAGGATAGACAGCATAGGTACGTGGACGGAGTGTGCCTACCATCAAGACACATCTCCGGGCTGAGGAGGAGTTATAAAGGGATATCGTAGGGACAGATACTGTTATGGCACGGGTTGCCCTGATGCGTTCCTCCCCTTTTTCCCTCTCATATTGATCCGCTTGTCTGATCATGCTCGTCCGTGTATTAATTGTACTGTATTTGTGTTGTGTTTTGTTGCACTAGTCGTTCCTTTTACAGGGAATTTTAATTGACCAAAATAAAGGTTAAATTTTAGGTAGTCGTACCTCAGTGATATTGATTAAATAACTCTACAACCACCCGCTTTATCTATAATTAGAGCTTTATGAGGAAGTTTTTGATTTCAAAGGTGAACAAATTTTGTGTTGAATGGATTTGTGTAGTTTTCCTAGGGAATGATGTGTTCTTACAATTGATGTACCATTCACATCTATGAAAGTTACTCCTTTTGTGTCATTTGTTTGATTATTCTTTGTAGAGTGTTTGATGGAGGGGGCTATTTTCAAACCTAGGTTAGGGGCCTTGGTGTTTACTATCTGTGGGGATGTAGGTATTAGAGATCCAATGACTTTGTCTTTCTGGATATGAAGCCAATGTTTTTGTTTTTTTTATAATTTACTGTGGAACTGTGTCTTCATTTGAATGGCCTCTTCTTCAAACTTTTCTCCATTTGTGCAGTTCCTCTTGATTCTGCGGAACTTCCCATAAGGTATATTCAGCAACCAAGTGGGTAAATGGCAGCTGGAGAAGAGGCTAAAACTGTTCCTTGCAACAGCTTTCTGGTAAGTGTTGCATATATACTAATCTTGTTTTGTAGTAATGAGTAAATCTAGAAACTGTGTACAATCTTTATTG
The DNA here is from genome assembly GCF_014858855.1 of Bufo gargarizans. Taxonomy (NCBI): domain Eukaryota; kingdom Metazoa; phylum Chordata; class Amphibia; order Anura; family Bufonidae; genus Bufo; species Bufo gargarizans. The sequence continues at coordinate 177,335,058 of NC_058082.1, forward strand.
ATGTTAGAGGAGAAGAAGAGATTCCAGAAAGGTGTGTAGTTGTGATTCTCCACTCTGCCAGATGAAGATAACATCATCTATGTACCATTTTCAGAGCACCAGATCCGACCCCAGCCTGGGCAAGATGGTCTCCTGCTCCCATTGTGCCATTAATAAATTGGCATAGCTGGGGGTGAATCCGGTGCCCATGGCGGTACCCCAAATTTGAAAATAGTAGTCTCCCTCAAAAAAAAAATTGTTGTGCGTCAGTATGTGATTGACGCTTTCTACCAAGAATTCTATTTGTTTATTATTTAGATCACCATAATATTTTAGTTGTGCCCTCATGGTCGCCATACCTTGTTTGTGATTGATTGTCGTATAGAGTGACTGAACATCTAGTGTACCTATCATCCAGTGCGGTTCTACTTTCAAATTTTCAAAAATTTGAACAATCTGTGTAGTATCTTTAATTTAAGAATAAGTCTTCTTTACCGCTGGTTGAATAAATTGATCAATATATTGAGAAAGATTTGATGTCAGTGAATCTATGCCTGATATATTCGGCCGTCCTGGTGGGTCTGTCAGATTTTTGTGTATTTTAGGCAGGCAGTAGAAGAATGGTAACTTCCGTTGGGTCCCTAAAATATAATCAAATTCTGGATTTGTTAATAATCCTTGTTCAAGTCCCTTGTTGCAATACTGGGTCAGTGTTTCAGTGAACTCTTCTGTAGGATCTTTGTTAAGTCTCCTGTATGTTGTGTCATCCGAAAGTTGGTTTAGGCATTCTGCATTATATTTAGCTGTTTCCAAAAGAACAATGGCTCCTCCTTTATCAGCTGGACGGATAGTTAAATTGTTCTGTGTTTGTAATTCTTTAATTGCACGCAACTCTTAATGTTGTTAAATTGTTTCATCTAGTAGGTCTCGCTGATATTTTTCTCAATTCAGTTTCTATGTTTCTTTAGAAAGTAGCTATTTTTTAACTAATTTCTTGTCTTGGGAATTTTTTTGATTTTTTATTCTGTATGTTTAAATTCTACCTCCTTATATTCACATGTATTTAATGCAATCACATTTTTTTAAATATTTTTTTGACAGATTTTTCTAACAAACTTCTCTATCCCCACATACGTGTCAAATTTATTCAACTTCAGTGTTGGTGCAACTTTCAATCCTTTGTTCAGCAATTTGGTTTGTGCAACGGTTATAATCACTGAACTCAAGTTCACTATAGCTTTCAGTTTTTCTGTATTTACCTGTGGCTGTTGTAAGCCCCTTTTTTTTCTCTGACTTCTTTGTGTCTTTCTTTTGGACCTCTCTTGTGTTCGTTGTATTGTTGTCTTTGTATTCCCTGTCTTGGGTATTTGGGTGTGGGGTGGTGTCTGTGATTCTGTGGAAACCAGTCTCTCTGTTGTGATTCATGGTTGTCTAATTAGTGGTTGAATCTGTTCCTCAAGTTGTATGTGTCTGTCGGTGGTGATTGTTGGTGTTGAAGGTGTGCCGTTATTGGTGACTGTGACCTGCGTCTAATGCTTATTTTTTGGTGTGTCGGTGGTGATTGTTGGTGTTGAAAGTGTGTTGTTATTGGTGACTGTGACCTGCGTCTGATCCTTCTTTTGTGGTGTGGTGGGGTCCTGTCTAAAAAATTGTTGTGGTTCGACGAGCTTGTATACCAAGCCTACCGATCGCAACACACTATTGAGATATAATAGTGCACACCCCAGAGCCATGGTCGAATCCCTTCCTTTGAGTCAATTTTACCGCGCAAAACGCATAGTAAGCAATAATGATGAATTATCAGGGGTTCTAAAAGACATGACACAGTCCTTCATAGATAGGGACTATCCAGTATCCTTAATGGAACAACATCTCATTTCTATTCAGGATAAATCACGTGCTGACCTCCTCACCAAAAGGGAGAATAATATCAACAAACAAAATAAGAGAATTCCTTTAGTGACGGTGTACACAGAAGAAAGCACACACATTCGGCAAATCATTTTGAAACATTGGTCGGTCTTGAAGAGTGGACATGAGGGGATTGAGGAATTCCATCTTCCTCCCCTCATGTCATATAAAAGAACTAAGAACCTTAATGATAGACTAATTCACACTGACATAGGTCCACAAAAAGAGCTGGGCCAAACTTTCTTGCGCAAGCCCAAATTGCGAAGTTTTCCATGTTTAAACTGCATTAATTGTAGATATATGCAAAAAGGCGGTTTCTTTGTACATCCGCAGACACAGAAAAAATATTATATAAAGCACTTTTTGACATGTGAATCCTCATTTGTTATATACATCCTTTGGTGCCCATGTCAATTATTATATATTGGTGAGACCTCATGGGACTTTAAAAGTAGAATTAACCAGCACCGCTACACCATCCGCAAAAAACGGATGGATCTTCCAGTCCCAAAACATTTTACTGATATGGGTCACAAGGAGAGGGACCTCAAATGCATGTTGGTTGACCACATTCCTACTCCACTGAGGGGTGGGGATAGACACGCCCTTCTCAAAAAATGTGAGATGCGATGGATTGCCAAACTTAATACAGTAAGACCACAGGGATTAAATGTGGACTATAGGCCCTGGTTATTGTCCTAGGTGATTGCACCCATGATTCTGCTTGTCTGCTCTTATTTGGAGTAATATGTGGTTGTGCCCCCTGCTCATTGAACAGGGAGATTTTATATTTTATATATTGTTTTTATCACCCTCAGGACTATGGTGAACATTATGCGTATTTACAGTAGGGATGAACGATGGAAGGTCTACTCATTGGACTATCATGGGACTTATATATACAGATTTCTTTATTCTTCCTGTTTCCAAGAGCAAATTTTGTTTATGAATACTTATAGAGTTGTGTTTTAAGCACAGCATGACATATGATCATGCTTTGCATGCAGCACGACTTATGATTTGATCTTACATATAACATGATCTTTTTATAAATTGATTGATGATTTCTTCAGCTGTTTTGTCTACTTATGCGTTTTTGGATCTGTATACATGCATATGATTATATATGATGGCGCTATGTGACATTGGGTATGTCTGATCGATACATCCACGAGTTTAGAGTCACATATGGATTGACCTTTTTGAGCGATTGATCTCGGGGAGAGAGGTGACATTTTTTACGGATACAGATAGTGTGCCCCCCGTAATCTAGAGGATGATCCCGGGTCTGCCATGTTGGATTTCCAGGAATGGTACCCAACAGACAGGGGGGATAACTCAGTTTGTGACTTTATGATGACAACATTAGTCACATGTACTGAACTCCTCGGTTAGACTAGGGGACCACTAAACAATCAGTATACTGAACTTAATATTGAAATGGAGAAGCGGCGAAATTTTCGCTTATCACATAAAGCCTGTCCTTATATAATAATGGTACTTCCAGTTATATATGGTCACTTATATCTCCCTGAGGGATCATTGACTCATACATGTTGCTTTCCGGGTGATTCGATACAATGTGGAGTGTGATTAGTCTCTGCCAAGTTACACTGCTAGTATACTCTGTTGTCCTTATGCCTGTATTCTTGATCCCCATTTTTTGATGGCTATATATATTTTTGATATAGGCAATGCAGCTTAGGAATTAAATGTATGTTTTATATGTATATCTACATTTTTGACATCGATATTAACATACGAACAGTGTTACACATATGCCTGTATCATTACCGAACACTTGGATTTCCAGGTTGTTCATTCCGATCATGTGACAGGCTCTAACACATGACCGGGGGAGTGATCACATGCTTGAAGGTCCTTGGACATGCACACTGTAATGAATGACTGAAATGAGCGATCATGTGATTGAAAGTCCCAGGAAGGTCCTTCTGACATGCGCAATGGCATGCCCGAGACGCCGGCATCCATGAGCATTGACCCTTCCGCACGTCTCTACAATTTTGTTCATCATTCTACTGAAGGTACACCTGTACACCTTAGTTATTTATATGATCGACACCTGAATCAATTATGATTGTTATTAAAGTATTGTCTTTGTATATTGTATGTCAGATTGGTTAGGGATATTATGTACACTATATCACTGCACATGAATTTGTGATAGGAGCTGATTGTATTAACATACCATTAACACTGTCTGTATTATGATTTTTTATACATATTACTTGTAATGAATATAATTTAATTATGGATTGTTCAATTATGAGATTGTGCTTAAATATGCACAGAGCACTGCCCACTATGTCACTGCTTGAGGAAAATCCCATTGAGAGGATTGAAACGTCGCATGCTTGGTGAATAAAGTTTTTTCATTTTCTTACTACGTGGATGTGCTGCGGAATTCTTCTATTTTATATCGTTGGAGGTGGATCGCCTACTCAGCCGCTGGCACTCCGAGTATACTACACAGACAGTGGTGCTGCCCACATTCCTTTTTTATTGCCACTGAACAGTGTAGTCGCATTCATTTAATTACAATCCGCTGTGTGCCATAAAACCACACCGTAATCAAACATTAAACGGAATCTGACACTAGTTTTACCCCGTTCTCCCCTTTAAATCCTATCAGCTCCAAAGCATGCCAATGGTTCTCCATTTTCATAAGCTCATGGCTCTCCTCGCCCACCTGCCTCTGATTGACAGGCTTTTTGTTTCAAACTTAATCAGCAGCAGAAGGGCAGGGAAAGCCAGGAGCTCATGGATATTCAGGACTCATCAGTATGCAAAAATTTGGAGCTAAAGTAATATTTTTGTGCAAAATATGTCATTTTTCATTTTCATTGCAAAGTGTTTCCAAATTCTATAAAACACATGCTCGTCTAAAGTACTCATTACAATCCTTGAAAGATTCCTTGGGGGGTTAAGTTTCCAAAATGGGGTCACTTTTTGGGGGTTTCCAATATAAGGGTACCTCAGACTGTCTTCAAATGTGACATGGCAGCTAAAAAATTTACAGGAAGTATGGATTAAAATGGAAAATATTTCATATCTAAAGGATTGACAAAGTTTGTAAAATCAGTTTTTAATAAATTGTGGCGATTAGTTTCTAAAATGGGATAATTCATGGGTGGTTTCTGTTATGTAAGCCCCACAAATTGATTTCATAACTGAATTGATCCTTAAAAAAGTGGATTTTCTAGAAAATTTGAAAAAAAAAATGCTTCTAAAATTCTAATACTTCTAGCATTCCTAAAAAAAAAAAAAGGCTTTTATTAAATGATACCAAAACAATACAAAAATTGGAGTGTGAAAAACACCCGAATCATTAAAAATATAATTTTATTTAATACAATACTAAAAGATAATCATCATGACATTGCAATAATATAACGTGATGGCAGGGGCCAACAGCCGCACACCACCTCTGTAGCTCCCTCAAAACAGTGAGGAGGGATATATAGTCCGTTCCACAGACTAAATAAGATCAGAGCATGCCCCCATCAACCAATATGGTGCAACCAGCACTTGCTAATTTGCTCAGACTCCTCCTGAGGAAGCAATCATACGCAAAACGCGCGTCGAGGAGCGCCACCACCTCTGTAGCCGCTATCTTTTCATTAGGTATGTGTACCATATATTAGGGTTTGATTATTTGTATAGGATAGTGGGCATGTGTTTGGTCATACATTAGAGTGGCACCACACCAGATGAGCACCCAGCAAATTAGCAAGTGCTGGTTGCACCATATTGGTTGATGGGGCATGCTCTGATTTTATTTAGTCTGTGGAACGACCTATATAGCCCTCCTTACTTGTGTTTTGACGGAGCTACAGAGGTGGTGTGCGGCTGTTGTCCCCTGCCATCACATTATATTATTGCAATGTCATGATGATTATCTTTTAATATTGTGTCGAGCTGTTCTCGTCCAGATCGCCAGATATTAAACCCACTCACTTTCACACCATTTTAAAAACTTCCACAATAGTGACCCATCTAGTTTAAAATTTGCAGCGATGGATAAAATACCTAAAAGTTGGAGGAAAGGTAATCATATAAGTAAGATGTCAAGGATGGAAACTCAAAGAATATTCGAAATGGAAACCATGATTCCGGAGGGACTGAATGCGGAATATGAAATATTTGGTTTCCTATAAAGACTGGGGGTGGGGACCCACCGTGGAGGATGGATCCCGCCGCTAGATTTATTGCGTGGCGGGTTCCGTCCTCGACGGTGGGCCTCCACTCACAAACACTGCATCATCGTTTCTCCAGACATATATACCCTAACCCTACGAATAAAAAACGACAAACAATCCACAATGAGGTATAATATGGTGTGAATAAAACACCCCAGGATGATATCTGCTATCGGAACCAGATATTGCTGGATCCTCTCGATGTTTTATTTCCCTCGGCTATTTATGTCTCACCATTACCTGCACTTTACGCAGCTGTGCTTTATAGTTATAACAAATATTTTATACTGTTCACAATAGAATACTTTGTTCTGTTTTACAGAACGGAACAAAATACTATTTTTAGAATACCTTTTTTTAAAATACCTCTTTTTTTTTAAACACTATTTTTATCAATAAAATGTTTTACTTCCTATGAGCAAATATTATATGAATGTTGACCAACAGTACAACCTACACATTTAAGGAATGAACTCGAAAAAATGTCCAAGTTAGAGTGCACTAATATAACGCAGCGTAACCGCAGCAACATCACAAATGTCCAAAATTGCGTTTTCTGTACCAACGAGACAAGTATATAATGAACAAAATTTGCATGGGGAAAGAACCAATAAAATAGACTGTTCAGATGGCTAATTCAGCCAGATCGAATAAAATGAAAAACTGGACAGTGAGATAAGATGGAGAAAATTAGCCGACTTCCGGAATGGAGTCCATGTCGGGTCTTGCAGCCAATACCTTTTTGAGGTATAAAAGAGACTTAGTTCGGGTGGTCTGGTTACCACTGAGGAAGGGGATACTCCAACCCTGAAACGCATCTGGTCAGACCCCCGAACATATGTGAGTGCACCACATCATTGCAAACAGTAATGAACATCGCAGAAACTAAGGGAGAAGCTCCAGCTCGAAAGGTGAAAGTAAGACGGCGCCCACGCTCAAACAAGTCATTCCACGTGGAGCAAATATTAGGCGCTGTGAATACGATACCCTCCAAACTGAAGGGAGGAACCTGAGCAAGCTTCCCCTGCACAGAAGAAACCATCTACACATTAGACCGGAGATCTGCTATACCGGTAAGACCGTTTACAACTTTAAAGCTGGCAATAGAAGTGTAGCTCTAATACTGACCGCAAGCGGGACGCCGCTAGGCCAAGTATATTGCCTGTATCTGCCATCTGGCAGTACGATCACAGACTGCTAAGAGCCTCCTTACTACCAATTACATTGTGTACCGGCTGCCTATATCTATACCCTAGAATATCTGACTAAAGGGCCCCAACATTAGTTTGGGGGGAGTCCCTACTGGTACAGAAAAGCATTTTAAATTATCCCTCTTCCACGGAACATTTGGGACTGTGCATAACACAAAGTATTTTATTATTTGCCACAGGTGGATATACCAGTGCTGCTATCATTGTATCGAACAAACTTTGTCCCTCCATTTTATGAATTTTGCTGCTACTTGGATAACTCTCTTTTAGTTGTTGCCTATAATCTATTTATTTATTTATTCTTTGCAATTGTGATTATTGATGTTATGATGCCCCTGTTTTAACAATTTATTTAAGGTGGTACTAGAGGTTTTATTGCATGGTCATTTTACTACTATATTGTGTTATTACTCTACTTTGTTGCCTATTATATTAATTACACATTATTATACTAATTAAAGTGACTGATCCCATATCCTAGGTGTGCCCAGTCCTTTTATTTAAATATTTTAAGTAGCAATAAGAGGCTGGAAAAAGTAAATTTGAGCATAACGAAGAGCTGGAAGACCAATTAACACTAATTAGGTCAATTGGCAACATGATTGGGTATAAAAAGAGCTTCTCAGAGTGGCAGTGTCTCTCAGAAGCCAAGATGGGCAGAGGATCACCAATTCCCACAATGTTGTGCAGAAAGATAGTGGAGCAATATCAGAAAGGTGTTACCCAGCAAAAAATTGCAAAGACTTTGCATCTATCATCATCAACTGTGCATAACATCATCCGAAGATTCAGAGAATCTGGAACAATCTCTGTGCGTAAGGGTCAAGGCCGTAAAACCATGCTCGATGCCCGTGATCTCTGGGCCCTTAAATGACACTGCACCACAAACAGGAATTCTACTGTAAAGGAAATCACAAAATGGGCTCAGGAATACTTCCAGAAACCATTATCAGTGAACACAATCCACTGTGCCATCCGCCGTTGCCAGCTGAAACTCTACAGTGCAAAGAAGAAGCCATTTCTAAGCAAGATCCACAAGCTCAGGCGTTTTCACTGGGCCAGGGATCATTTAAAATGAAGTGTGGCAAAATGGAAAACTGTTCTGTGGTCAGACGAGTCACGATTCGAAGTTCTTTTTGGAAATCTGGGACGCCATGTCATCCGGACCAAAGAGGACAAGGGCAACCCAAGTTGTTATCAACGCTCAGTTCAGAAGCCTGCATCTCTGATGGTATGGGGTTGCCTTAGTGCGTGTGGCATGGGCAGCATGCATGTCTGGAAAGGCACCATCAATGCAGAAAAATATATTCAGGTTCTAGAACAACATATGCTCCCATCCAGACGTCATCTGTTTCAGGGAAGACCCTGCATTTTTCAACAAGATAATGCCAGACCACATTCTGCATCAATCACAACATCATGGCTGAGTAGGAGAAGGATCCGGGTACTGAAATGGCCAGTCTGCAGTCCAGATCTTTCACCTATAGAGAACATTTGGTGCATCATAAAGAGGAAGGTGCAACAAAGAAGGCCCAAGACGATTGAACAGTTAGAGGCCTATATTAGACAAGAATGGGAGAGCATTCCTATTTCTAAACTTGAGAAACTGGTCTCCTCAGTCCCCAGACGTCTGTTGAGTGTTGTAAGCAGAAGGGGAGATGCCACACAGTGGTGAAAGTGCCTTGTCCCAACTTTTTGGGGATTTGTTGACACCATGAAATTCTGATTCAACATATTTTTCCCTTAACCACCTCCCGACCGCTGTACGCACGGATGCGTCCGGGAGGTGGTTGATTTATTCCTCCTGGACGCATCCGCGCGTCATCTCGCGAGACGCGAGATTTCGGTTACAGCCGGCCCGCGCATGCGCATCGCGGGCCGGCATTTCGTCAAGGAGTATTTTGTCAGCAACCTGCCAGCCAATGATCGCGGCTGGTAGGTTGCTGATTAAAAAAAAAAACAATCAGAGTGCCAGATAGCAGATCATATTTGTAAATATGATCGGTTATATGGCTGGCCTGCTCCTCTGCTGGTCCTTTTCGTCGGTTGGATCCAGCAGAGGAGCAGGCTACACAGTGAGTACACCAACACCACATACTAGCCCCAGATCACCCCCCTGAACCCCAATTAACCCTTTGATCACCCCTTTGATCGCCCCTGTCAATCACTAGTGAAAGGAAAAAAGTGATCAGTGCAAACTGTCACTTTTCTTTTTCACTGGTATTGACCGTTAGGTTTTAGGTATAGTTTAGGCCCCTTGGTTAGGTAGTTTAGGGATCAGTTAGCGCCCAGCCCACCGCACCGCAGTCACTGATATCGCTAATCAGCATTTGTACTTTTATAGTATCTGGAAGTGATCAAAACTGATCACGGTCAGATCTATAATTGTATCAGTGTCACTTTAGGTTTGCCCTCCACCCAAAACGCAGTGTTTGCCCGATCAGGCCTGATCGGTCGCCCACACGTGCGTTCACCCACGCCCGCCCCACCGCAGTGACAAAAAATATATTTTTTTGATCACTGCACATTCACTTTACACGCGCTGCGGCGATAAAAAAAATCAGTTTTGATATTTTTTATCAACCGCAGCGGCCTCCGGTACTTCGCTAGCCTCCCATTTGTAAGACAGGCTTGCTTTTTTTTCTTGGGTAGTCTCAGGGAATACCCCTAAATTTAGTTGCCCAAATGTCAAAACAGGGGGTATTCTTCTGAAGAGGCCTACAGGCTTCTGACCCAGTCGGATGAGGAATGGGAACCCTCATCTGATGAATCTAGCGGGTCAGAATACAAACCTGTAGAAAGCAGTGGCTCTCTGACCCAAAGTTCGGACGAGGAGGCTGAGGTCCCTGATAGCACCAGGCGTACCCGGCCCCGTGTCGCTAGACCGCAGGTTGCGCAGGATCCGCTTTAAAGAGCAGCAGAGTGGGGCTGGTGCTGTCGGATTACGTGGTGAGGCATACACCAGCAGCGCAGCCCTTCCTGGACCTAGTACCAGCAATGCCGTAGAACATGGTGTATTAGCGAGCACCAGAAGGGCAGTTGAAGCTGGTACGGTGGCACGTGCAGTAGTGACCCCGTCGCAGCCACCGCAAAGACGTGCCCGTAGAGCCCCTAGAATCCCTGAGGTGCTGGCAAACCCTGATTGGCAGTCCCCAACTTCAGCCACACCTGTAGTTCCTCACTCCCAGTCTGCAGTTCGGGTTGTGACAGCTCAGATCGGTTCGGCCCTGGGATTTTTTGAGCTGTTCTTGACTGCGGAGCTCTTAGACTTAGTTGTGGCAGAAACAAATCGGTATGCCACACAATTTATAACCGCTAACCCGGGAAGCTTTTATGCCCAGCCTTTCCGGTGGAAACCAGTCCAAGTTTCCGAAATTAAATTTTTTTGGGGCCTTCTCCTCAACATGGGTCTAACTAAAAAGCATGAATTGCGGTCATATTGGTCCACGAACTCAATTCATCACATGCCCATGTTCTCTGCTGCTATGTCCAGGACACGATTTAAGACCATCCTGCGTTTCCTGCACTTTAGTGATAACAGCACCTCCAGTCCCAGGGGCCACCCTGCTTTTGACCGGCTCCACAAAATTCGGCCCCTCATAGACCATTTCAACCTGAAATTTGCAGATTTGTATACCCCAGAGCAAAACATCTGCGTAGACGAGTCCCTTATACATTTTACCGGGCACCTTGGCTTCAAACAATACATCCCAAGCAAGCGCGCCCGGTATGGGGTCAAACTGTATAAGCTCTGTGAAAGGGCCACAGGCTATACCCACAAATTTCGTGTCTATGAGGGAAAAGATCAGACCCTGGAGCCGGTCGGTTGCCCTGACTACCTGGGGAGCAGTGGGAAGATAGTCTGGGACTTGGTGTCACCCTTATTCGGCAAGGGGTACCATCTTTATGTGCACCCGTCTTGCAAGGGGGCAGAGGGCCGCACTGTGTAACGAAGAACTGCTCGCGGTGAAATGGAGAGACAAGCGTGACGTTTACATGCTCTCCTCCATTCACGCAGACACGACAATACAAATTGAGCAAGCAACCCGTGTCATTGAAAAGCCCCTCTCAGTCCACGACTATAACCTTCACATGGGAGGGGTGGACTTCAATGACCAGATGTTGTCTCCGTATTTAGTTTCCCGCAGAACCAGACGCTGGTATAAGAAGGTGTCTGTATATTTAATTCAATTGGCTCTGTATAATAGTTTTGTTCTCTACAGTAAGGCTGGGAGAACTGGATCCTTCCTCAAATTTCAGGAAGAGATCATCGCGAACCTCCTGTACCCAGGAGGTTCCGTGGCCCCATCCACCAGTGTAGTTAGCTGTCTACACGAGCGACATTTCCCCTAGTGTCGTTCCTGGTACCTCAAACCGATCGCCACCCCGAAAAAAATGTTGTGTCTGTAGCAGGAGTGGAATAAGGTGTGACACCCGGTATTTCTGTCCTGACTGTCCTGACCACCCTGCCCTATGCTTAGGGGAGTGTTTCCGGAAGTAAAAAAAAAAAAAAAAAACACCAGTAAGCAAAAAGGTTAATGTTTAGTTCAAAAAGTTAAAGTTTATATGTTCTGTTCCAAAGTTAATAAAATTATTGCGTTGCGGCCTGGTTTTTTCTTTTTTTTTTTTTACCTTCCAGGTGGACCAACCGATCGACTAGCTGCAGCACTGATGTGCATTCTGACAGAAGCATTGCGCTGCTGTCAGATTACACGCAAGTCGGTGTATGCGGCGCTGCAAGACGAGATTTCTACTCTGCAGTAACAGATACGTTTGCCAAGGCATACGAGCTGAGGAGGAGGCGGCGTTCCTATGCTTTGGCAAACACTTTGTATATAAAAAAAAAAAATAATCCCGGCAATGATTTATTCATCCACATCGATTGATGTGAATGGAGAAATCTGGTTTGCCAGGGAATACGAGCTAAGTGGGTATGGATGTTGGGCGGAGCTCCTATGTCCTGGCAGACGCCTTTCCCCTCCTTTTTTTTTTTTTTGGGCAGAGATTTTTTCATCCACATTGATCGATGCGAATGAAGAAATCTGTGCCGTTCATTTTTTTCTTTCAGCCCAGAGGCTGAACGGAAAAAAAAATCTCATTACCTGTATGCTCAATATAAGGAGAATAGCAGAAACTCCTAATGCTGGCCTTACATGTAATGATTGCGGAGACCCTCAAATGCCAGGGCAGTACAAACACCCCACAACTGACCCCATTTTGGAAAAAAGACACCCCAAGGTATTCGCTGAGGGGCATATTGAGTCCATGAAAGATTTAAATTTTTGTCCTAAGTTAGCAGAAAGTGAGACTTTGTGAGAAAAAAATAAATAAATCAATTTCCGCTAACTTATGCCAAAAAAATACATTTCTATGAACTCGCCATGCCCCTCATTGAATACCTTGGGGTGTCTTCTTTCCAAAGTGGGGTCACATGTGGAGTATTTATACTGCCCTGGCTTTTTAGGGGCCCTAAAGCGTGAGAAGAAGTCTGGGATCCAAATGTCTAAAAATGCCCTCCTAAAAGGAATTTGGGCACTTTTGCAGCCTAGATGCACAAAAGTGTCACACATCTGGTATCGCCGTACTCAGGAGAAGCTGGGGAATGTGTTTTGGGGTGTCATTTTACATATACCCATGCTGGGTGAGAGAAATATCTTGGTCAAACGCCAACTTTGTATAAAAAAATGGGAAAAGTTGTCTTTTGCCAAGATATTTCTCTCACCCAGCATGGGTATATGTAAAATGACACCCTAAAACACATTCCACAACTTCTTCTTAGTACAGCGATACCAGATGTGTGACACTTTTTTGCAGCCAAGGTGGGCAAAGGGGCACATATTCCAAAGTGCACCTTTCGGATTTCGCAGGCCATTTTTTACACATTTTGATTGCAAAGTACTTCTCACACATTTGGGCCCCTAAATTGCCAGGGCAGTATAACTACACCACAAGTGACCCCATTTTGGAAAGAAGACACCCCAAGGTATTCCGTGAGGGGCATGGCGAGTTCCTAGAATTTTTTATTTTTTGTCGCAAGTTAGTGGAATATGAGACTTTGTAAGGAAAAAAAAATAAATAAAAAATCATCATTTTCCGCTAACTTGTGACAAAAAATAAAAAGCTCTATGAACTCACTATGCCCATCAGCGAATACCTTAGGGTGTCTACTTTCCGAAATGGGGTCATTTGTGGGGTTTTTCTACTGTTTTGGCATTGTAGAACCTCAGGAATCATGACAGGTGCTCAGAAAGTCAGAGCTGTTTCAAAAAGCGGAAATTCACATTTTTGTACCACAGTGTGTAAATGCTATAACTTTTACCCAAACCATTTTTTTTTGCCCAAACATTTTTTTTATCAAAGACATGTAGAACAATAAATTTGGCAAAAAATTTATATATGGATGTCGTTTTTTTTGCAAAATTTTACAGCTGAAAGTGAAAAATGTCATTTTTTTGCAAAAAAATCGTTACATTTTGATTAATAACAAAAAAATTAAAAATGTCAGCAGCAATAAAATACCACCAAATGAAAGCTCTATTAGTGAGAAGAAAAGGAGGTAAAATTCATTTGGGTGGTAAGTTGCATGACCGAGCGATAAACGGTGAAATTAGGGTAGTGCAGAAGTGTAAAAAGTGCTCTGGTCATGAAGGGGGTTTTAGCTAGCGGGGTTGAAGTGGTTAAAATGGTACATTTTCTCACTTTTGTTCCGTGATTTATGTTCTATTCTGAATAAAATATTAGAAGTTGGCACCTCCACATCATTGCATTCAGTTTTTATTCACGATTTGTATAGTGTCACAACTTTTTGGAAATCCGGTTTGTACTACAGTGCAATTGCTCATTCTTGTATTTTGGATATTTCACACTCTTTTGGAGTGTACCCAAATAAAAAAAAATAAAAAAAAATTAAAACCAAAAAACAGTTTTGGCTACCTCGTCCTCCTCCACCGCTGCTTCCACCTACACCGCTATGTCCACCGCCTCCTCAAACCCCTACTCTATATGGAATTCCAGCTCATAAATCTTTATTTTTTTTTACTACTTTGTCTGTTACTTTTTCTGGTGAAATTCACCAATTTTGGGGTTTGATGTACCACTGCTATACCTAGTTGACAGCTTAATACATTTCAATAATTTTATTATTACATTTTCGGGTGACAATTAAAAAAAAATTCTGTCATAGACCCCTGCTCTACCAAGTAGACAGATTAATACATTTCTGTAATTTTTCTGTTACATTCTTAGATTGACATTTTACAATTTTGGACGTGAATAAACCCCTGCTCTGCATAGGTGACAGGGAATAAAATGTCTGAAATTTTTCTTTAATTGATGCGCGCCACCTCCTTTCATTCAATGCTTAAACTTTAACAAGTGCACTTCAATAATTTGTCCCACATTTGCGCTTCAATAATTTGTCCCACATTTGCGCTTCAATAATTTGTCACACATTTGCACTTTAATAATTTGTCCCACATTTGCGCTTCAATAATTTGTCCCACATTTGCTCTTTAATAATTTGTCCCACATTTGCGCTTCAGTAATTTGTCCCACATTTGCGTCTCAATAACTTTTCCCATATTTCCGCTCAATCCCCAAAAAAGTTATAAATTTATCTCCCTTGGATGTGGTCTCTCTTTCTCACGCTCCCTCTCCGGTGTGGAACCCTGATTCGCCAATAACCGTGATCAACATGGTAGGCTCAGAAAAGAACATCGAAAGTTGATAGAGAAGAAATCCAAATGGATGGTGGAAGTCACTGTGCACCTCTGCATAGGTGACAGGAACATCCATTTTAAAAAATCATCTATTACATTGTCAGGTGACATTTTTATAATTTTGCCGGATAGAAACCCCTGCTCTGCATAGGTGACAGGGAATAACATTTTAGAAATTCTTCTTTAATTGATGACCGCTACCTCCTTTCATTCAATGCTTAAACTTTAAAAAGTTGTCCCACATTTGCGCTTCAATAATTTTTCCCACATTTGCACTTTAATAATTTGTTCAATATTTGCGCTTTAACAGCTTTTCCCACATTTTTGCTTGAAAATGTAAAAAAAAATGTAATCCATTTCGGCCTGGAGCTGATTGTTGGATGAGTCCTTGCCAGCGTGTGTGTTACTGAATGTACTAAGTCAGCCTTAAGAGCAGTACAGATAGGCTGGCATTATCGCTACACAATTGCCACTAGAGTGTCGCAGCAATACATCTGAACTAGACTGTGTATGGTACTCTTTGCTCTTTAGGAAATACGGACTAATATCGGCAGGGAAACGCGTCGAGCAACACAATGCGCCTACTGTACTAATGTTCAGTTTCAATAGACTAATGATATTTGCAGAGCCGCTGTTTTAGTTGAGGGACAGTACATTCAGAAATCACCAGAGGTTGTGTCCTTTGCAACAGTACATATAGCCGGGCTAATAGATGAGTAGGGACAGAACATACAAAGTGACTGATTTAGGACTAAACTACCTCACTAATAGTATGAGCTATATGTAGCTCCCATAAAATAATAGGGAGACATTTTTGTGGCAATGTGAGTTGAGGAGATAGTATTTATACAGATTCCCTATGCTCTGGCTCACATCACTAGCCTGACTGTTAGATTTGGTGGAGAACCTATTTTTAATAATATAGCTAATACAGATGTTTTTAACGTACTTTATTCATGCAGTTAACAGTATAATGTAACAAAACACACACAAAGCAAGGGGGTGAATACTTTTGCAAGGTACTGTAGATCTTTAGATTTAGTTTGAATTCAGGAACAAAATGAAAAAATTCATCAAATTATTATTATTATTATTATTATTATTATTATTATTATTATTATTATTTTAAAACTGTGTCTGTGCCTTATTTAAAATTTGAACATGCCACATTATGCAGAAATTCCATTAACCTATTGGCAGTGCCCAGGAAAGTTATGTGTCTTCTTTTCTGCCAATATATTTGGAAACTTGCCTAGTTCACTCTTACTTTAAGTTAGCATCCAAATGTGTTTAAAATTGTACCATTCTGTGTACTGCCTGATGTTCAGTCTGGCAGATATTATGCATATTCTACAGTTCACAATGACCCTTTCATTATTTAGAACCACACTTTACACTTTTGCAAGAAAACCCTATTTAGTATTTAGCTAAATCATGGTTGAAAAAGTACCTAAATGTACCTAAAATCACAAAATTGTAGACTGTAATGTACTGACTTTTTTGTGTATTTAGTTGTACATGTACAGTATATAATTTTCTGTTACTATGACTGGATAATAGAAATTTAAAAGGCATTCGGATCTATCACTGTCTTAATCCCCCATGATAAAATATAACTTTTATTTAACCCCTATACTACTGATCCACTTTTCACCTTAAATCCCAGGCCGATTTTTGCAAATCTGACATGTCACTTTATGTGTTAATAACTTTGAAACACTTTTACTTATTATGAGATTGTTTTCTCGTCACATATTTTACTTCATGACAGTGGTAAATTGTTTCAAAAAATTTCATGTTTAGTTATAAAAAAATACCAAATTTACCAAAAATTTCGAAAAATGTGCAAATTTCCAAATAAAAATTTCTCAAACTTTATAATAGATAGTAATAACTCCAAAAATAGTTACTACTTTAAATTCCCCATATGTCTACCTTATGTTTGGATAACTTTGTGAATGCCATAACATTTTTGGGGGACGTTAAAAGGCTTAGAAGTTTAGAAGCAAATCTTGAATTTTTTTAGAAAATTTCCAAAACCCACTTTTTAACTCCTCAAGGACCAGGCTCATTTTCACCTTCAGGACCAGGCCATTTTTTGCAAATCTGACCAGTGTTACTTTATGTGGTGATAACTTTAAACCGCTTTGATTTATGCAGGCCATTCTGAGAATGTTTTTTCGTCACATATTGTAATTCATGACACTGGTAAAATGAAGAAAAAAAAATCATTTTTATTTATAAAAATAAAATAAAAAATTTGCCAAAAATTCCAGATCTTTCTACTTCTAAAATACATATTAATACCTACAAAAATAGGTATTACTTTACATTTCCCATATGTCTATTTCATGTTAGGATCATTTTGGGAATGACATTTTATTTTTGGGGGACGTTACGAGGCTTAGAAGTTTAGAAGTAAATCTTGGAATTTCTCAGAAATGTGCAAAAAACTACTTTTTAAGGACCAGTTCAGGTCTGAGGTCACTTTGTGAGGCTTTCATAATAAAAAACACACACAAATGACCCCATTGTAGAAACTACACCCCTCAAGGTATTCAAAACTGATTTTACAAACGTTGCTAACCCTTTAGGTGTTCCATAAGAATTAATGGAAAATAGAGATACAATTTCAAAATTTCACTTTTTGGGCAGATTTTTCATTTTAATATTTTGCTTTCCTGTTACAAAGCAAGGGTTAACAGCCAAACAAAAATCAATATTTATGGCCCTGATTCTGTAGTTTACAGAAACACCCCATATGTGGTTGTAAACTGCTGTACGGGCACACGGCAGGGCACAGAAGGAAAGGAATGCCATATGGTTTTTTTGAAGGCAGATTTTGCTGGACTGTCTTTTTGACACCATGTCCCATTTGAAGCACCCCTGATGCACCCCTAGAATAGAATCTCCTAAAAAGTGACCCTATTTTAGAAACTACGGCATAGGGTAGAAGTTTTGTTGGTACTAGTTTAGGGTAAATATGATATTTGGTTGCTCTATATTAAACTTTTTGTGAGGCAAGGTAACAATAAATAGCTGTTTTGACCCTTTTTTTTGTTATTTACAACATTCATCTGACAGGTTAGATCATGTGGTAATTTTATAAAGCAGGTTGTCACGGACGCGGCGATACCAAATATGTATACTTTTTTTTTATGTAAGTTTTACACAATGATTTCATTTTTGAAACAAAAAACATGCTTTAGTGTTTCCATAGTCTAAGAGCCATAGTGTTTCAGTTTTTGGGCGATTCTTTTGGGTAGAGTATGATTTTTGCAGGATGAGATGACGGTTTGATTGGCACTATTTTGGAGTGCGTATGACTTTTTGATCGCTTGTTATTACACTTTTTATGATGTAAGGTGACAAAAAATGTTTTTTTTACACCGTTTTAATTTGTATTTTTTTACGGTATTCACCTGAGAGGTTAGATCATGTGATATTTTTATAGAGAAACTTATTACGAACGTGGCTATACCTAATATGTATACTTTTTATTTATTTATGTAAGTTTTACACAATAAAATCATTTTTGAAACAAAAAAAATCATGTTTTAGTGTCTCCATATTCTGAGAGCCATAGTTTTTTCAGTTTTTTGGCGATTATCTTAAGTAGGGTCTCAGTTTTTGCGGGATGAGATGATGGTTTGATTGGCACTATCTTGGGGTGCATATGAATTTTTGATCGCTTGCTATTACATTTTTTGTGATGTAAGGTGACCAAAAATTGTTTATTTAGCACAGTATTTTTTTTTTTACGGTGTTCATCTGAGGGGTTAGGTCATGAGATATTTTTATAGAGCCGGTTGATATGGACCCGGTGATACCTAATATGTATACTTTTTTTATTTATGTAAGTTTTACACAATAACAGCTTTTTTAAAACCCCCAAAAATTATGTTTTAGTGTCTCCATATTCTGAGCCATAGTTTTTTTTTTGGGGGGGGGGGCGATTGTCTCAGGAAGGGGCTCATTTTTTGCGGTATGAGGTGACGGTTAGATTGGTACGCCTTTTTCATTGCTTGCTGTTGTACTTTTTGTGATGTAAGGTGACAAAAAATGGTTTATTTAGCACAGTTTTTATTTTTTACGGTGTTCTTCTGAGGGGCTAGGTCATGTGATATGTTTATAGAGCTGGTCGATACGGACGCGGCAATACCTATTATGTCTACTCCCCCCCCCCCTATTTTTTTGCAATTTATTTTAATTTTATTTGGGGAAAATTACTTTTTTGTTTATTTTTACTTGAAACTTTTAATTTTATTTTTTCAACTTTTTTTTTTCACTTTTTTTTGTCCCACTTTGTGACTTCAACTTTTGGGGGTCTAATCCTTTACAATGCATTCCAACACTTCTGTATTGGAATGCATCGGCTGTATGAGTAATACAGTGTGTATTACTCATACAGCTTCCGGCCTGTGAGATCCAGGGGGCTGGATCTCACAGGCACGTTACAGGAAGGCAGCAGCGATGCCTCAGGAAGGCATCATGCTTCCTTCCATGCCATCGGGTTCCCCTCACGAGACCTCCCCGTGCATTTAGCCAAGGTGCCGTCTCAATGATTTGAGCAGGCACCGGCTTCCAATCACCGGCTGCTGCGCGGCGGCGATCGGAAATACACAGGGCGTACAAGTACGCCCTGTGTCCTTAAGTACCAGGACATCAGGGTGTACCTGTACGCCTTGTGTCCTAAAGAGGTTAAGGACCAGTTTGGGTACCCCATTTTAGAAACTATACCCCTCAAGGTATTCAAAACTGATCTTACAAACTTTGTTAACCCTTTAGGAATACCATATGGTTTTTGGAAAGCAGATTTCACTGGGATAATTTTAAGCTGCCATGTCACATTTGAAGACCCGCTGATGCAGCCCTAGAGTATAAACTCCAAAAAAAGACCCCATTTTGGAAACTACAGGATAAGGTGGCAGTTTTGTTGGTACTATTTTAGGGAATGTATGAATTTTGGTTGCTCTATATTACACATTTTGTGAGGCAAGGTAACAAAAAAATAGCTGTATTAGCACCGTTTTTATTTTTTGTTATTTACAGTGTTCATATGACAGGTTAGATCATGTGCTATTCTAGTAGAGAAGGATGTTACGGATGTGACAATACCAAATATGACTATTTTTTCTAGTTGTTTGTTTCAGTTTTTCATAATAAAGCATTCTTTTTTTTTTTTTTTTGTGTCTACATATTCTGAAAGCTATATTTTTTTATTTTTTTTGGGCGACTATCTTATGTAGGGGCAAGGATTAATGCGCCGGCATCTGTGTTTTCACCGATGCCGGAGCATATAGCAGGTGTCCGGCTATCAGTGACAACAGCTCCTGCTCCCGCCCGATCAGCGCACCGTACCTGTACTGTGCTGGGATTTCTGCACCGTACATGTACGACACTGGTATCACAAGCGTTAACTATTAAAAACCAAAACAAACAAAACCCCCTCATCTATTCCAAAAATATTCAGATTGCATAGAAGGGACAGTTTTTATCCATCTTACTTGTTGATACAGTAAGGTTCTGTAGAAGATACCCAGTCAGGACCATCTCCACTCTCCCTTTTAACTATGTGTGCCTACAGGCAGGGCACCCGCCCCGACAGGGGCAACCCTATCTCTTTGTGTCCAAGCCCTCAATTGTATCCTTTAGCTATGCATCCACCCCCAAATGTGTGGTGACTTATAATATTACACTATATTGCATGCTGAATATTTTAAGATATATGAGGGTTGTTGTTTATTATAGTTTTTAATTAGTGATGGACGAACATCGGCCGGGACGGTTTGCAAACACGTTCGCACGAACGCGATCAAATGTTCGCGAACCGCAAGTTCCCCATTCACTTTAATGGCAGGCGAACCTGGAAAACCTTCGTCATTTTTTCAGCCACCAAATAGTTACTAGAAATGCACAAATAGCCCCACAACATGGAAAGCGACATACTAAAAGGGGATCAATGACAAAAATTCCACCAAAAAAATGTATTTTAATCAGAGGCCATTTTTACAGAAAGATCAAGATTATTTGGGTGGAGCTATATTAGACGGTTATTGGATAACAATTTTAATGTAGGCCAGTACAAATACATATGTTTGAAAGTACTAAAAATATAAAATTGGATTAAAAACATGGCTAATGAAATCCCCCCTCTTGAAAAAAAAAAAAGATAATATGTGTTGAATTTTTCCGAGGCCCCTACAATTAGGTATTCACGTACAAAAAAGACCAAGTGATTATGTGGTTGGAGGTATATTAGACGGTCATTGGATAACAATTTTACTGCAGGCCAGTGGAGTAGAGGCCCCAAACATTAGGCATTCACCGGACAGAAAAGACCTTTTATGCCGCTACATTTACATAAGACAGGGACATTTCTTTGTTTTGGGTGGTGACGGATATGTGTAGCCTGGCATGAGAAAATTCAATTAATCATAGTTGTCACAGGTGTTGAATTTCTCCAAGATCCATGCCTCATTCATTTTTGAGCTAGGAGCTAGGCGAGTGCGCTTATCGGTCACAATATCCCCTGCTGGGCTAAACGACCTTTCGGACAGAATATTTGATTAGATAGGGACAAGCCAAGAGTTCCATGGCAAATTGTGCCAGCTCTGGACGCAAGTCAAGCCTGCACACCCAGTAGTCCAGGGGTTCCTCACTTCTCAGAGCGTCCACATCGGCCGTTAACCCGATGTAGTTGGACACCTGTCAGTCTAGGCGTTCCCTGAGGCTGGATCCGGAGTGCGGCAGTCGATGGGTTGACTTCAAGAATTATCTCATATCCGATGTGACCAACACATCTTTAAACAGCCCTCTTCTTGTATGCGTGGTAGGATTGGTACCTGCACCTGTTTTTCTGTGGGTGGAAATTCCTCTGCCAGCGCCCGCAACAGCAGAATGCAGCATCTCTCGCAGCAAGGCCTGGAAATGATGCATTCTGACAACCCTCTGTGATGCTGGTAACATATCCGCCATTTTGTGTTTTGACCAGGGGTCTAAGTACGTTACCACCCAGTACTGCCACCCGGTACTACCCCCCCCATCCCTGGGAATTCATACAGCATTGCAACTTCCTTATCTTCCAGCTCCTGCTCCTCGATGGCTTGATTAATGACACGACACAATGCATGCTCCAGAAAGAAGGCATAAGGTACGATGTCACTTATGGTGCTGTGGCTGCGAATGACTAATTTGGTGATCTCATCAAATGGCCGCATAAGTTTGAATGTGTTGCGCATGAGCAGCCACTGGCGCAGTGAAAAGAACCAAGCTCCCCAGAACATGTCCTGCTGCAGAGTTTATACAGGTAGTCGTTAATTCCAGCGCGTCGGGCTGCCACAGATATCTGACGGGCAGGTAGTGTTGCCGCTGAATGTCAGCAAGGTGAGCCATGGCCATGTAAGATCTTCTAAAATGGCCAGACATTTTCCTGGCCTGCCGCAAGATATCCTGGACCCCTGGTTATTTGGCAACGAATCGCTGCTCGACTAAGTACAAGAGGTGTGCCATGAATGGCACATGTATCATTTTGCCCTGTTTCAACTGTCAAATTGAGCGGGGTTAGCCACTGATCGGCCTGTAACTGCAGGCTCTTCGCTTTCAGGCACAACAGCCTCAGCACAGCATGGACACATCTCACCTGGCGCGTCAAATAGGTTCTGGGGAGCTTGTGGGGGGCAGTGGAAGAGGCAGTAGCAGTGGAAAAGAAGGAGTCAGCCGAGGAGGAGACTGAGGATGCAGTAGGAGGAGGAGAAGACGAGGCAGGCCTGCATGCAATCCGTGGCGGTAACGCCAAATCCACATGGGTGCCACAGGTTGAATGCTTTACAGCCGTCAGAAGGTTCACCCAGTGGGCAGTAAAAGTTATGTATCTTCCCTGCTTGTGTTTGCTAGACCAAGTGTCTGTGGTCAGATTTATCTTAACACTGCGTGCCAGAGATACATTCACTTGCCACTGAACATGGCCATATAGCTCTGAGATGCCCCTCTTGGAGAAATATTATCTTCCGGGGACTTTCCATTGCGGTGTGCCAATGGCAACACATTTTCTAAAGGCCTCTGAGTCCATTAGTTTATATAGGAGTAGTTGGCGGGCTAGCAGTTCCGACAAGCCAGCAGTCAGCCTTTGGGCAAGAGGTTTATCCGGCATCATAAATTTTTTACGTTCGAAGATTTTGGCCACAGAAGCCTACCTTTTGCAATATGAACGAGACGACGGCACGGTGGAAGGTGGAGTGGAGGACAAAAGGGAGGAGAAGGAGTAGAGGCAGGACGTGGAGTGCTGGGATTGTGGCTTTGTGGGTCCTGACGGTGTTGCTCCTACTGGGCTCAGTGATGGGAGGCCAGTTGCCTTCTTAAGGCGGTCATCCGAAGGTGAGTGTAGGGCTTACAGCGACTTATGCATTGACAACACAGGCTTCAGATGGCAGCACTATTGTCAGCAGCTGAAATGTTAAAAAAGCCCACACTGCGGACCCATGTGCCGGCTTCCAGTTTATGTGATATTAACTTTGAAATGCTTTTACTTACCCAAGCCATTCTGAGATTTTCTGGTGAATTTGAGTTGATATGTTTTACCTTCATGCATAAACACAAAAAAATAATAATTGCAAAATATTTGGAAAAATTCTCAATTTTTTTAATTAGAATTTCTCCACTTTTAAGACAGATAGGGATACTTCATAAAAATGTTGTTACTTTAAATTCCCCATATGTATACTTTATGTTTGCATCATTTTCTAAATGTAATCTTATTTTTTCAGGAAGTTAGAAGGCTTAGAAGTAGAGTTGAGTGGACACCTGGATGACCGGGTTCGGCCAAACTTCACAAAAAAAAAAAGTTCCAAACTTGACCCCGAACCCGAACCCCATTGAAGTCAATGGGGACCCGAACTTTTGAGCACTAAAATGGCTGTAAAAATGTCATGGAAAGGGCTAGAGGGCTGCATCAAAATGTGGTTAAGAGCATGGCAAGTGCTCTGCAAACAAATGTGGATAGGGAAATGACTATATAACATAAAATACGTAAAAAAAATAAAATAAAAATCTTGATCTCGGAGGATGAGGTCCATATGGAGTAGGACGTTGATGTGGCGGTGTATGTGGAAGAGGAGGAGGTAGCCTACACTGCTTTTTGGTTTAAATTTTATTTTTAAAATTTGGGTACATCCCAAAACATTGGGAAATATAACCTGTGATAACCCCCTCCAGTCATGCTAAATACACGTTCAGACAATACACTGACTGCAGGGCAGGCCAGCACCTCCAAGGGGTAAAGGGCAAGCTCAGGCCATGTGCCCAATTTGGAGACCCAGAAGTTGCAGGGGCTGACCCCTGTCAGTCAGTTCATGTAGGCGTGTGCACACTTACTGCCCCACCATGTCGCACGTCCCAGTGATGTTCACGATCCAATTTGATATCTGCTCTATCAACTTTCGATGTTCTTTTATGCGCCTACCATGGTGATCACGAGTGGCGGGGAATCAGGGTTCCAGGCCAGAGAGGGAGCGTGAAAAAGAGACCACATCCAAGGGAGGATTCATTTTTTCAAATTTTAAATTATAGAGTTGAAATATAGGAGAAATTTTTAAAGCATAAAAGTGTGAAACTTTTCTAACTTTAAGCATTGAATGAAAGGATGTGGCGCGCATTAATTACTGAATAATTTATTAAAATGTATTCCCTGTCACCTATGCATAGCAGGTGTTTATTCACGTCAAAAATTGTATAATGTCAACCGAAGAATGTAACAGAAAAATTATTAAAATTTTATTAAGCTGTCAACTAGGTAGAGGAGGGGAATATTACACCCAAAAATTGGTGGATTTCTCTGCAAAATGTAACTGACTATTTATTTTTTTAACCTGTCTACTAGGAATAGCAGTGGTACATCACACCTAAAAATTTGTTAATTTCACCAGAAAATATAACTGACAATTTATATTTTTTTTTTACTGGTCTACTAGGTATAGCAGTGGTACTATACACACTAAAATTGGTGAATTTCACCAGAAAATGTAACTGACAAAGTAGTGAAATGATATAAAATAAAATACGTACAAAAAAAAAAGAAAATTTGATTTATGAGGTGGAGTTCCATATGGAGTAGGAGTTTGAGGAGGTGATGGACGTAGCGGTGTAGGTGGAAGCGGCGGTGGAGGAGGACAAGGCAGCCAACTGGTTTTTGGTTTTAATTTATTTTTTAAAAATTTGGGTACACTCTAAAAGAGTGTGAAATATCCAAAATACCAGAATGAGCAATTGTGCTGCAGTATAACAATGGCTGGTTAGTGCCGGTATACATGTCTACTCTGCACAAGGTACGTATAAGTCCTTAGGGATCCATGCCTGGTTCATTTTAATGAACGTGAGCTTGTCCACATGTCCGCCTAGCGAATCACCCGTGCATGCTGCAGCTGAAACTCCACTATTGCATGCTGCTGCTCGCACGAGGTTACGCTGCAGCGCTGACAGACGAGCAGCAGCAGGGTGAGAACGCCGAAAGCGCGCACAGACGGCCCGCACTTTATGCAGCAGCTCTGACATATTGTGGTCATTTTTAAGGAATCTCTGCACCACCAAATTCAGCACATAGCCAGGCAAGGGATGTGCGTCAAATCGGTTAGTCCCAAAGCTGCTACGAGATTTCGCCCATTATCGCACACCACCAGGCTGGGCTTGATACTGACTGGCACAAACCACTCATTGGTCTGTTGTTCAAGGCCCGTCCATAGCTCTTGCTCAGTGTGGGGTTTGTCCCCCAAACAGTTACGTTTTAAAACTGCCTGCTCTTGTTTACCCCTGGCTGTGCTGAAGTTGGTGGTGAAGGTGTTACGCTGATCGGATGAGGAGCTGGTAGAGGATGAGTAAGCAGAGTAGGAGGAGGAAGCAACAGGAGGCAAACTGAAGCGCCCTTCAATCCTCTGTGGTGGAAGGACATGGGCGAAACTGCTATCTGCCTCAGGCCCAGCCGCCACTGCATTTCCCCAGTGTGTTGTAATGGAGATATAACGGCCCTGACCGTGCTTACTGGTCCACGTGTCCATAGTGATGTGCACCTTGCCACAGATGGCGTTGCGCAGTGCACACCTGATTTTGTCCCCTGTTTGTTTGTGCAGGCAAGGGATGGCTTGCCTTAAAAAGTTGTGGCGGCTGGGCACGACGTACTGTGGGACAGCCACCGTCAAAAGGCGTTTAAAACTATCCGTCTCCACCAGATGGAATGACAGCATTTCAAAGGCCAGTAATTTAGAAATGCTGGCATTGAGGGGTAGGGATCGTGGGTGGGTAGGATGAATGCTTCCGTGGGACATTGTGGAGATGCTTAGAGACCCAGGTGGTGGTGTTGCTGGCAGATCCTCTGTTTGAGGGGTGGCAGGTGCCACTGTCACATGAAGAGGCAGAGACTACAGCAGAAGAGGAAGCAGGAGGATCCAGAGAACGTTCTTTGTTTTTTAGGTGTCTACTCCACTGCAGCTTGTGGCTTTGGTGTGCTTGGTCCCTTGCTGTGGTTGACAGTAGCAGGCGTACTGTCGAGGGGACAGCTGCACCGCCTTTTCACCCTGCTCCCTCTTCTGCTGTGCTGGTGGCTCTGTGCGATGTACGGCTCTTCCTCCGAACTACACAGATCACTCGCATGACCTTGATTACATGTGGGGTCGAGGACCTCATGGTACTCCACATAATCTTCCACCCAGTCTTCACCCCTGCCCTCCTTTTCGGTCTGCACACTTTCGAAAGCCACAGCAGTTGGCAACTGTGTTTCGTCTTCATCTGACACGTGCTGCAATGGTCCTCCCATGTACTCCTCTTGAAACATAAGTGGTTGGGCATCGGTGCACTCAATCTCTTCCAGTTCTGGGGCAAGGATAACAGAGTCATAAAAAAGCAGAAGAGACTGCTGCATGACTTGGAGCTGAGACTGCTTGGCTGATTTGAAAGGGGGTGAGGTGAAAGACTGATGGCTATAGGCAGGTGCCAACTCTGATCTTATAGAAAGAAGGAGACTGGGTGGGAGACAATGTGGAGGCACTGTCAGCAACCCAATCTACTATTGCATGTACTTGTTCAGGCCTCACCATTCGTAGAGCCGCATTCGGCCCGACCAAATACCGCTGCAGGTTCTGTCGCCTACTCTGTCACTGGGCTCAGGACAGGGTAAAAAGATTGTGCACTAAATCTATGTAGATCACTGAGTTGAATTGGAGTTCTGATTAAAGATTCTGTCCTATTCTCTCCCTCACAACAGCAGCATCCTCTCCCTACACTAAGCACAGCAGAGTGAAGTGCGGCGCTACGTGACTCTAGCTTATATAGAGGCTGGGTCACATTCTGCACTGGCCAATCGCAGCCATGCCATTAGTAGGCATGGCTGTGATGGCTTCTAAGGTCAGACAGTTAAACGCTTGTTGATTGGCTGCTCTGCAGCCTTTTAAAAAGCGCTAAGAAATCGCCAAACACCGAACCCGAACTTTCATTGAAATGTTCGGGTCTGGGGTTCAAAAATCCTAAAGTTCAGTACGAACCCAAACTTTACAGTTCGGGTACGCTCAACCCTACTTTGAAGTTTAGAAGAAAATTTTAAATTTCTTAAGAAAATTACTAAAACCCACATTTTTAAGGAGCAGTTCAGTTATGAAGTCACTTTCTGGGGCTTACATAGTCCAAACCACTCATAAATTACTACATTTTAGAAACTACACACCTCAAATTGTTCAAAACTGATTTACAAACTTTGTTAACGCTTTAGGTGTTCCACAAGAATTAAAGAAAAATAGAGGGGACATTTTAAAATGTAATTTTTTCATGCTTTGACTTTCCATTTTAATAATTTGTTTTCCTGTAACACAGCCAAACAAACCTCAATATTTATTACTCTGATTATGCAATTTACAGAAACACCCTATACGCAGGGGCGTAGCTATAGGGGGTGCAGAGGTAGCAGTCGCTACCGGGCCCAGGAGCCTGAGGGGGCCCAAAGACCCTTGTGCCACATAAGACACTGGCATTATAGAACGTGCATACTGGTCAATTTACACTTCTGGCTGGAGGGAAGGGGTTAGGTTAAGAATTTGGCATGAGGGGTGCCCTTTCAATGTTTGCCTCAGGCAACAGGAAGGCTACGTGCTCCCCTGCCCCTTGCCAACAAGCACTGAGGGACGGGGGCCCAAGCTGAACTCTTGCACCAGGGCCCATGAGCTTTTAGCTACGCCCCTGCCTATACGTCATTGTAACTTGCTGTATGGGTACACGGCAGGGCGCAGAATGAAAGAAGTGCCATATTGTTAACGGAGGGCAGATGTTGCCCTCAAGGAATAAATCTAGAAGTGAAGTGAATGCTTTGAGCCAACAAGCATTTCATAGAATTGAGAAATGCATGGCTGTGAAAATGAAAAATTAGCTTTTATTTCCAATATAATGTTGCTTTAGCCCAATTATTATTATTTTTAAGTGAGCCTATTGAACATTTGGTGGTCCCCAAGGCTTATTGCAAGCTTGTGTTAGATATAGCCCACCCACACATTCTCAGGGGTGCCCTGGGGCTGCAGAAAACTCAGGAATATATTCTACAGCAGTTTTATTGGCCCAACATATTCAAAGAAATGGAAGAGTTTTGTATGTCTTGCCTGACCTGCCAGATAACTAGCCCCCAGACACATTTCCGTAGTCCCCTAGTACCTCTCTCGATTATCGAAGTACCGTTTGATCGAATAGCTATGAACGTCATAGACCCAGTACCAAAGTCTGCCAGAGGGCATCAAAACATCTTAGTCATTTTAGACTACGCTACTCAGTACCCGGAGGCGGTGCCACTGCGACATACCTCAGCAAAACTCATAGCTAAGGAATTAATGGAGATGTTTTCCCGAGTAGGACCACCTAAAGAGGTTCTGACCGATCAAGGGACCCCTTTTATGTACAAGGTGATAAGGGAACGCTATAATTGGTGCACATAAAACAGCTATGAATGTCCGTTTACCTTCCGCAAATGGACGGTCTGCTAGTAAGGTTTAATCCAAACATTAAAAAAATATATTGAAAAGGGTGGTGGCTAGGGTTGAGCGTACCAAACTTTAGGATTTTTGTACCCCAGACCCGAACCAAACTTTTCAGTAAAAGTTTGGGTCCAGTGTTCGGCGATTTAATGGCGTTTTTTGAAACAGCAAGCGTTTAACTTGTGTGCCCTTAGAAGCCATCACAGCCGGCAATCTACCTAGATTTTGTTTTGTTAGTGAAGTGCACAATCTTTTTATCCTTCCCTGAGCCCAGTGACACAGAAAAATATTTTGTATCCGTTTGTTAGTTAGGTGGGCAGTGGCGGCCAATTTATGCAAGTTCTATTCACCAGCACAGCATATGTGCATTTGTGACAGTCAATCCTAATTTTGCGGTGTTTGCTGCATCTGTCATTGTTAAATACAAGCTTGAAATAGAGCAATCATTTTCTGGGTTTAAAAAAGCACCCATTTTTGGCAATACCCTCCATCTGGGGCCTATGCAGCATTTTTAAATGTGCAATTTAAACTTGAAATGCTGCAATCATTTTCTGGGTTTTAAAAAACACACTTATTGAGCAAAATACTAAATTTTACAGCCCTTGCTGCATCTGTCAGTGTGATATACAAGTGTCAGATACTGCTGTCATATTCTGTTGCTAAAAAAACACCCATTTAGGAAAAATCCTAATTTTACGGCGTTTGCTGCATCTGCCATTGTTAAATACAAGCTTGAAATACAGCAATAATTTTCTGGGTTTAAAAAGCACCAATTTTTGGCAATACCCTCCATCTGGGGCCTATGCAGCATTTGTCAGTGTGCAATTTAAGCTTAAATGCTGCGATAATTTTCT
This sequence comes from Bufo gargarizans, assembly GCF_014858855.1. Classification (NCBI taxonomy): domain Eukaryota; kingdom Metazoa; phylum Chordata; class Amphibia; order Anura; family Bufonidae; genus Bufo; species Bufo gargarizans. The sequence continues at coordinate 177,364,948 of NC_058082.1, forward strand.
GGGTTTTAAAAAACACCCTATTTGGGCAAAATACTAACTTTTACAGCCCTTGTTTAATCTGTCAGTGTGAAATACAAGTGTTAGATAGTGCTGTCATATTCTGGAATAAATTTTAAAAAAACACCCATTTTGGGCAAAATACAAAATTTTGCAGCCTTTGCTGCAGCTGTCAGTGTGAAATGCAAGCTTTAAATAGCTCAATCATTTTCTAGGTTTAAAAAAGCACCAATTTTTGGCAGTACTCTCCATCTGGGGCCTATGCAGCATTTTTAAATGTGCAATTTAAATACTGCACACTAAAGCCAGCTCCAAGGAGTTCCCTGCCATGGCAGTTCTTTAGATAATGTGCTGACGACAAGACACAAGTGGTTTGCACGCTGTGCAATCAAAGCATAAAGTGAGGGATAAATGTTCTCAACCTGAGCACAACCTGCATGACCAAGTATCTAAGTGCAAAGCACGAGCTGCAGTGGAGTAGACACCTCAAAAACCAAAAAAGGTCTCTGGCTCCTCTTGCTTCCTCTTTTGCTGCAGTCTCGGCCTCTTCACCCACCTCTGGAGTAACAGTGGCACCTGCCACCCCACAAACAGAGGATCTGCCAGCAACACCACCACCTGGGTCGCCAAGCATCTCCACAATGTCCCACGGAAGCGTTCAGCTCTCCATCTCCCAAATACTGGAGCGGAATCCCTGGCCCTGAATGCCAGCATTTCTAAATGACCTTTGAACACAGGGCAAAAAGGTATTTTATTGCCCCCCCAAATTAGTATTTTTTTTTAACCCTAAATAAAACAGCTGGTTTAAACTGAGAATATATTGCACTCTCACAAATGAAGCACAGTTTGTTTGTTTTTTACATAAAAGATGGTGGAAATGTTACCCCTACAATGGAACAGATGGATTTAACTGTGATTACATTTCACTCTCACAAATGAAGCACAGGTGTTTTTTTACATAAAAAAATGTGGATATGTCACCCCTACAATGGAACAGATGGAATTGCTGAATTTATGTGCCTGCCTGTCACATATGCAGTGCAGGCCTCAGAGGTACTTTACAACAAAAAATTTAAATATGTCACCCCACAATGTAACAGATGGATTTAACTGATCATATTTCACTCTCAGAAATGCAGCACAGGGGTACTTTACAGAAAAAAATGGGGATACGTCAACCCCTGGGTCCCTGAACTCACAGACGGTATTATTTTCCATTCCCCTGGTACATATTCAGTGCAGATGCACTTTAAAAATGGGTATATGTCGACCACTGAGCTGCAAGAACAGGATTATATGATTGTCCCTGGCACATATGCAGTGTTGGTGCACTGCAGTTGCACAAAATGGCCGCCGACACCCACCTAACTAACCAACAGATTCAAACTTTTTTTTCAGTCTCACAGGGTACAAAAATTTTGCATTGCAGCCCCAAACAAAAAAGGCTGTAGATCGCAGACTTCACAATGCAGATATCAAAGTCTTTCCTAATCTCTCCCTGACAGCAGCAGCATCCTATCCCTACAACTAATAAGAGCAGAGTGATATGTGGAGCTACGTGACTCCAGCTTATATAGAGGCTGGGTCACATGCTGCACTTGGCTAATCACAGCCACGCTATTAGCAGGCATGGCTGTGATGGCTTCTAAGAGGACACAAGTTAAATGCTTGTTGATTGGCTGCCCTGCAGCCTTTCAACAAGCACTATTAAATCGCTAAACACTGAACTCAAACCCAAACTTTAAAATGTTCGGGTTCGAGTACATAAAAACCCTAAAATTTGGTACGAACCGGAACTCAACCCTAGTCTTTACATCTCCGTTTTAAAGTTTACATTTTAAACTCTGCTTATTATGATTTTTAAGCTACATTAGCTTGTCTATGAACAGTTGGGCAGGTTTTATGACATAAGTTCTACTATCAAATGTTATATTGGCAATTATCTACTCTACCATTATTATATATATATATATATATATATATATATATATATATTTTTTTTTATATTAACAATTTTTATTGTTTTTCATAATACACATAAACACATACACATATACATACACACATGTATATGTGTTATTACGGTTGATGAGATTGTACAAATGATCATAAAAAGTCCACAATACTAGACCGGGTGTCTAGATAGCACAATCTCTATAAAAATAGAAACAATACAGTAAAACAACAGAAGACATAAATGTGAACCAAAATCAAATAAAGTAAAAATAAACATAAAAATGAAAACAAAAATATACATAAGATAAGGAAGGGACCAATCAGGTCTCTACGGGGTAGGTAGAACAACAATCAAGATACATCTCTATGCAAGCATCATGAATTAAAGTTAAGCGTATTCTTATGCGAAAATCTCGATAACGGAAGACAATGACCTGCGAACCTCTTTAAGACAGGCTGCTCAGGTCATGTGAGTTTGTAGATCGCTCACCCAATCGGAAATAATAGAGCAAAGGTCAACCCCTGGTAATTAAGCAAACTTTCTATATACCCTCCATGGGGTCCAGATCTGGAGAAAGATATGTCTGGTCCGCTGTTCCCAATGGGAGATTTCCTCTAATCTATATATCTGGTCGAGTCTATTGACCCAGTGATCTTGACTAGGATTGTCTGCAGATAGCCAAAATTTGGGGATCAACAGTCTAGCAGCGACTATCATAAATGAAAATAGGGTAGATTTGCGAGACTTAGATCCTCCTAGACCCAGGCCAAGCAGCGCAACCTCCGGGGTGCAGGGGAAAGAGGTCTGGCAAATCTGGTTGCAGAGAATAACAATGTTGGACCACCAAGGTTTAATTAGGTCGCAGGACCACCAAATATGAAAGTAAGAACCTTTTTCTTTACCACACCTCCAGCAAATGTCAGTATGATTGGAAGTGTAGAGACAGGTCTTGTCTGGTGTTTTGTACCAGCGCATCAAGATTTTATAGCTATTTTCTTGGATAAGAATACACCTAGAAATCTTGTGCGGAGCGATCAATATACTGGACATCTCAGAAGAAGTGAATTTTCGCTGTAAGTCGTTTTCCCAGAGCCCAATCGCAGCTGGTTTGACTGAAGAGGAGGGAGATTTGAGCTGCTTATATATATTCGATATGGATTTAGAGGGGTATAGAGGAGCCCCAATCATTTTGTCGAACCATCTGAGGTCCTGGGTCGATGAGGTTTTTTTTGCAATAAGGAGCGATTCCTTTCTTATAAAACTTAATAAAAAGGGGTTTTTAGTAGTAACCTTAAAAAGGTCACATATTTCGTGATCCGAAAGGATACCTCCATCTTCATTGAGTAGAGTTGAAACCTCAAGCCCTAGGTTTGCAAGGGAAGGGGGGCAGCTATCTCTCAGATCCTTGGGAGCTAGGGCCACTACATCTTTTATAGAGACGTAAGGAGAAGGGAGAGTCAGAGCCCCCAAGTTGGTCGAGAACCACCCCCAGACCTTTAAAGTATTCCGAATCAAGGGATTTCTTATAGAGCTGAGGGCCGGAGGGGGTCTGTCGGCCAGAATGAGGGCCCTGATAGGGGAGGGTAGGAAAGCATTCTCCAAAACCAACCACTGTTTGTGGGGAGGGTTTCTAATCCAGTCTACAACCCTGGCTAGTTGAATGGCTTTCATATATGTCTCTGGGTCAGGAAGCCCTATTCCTCCGTTTGGTCTCAATTTAGTTAGGGTCTCAAAAGAAATACGTGGTTTTTTGCCTTGCCAGATAAATTTACGGATGTGTTTATTAAGAGAGGAGAAGTAGGATTTGGGGATTTCGATGGGAAGCACTTGCATCAAGTATGTGAGTCTAGGTATTACCAGTGACATAAGAATGTTTTTTCTCCCTAACCAGGACAGGTAGGGAAAGTTTAAGGAATCCATTTGGGTTATCAATGCAGATAAGAGAGGCTTGTAGTTAATATTGAATAGGTCTCCCAGGTTTGGGGATAATTTCACTCCCAGGTAAGTCAGCTGCTGAGTCTGCCAATTAAAAGGGGAATTCTTTTGTAGTGAAAGGATTTTTTGTGGGGAGAGGCCTGTGTGGATTATTTGGGATTTGGCGGCATTCACTTTGAAGTTAGACAGGGCACCGAAGTGGGTAAGACTAGATAAAATTACAGGTATGGATATCTGGGGGTTGGTAGTGATAATTAATAGGTCGTCTGCAAACGCAGCCAATTTGAAATCATGGCCACCAACCTGCAGACCTTTAATATCAGAATTCTGCCTAAAGGACTGAAGTAACGTCTCCATCACTAGGACGAAAATAAGAGGGGAAAGTGGGCAGCCCTGTCTTGTCCCATTTCTAATGGGGAAGCTAGGTGAAAGGGTATCGTTTACCGACACAGACGCCGAAGAGTGGGTGTACATGGAAAAGATAGCATCGATAAATGGTACCGGTATTTGAAATTTGGATAAAGTCAAAGAGATGTATGTCCAATCCACTCTATCAAATGCTTTTTCGGCGTCTGTGCCGAGCAAAACTAGGGGAGTGGATCTACGAGAGGCGTAGTACAATGCATTTAAAACCTTGGTGGTGTTGTCTTTTCCTTCTCTACCTCTCACAAAACCCACCTGGTCTGAATGAATCAGCTGGGGTAGAAGGTTCTGCAGTCTAGTGGCCAAGACTTTGGAAAGTAACTTAAGGTCCACGTTTAACAGGGAAATAGGGCGATAATTTGAACAGGAAGTAGGGTCTTTGCCCTGTTTGGGGATAACTGTAATGGTGGCTTTTGTCATGTCAGCTGAAAGTGGGTGTTTGTCTAAGGCCAGGTTATAGATTGGGAGCAAGAAGGGGAGGAGAGTGTCTTTAAACGTCGAATAATAAGTTATGGGAAGCCCATCTGGGCCTGGGCATTTACCTTTGGGGGTCGATTTGATAGCAGCTAGTAATTCTGAAATAGTAAAGGGTGCAGACAGGGATTCCTTTTGGGACGTAGATAACGATGGCAATTTAAGAGAGGCTAAGAAGACATTGATGTTACAGGTTCTACTCAGTAAAGGGTCCGGGAGAGCAGAGGGGGGGAGATTATATAAAGACTCATATAACTTCCTGAACTGGTCAGCAATTTCACTAGATTTGAATAATAAGGTATCCTGTGAGGATCTAATGCTTTGAATATAGCGAGAGGTCTTCCTCTGCTTAATCCTTTGCATCGCAAATTTAGAAGCCTTATTTCCATGGGCAAAGACTTTCTGCTGTGCGGATAGATAGTACTTAGCTGACTTTTCATTAAGTAGATTTTTTAATTCAGTCCTTAAGGAGGTAAGTTCTGAGAGGTGTAGGGCCATCAGCGATTGCTTATGAGTTTTTTCCAGGGTGTGTATTTTAGACAATAGGGTGGAAAGTTTTTTATCAGACTGCTTTTTAAGAAAGGAGCAGAGGCTAATCAGCTTGCCTCTTATAAAGGCCTTGTGGGCGTCCCAAAGTGTTTGGGGGGAGATATCCTCAGTATTGTTGACTGAAAAGTATTCCTCCAGGTAGGTGGAGATACTGGCAACATGTTTCTCATTTCCTAACAAGGATTCGTTAAATCTCCAGTTGGATCTCTTATGCGATCTAATAGGAGGGTGTATGTCACAGAAGATGGGAGAATGGTCAGACAGTGTTATATCCCCGATCCTGGCAAGCGAGCATAGCTGTAGGTGTTCCTTAGAAATAAGGATGTAGTCAATCCTACTATAGGATCTGTTAGAGGGGGAGTAGAAGGAGTAGTCTAGTTCCTGTGGGTTGAGACAACGCCATATGTCTGTGACCCCTAGCTCGAGAAGTTTAGTCTGAAGAAAACTAAGGGCTTTTTGGGAGATGGATGATTTTTTGGAGGTAGTGTCCAACAGCGGGTTGAGGGCTAAATTAAAATCTCCGGCCACAATTAGGATGCCTTCTTTATGGGTTTCTACTAGTGTAATTAATTTAGTTAGCCAGTCTATCTGTTCCGTATTAGGAGCGTATACATTCACAAGGGTATAAAGTGAACAGCCTATCACGCCTTTAAGAATTAGGAACCTGCCCTCAGGGTCTTGAACATGCGAATTGTATTGGAAGGGTAAGCTTCTATGGAAGCCAATACTAACTCCTCTCGAGGCGACACCCCCAGCCCCACAGTGGTGCCAGGTAGGAAATTTAGAGAAGGAAAGATTTGGATAATTTCCATGTTTAAAGTGTGTTTCCTGCAGGAACACCACAGAACATCTCTCTCTGTTTAATTGGGATAGGATTTGGCACCTCTTAGACGGGGATCTCAAACCCTTGACATTATAAGTCACCACTCTTAAATCAGACATGGTCATAAGAGATAAAAGTAGTGGGCGAAGCTAAAAATGTGGGTGAAAAATGTGTGATATCAACCAACCAGAGTGGGGGGAGGATGCCGCATCGAGGTAAGCACTGATTCCAGTAAAGGCAGAGGTTTTCGCAGATCAGAGGATGCATAGCCGCAAATGAAGCATACAATTTAGAGTGTTCTTGAGACCTATCAGAAGACAAAAAAAAGTTAACAAAATAAAAAGAAAAACATAAACAGAACCAACAATAGCACCAAGCTGGTACTAAGCTATGATAGCCAACTGAAGTCAGCGGCAAGGGGGGGGATTGCATTACTCTCACTAGAGTGCAACCATGACGATCCCTCATTAAGGAGAAAAGTTTAAGCACCAGTGTCTGCTCAAACAAAATCTTAAAGATAGGGGGAGCATTGCGACACTTCTAAGCAAGAGTAAATGGTAGAAGTATGTAATGACAAGATCCTATCAACATTATACTAGAACTAAGAGGCACAAATAACTGTCAAGAGAATGACTACGTGGAAACAAAACAATATGACCTTTCCCCAAAAGGAGATCGGGAGAAATCACATAGTATGCATCAGTCGTCCGTGAGTGTCAGTCTCTTTGAGGACGATGATTGGCGTTTTCTTCTGATCTTTTGAGACCGTTGAGTGCGAGGGGTCTCCCACGGGCCATCCGAAGTCAGAGTTGGTAATCCAGAGATATCTCTCACTAAGTCCCAGTTCTCAATAGGGAGCGTCGGAATTTGCAGGATGTCGTACGCTTTATCCAAATCTGCATAGGATTGAATGGATATTCTGCGACCATCGTGAAAAAAGGACAGTCCAAATGGGAACAACCACCTGTACATGATTTTCATGTTTCTCAATAGATCTGTAAGCGGCTTCAGGGATTTACGCTTTTTAAGTGTGGATTGGGCTAAGTCCTGAAATATGGAGATCGGGTGGTCATCCCATGTCAATTGAGGGGCGTTTCTGGCTCCATTCAAGATTGCCTCTTTAGCAGGGAAGTGCAAGAACTTGCAAATTATGTCTCTGGGAGGTTCTGTGGATTGAGGCTTGGGGCGCAATGCCCTGTGTGCTCTTTCAATAAGAACTTCATGTGTTGAGTCAGGCCCCAGGAGCTGCAGACATATTTGTGTCACCGTCTCAGAAATCTCCTCCGTGCCCACTGACTTCAGATATTCCTCTGAAGCGGAGGTTGTTTCTCCTGCTTCTGTTTTCTTGATCCTCAAGTTGTAAATAGAGGGTATTGAGATGTTTCTGGTGGGCCCCTAGGTAGTCAGAGACCACCGCTTGGTGTGAGGTAAGGGCAACGTTAGCTTCTTCAAGCGCCTCCACCCTTCTCCCTATGTGCCTCATGTCCTCTTTAATGGAATTGAGGTCGGTCTTGAGCGGTTCTAATGCTTCAGACAGCGCTCTCTTTAAGAAGGATCGGGAGAGTGCAAGTGTATCCGCCTCAGGGGAGTCATCTCTCACCTTCTCAGCAGAGCATTCGGCTTGCTGTTTGCTTCTCGGAGTGCACGGAGGCTCCGGCGCCATCTTGGATTCTCTGCTTGCATAAGTCTGCGCCGCTTTTTTAATAAACTTCTCCATTCCTCCCGCTTGAGCAGTCGATTTAGGAGGTTCAGGGGCCTCAGCAGGCCTAGGGCCACCTATCTTGACCATTTTGGGCATAAACAGCTGAAGATTAGAGCTTCTGAGGGAATCGTTCCGAGCAGAGCTTCACTTCACACAGCCATCCGGCTCCGGCGCTAGCTCCGCCCCCCCTATATATATATTTTTTTTATGTAGGGCATGTATACTAAACTTCCGTCTGAGTACATGGGCCTTACAATGTCCATATTGTGTGTCCTAAAAGGATATGGATTAACCAATTGGAATTTATATTTTGATTACTATTTCATAAATGCATTCTGTGTGTTATATTGAAATTTGACTTTAAATAACTTATTCATTTGGTCTTAGGTTATGGTTTTCTTTCCTGTGGCACCAAAACACATATTCGATTTATGCTATTATTTCTGGCTTTTTTATTTTCCATAGTTTTCCATTTACAGGGAGAAATATTTAAAAATCCATTAAGCATTGAAAAGAAACCTCTCGCCCTGACAGAATTGCACATCAAAATATTTCTTAATAATGCCTTTGAATAAAATCCATAATTACCGAACAAGGTCATCTTACTGTTGCCCAGAGGCAATGGGTTGCAATATCACCGCAGCTGCTTTGAGACTTAATTAAACATGAAATATGTCTAATGGGGATACTTTACTGAAAGATTAGTTACTGTTCTTGAAAATTGTATCCACTATTGTTTTGTGTGTTTGCATGTCTGTTTCTTTGGTTGCTCATATATTTTACTAGAGAACAAAAAAAAAAATAAAGTAATAACTTATATACAATATTCTGTGCCAATGTTACAAAATTAAAGGTGCAGAAAACACAAAAGCTGGGTTGTGCTTTTCTGTTTTCAAAATAAATGTATTTTCTGTTCTATACCATTGTTTATTTATTAGTTATTTGTAAAGAATGTCTTTTGTGTAATACTTTATTATTTCTCACTTTTACATTTACACATTAACCCCTTCTTGAAAAATGTTGTACATGCACAGCACTGCATGAAGCACATTAGCTCAGCTCTCTGTATATGTATGATGCTGTGATGGAGAAGTGCCCATGCCATCACATGAGGGTGCCATCTGCATTATAAAGTAGGTAAGCTGCTCTTATTGCTGGGAAAGGAGTTAACTTTAATCCTGGAAAATTAACCTTGTAGATACCATTGTCAATGCTGATTGCAGGCTCTAAATGGTTAGAGAGAAGGAGGTGGATCCCCCTCTCCCCATCACACTCCATGATTGTATCTTAGGGTGCTGAGAGGATGCTATGGCACCCAGGGACCTAACAATGGCCCCTAGGCCTGCCAACTACAGATTAATATTTATAGGCTTCATGCCAGTATTCTAGTGTATTATATGAGCAATAAGGGGATGGTAAGTAGTGATGAGCGCAGCAAACTTTGCATGCTACATCCGAAGTCATTTTGCTCAAAACTTCGGATTAATGTTGTGCGGAGATCCGATAAGCCGAAGTTAGTTGCTCAAGACTTTGTTGCATAACTTTGGTAGTTGATTTTTAAGCGGAAAACAACTTTTAAACTTGAAACAGAACTTGGCTTCAGTTCCGACTTGTACCTTGGAACCAAATCCGAGGTCTGTTCCAAGTTTTAAAGTGGTTTTCCACTATCAACGTTATTCAACAATGTCTCACGCAACATCGCATATAACTGACTTCGGCTTATCGGAGCCCATACATTTTACTGCTGTACGGAGACAGATCTCTGTATAGCATTCATGTAAAGTTTTGAGTAAAGCGACACTGGATATAGCATCCGAAGCTCGCTTTGCTTATCATTAATTACATATTCAAGTCCCCTAATAGGACATAAAAAAAAAGCTAAATAAAAAATAAAAAAATGCTTGGAAAAAATAAATCAACAAAACAAAGATTTACATTTTTCCCTACTTAAAAATAAAAATGTAAAAAAATAAAAATAAAAAATAAATAAACACAAAACAATTTATCATTGGTATCACCAAGTCCCTAATAACCCTTACAATTATTTTTTATCCAATATGGTCAACATCATGAATTATAATAGAAAATAAAAAAATACCCAAACTGAGATCAAAGTGATGAAAAAATTATCAAAAAGTTCTATGTACCACAAATACTGTTTACAAAATAGCAACAATGGAAAAAGCAAACAAAAAACCCTTCTCAAACAGAATGGAAAAAGTGTAAACATAGAAAAACATATATAAAAAAAAAAAATATACATTTTGGTATTGGTGTAATCGTACTTACCCACAGAATAAAGTTACAGAATAAAGTTGCTATGTAATACAGGGGTTTACTGAGATTAGAGATGAGCACATTTTTTTTAACATTTTATACGGCCGGTTCACCAACATTTTTGGAAAAAAAATGCTTCAATCCGATTTTATTTGCTGTAAATCGGGTTAAAAATTGCTATTTCCTGGCTGCAGAGAGCCTTTATATTGGTGTAGAACACCATGCCTTGCAGTAATACACATAGGGAGTCTGTTATGGTAGTAAAATTATACTGGGAGTCAGTATGACATGCAGATGACAGGTGTAGCTCTTAGAATCACTGCGCATTTCACTTATTTGGGCAGTCAGGGGGCAAAACTGACCAAATAACTCAAGTATGAACTCAGCCATACAGGTCAATGTTTTGTTTTGTTTTTTCCAAATAATTTTTTTATTTAAATTTCGAATACAAAGCAGATCCATAGAAATGGAGATAACACATTATTCTAGCTCTAAACATAGTAATTACAATTCTTTTTCCTTTTCTCTTCCCTTCCCCTCCCTCCCCCCCCCCCCACCCTCCACGTGGGGACGCGATAAAAAAAAAAAAAAAAAAAAAAAAAGGAAATTTAAACACCTCCAACACTAAAGCAGCCAATTTTTCCATACCTGGTCGAGATTTAATGACCTTTTTTTATGATTCTTCATCACTCGTTCTTCTTTAATTAAATTATCTATCATTTTTCTCCATTGTCCCGCTGTCGGTAAGTCTACTTTTATCCATTTCCTTAGTATAAGTAATCTGGCCTGGAATAGTACTTTATTCAGAACCAGTCGTGTTTTTTTATTTAGCTTCAAATGTTCAGTTGCCCCTAAGATACAAATTATTGGATCTCTGGGCAGTCGAACCTTCAAAAGCAAAGATACGGTTTCCATTATTTCTGTCCAATATCTATGGAGCTTGGGACATCTCCAAAAGCAATGTATTAAGTCGGCTCTCTCCTCCCAACATTTTGGACACTTATCTGTTGCTTTCACTCCCATTCTTTTCAACATCCATGGAGATCGGTGTAATCTGTGTACTATAAAGAATTGTGAGATTTTATGTGAGCCCCTATCCGAGATTGTCGCATAATTTTTGAGAGCATCTTTCCAATTATCTTCTGTAAGGGAATCTAGATCCTTTTCCCATTTTCCTACAGCAAGCATTGTAATCGTTTTTCTCTTACCTTCCATCAAAAACCTATATCTCCTTGCGGTTGTTCCTCCTCCTTCCCCTACTGCAGTAAACTTATCCAACCTGTCTGATTTTTCCCTCCTATACCTATCCTCCTGGACCACTGTCCGCAATGCATTCCTGAGTTGAAGATATTTATAGGTGTCAGTATGGGGGATCCCAAATTCCAGCACCATTGTATTAAAGTCCTTCAGCTTATCTTCCTCGAAGATCTGGTCTAAATATATCATTCCTTTTTTCCCCCAGTCTATATAGTCCCTTATTGTTTCTAATTCTTTTAAATAAAAAATTTTCCATATCGGTGTATATTTCAAAAACCCTTTAATCTCCAATATCTTTTTAATTTCCCCCCATACGTGTTCTATTAGATTTAATATCCTATTGTCAGAATTTTTTTTACCCAAAAAACCAGACTCCAACACCTCTAAGTGATTTCCTCCCTCTTTCCAACCCCATCTATTTAATTCTTGCCTACCCACTTGACTATCTAAACTACCCTTTATATTCCCATATTGAGTTATTAAATAGTATAGAAACAAATTGGGGACTGCTAATCCTCCCTCCTGCACTGGAAGCTGAAGGACTTCCTTCTTTATTCGAGGGATCGCACCCTTCCAAATAAAGTCCCCCATTAGTCTATCAAATAGTTTGAAGGTAGTCTGCGGTACTCTAACTGGGGTATTTTGAAGCACATACAGTATCTTTGGGAGAAAGACCATTTTTATTAAATTTACCCTACCTTGGATTGACATTGGCAGTTGTTTCCATATGTGTATTTTCGTTCTTAGTTCTCTTACTAAGGGAAGGACATTTAGCTTTTCATATTCTTCTATGTTTCCGGAGATTTGTATGCCGAGATATTTAAAATTTTCGTGTATCTCCCTGTAATTGTCTATCTCCTAATAATAACATATGTGATTTCCCCCAATTTATCTTTAGACCAGAGAAGAACCCAAACTTATCTATTATCTCTATCACTCTGTTAAACTGATCCCCAGTGTTTTGCAAAAAAAGTAATATATCGTCCGCATACATTAACAATTTTTCTTCTCCACCCGCGTATTGAAAACTTTTAATCTCCTTGTCATTTCTTATTATGGTTGCCAAGGGTTCGATTGCAATGGCAAATAGCAGTGGGGAGAGAGGGCATCCCTGCCTGGTGCCCCGAAATAGGGCAAAAGGCAGGGACAAGCTCCCGTCCACCACTACTCTAGCCCTGGGATTTAGATATATTAACTGAATCCACCCTATAAATCCTTCCCCTATACCAATTCGCCTTAATACTGCCCATAAATACTCCCATTCAATACAGTCAAATGCCTTTTGAGCATCCAGTGAGAGTATCGCTTTATCCCCTGCATCCAGTCTGTTGGCTTCAATATTGAGAAATAGCCTTCTTATATTGGAGTATATTGTTCTACCCGGTATAAATCCTGTCTGATCTTTATTTATTATTCCTTTAATGACCCTTGAAAGCCTGTCCGCTAGGACTTTTGCGAGAATTTTAACATCCGTGTTCAACAGGGATATTGGCCTGTATGAGCCGGGATCTGTTGGTTCTTTTCCTTTTTTTGGGATTAGTGTGATAATTGCTTCCTTCATAGAATTCGGTAGGTCACCCAGTTTTTGAGCTTCATCCAGTGTTATCTTTAATTCTTGTACCAAAACCTGGGAAAAGGTTTTATATATTTCAAAGGGGAGCCCGTCCCCACCCGGTGCTTTCTCGGATTTAACCTTCCCTAGAGCTAGATTTATTTCTGCCACCGTTATTTCTTTTTCCAAATATTCTTTTTGGGATTTAGATATCCTACTGAGGGCAATCTCATCCAAGTAAAAATCTAACTCTTGTTTTGAGTATTGTACCCTAGACTTATATAACTCTAAGAAGTGCTCCCAAAACACTTTTTTAATACCTTCCGGTGTGGTGATTAGTTTACCCGTTTTATCTTTAATTGCACCTATCCATGATTTCCCTTTTTGATTTCTCACTATATTTGCTAGTATTTTGCCAACCTTTTCACCCTCCGAGGCTAGTTGGATGCCTTGAAGGAGCAATTCATTCCTACTTTTCTCTAATTGATAAATCTTCATCTTTTCCTGTTCTTCCTCCCAGACTCTCTTATTTAGTACAGTAGGATTTCTTATACTTGCCATCCCTGCCTCTTGCAATTTTTTCTCCAATGCCTTCCCATTCTCTCTAGTTCTTTTTTTCCAGTAGTTTACCCTTTTGAACAAAATTCCCCTCAAAAAAGCCTTGAAAGTGTCCCAAACCACAAGTCTACCAGCAGAACCGTTATTTTCCATAAAAAAATTTTTTAGTTCCTCAATTATACTCTCTGTATCTGAAATCAATGGCAGCCAATGAGAGTTGAATTTAAACACTGACAGAGTATTATCTTTATTCAAATCCAGCTCAACCACCATACAGGTCAATGTTAGCGGCAAGTAGAAGGGCACTCCTTTTACACTGTCGGCAGCTGATTCTACATAGATGTCAACAGAACCTGTTCTATTAACGCTTATACAGTTAGAGCCCCCCGACAGAGTGGAGAGGGTTCGAGATGAGCGAATCGAAGCTGACAAAGTGGAATTTGATTAGAATTTCAGGAAAAATTTGATTTGCAACAAATGCAAATTTCCTCTCGCTTTGTGGTAACAAATTGCATTTTTCCTAAAATGGCGGCTACATGTGTGAGGACTGAGGACATGGGGAAAGAAACTCTGCGAGGGCTGGATCACCCATATTGACATGCCTGCATGCAGCCAATCAGCAGCCGGCCAGCCCTGTGATGTCACAGCCTTATAAATACGGCAGCCATCTTAGAGTCAGACATTTTCCAGCGTTCAGAGTGCAGGGACAGATGGGTGAAAATGCTAGGAACAGCAATTGAAAAAACCTGATTGTGGAAAAAAAAAGACAGAAAAAACTAATTATAAGTGCAGGGAAAGGATAGAGAGAAATCATTTCACAGCATCTTAGTGCAGGGAGAGATGTCAGATGGCGCTAGGGTCATCCACATCATCTTAAGTGACATCAGACACCCCCAGCCAACAGTCAGTGGGTTCGTCAGAAACAACCCATGGTTGGCACGACCCGGGAGCTGGCCCTGTGCCATCACCTATCCTCAACCTCAAAAACACAAAATGCAATCGCACTCTGCAACCAGCACTCTGCCCTGCCTTTATGCTGGATGTTGAATAAGGCATTGGTGTACATTTTGGCCAAAGCGTAATAAGCCACTGTCATGTGTGGCTGTCATGGCCCATAAAAGGTAGAAACTAGTGTTTGGGACCACTCATTAAGGCGACCTTGACGTGGTGAGTGGCTTATTACGCTTTGGCCAAAATGTACACCAATGCCTTATTAAACATCCAACATAAAGGCAGGGCAGAGTGCTGGTTGCAGAGTGCGATTGCATTTTGTGTTTTTGCGATTGTATCTGTATTTCGCCATAGCAATCTGCACCTGCTAGGGGTTGTGCGGGCTGAATCCCCCATATTTTTTCTTTGTAGTATACATTGGAGGCGTGGCGATCTCCAAGCAGTCATGCACACCTGACCAGTTAGTATGCCCTGGAGGCTGGTTTTAAAGTCAGTATAAAACTGAGTCTGCTTATATAGCACCTACCAGTAGCCATTTTGGCTCCAGGAGAACTATATAGTGGGCTCAGCATGCATGTTGGTACTTGCATCCCTGGATCCGATGAAAGCTGTAATGGCACCAAACGGGGTTAAAAGCAGAATGTGCTTGGCGTGCATGCTGTACCTGCGCTCCCTGGACTTTGTGTGGCTGTCATGGCCCATAAAAGGTAGAAACTAGTGTTAGGGACCACTCATTAAGGCGACCTTGACGTGGTGAGTGGCCTATTACGCTTTGGCCAAAATGTACACCAATGCCTTATTCAACATCCAGCATAAAGGCAGGGCAGAGTGCTGGTTGCAGAGTGCAATTGCATTTTGTGTTTTTGCGGTTGTATCTGTATTTCGCCATAGCAATCTGCACCTGCTAGGGGTTGTGCGGGCTGAATCCCCCATATTTTTTCTATCCTCAACCTGCCTCTGTCCTTTTCTGTTGCCTAACCATGAGAAGTATTATATTCTATGGGATCAGCTCCACTTTTCAGCGAAGAAGAGCTACTAGAGGACAGTCAGAAGCTACTGTCCAGCCAAGATCTGGAGGAGACATCCGCCGCTTTCTCCGCTAGGCGGGCAAGTAGTGATGAGGTGAGTGGTGCAGGGACTTGTGTTACGAGCGGTCAGTCTCCTCACCCAGAGACCGATGAGAAGGACATCAATGACGTGCAGACACTACTCGATAATGATGAAGCAGATCGCACTTGGGAGCCGTGTGAAGAAGGGGCTTCGTCATCATTAGGAGAAGAGGGTGGCAGCTTGCTCGTCAGGCAGCAGCTGACCAAGCAAGTCGCTAGCGTGGCCAGAGTCAGCAGGGCACGGGGTAGACCACCCACTTTGCAGCAGCCTACCTGCCCGGAAATGAGTGGTGCGCTGGTTCACAGAAGCAGCGGTGGTAGCAGACAGCCAGTAAGTAGTGTTGGGGGGCAAATCAGGTACTCGGCGGTGTAGCAGTTTTTTGTAAAGCCGCAGGAGGAGGTCAACATGGCCATATTTAGAATATGCCACCATAAAGTGGCCTCGGAGAACTGTGGCTCCGATGTAGCGGTCCAGCCTGCCGCAGCTACTGCTGCCTCACCCAGTGGCACGCACCCGGTTTCAGACAGTCAAGGCTCCACAACCCCAGACGAAGGTAGCTGTCTGTCAATCCCATCTTCTGCTGCTCCAGATGCTCTTGCACCTACTCCTCGTCAGTCATTCCGTCAGCAATCTATAACTGAAGTGATTGCCAAGAGACAACAGTATGCGTGCGTGCATCCAACTGCCCAGAAGCTAAACGTGCTCCTGTCCAAGTTGCTGGTGCTGCAGTCCTTCCCTTTCCAAGTGGTGGACTCTGCACTTTTCAGAGATCTGATGGCTTGTGCCAAACCGAGGTGGAGAGTCCCAATCCGTAATTTCTTTGTGAAAAAGGCAGTACCAGCCCTGCACAAACATGTGGAACAGAAGGTGGGCCAGTCCTTGACCCCGCCGGTGTCTGCCAAACGCATTGGAAGCACTGACGTGTGGAGCTGTAACTACGGTCAAAGACAATACATGTCCTTTTGCAATGAACAGGACTGTGGTACGGTTACACTGACTCCAAATTATGCAGTGGGTCAGGATAGGGGTAGAATAGTCTATAGTTTTGTTCATGATGCCAATTGCAGCGTGTGCAGGGCACTGTCACAGGGCCCTTTAAGGTGTTATAACGCACATCCCAGAGTAGGTATGCCAGAGTGGTGTAATGTCTCTGCATGGTGGTGATAATGGTGTCAACGGTGTCTTTACTCCCTTGGCTCACATTGCAAAGTTCTTGGTGGGCAGGCTTAAGAGTTCCTGCTTCTAGGGGGCGTATTTGGCATTTCCACGCTCTTGAGAGGGCGTTCTTGAGTTTTCCCGCTTCTGAAGGGCATGAAGAAGAAGCGCCATTATATGAATATGACAAATTTACCCTTGGAGTGCGCACTGAGTAGCGCTTTCTGGCATAGAAATGAAGTCAATAAAGTGAACTTTTAGGTTTTTGGCAAAATTCTCAGGCCTTGTAGTACCGTGAAACATGCAATTTGATCCTGTTGGCACACAATTCGATCTGATCCTGTTGGCACACAGTTGGATCCGGTTGGCAGGGATAGGCACACAATTCAATCCGATCCTGTTCCAGTGACGCCACTTTTGCAATGAGCATGACCGTGATACGATTACACTGACTCCAAATTATGCAGTGGGTCAGGATAGGGGTAGAATAGTCTAAAGTTTTGTTTGTGACACCAATTGCAGCATGTGCAGGGTACTGTCACAGGGCCCTTTAAGGTGTTATAACGCACGTCCCAGAGTAGGTATGCCAGACTGGTGTAATGTATCTGTATGGTGGTGATAATGGTGTCAACGGTGTCTCCTACCTGGGTATAGCTGGACTCCTGGATCCTGGCTCACTTGCAATAAATTCAGTGTGGTGCTAGTAGGAGTAATAGAGAAATTTGCAGCAGAAATTGAGATCCAGACCTTGGGTGAAGTTCAAACTTGTCTTTACTGATGTAACTGTCATCCAAGCAAGATACGGCTTTAGTCTTAGGTCCTAGCAGGTATTGGCAATGGTTGGCAGGAATTTATCTTCTGCTCTATCTACCAGGAGCTTGCAGGAAAGGACATCTGCTTGTTATCTCTATATTTGGAATTTGGCTTCTGCACTCTCTATCTTCTGCTGTATGGGGACTGACTAGCTGAGGAGAAATGTGGCTTCTCCTGGGTTTCTAGACTCTACTCACAGTTATCTTCACAGGGTATGCTTTCTTCCTGGAATTTTGGAGTTTGTCTGCTTGCTTCTTCCAGCTGAGGCTGCAGGGCTCAGGCTGGGGATGATGATCAATGTCTCAGCCAAGACAAGATCCTGGCTTGGTTCCCTATGGAAGGGGACTCCTGAAGACTAACACACAGCCTTCTCCAACAGGGGTGGCTGGCACACTGGCTCTAACTTCCTTCTCCACCCATGAGGCAGGATGCTGGTGAACATGAAAATTACAGCAATATACATTTAACAAGTTTTACAATGCACATTTGTGAGGATATAATGTAAGATCCTATTAGATGACAAGGTTAATGCTCTTAACAGATTGTAGCGGGGTAAAAGACTTTAGTAACACAACTTTACAGCCCACTGGGTGAATGTGGTTCCTGCACCTGCAACTTGGCCAGGTCATGCCGCTTTCGCCTCCACATTGTCATGCCGTTGGTCCTGCCACAATGTCCTCCTCTGCCTCCTCATCTGCCACCATTTCCTCAGCCTCCACTGCAGAGACAAGTCACAGTGCTCCTACAGCATACCACATGTGCAGGGCATGGCGGTGTCACGCTATTCTGCACCTCGTTTCCCTGGGTGAACAGAGTCACACAGGGGAGAAACTACTCTGTGATTCATCAAGAATTAAAATCCTACCTTTTTCTGTGGCAAATGAAAATTGGAACCATGGTGACCGACAACGGGAAGAACATAGTGTCGGTGCTGCATCAAGGAAGGCTTGACACACGTGTTCAATCTGGATGTCAAGCAATTCCTGAAGTCTTCCACCCATCTGCAAGACATCCTAAAAATGGCCAGGAAACTTTGCATGCACTTCAGCCACTTGTACACTGCAAAGCACACCCTGCTTAAGCTTCAACGGCAGAACGGCACCCCCCAACATAGGCTGATATGCAACATTTCCACCCGCTGGCATTCCACCCTCCATATGTTGGATCGACTATATAGAGAAAGACCATCAATGATTTCTTGACGATGCAAGTGGATAGGAGCACTCCCCTGTGTAACTTCAATGTCATGCAGTGGCAGCTCATGCGTGACACCTGCCATTTTCTCATGCCCTTTGAGGACACGTTATTTGTCAGTCGCCAGGACTATGGGCTGAACAACGTCATTCCACTGCTTCATGTCCTGGAACAATTGCTGGCAACAATGGCTGGTAAGTGGACAATAGACGTGGCACCTAGATCTCACAGCCACATGAGCCTTGTGGGGGCTGAACTGTAAGAGGAGGAGGAGGGGGAGGAGGACACTGGAGCACAGGCAATGTGTAGCTAAATGGGTGATTTTTCTATTCAGGAGCAGGAGCAGCCAGATGAGCTACAGGGTGATGAGGAAGATGAGACAGAGGACCCGGACACACCGTGGCAGTATGCAGTGGAGATGGAGGCAGGGAGTCCCTCCGAGTCACTTGCACAAATGGCCCGATACATGCTCACTTGCTTTTGAATTGTCCCTATTAGGCAGAGGGATGACTTCTGGCTCTCCATTTTGTTGGACCTTCGCTACCGATCCAGGTTAGGGGCCTTTGTTACACCCACCGAGAGGGAGGACAAACTGAACTACTACAGAGCTATCCTATGTAGAAAGTTGAGCGCTGCCTATCTGCGCCAAGGTCCCTCCTCTCACAGGTCTGACCGGGGGGGCCCTCTGCGCTCACATTCCGCTGTTATGGCTGCTAGGGAGAGGTGGGGTGGCAGAAGCAGTACCAGCTCCATCAGCAGCAACCTGTCTGAGTCTACAATCGCTGATGAGTAGCTTTCTTCACCCAGATAGTGAAGAAACTACTCACCAGCAGCAGCAGCAGGTAGACCTGAACCAGCAGGTGGTGACATATTTGGACAGCACCCTGCCACCACACATTGAAGATCTGCTGGACTACTGGGTAGCCAAACTGGATTTCTGGCTGCATCTTGCAGAGTTTGCCCTGGAAAAGCTGTCCTGTCTGGACAGTAGTTTGGCATCAGAGCGGGTGTTTAGCGCAGCAGGAGCCATTGTTACCCCAAGGAGAATGCGCCTGTCCACCCAAAATGTGGACAGACTGACCTTTGTCAAGATGATTCAGGTGTGGATCAGCCAGGATTTCCAACCACCAATTCCTGATGCATCAGACTAGATCATCCATGGTGCCACACCAACACTTTGATAAAAGAGACTGGTTTCTTCTGACTACCTGACTTAGCAACTACTCTGATGCTGCCACCCGCCTGATGCCACACATCTGATGCCAAGTGCTCCTTCTTTCATCCACCTTCGTCAGCGGGTACTGGTATTGCCACCCATCACCCCGCTCTGTCACCAGGTCACTTTGTGGTCTCCTGATGCAGCTGCTGCTGCCATCTCCACACTATGTCACCTTGCCACTCTGTGTTATCCTCCTGCAGCTACTGCTGCTGCCATATCCACATCCTGTCACCTTGTCACTCTGTGGTCTCCTGATGCTGCTGCTGCCATATCCACACTATGTCACCTTGCCGCAGTGTGGCATCCTCCTGTTAGTGCTGCCATCTCCACATTATGCCACCTTGCCACTCTGAGGTATCCTCCTGCTGCTGCCATTTCCACATTATGTCACCTTGCCATTCTGTGGTATCCCCCTGCTGCTGCTGCCATCTCCATGTCATGTCACCTTGCCACTCTGTGGTCTCCTGATGCTGCTGCTGCCATATCCACACTATGTCACCTTGCCACTCTGTGGTCTTCTGATTCTGATGATGCTACTGCCATCTCCACACTATGTCACCTTGCCACTCTGTGGTATCCTGCTGCTGCTACTGTCATCTCCACACTATGTCACCTTGCCACTTTGTGGTATCCTGCTGCTGCCATCTCCACATTTTGTCACCTTGCCACTCTGTGGTCTTCTGATGCTGATGATGCTGCTGTCATCTCCACACTATGTCACCTTGCTACTCTGTGGTCTCCTGATGATGCTGCTACTGCCATCTCCATACTATGTCACCTTGCCACTCTGTGGTGTCCCGCTGCTGCTACTGCCATCTACACAATATGTCACCTTGCCACTCTGTGGCATCCTGCTGCTGCTGCCGCCATCTCCACACCATGTCACCTTGCCACTCTGTGGTCTTCTGATGCTGATGATGCTGCTGCCATCTCCACACTATGTTGCCTTGCTACTCTGTGGTCTCTTGATGATGCTGCTTCTGACATCTCCACACTATGTCACCTTGCCACTCTGTGGTATCCTGCTGCTGCCATCTCCACACTATGTCACCTTGCCACTCTGGTCTGATGATGCTGCTGCTGCCATCTCCACACTATGTCACATTGCCATTCTGTGGTCTTCTGATGCTGATGATGCTGCTGCCATCCCTACACTATGTCACCTTGACACTCTGTGGTCTCCTGATGGTGCTGCTAAGGCCATCTCCACACTATGTCAGCTTGCCACTCTGTGGTTTCCTGCTGCTGCCATCTCCACACTATGCCACCTTGACACTCTGTGGTCTTCTGATTCTGATGTTGCTGATGCCATCTCCACACTGTCACTTTGCCACTCTGTGGTCTGCTGATGATGATGCTACTGCCATCCCCATACTATGTCACCTTGTCACTATGTGGTATCCTGCTGCTGATGCTACTGCCATCTCCACAATATGTCACCTTGCCACTCTGTGGCATCCTGCTGCTGCTGCCATCTCCACACTATGTCACCTTGCACTCAGTGGTATCCTGCTGCTGCTGCCATCTCCACACTATGTCACCTTGCCACTCTGGAGTATACTCCTGATGCTGCTGCTGTTGCCACTACCTCCACACTGTCATTGGGCCACTCTGTGGTCTCCTCATGCTGCTTCCACCTTATCAATATGTTTTTAGTCCACTCTTTGGAGCATACGCCTTCACTCGGTCAGCATTTGCTTAATAATCCATCAGTATTGTTAATGCCCAAAAATAAAAAGGAGTGTATCGAAAACAGAGATGACTTGTGAATGGAATATTTGTATGTAATAATTGTTGAAGGGGGCACTATCTGTGTGGTAGTAATATTTCCAGGGGGACTGTTTCTGCAGTATAGTATTGGGGGTGGCAGAAAAGGGTGTTCAGAAGATGCAAAGATGATGGAAATGTGGGAAACTAATGTCTGTTTGTCAATCTCTGCAGAGACGGGAGATGGCTGAAAAATCATCATGGCGGTCTGGTCTGAATGGAGAAGATGAGGAAAAAGAATGTCTACAAAAATGGTGACATCACTGTATGTAAGAGGTATGGGGCACTATGTAGGTGAGGAGATGTTCCGGCTCCTTCCCCTGCCATTTGCAGAAGGAGTATTCAGAGCTGGGTGAGGACGGTCAATGGGGGTAGCAGGCCACGGACGGGTGGCAGATGGGGGGAACCAGAGGCCTTGAGTAGGATCTGCGGAGGGAGGAGAACGGAGGAGCTTCCTGGCTGTAGCCTGCTGTTTTTTGTATATTGTGAAGAAGGCAGTGCAGCCAGGACATGCCCTCCCCTCTCCGTATGATGTGTAGAAACAGACCTCAACAATAGAATTTCAGCTGTACAGTGTTTGTTGGGAGTGGCCTATTATATGTAGGAGGGGATTTTAATAACGGGTGGGGCTAAAAAATGTACAGCAAACTATGCACACCGCGTTTTTCCATTCGTACAAGGCATTTAGAAATGGCCAGGCAAAAGAATTGCCACATGGGGCGGGGGGGGGGGGGGGGGGGCAGTAAATGCAATGTGTTCCTGTATAAAATAAAAGTCTGCAAAATAAAAATGACCCACTTGACTAGATTTACCCCAGGCTGCCAGCCCTCCCCTGGCTGGAGGTACATTAGGCGGTCACCGTAAAACTATTTTACTGTTGGCCAGTTAGATTACAGGCCCCAAAAATTTGGCATTTAACGTACATAAATGATCAAGTGATTATGTAGCCGGAGGTATATTAGACGGTCAATGGATATCAATTTTACAGCAGGATAAGAACACAAAAGAAAGAAAAAAAACTTGTATCTGGCACCAAATGCCTCAGAAGTAATAGCCCACTTGTAGTTAAATGGTTAAATATGGGGTAGCTCTAATATGGATTTTAAAATCACAGCATTTGTATAAACAAGCAGAGTTACCTTTTAAAAACAATAATGGATTAAAAGCGCAGTGAGAATATAAATAAAAGTTTCAAGTAAAAACTCACTTCAACCAGTAGGGGCAGGGTGGGATAAAGCACATAACACCCACTCTGCTTCCTCCTGCATCGCCTGTAAGATCGTCCGGAAATAATGGCAGTCACATATGGAACATCTGGTTATTTTCCTTTTTTTATTAGTACAGGGTAGGGATAAATGTTGGCTCAATGCGTTTTGGGGTCACTGGGATCCCCTTCATCAGGAGCATAAGTACATCACACACATTAGCAGGTATTTATACAGTTGAAAAAAGCGCCAAAAACGGGAGGGAGGGAGTGATGTTATTTCCGGTGTGTGTTCCAGAGTGGAACGCATTGTAGCCGGCATGGATTGGAGTTAGTTCTGGTTCGCGTTCCAGCATGGAACACATCAAAACATATCTCAGCTCATAGTCAGTTGGATGTGTGTGCCGGAGGGGGAAGTGACATCACTTCCAGTCTGCGCTCCAGCATGGAACGCATTAAGACCGGCGTGGCTCAGGGTTAGTTGCGGTTTGCGTTCCAAGGTGGAATGCATCGGAACACACTTTGGCTCAGAAACATATGGGCTTGTTCTGCAATGATGTGGGTGAGTGTAGGGTTATCTTATCTGGTACCTGGGGGCATTTATACTGGCCAGGGCACGTGAACTGGGGGTAACAAAACAGGAAGTGATATTAGTTCCGGTGTGCATTCCAGCGTGGAACGCACCGCAGCTTCTCACTTTTATGATACTCATAGGGCTCATAGTCGAGAATTTTGGCTACATGTCTGTATATGGGGGGGGGGGGGTTGCGATTCTTCACATAAATGAATTGACAAGAATCTGGAGATATATCAAAATATCACAAAATACTTATTGACCACGACCCTTGAACCGGAAGTGGCTTGCTGTCCTGACAACATATTGATATGAGGAGAATCGAGAAAAATAAGAATATCATTCTAGATTTATAATGTTTTTTAAGATCAATAGGTAACACCTCCTTAGTGTATATGTATAGATATATATATATATATATATATATATATACATACACATATACGCACATAGCAAGGAGGGTACTCTATAAATGGAAAAAATAAATAAAATGTGTGCATACTTTGGAGGACAAAAGAAGGAAAGTTGCATAGACTATACAAACCAGATTCCCAAAAAGTTGGGACACTATACAAATCGTGAATAAAAACTGAATGCAATGATGTGGAGGTGACAACTTCTAATATTTTATTCAGAATAGAAATCACGGAACAAAAGTTTAAACTGATGTACCATTTTAAGGGAAAAATATGTTGAATCAGAATTTCATGGTGTCAACAAATCCCCAAAAAGTTGGGACAAGGCCATTTTCACCACTGTGTGGCATCTCCCCTTCTTCTTACAACACTCAACAGACGTCTGGGGACCGAGGAGACCAGTTTCTCAAGTTTAGAAATAGGAATGCTCTCCCATTCTTGTCTAATACAGGCCTCTAACTGTTCAATCGTCTTGGGCCTTCTTTGTTGCACCTTCCTCTTTATGATGCGCCAAATGTTCTCTATAGGTGAAAGATCTGGACTGCAGACTGGCCATTTCAGTACCCGGATCCTTCTCCTATGCAGCCATGATGTTGTGATTGATGCAGAATGTGGTCTGGCATTATCTTGTTGAAAAATGCAGGGTCTTCCCTGAAACAGATGACGTCTGGATGGGAGCATATGTTGTTCTAGAACCTGAATATATTTTTCTGCATTGATGGTGCCTTTCCAGACATGCAAGCTGCCCATGCCACACGCACTCAGGCAACCCCATACCATCAGAGATGCAGGCTTCTGAACTGAGCGTTGATAACAACTTGGGTTGTCCTTGTCCTCTTTGGTCCGGATGACATGGTGTCCCAGATTTCCAAAAAGAACTTCGAATCGTGACTCGTCTGACCACCGAACAGTCTTCCATTTTGCCACACTCCATTTTAAATGATCCCTGGCCCAGTGAAAATGCCTGAGCTTGTGGATCTTGCTTAGAAATGACTTCTTCTTTGCACTGTAGAGTTTCAGCTGGCAACGGCGGATGGCACAGTGGATTGTGTTCACTGACAATGGCTTCTGGAAGTATTCCTGAGCCCATTCTGTGATTTCCTTTACAGTAGCATTCTTGTTTGTGGTGCAGTGTTGTTTAAGGGCCCGGAGATCACGGGCATCCAGTATGGTTTTACGGCCTTGACCCTTACGCACAGAGATTGTTCCAGATTCTCTGAATCTTCGGATGATGTTATGCACAGTTGATGATGATAGATGCAAAGTCTTTGCAATTTTTCGCTGGGTAACACCTTTCTGATATTGCTCCACTATCTTTCTGTGCAACATTGTGGGAATTGGTGATCCTCTACCCATCTTGGCTTCTGAGAGACACTGAGGCTCTTTTTATACCCAATCATTTTGCCAATTGACCTAATTAGTCTTATTTGGTCTTCCAGCTCTTCGTTATGCTCAAATTTACTTTTTCCAGCCTCTTATTGCTACTTTTCCCAACATTTTTGGAATTTGTTGACACCGTGAAAATTTGAATCAACATATTTTTCCTTTAAAATTATACATTTACTCGGATTAAACGTTTGATTTGTCATCTACGTTCTATTACAAATGAAATATTGACATTTGCCATCTCCACATCATTGCATTCAGTTTTTATTCACAATTTGTTTAGTGTCCCAACTTTTTTGGAATCCGGTTTGTACAAAGATTGTACAGAAATCATGAACACATAAAAGGCAATCTGTATGTACGTATCTCGAAACACATGAACATATGCGCCCACAACAGCAGAATGCAGCGTCTCTCGCAGCAAGTCCTGGACAAGCTGCATTCTGATAGCCCTCTGTGATGCTGATAACATGTCCGCCATTTTGTGTTTTTACTGGGGGTCTTAGTACGTTGCCACCGAGTACAGGTCCTTTCCCTTTATACTTTTTATACGGGGGTCCCTCTTCAAACACTGGAGCATGAAGGCCCCCATTTGCATTAAATTGGAAGCGGTGGAGCCGCTTGGCTCCTGCTCATCACCCAGGAGAATGTTGTCCTTGGTCTCCTCCCCCCATCCACGGACAACACCAGGATCCCAGAAAAGTTTAAAGCCTGCTCTTCTTGCTCCTCCTCCTCCTCCTTCCTTCAGGCACCATCCTCTTCTGACTCCTCTTCAGACTCCTGCCTACATGTCTCAGATGGAATAACCCCCCCTTGGAATTCATTCAGCATTGCGACTTCTTCATCTTCCTGCTCCTCGACAGCTTGATCAATGACAACGCAATGCAAGCTTCAGAAAGGAGGCGTAAGGTACGATGTCACTGATGGCGCCCTGGCTGCGACTGACCAGTTTGGTGATCTCATCAAATGGCCACAAAAGTCTTCACGCATCGCGCATGAGCTGCCACTGGCGAGCTGAAAAAAAAACAAGCTCCCAGAACCTGTCCTGCCGCAGAGTTCGTACAGGTAGTCGTTAGCGGCACATTTTTGCTGGAGAAGCCTATCAAGCATATACAAAGTGTTGTTTCAGCACGTCGGGAAGTCACAAATCAGACATCTGATGGGCAAGTTGTGTCGCCGCTGAACGTTAGCAAGTGTGGCAGTAAGTGTGGTAAGATCTTCTAAAATGACCAGAGATTTTCCTGGCCTGCCACAAGACTTCCTGGACCTTGGGGTATTTGACAATGAATCGCTGTACGACTAAGTTCAGGATGTGTGCCTTGAATGGCACGTGTCATTTTGCCTTGTTTCAGCTCGCTCAGCAGATTGGCACTGTTGTCGCACACCACTTTACCAACTGTCGAATTGAGCGGGGTTAGCCACTGATCTGCCTGTGACCACAGAGCTGAAATCAGTGCAGGACCGGTTTGGCTCTTGGCTTCTAGGCAAAACAGCCGCAGCACAGCATGGCAACGTTTCACCTGGCACGTCAAATAGGTTCTAATAGCTGGGTGGGGTGCAGGGGAAGAGGTGGCAGCAGTGGAAAAGGAAAGTTATGTACCTTCCCTGCCCATGTTTGCTAGACCATGTGTCTGTGGTTAGAAGTATCTTGAGACCAACACTGCGTGCCAGAGATATATGGCCATATAGCTCTGGGATGCCCTTCTGGGGGAAATATTTCCTTCCTGGGACCTTCCATTGCGGTGTGCCAATAGCCACATATTTTCTAAAGGCGTCCAAGTCCACCATTTTATGAGACAGTAGTTGGCGGCCTAGCAGTTCAGACAAGCCAGCGGACAGACGTTGGGCAAGAGGATTATTTTTTTACGCTCAAACATTTGGACCACGGAAGCCTGCCTTGTGCCAGATGAACGCGATGGTGGCACAGTGGAAGGTGGAGTGGAGGAAAAATGGGAGGAGAGAGGAGAAGGATAAGAGGCAGGACGTGGAGCACCAGGAGTGTGGCTTTGTAGGTTTTGATGGCGCTGCTCCCACTGGGCTCGATGATGGAAGGCCAGGTGCCTTCCTAAGGCGGTCATCCCTAGGTGAGTGTTGGGCTTACCACGACTTAAGCGTTGAAAGCACAGGCTGCAGATGGCAACTCTATTATCAGCAGCTGACAAGTAAAAAAAAAAGCCCACACTGTGGAGCCATGTACTTGTGTCCTGGGGGCGCAAGATGTGACCGTGCATGATGGATGGCTCGCTCCAGATACATTTGCAGTCTGCTTTTTGCCTCCTGTGCACTGTGAGTTCTGTTTCTCCTCCTTCTCCTCCCTATCTGCTGCTCCGTCTCTCCATCTGAAATCCCCTCCTCTTCCTCTCTTGTAGGCACCCACGTGACATCCATCAACACGTCATCATCGTCACCACCACTGACATTAGAGATCTTGCAGTAGGCAGCAACAGTGGGGACCACCCTCCTTGGGCTGATCTGGGTACTGTCATCAGACCTCTGGGTGCTGGCCATTGCTACCTCCTCTTCCTCATCGGATGCCAAGAATGTCTGCACATCGGTAAGGTCTGGGAATTGATGGGAAAATAATTTCTCTGACTCGAGTGGAGGGGCTATGGTGCTGGTGGTGGTTGTGTCTTTGTGGGTGCACACAACGGAGAGTGAGGAGGGTGCAGATACAGAGGATGAGGAGGATGCAGAAGCGGAAGGCTAAGTGAGCCACTCAACCAACTCTGGTGCTTCCTTTGACATAATCGTACGCACCTTCTCCAACTTCCCACTTAGGTTCCGGCCTAGAGCTTCTGCCCGACCCTACCACCCCTGTGGAATAGCCTGGCTTTATATCTGCCTGTCAATTTCAAAATGACCCTGTGAAAAAGTCCCTATAGAAGAGCAGTATTTGTGGAGGCAGGTATATAGAACCCCTTAAGTTTATTTTGGGTGCAATTAGTTGTTCCAATGAAGTTTGTCCCTCTGTATAGCTGCAGGATCTTAGTAGAAAAAAAAAAAAAATGCTGCACAATACAGATGCACTATATAAAAATGATATTCTAGGTATATCGAACCCTGCCCCTGCCTCAATCAGATTTTTTTGGGGGCAACTGGTATATCACACCAGTTGCAATTTGTTGTTCAATGACGTTTGTCCCTCTGTATAGCTGCTGTATCTCAGCTGAACCACACACAAATGCAGTACAATACAAATGCACTATATAGAAATTATATTACAGGTATATCACACCCCTGCCTCAATCAGATTTTTTGGGGGGCAACTGGTATAGCACACCAATTGCAATTAGTTGCTCCAATAGCATTTCTCCTATCTCAGCAGAACCACACACAACTGCTGCACAATACAAATGCACTATAATATATTTTCTATGTTAGAAAGTATATTATAAGTATATTACACCCCTCAGTATGTCACACCTATCGATAGCACATCTATACCAGTCCTTAAAATGACTTTTTTGGCCCTATTAGCTAGTTTTTGGTGTATCTATACTCTCTATACTCTCTAACAGTCTGTCCCTGCTCCACACAGCAACCTCTCCCTACACTAACAAAATACTGAATGTAAAATGGCGGCCAGATTGGTTTTTTTTTATAGAGTAGGGGGTGTTTCCATGAAACATCTCAATTGGCTGTCCTTTCCCACTTGATGGATGTGTCATGGGTCAAAGTTTGGCGCTATGCAAAAAAAGCGCATGCGAATATTGCAATATGTTTGCATATTCTGCAAATCACGAAGAGCAAAGTTCGCCTCAAAACGACTGCCGGGCGAACCGCAAGGCCAGATCTAGTGAGAATGGGCGATGGCTCAGATAGGCAGCGGCCAACTGACTACATAGGATGTCTCTATAGTTGTTCAGTTCCTCCTCCCTCTCAGTGAGTGTAAAAAAGGCCCCTATTTTGGACCGGTAGCGAGCGTCCAACAAGGTGGAGAGCCAGAAGTCATCCCTCTGCCGAATGGTGACAATTCAGCTGTGACTATGCAAGCAAGTGAGCATGCATTGGGCCATTTGTGCAAGTGACTCGGAGGAATTCCCTGCCTCCATCTCCACTGCATACTGCCAAGGTGTGTCTGGTTCCTCTGCCTCCTCTTCCTTATCACCTTGTAGCTCCTCTGGCTGCTCCTGCTACTCCTCTCCTGTCACCTGTGTAGCAAAACCACCCATTTTGCTACACATAGCTTTTGCTCCAATGTCCTCCTCCTTCAGTTCAGCCCCCACAGAGCTCATGTGGCCACATATCCAGTTCCCTGACCAGACAGATTTACCAGCATCTGTTCCAGGACATAAAACAGTGGAATGACATTGTTCAAGTGACTGACAAATAACATATCATCCTCAATGGGCCTGAGCAATCGGCAGGTGTCACGCATGAGCTGCCACTGACTGAAATCAAAGTTACATAATCCTGTCCGCTTGGATCATCAAGAAATTGTTTATGGCCTTTCTCTGTTCGTATAGTCGGTCCAACATATGGAGGATGGAATGCAAATGTGTGGAAACGTTGCACATCAGCCTATGTTGGGGGAAGCCATTCTGCCACTGCAGCTCAAGGAGGGTGTGCTTTTCAGTGTATGCAAAGTTTCCTGGCCATTTTTAGGATGTCTTTCAGATGGGTGGAAGACTTCAGGAACCGCTTGACAACCAGATTAAACACATGTGCCATGCAGGCCACATGGCTCCGCCCTCCTTGACATAGTGCCAACACCATGTTTTTCCCATTGTCGGTCACCATGGTTCCGATTTCGAGTTGTCACGGAGAAAGCCAGGATTCAATTTCTTGATGAAGGACACTGAGCACTTCCTTCCGTGTGTGGCTTCATTCGCCGAGGCAAACAAGGTGCAGAACAGTGTGACACCGCCATGCCCTACACATTTGGAATGCTGGAGGGGCACTGTGAATTGTCCCTGCAGTGGAGGCTGAGGACACGGTGGAGGATGAGGAGAGGTGGACATGAGAACGTGGAGGCGGAAGCGGCGTCACCTTGCTAAGTTGCTGGTGTGGCTGTCCAGGAACCACATTCACTCAGAGGGCTGTAAAGGACATTTGTTCTTTGATGTCGTTATAGCTCCACAAATTGGTGCTGCCTTTCACTTTGGCAGACACTGAGAGGATCAAGGACTGGCCCACCTTCTGTTTTACATGTGTGTTCAGGGCTGGTACTGCCTTTGGCAAAGAAATGACGGCTTGGGATTCTCCACCTCGGCTCAGCACAAGCCATCAGTTCTCTGAAAGGTGCAGAGTCCACCACTTGGAAAGGGAGGGACTGCAGAACCAGCAACTTGGACAGGAGCATGTTCAGCTTCTGCATCGTTAAATGAGTGCACACATACTGTTGTCTCTTGGCAATCGGTTTGGTGATCGATTGCTGATGGAATAACTGATGAGGAGTAGGAGGGCGAGGAGCAGGAGCATCAGTACCAGCAGATGATGGAAAGGACAGACAACTCCCTTTGGCTGAGGTGGTAGAGCCTTGACTGCCTGAAACCGGGTGCCTGCCACTGGGGGATGCAGCGGTTGCTGCGGCAGGCTGGACCCATACATCGGTGCCACGTTTCTCCCAGGCCACTTTATGGTGACGCTCCAGATGTTGACACAGGGCCGTGGTGCCAACATTGGCCACACTTCACCTTCTGCCCACTGATTTTACATATGGCCATGTTCACCTCCTCTGACAGCTTAACAAAAAACTGCCACAGCACCGAGTAGGTAATTTAACCTGCAACACTATGCACTGACTGACTGCTACCGCAGCTGCCTCAGTGAACCCGTGCACCAGCAGTTAGGCTCCAGCGAAGCGAGTGGTCTACCCTGGGCACGTTTGGCTCCCAACCTCCCACTGCTGCCACCCTGCTGACTATTGGCCACGCAAGCGACTTGCTGACTCCACTGCTGCTTCAAGGGCAAGCTGCCACCCTGTTCTCCAGATGATGATGAAGCCCCTGCGTCACCCAGCTCTCAAGTGCGATCGGCTAGATCATCATTATCAAGTACTGTCTGCACGTTACTGATGTCCTCCTCAACCATATCTGGGTCAGGAGCCTGACTGCTCGCAACACCAGCTCCCATGCCACTTTTCTCATCACTACTTGCCCGCTTATTGGAGGAAGCGGCAGATGTCTCCTCCAGATCTTGGCTGGGCAGTAGTTGCTGACTGTTTTCTAGTAGCTCGTCCTCACTGTAGAGTGGAGCTGAGCCTACAGCATACAATACTTCTCTGGCTGAGGAAACTGAAAAGGACAGAGGCAGGTTGAGTACAGGTTGATTTCACAGGGCCTGGTCTTGGGCCATGCCATTAAGCGTTGTGTCAGAGGAACTCACTGACTCTTGGCTGGGGGTATCTGATGTCTTTGGATGTGACTGAGTCAACCATTCAGTAACCGCTGGGTTGATGTTCAAGACACGACAGCTAGATGACACTGGGAACTCCGGCCTCTTGCTGTGACCCCCTGCTGCCATGCCCCCTTACTCTGCTGCGACCTCTTCCTGCGCCAGAAATATTTAGTCCTCCGCCACTCCCCTGTGCAGGGCCTGGCACTTCTCTGTCTGTCATACTGTTAGATAAAATAAATAAATAAAAAGGAAATTGAAACACTCCTAAATACTTTCCCACTTCAGCACACAATGGCTAAGGGTCCATTCACATGTCCGCAAGTGTTTTGCACATCTCAGGCACTTTAATAGATATGCCTTTTCTTGTCCGTGTCTGCGGACAAGAATAGGACACGTTCTATTTTTTTGCGGAATAGAAGTGCGATGCCCTATTAAAAAAGAATGGGTCCGCACCCGTTCCGCAAAATTGCGGAACAAATGAGGACCCATTCCTGTAGATGTGTGAATAAACCCTATGAAGCACTTTTTTTTTTTTTTTTTTTTTACCATTAATGCACGCCAAAAAGGGCTGTGATTTTCACACAACGGCAAATAATTTTTTGTGCCACTAATACACACCAAAAAGGGCTTTAGAACATATAACTGCACAGCTGAACGGCAAATAGGACCTTTTTTTTTTTCCACTTATACACGCCACAAAAGGCTTTAGAATAGAGGTGGCACGATGAATCTGTAGAATCCACAAATCTCTTGAATTTTGCTGGATTCGTGGACTTGAATCCCAACGTAATTTACGAAATTCTAATCCGACGAATCCGCCGCGACATCACGTCCCCGCGCCATGTCCCCATCCCCACGCCTCCCGAGGCAACTGCTATTTCCCCAGTGGCGTTGCCAAGGGGGGGCCAAAGGGGGCCATGGCCCCCTACATCACGCTGTGCCCCCCCATGTGCCCCCCAACTGAAATGTGCCCCTATTCATTTTAAACGCTCACAGGAGTCTACATTTCTTCTAAACTGTAATCGGTATCCTTTGACCTGGTCCTGCAGTTACCTTAACTTTAAATCAGCACTCGCTCAGTAACAACTAACAGGCAGTGCGGCCGGTGCGCCTGCTCCTCCCACTAGGCAGTACAGGTGCGTGACATCACTGTGGGTGCCGCCCTCACACTGCCTGTAGGCTGTAGCCTGGCCCTGTTACCGAAGCTAGCTGAGGAGTGGTGTAACGTACTAGTAGAGATGAGCGGCCGCTTATTTAAAGTTAAAGTTACTGCAGGATATGGATTACAGTTTAGTAATGTGACTGTCAAATGTACACTTTTCTGAGCGGCGGGGAGGGGGATTTGTGGATGACACTGTTATGAGATGGGATCTGTGGATGACACTGTCATGGGGTGGATCTGTGGATGACACATATAGCATAAGATGCTATATACGGTATGTGTCATCCACAGATCCCCCTCCATTACAGTGTCATCCACAGATCCCCCTCCATAACAGTGTCATCCACAGATCCCCCTCCATAACAGTGTCATCCACAGATCCCCATAATTCTTATGTACAGGATTTGTATGATTCGAGATTCGAAAGATTCAATATATTCGAGAACCTTTACAGATTTGAAAAAAATTGGATTCGTCCCACCTCTACTTTAGAACATTTAACAGCACCGCTGACCGGCAAATATATTTTACTTATGCCACTAATACATGACAAAAAGAGCTGTAATTTTAGCACTTCACCACACAATGATTAATATGCCCTTTTTTCCCCACTAATACGAGCCCAAAAATTTAGAACATATAACTGCACTGCACAAGGGCAATTAAGACGTAGAAATATTTCCTTCTAATAAACCCTTTTAATGCCTGTATCAAAAAGCACTTGCACCCTAATAAGAACAGTTTGCTGGAATTACAGAGCTGTATAATGGTAATTTGGATCCCCAGTCAATGCAGCAAGGTGTACTACTAATGTTCCTATTGCCTATAACCTCCCCAACTGAACCCTGTTCAACATAAATGTTGTGGAATGATTCCTCCCTATCCTTTCCCTACACCTTGAATAATCTTTGCCTGCACTTGTAAATCATTTTTTTAGCACAAAAAAGTTTTTTTTCTAACACTGTCCCTAAGTGCCTGCTGACATCTCTCCCTGCACTTAGTACACTGGAAAATGGCAGAATCTAAGATGGGCTGATGCTCTTTATAGGGCTGTGATATCACCAGGCTGGCTGGCTGCTGATTGGCTGCATGAATGGCATTATGGGTGATCCCACCTTCCCAGAGTTCCTTTCTCCATGTCCTCACACATGCAGCAGCCATTTTAGGAAAAATTTTTATTCATTACCACGAAGAGCAAGAAAATTTGGCTTCGGTGCAAAATGAATTTTTCCTGAATTTCAGATTGAATTCCACTTCATCAGCTTCCATTCGCTCATCTCTGAGATAACTATTAATCTCAGAAAACCCCTAGGGCCAGTTCACATGAAAAAAAGCACACTTAAAAAATCAGTGTGGAATATGTGCAGGTTTTTTCAAGCAGTTTTTTTGGATTTTTTAGGTGTTTTTTTATTATTATTATTTTTTTTTAAACCAATGAATGTTCATTTCATTACAAGACTGAATTTTCTGCTTGAGGTTTTTTAAACAGCCTGCTATTCATTTCAATAGGAAATTTAACACCGATTCTGCCCCAAGATCATGCTGATACTTTTTTCCATGCTTCCCTTTTACTCATTTAAAAAAATCAAGTGCTGCTTTGCATTGAAATGAATGGGAGACTGTTTTGAAGTGTTTTGGGAGCTGATTTTTGAGGCAGAAACGCTTAAAAATCAGCCGCAAAGAGCTCAGTGTGACTGGCCCCTACAATGTTTAAAGAAAAAAAAAAACTTTCCCTAGTGTCTTTCTCTACAATGCTCATGTGGTACGCCCGCTGATGTTTGTTTAAAAACTGTAGAGTTGACGTGTCTGGATACTGTACACGACTGCTCCTACCTATAAATGTCCTCATTTACAGTTGAAGGCAGTTTTGGGCTGCAGCAGTGACATGCAAAATTCAGGCACATCACTGTGCATGTCACCGACACAGTGATGTATACAGGAATGTACCTAGATGCAGCAAGTCACTGTTGCAATCAATTAATGTCCTCAATGGTAGATAGCTGAGGATAATGATTGGTAGCAGTGGTCAAATGCCTTATGAAGACATACCAACACTACTGTTTGTAAACAAATAGGAGGTGGCATATTGGACCAATACCACAGAGAACAGTGCTGGAGAAAGTAGTTTGGAAGTTGATTTGGAGTTTATCTTCAACAAACAAAAGGTCCAACTAGTTTCTCTTTAATAATACCAACCTATATCAGAACACCAAGTCCACCTTTCTGGCGCCCAAGTCAAAGTGGAGCTCTGTGACTATTATTGATTCAGCCATGGGCCCATCCATCTGGTCAGTCAAGAGTCATTTGAAAAGTAAGTATTCAGGTATTTCTTGGCCCAGTCTTGATATATCAATTTATGTGTCTTGTTCAGTGGTGGTCGGGTTTAAGGCTTCCTTACATTGGCCATGTCTCTGAGCACCAAACACCTTGTACTTCTGGGCACTCCACGGAGGTTGCAGTTATGGAATATGACCATACTGAAGGAGAATAGGTTCCTGGTCTCTTCCTGTCTGATTCTTCTCAAATCTTTGGCAGTTAATTTGCACCTTTTTTGTCAAAACTATTTTTTCAACCCTGTTGACTATTTGTAACAAAATGTTTGATGGCTCTGTCATATTGCCCCAATATCTCAATAATTTCAAGAGTGCTACATTCCTCTAAAAGACTTAATTTTTTTTTTTTTACTTTTCTGAGTCAGTTAAATCTCTTTTGGCCTATTTTGCCTAAGGAAAAGAAGCTGCTTAATAAAGAGGGATGAGCAAAGCGAGCTTCGGATCCAAGACCGGCAGTAATAGTTCCTACAGGACTATGGCAGGGCTCTAAAGAATGTCTGGAATGGTAATTCATTGTAGTGTATGGGGCAAGAAATCTAACAACTGCACGTTCAACTCCCCTAAAAGGACTTTATATCAGTTAAAAAAAGTTTTTAGAAATATAAAAAGGTTGTTTTTTTTTCCACTCCTGGCACACAAAACTACTGTGTATGCCATATCTGAAGAATGAAATTAAGTAATTGCCATTCAAACAGAAACATAGGTACCAGAGCTCTATTGCAGCACATGAAGAACCATCACCAGATCCTGTGGATAAATACATCTGGCCAGCATTCCAAATCTGAACAAGCCTGTCCTCCTCCTTCTAATCTTCTCTGTGGCGATCAGGCCCCATTTCCAAACAGTACAGTGTCCTTGTCATTATCATCATCTACTGCTTCTTCTCGTGCTCAGACTTCTCTCCATGGGGAGACATCCATAACGAAATGTGTGACCATGAGAAAATTATTCATGACTGGCAATTAAGTTGTGTTCAAGCTGAACTTGCACCTGGCCAATTTTCTAGCAGTGCAATCAGTGCCAGACCACTTAGGGGAATCTGCTGCCTTTAGGGAGATGATGACAAGTGCTTAGCCTCGCTGGAAGATGCCTAACAGTATTAGTTCTGCAAAAATCCATCCCTGCCTCTCACGTGGTAGTGACCATGGTCTGTTAACCCGGTCAAGTTGCTGGTGGTGCAATCTCTGCCAGATCACTTAGCGGATGCTGCTGCCTTTAGGGAGCTGACAGCGAGCGCTCAGCCTAG
The DNA here is from genome assembly GCF_014858855.1 of Bufo gargarizans. Taxonomy (NCBI): domain Eukaryota; kingdom Metazoa; phylum Chordata; class Amphibia; order Anura; family Bufonidae; genus Bufo; species Bufo gargarizans. Next base: position 177,401,321 of record NC_058082.1, read on the forward strand.
CTGGAAGATACCTAGAGATATTATTTCTGCAAAAGTAATCAGTACCTTGTATTCTTAAGTGGTTGAGAGCATGGGCTGTTCCTTTCAAGTCTCAATGTGCAGCACAGTGAATAAATACCACCTTGGATACCTGGAGCAGCTGTTATGGGCAGGGGCAGTACCTAACTTTCACAGACCACTGGGCCGATGTTTCTCATGGCAGCAGTGAGGCAGCACCACAACAACAAGGCCAGGTCCTATTGACAGCTCCACTTTTCTATATATTGCAACACACTTGTTTTGAGGTCACGCAGTAGCATATCATCAGAGAAGCCTGTAATGTTCTCTGGCTTTTAAAGAGGCCACCAGCTTTGTCAGTGGAGACAACAGCATTAACAACATCATACCACTGATATTTATCTTCATGCAGACACTCACCCTGATGCAACAAGGGATGCTGGAAGAACAGCTTTTGCATCACAGCTTTTGCATCTTGCTGGCTGTCCTGTAGTTGTTGGGGACCCACAAATCTAAAAGAGAGAGAAGTGGAGGATGAGGCGAAGCCCCTGGCAGAGGACGAGGGAGAATAGGAGGAGGAGCACTAGCTTGTACAGGAGAAAGAGGCTGATTATGATGATGATTACAACACTGGCCATGATTACCATCATCATCATTACTGGCCATCAGTATAATCAACATGATGAAGCAATCTTTTCTGGGTGATGCAGTTAAGGAAACGGAGATGTACTATCTCAACACCCACGACTCTGGCCTTTCTTTGGATCATATTATGCTCACTGACCTCATGGACCTCTGGGCTGGCAGATTTGAGCAGTTATTACCCTACATAACCCCCTTTAACACATAATTTAAGTTACATTAGCATATTTCTGTATAAACAGTGACAGGAATTTTACCCCATTAAGGCATAATTTTAAGAGACCTATATATAGCCCAAAATCAAAGCCCGGAGGTCTGGAAAGTGATTTATGAACCTTTGGTAATAGGTACAATGTGGGGGTGATCGGATATTTCACCACCAAGCCGTGGAATACAGTCCTGTTGATAGTCCCTGACTCCACTGCTGACATCAAAATACCCTGTATCTGCATCTGGAAGCTACTAGTAGCCCACTACCAATAGCCCACTTTTGTGACTTGTGCCAATTATGTCTTTTTGTGATTCTCAATAAAATTGTGCTATTTTGTGATTACTTCAGTACTATATGTGTTTTTGTACCTAATTGACCCATTACCTTTGGTTGGCTTTCATAATTTTAGTATGTTTGGTTCCATCAAGCCACTGGTTGCTTATAAAATGGAGTCATTTATTGGTAATTTCTATTATGCAAGCCCCTCAAGATCACTTCAGAACTGAATTGTTTTTTAAGTATTGTAGATTTTGGAAATTTTCTTGAAAATTAGAAAAATTGTTTCTAAAATAAATGACAATAAAAATGATGTCAGCAAGGTACACATATGGTTAATTAACCACCTCCCTTTCGCACGTTGACTATAAACGTCCGGGAGGTGGTTCTCTATTTCTGAATGGACGTTCCAGAACGTCCATTCAGAAACTGCAGCTGCACGCTAATCATGCAGCTGCTGATCGGGTTGCCCGCTGTCAGTGACAGCAGGGCAACCCAGAGAGAAGGCAGGGACAGTGCCCAGGTGTCCCTGCTTTCTGGATCGCTGCATACACAGCGCTGACCGAGCGCTGTGTATGCAGAGCAGGAAGCGCTATGAGTGCAGGAGCTGTGTGAGGTCTTTCACAAACCTCAATCAGCCCTGCAATGAGGCTGTACAGCGCTGTATTGTGCTGTACAGCCTCTCTGGGGGGTGAATTTCTCCTATAACTGGGGCTACTATGTCAGCCCCAGTTACAGGAGAAATCAACAGTGAAAAAATGTCCCCCAGAGGTCTTGTATGACCTTATGGGGGGACAAAAAGTGTAAAATAAAATAAATTAACAAATAAAGTGTAGGAATAATAAAAAAAAAATAAAAAAAAAAATTGACATATTTGGTATTGCTGCGTCCGTGATAATACCTATCAAAAAAAGCAATTTTTGTCACCTTACATCATCAAAAGTGCAACACCAAGTGATCAAAAAGGTGCATGTCCGTAAAAAACAGCTCTATAAAAATATCCCATGACCTAACCCCTCGGGTGAACACCGTAAAATAAATTTTTTTTAAAGTGTCAAAACAAGCAATTTTTGTCACCTTACATCACAAAAAGTGCAACACCAAGTGATCAAAAAGGTGTATGTCCCACAAAATGGTACCAATAAAACCGTCACCGCAACCCACAAAAAATGAGCCCCTACATAAGAAAATCTCTCAAAAAATAAAAAATAAACTATAGCTCTCAGAACATGGACACATTAAAACATAATTGTTTTGTTTCAAAAATGCTATTATTGTGCAAAACTTAAATAAGTAATAAAAAGTATACATATTAGGTATTGTCACGTCTGTAACAATCTGCTCTATTAAAATGTCACTTGACTGAACCCCTCAGGTGAACGCTGTAAAAATAAATAAAAACTGTGCTAAAACAACCAATTTTTTGGTCACCTTTCCCTATAAAGTGTTACAATGAATGATCAAAAAATCATATGTACCCAAAAATAGTACCAATAAAACTGGCACCTTATCCCCTAGTTTCCAAAATGGGATCACTTCTTGGGAGTTTCTACTGTAAGGGTGCATCAGGGGGGCTTCAAATGGGACATGGCATCTAAAAACCATGTGGAGTTCCTTTTCTTCTGCGCCCTGCCGTGTGCCCATACAGCAGTTTATGACTACATATGGGGTGTTTCTGTAAACTGCAGAATCTGGTTAATAAATATTGAGTTTTGTTTGGCTGTTAATCATTGATGTGTTAAAGAAACAATTGGATTAAAATGGAAAATCTGGCAAAAAAGTGAAATTTGAAAATTTGATCTAATTTTCCTTTAATTCTTGTGGAACGCCTAAAGGGTTAACAAAGTTTGTAAAATCGGTTTTAAGTAACTTGAGGGGTGTAGTTTCTACAATGGGGTCATTTATGGGGGTATCCACTATGTAGTCCCCACAAAGTGACTTCAGACCTGAACTGGTCCTTAAAAAGTGGGTTTGGCAATTTTCTAAAAAAATTGAAGAATTGCTTCTAAACTTCTAAGCCTTCTAATGTCCTAACAAAAAAAAAATATATATATATTTACATTTTCAAAATGGTGCCAACACAAAGTAGACATATGGGGATGTTAAGTAATAAATATTTTATGAGGTATCACTTTCTGTTTTAAAAGCAGAGAAATATAAATTTAGAAAATTGCAAATTTTTCTAAATATTGGGTAAATTTTGAATTTTTGAATAAATAAATGTGAAATATATTGACTCAAATTTATGACTATCATGAAGTACAATGTGTCACGAGAAAACGTTCTCTGAATGACTTGGATAAGTAAAGGTGTTTCAAAGTTATTACCACATAAAGTGAGATATGTCAGATTTGCAAAATTAGGCCTGGTCAGGAAGGGGGCAAATGGCCCAGATGGGAAGTGGTTAATAACTATTTTGTGAGGTATTACTATCGGTCTTAAAAGTAATTAAAATTTAGAAAATTTCTAATGTATCTGTAGATTTTGGATTGTTTTATAAAGAGGTAAAGTATATTATCAACCCAAGTTTACCACTAACTTAAAGTATGATGTGTCATGGAAAAATCTCAGAACTGATTAGATAAGTTAAAGCATGCCACAGTTATTTCCACATCTAGAGACGTGTCAGATTTGCAAAATTAGGCTCTGTCAGGAAGGTTAAATCTAGCTGGAAGAGGTTAATGAAGTATTCCAGGATCCATCTTCAAAACTACAGCCAGCGTTACCCGGAGTCCAGACAGTCAGTCTGACTCCCCCTCGGAAAGCACTAGGAGCATCTATCGACGGAGGTACCCGGTCGGGGTGCCAGGAGATTCGTTACATTTGGTGGCAGCAGTGGGATGGCGTCCTAGTGTGAGGAGAAGCAGCTCGAGACACCGTTCGTGGAGTATATTGAGGTCAACGCTAGTATCCCTACAGCGCCCCTGGCTACAGCAGGATGGGATCGGCTAGTCTTCAAACAGCGGTCCACTATGATGAGCAAGACCTGGATGGCCGGGATGCATTAAGGAAAGACATCTGGTGCCAGGCCCTGGGTAATGTACAATACCAGCGAGGTGAGAGTCTCCCCAGTGTAGAGCAGTGATTGCAGGAGCTATGTTTGGAGGAGGCCTACCTGGCGCTCTGGTGGTATATGGCACAGTATATACCCTGGACAGCTGAGCATGACAAGCCAGAGGGAGAGGAGTTTTATGGTCCTGGCTTGTTATGGGAGTCCTTTGCAGAGCCTGACTTCGGGAGCCCTGCACAGTCCAGACTTCAGAACATCTTCTACGAGAGGGAGGCTAGGCAGGATTGGGATGACCCCCATGAGGTAGAGAAAGAACTGACTCACCTAGCAACCCTGGAGTGGGAACTGGAGCAGGACTACAGAGATCTCTTCCACTCCATTGAGAGGGCTCAGCGAGAGAGCAGAGTGTCAGACCCAGGTCCAGAGTCCTTCAGCTGGGAGGATATTGTGGAGATTTACTGGGAAGACCCGACTGAAGTATCCCCTGCTTCAGTACCAGCTACACAGGTAGGGGACCTCATAGACTGGTCCCCTACCCCTATGGCAGGTGGAGATGGGACCGAGGTCTCTCCACCGGCCCTACAGAGATGCTGGGCAGTCGGCCCAGATCCCCAACGGCAGCCGGAGTTTCAGGGAGTAGGGACAGTTGGTCCTGCTCCCCAGCGGCAGTGTACTTTGAAGGGAGAGGAGACAACCGGTCTCTCTCCCCAACCCCCAACCACAGGGGGACAGCACCCCTAACTCCAATTATGCAGATGGGACCGCAGTCTCTGCACCAGGCCTACCGGGATGCTGGACAGCCGGTACAGAGCTTCCACCGACCCCGCAGGAATGGCAGGAGGAGGAGGTAAGCGATCCCTCCTCTCCACAGCTGATCCGCAACAAGGTCCTGGGGATAGGATTCCCTGACCCCATCCCAGCGGAAGAGCTGGCATCTGGGCAGAGCGCAGTTGGCCTCTGCCCTCCCCTATGCTCTTCTCCAGAGGCTGACTTCACACAGGCTTCCCCAGCGGATAAGCTGGCATCTGGGCAGAACACAGTTGGCCTCTGCCCTAACTTTCCCTTTGTCACCGGGCAGGACTATACCCCGGTTGCTCCAGCGGAAGAGCTGGCAACGATATCTGATCAGCTGAGGTCTGACACCCTGCACACTATCAGATCAGCTGGTTTGCATGGTCCTTGTCCCAGAAGTGGGCACCAAAACTGGTTACTGAAGTGTTTCTTCCATTAATCTCAGTGGTTGCAGCACTTCAGGAACCAGCTCCATTCAGTATTAATGTAATTTCAATGCCAACTTCTGGCACTGGGTGGGCTGTCACGTCAAATAGCACATGCTCTCTCTTAGCTTGTCAGCAATGTTTGTTTTGAGAAGTTATGACCACTTTCATATTTCTCTTAAAACAAGATCATGTTATACTTTATGTGCTGTGGCAGACCTCGCTGCCTTTGGATTACTATATAAAACCTGATTTCTCAATTTGTTCAGCACTTGCTGGTTGTTCGCCCAGATCAGAGCTATCCAGGGATATGTAGTTTATGGGGATATGTTGGGTTTTGGTTTTTTTTCTGTGTTTTGGGAAAGGTGTGTGTTTTCTTCCTATGAGTCATTAAGTTAGCCCATTGTGTTTGTTAATTGTATCACAGGCGGAGTCCATTGTGTTTGTTAATTGTGTCACAGGCAGAGGGGGGGTTAATGTACATTTGTTAGTAGACCTACATAAAAGGCTGACATGTAGCCCATGAAACAGTTCCTGCTTGACCCTCAATACCGAGCCTCGTCTCGTACTTGGGCTGGGGAGGGATAATTCGTATGATTCCTGTTCGGCGCCTAGGAGTGTTCGGTAGCTGACTTCATATTCGGACAAAAGAACAGCTTTGGAGGCGTTAACCCCTTTGCCTACTCGGGGTGCCGTAACGTGTCTACATAAATAAGAAGTGAATTTTTTAGTCCCCATATGTTTTTTTTGAGGGGCTTTTTAGTGGATATAGTTAGACTAACTAGATTAGCAGTATTAGGGCATCAAACTAATGGTCTAATTTATACATGTTTAGCATAGCACCAGTTTTTATTTAAATTGACACTAACTTTCCACACAACTTTTGCTAATATCACAATTTATTTGAATATAGCAATATGCCGATCGTATCCCAGGTTTTTAGGGATGCCAAATGGTAATGTGGCCCGAGTAGTTTGTATGTCATGGTGCTCCTACATGGAAACCGTCACTCCCCAGGATTAGGGCTCATGCACACAAACGTATTTTCTTTCCGCTTCCGTTCCATTTTTTCTGTGGACCGTATGTGGAACCATTCACTTCAATGGGTCCGCCAAAACAACCGAAGGTACTCTGCGTGCATTTTGTTTCCATATTTCCGTTCCACAAAAAAGTAGTGCATGTCCTACAATTGTCCGCAAACCACGGTCTGAGGCCCCATTCAAGTCAAAGGGTCCGCAAAAACTACAGAACACACACAGAACACATCCGTATGTCATCCGTATTTTGCGGATCCATACTGTAGAAATGCTATGCCCAGCCCATATTGCTCATGTGTTTGGTGATAAATAAGTGACTGTTTCTATTTACGATCCACAAAAAACGGATCGCATATAGGAACCATATGGATATGGTTTGTGGATTAACGGAACAGAAGAGGACTTAAATCAGAGGGGGAAAAAACAACTCAGATACGGGACAACGGTTCCGTGAAAAACGAACCGCAAAAGAACGGTCCTGTGCATGAGCCCTTAGGCTCCTTAGAATTCAAAGAATAGAGTTGTAGTTGGTGGAGAATAAGTCGAGTCCAGACTTGATAAAGTTCAGCAGCTTTATTTGAATAAACTTGCATCCAGAAAGTATTTTATCTTTCTCTGACTCCAGCAGATTTTGGCGTGCACTGGCAGGTAAACTTAAATGCCCTGCTTCATCCCTCTGAGCCGTACTAATTTCTAACTTCAGTCTGGTTACTGGACTTTATGGCAGTTCTCATACCTTTGAGTGGGGTGCCTTTGGCCATTGACCCCCTTTTGATTCTCCGTCTATAAACTGCAAGGAGTTGGGGTGCTCTATGATATGCTTCCCCTGAAAGATTCCTGCTACAGGAGGGGGGTCACTCCCCTCAATGCACCTTGTTTGCTCTCCTTACAACTCTCAACTAGACAATATTATACATAATAACAATACATAAATTACATAGCCATGTTATTAAGGCACAAAGGACCTGAAAATAAATACACAGATGATATTATTTGTTAGCCATTAGAGACAATAGCAAGGTGAAGGAAGGGGAATGGTAGTACTAAAAATGTACTTAAAAATGTTTACATATTCCATGCTTTTTTGTCCCTAGCAAGATAGAGGCAGAGAGACAGATAACAGGAAGTGGGGCTGTGTTTATCGGCTAAAGTGTGCTTCTCTGTGTGCTTCTAATTGACAGACAGCCTGCCTCTCATATCAGCCAGATATGCAGCATGTTCATATACCTCTAAATAAACTGAACTCTTCTAGATACTTAGTTCTGTGTCATGTCTCGTTCTCATATGAAAACTCGTGTTTGCAACTCTTTAAATGTCATTGTGCCGAAATCTAGGCATAAGTGCAGCTTTTATGCTGCCCTCTCCACAAAAAAAAAAAAATGGAATGGAGAGGGAAGGGTCGTGGTCAGAAGGCCCAGCAAATTCATGCCAATTTTCTTCCATAAAAAAGACTGAAATCTACAGAAGCTTGGAGATGCTGTAGGTTCAAGGATAGACACAATCACTGCCTGAGAATACAATACAATGATTTAGAAAAATTATCATACGGCAAATGACTGCATTATAAATGTTGTTTTTTGAGAAACTGGAGATGCATATAAATTACACTTTTATTTCTTATTATCTAATCTTATTCATTAGTCTAGTGTATGCTAGAGATTAGCTAATTGGTTCTATTGATTCAGGATGTGTAAAAAAAAGTTTTGGATGAGTTTAGTTTTGGCTAAAACAGACAGACCAATATGTACCACTCCTTCCAAAAGGAGAGGAGTGCCACAAACCTTTTCTGGTGATTACCCAAAGCTGAAAAAATTACCTATTTGATATGCCTTTGTCAGAAATCTTTGTTACTCTATTATTATAGATAGTGACCAGTATACATGAGTATTGTAGGCTAGCAGTGTTGCCTGTGACATCACAGACAGAGATGAGAACATTTTTCCAAAATTCAGTTTGGCCGATTCGCCGAATGTTTTGAAAAAATGTGGCTTGATACGAATTTATTCGCGGTGAATTACATTTAAAAAATGGCTATTTACTAGCTGCAGAGAGCCTTTATAGTGGTGTAGAACACTATGCCTTGCAGTAACAAGTATAAGGAGTCTGTTGTGGTAGTGAAATTATACTGTGAGTCGGCATGACAAGCAGATGATAGGTGTCGTTCTTACGCTGGGTTCACACCTGAGCGTTCTGAAAGGAGCGCTCTGTATGCGCGATTGTACCGGCGTTTGCAATTGCGCATACAGAGACAAGCGAACGCCCATTGTCGCGCGTTCCCGAAAGTCTATGTACGGGAACGCGCGACAAGACGCCCCAAAGAAGCTCATGTACTTCTTGGGGCGTCGGGCGTTTTACAGCGCGATCGTACGGGTTGTAAAACGCCCAGATGAGAACCATTCCCATAGGGAAGCATTGGTTTCTCCTTGTTGAGCGTTTTACAGCGCGAACCGCTCAGGTGTGAACCCAGCCTTAGAATCACTGCACACTTACCTTATTTAGGGAGTCATGGGGCCAAAACTAACCAAATAATGCAAGTATGAACTCAGCCTTACAGGTCGAAGTTAGCGCCAAGAAGAAGCACATTCCTTTTACACATCTTAGGCTGATTTCACATAGGTGTCAACAGAACCTGTTCTATTAAACCCTTATACAAGTAGAGCCCCCCGACAGAGTGGAGATTGTGTCAGCAGAAAGTTTGTGTTGACGTCACAGATTCATTTGCCCTTCCTATTATCCGTCAGAACAATAACCCACAAAAAATGGATCCTGTGTGGAGCATACACCTTCACTGGGTCAGCATTCGCTCAAAAATCCATCAGTATTGCTAATGCCAACAAAAAAAAAAAAAGAAAAACAGGAATGGATCTAAAACAGAGATGACATGTGAACTGAATATTTGCATGTCTTCTGTGTTTTGTAACCACACTTGATTTTAGCTACCAAATCATAAGGCAATTCTGATGGGAGCATATAGGCCTTACAGCTGCTATTCAGACAGGATCTGTTGTGCGTCTCATGTTACCTTCCTTCTGACAGATCAGAGGAAGGGTCAAATAAATGATGATATCAGCCAAGCCCAAAAGGCTAACTGGTGGCCCAACAATGAAGTAGGGAGGGTGTAAACAGCATTAGAAGTTCACAGAGTGACCCTATGACATTGTGGTGAGGTGAAAGCCGCATGAGGAGACCACAGAGTGGTCCAATGACAGAGTCTGTAGGTAGCGGCAGCATCAGGAGGCCGCAGAGTGGCACAATGAAATAATGTGAAGGTGGCAGCAGCATAAGAAGGCCACAAAGTGGCAAGGAGACATAGTGTAGAGGTGGCAGAAGCATGAGGAAACCACAGAGTGGCAAGGTGACATAGTGTAGAGGTGGCAGCAGCATGAGGGGGCCACAAAGTGGCAAGGTGACATAGTGTGGAGGTGGCAGCAGTATGAGGAGACCACAGAGTGGCAAGGTGACATAGTGTGTAGGTGGCAGCAGCATGAGGATACCACAGAGTGGCAAGGTGACATAGTGTGGAGGTGGCAGCAGCATCAGCAGGCCACAGAGTTGCAAGGTGACATAGTGTGGAGGTGGCAGCAGCGTCAGAAGACCACAGAGTGGCAAGGTGACATAGTGTGGAGGTGGAAGCAGCATCAGGAGGCTACAGTGTGGCTTGTGAAGGTGGGTGGCAATACCAGTACCTGCTGAAGATGGTGGGTAAAAGATTGAGCACTTGGCATCAGATGTGTGGCATCAGTTGGGTGGCAGCATCAGAATAGTAGCTAAGGCAGGTAGCCAGAAGAAACAGTTTTCTTTTGTCAAAGTGTTGGTGTGGCACAATGGATGATCTAGTCTGATGCATCAGGCATTAGTGGGTGGAAATCCTGGTGGATCCATGCCTGATTCATCTTGAGAAAGGTCAGTCTCTCCACATTTTTGGTGGACAGGCAAGTTCTTCTTCGGGAAACTATAGCCCCTGCCGCACTAAACATCCACTCTGATGCCACACTAGTAGCAGGGCAAGACAGCTTTTCCAGGGCAATCTCTGCCACTTGCCACAAATCCAGTTTGGCTGCCCAGTAGTCCAGCGGGTCTTCAACTTGGGGTGGTAGGGTGCTGTCCAAGTATGCCACCACCTGCTGGTTCAGGTTCTGCTCTATGTCTACCTGTTGTTGCTGCTGCTGGTGAATAGCTTCTTCAGTAGGCGGGTAAAGAAAGCTGCTCATCAACGACTCTGGACTTAAGTTGCTGCTGATGGAGCTGGTACTGCTCATGCCCCCCCCATCACCAGCCATGACAGTGAGTGCAGAGGGCTCCCCCGGTCAGACCTGAGAGAGGATGGGCGATGGCGCAGATAGGTAGCGGCTAACAGACTACATAGTGTGTCTCTATAGTAGTTCCGTTTGTACTCCCTCTCAGCGAGTGCAAAAATTTCCCTATTTTGGACCAGTAGCAATGGTTCAACAAGGTGGAGAGCCAGAAGTCATCCCTCTGCTGAATGCTGAAAATTCGGCTGTCGCTATGCAAGCAAGAGAGCATGCATCGGACCATTTGCGCAAGTGACTCAGAGCGACTCCCTGTCTCTATCTTCACTGCATACTGCCACAGTGTGTCTGGGTCCTCTGCCTCATCTTCCTTATTGCCTAGTAGCTCTTCTGCCTGCTCCTGCTCTCCTGACACCTGTGTAGAAAAAACACCCATTTCACTACATATTGTTTGTGCTCCAATGTCCTTTTCCTCTAGTTCAGCCCCCACAGGGCTCATGTGGTCATGAGATGTAGGCGCCACAGTCATATCATGACTAAGAGCCGGCTAGCTCGAAAACATGTCGGTCTGACCAGGGACATGGAGGGACCTCTTTCACTGCACCGTGTTTACGTTTGGAATATTCAATAAAGAACATGAACAAGATTTTATCTCCTTCGTGCTGGAAATCTGTTTATTTGAATGTAGGCGCCATGTCTTCAGTCCCCTGACCCGCCAGATTTACCAGCATCTGTTCCAGGACAGTGTAATGACATCGTTCATCCCGTAGTCCTGGCGACTGACAAATAATGTGGCCTCCTCAAAGGGCCTGAGCAAACGGCAAGTGTCATGCATGAGCTGCCACTGGCTGACATCGAAGTTACACAGGCGATACTCCTGTCTGCTTGGATCATCAATAAATTGTTTATGGCCTTTATTTTTTCGTATAGTCGGTCCAACATATGGAGGGTGGAATTCCAACAGGTGAAAACATTGCATAGCAGCCTATGTTCGGGGATGCCGTTCTGCCGCTGCAGCTCAAGGAGGGTATGCTTTGCGGTGTATAAGTGGCTGAAGTGCATGAAAAGTTTCCTGGCCATTTTTAGGATGTCTTACAGATGAGTGGAAGATTTCAGGAACCGCTTCACAACCAGATTGAACATGTGTGCCATGCAGGGTGCATGGCTCAGCACTCCTTGATGCAGCGCCGAGACCATGTTCTTCCCATTGTCGTTCACCATGGTTCCGATTTTGAGTTGTCGCAGAGAAAACCAGGATTCGATTTCTTGATGAAAGACACGGAGCAGTTCCTCCCCTGAGTGACTCCGTTCACCCATGCAAATGAGGTGTAGAACAGCCTGACACCACCGTGCCCTGCACATGTGGTATGCTGAAGGGACAATGTGAATTGTCCCTGCAGTGGAGGCTGAGTACACATTGGAGGATGAGGAGGCAGCGGCAGACACTGTCGCAGGACCAACAGCGTGAGAACGTGGAGGCCGAAGCGAAGTCACATGGCCAAGTTGCTGGTGTGGCTGGCCAGTAACCACATTTACCCAGTGGAGGACATATATTGTCCTTGACCGTTGGTATAGCTATCAACCAATTTTTCCCAAAAAGGCCGTTTCGCAAAAAAAATTCACTACTGAATGGTTTATCAGCGTAATTTGGTCAATACAGCAAAAGCAAGTCTACAATCACCCATCAATTTTCCCAAAAAAGCCTGTATCACAAATTTCTCCAGTGAATGACAATCTAAATTCACCGCAGAATGGCTAATAACACATCTTTACTTTTGCTATTAATACACCCCAGCAACGGCAATATAAAAATGTCGGATTACTGCAGACAGGCTAATAAAACATGTTCTTTTTCCTATTAATACACCCCAAAAAAATACATTTAACAATCACAATTCACCGCAGAATAGCTAATAGGATGTACAGTTGCAAGAAAAAGTATGTGAACCCTTTGGAATGATATGGATTTCTGCACAAATTGGTCATAAAATGGGATCTGATCTTCATCTATGTCTCAACAATAGACAATCAAAGTCTGCTGTAAGAAGGAACAAGGAGCCGTCATTGACGGAAGATACGTGTCACCGAGATTCCTGGCCTCGGTGAGGTAAGAACCGGATTTTTTTCCTGAAGTGTCAGTTCTGTAGTGCAGTCTGACACTTCAGCTGTCAGAATGTCTGTAAAGCCAATCCGGGCAGGTTCTTATTGGGAGCAGCCAAAGAGCAGGGTGGGTGGCTGTTCCCCACAGTTTCAGGCTGGGTTTTGGCTGGAATATAAAAACCCAGCCTGCATGTTCAGGTATTGTGGATTATCCTCCATCTGCTAGTGGAGTGCTGGCAGTCTGGGTGTTGGATCTTGAGGGTTTGGGCCTTGACTAAGCCTGCTACATTGTTTGTGGACAAAAGCACTTGGACTACTGCTTCCTTCAAGGACTTATGTGCTGCAGCCTGGTGTGAACTAACACCAGACTCAAGGTGACTGTTGTTTCTTGAAATTGTTATTTTGCCACTTTACGTCTGTGTGAATAAAACAGTGCACTATTTAAGTTATAGACGTTGTCATTGCCTCTGTACTGCGTCCGCAAGCCTGTCTACCAGACAAAATCCCCAGATTTGGTGGAGGATGTGGGCAAGCGCAGTGAGGCAGGCCTGAAGGCCGAAAAGTTTTTGTTTTATCCGGGCACAAGTGCATGTCCTACATTAAGTCGGCAAGGTTACGACCCGTATCCCCTGACAAAATTGAGGCGGTCGTGAAGGCCCTCGTGGAGGCTAACTTGCAGCAGCGGGAGGCTAACAAGCAGCAATAAGAAACGAACCAGCGGCTATTGCAACATGTGATAGCGTTGCAGGGGTCAGGAGCATCCCAGAATGTCCACGATGCCCGGAAAGCTGTCCGTGCGGCGATTCCGAAGATGACCCCCTCGGATGACGTCGAGACCTATCTGGCAGTCTTCGAAAAAGTGGCCGTGATAGAAAAGTTCCCCCGAGACCAGTGGGCTGAGGTCGTTGCTCCGTTCCTGGCGTCCGGTCCCCAGCAAGTATTGTTTGATCTCCCCGATGATCAGGCGGCCGACTACCCGACAGTAAAAGGTGAGATCCTGGCGAAACTCGGGGTGAATGTGTTGGTCCGGGCCCAGAGGGTGCATCAGTGGGAATTTAACCCGGCTGAACCCGCCAGACCACAATATTATGATCTGCTGCACCGTTTGCAAAAATGGCTGCAGCCTGACATGTTGACTCCCACTGCTATGTTGGATCGGCTGTTGGCTGATGTGTTTTGGAGGGCTTTTCCGTACCCTCTCCAGCACTGGATCGGCCAGGTGTCTCTGAATAATGCCCTGGAGATAGTCGACCTGGTGGAGTGCTATGAGGCCACCAGAAATCTACAGGGGGGTTCTTTTGAGTGGGGCCAGTTAAACCCCGGAAAACTCCACCCCAGACCCGGCGGCCGGTGCCAGCTAGACCTGCCCGGGATGTACCCCCTGCCGACCCAAACCCGGTGGTCTGCTGGCATTGTCAGGAGCCTGGACACATAAGGGCCGACTGTCCCCATCTGGGGGAACCCATGGACACCAACTATGGCTTCCGCCACTCATTATATGCCAGAATGTTGTGTGCCACAGGAACTTCAGAGACTATGGACAATAGCCACCTGTGCCAGGTGGAAGTGGGGGGCACTCTGGCGGTGGCTCTGCTGGATTCAGGGAGCCTGGTGTCCCTGCTAAGAGATGCCCTGGTGCGGCCGGCTGAGTATACTGGCTGAAGAGTCAGCGTTGTCTGCATACATGGGGACTTAAAGGAGTATCCCACCGCCCTGGTCTCTCTGTCAATGGTGGCTGGCAGGTGGATGCATGAGGTGGCCGTCGCCACAAAGCTACCATATGAATTGATAATTGGGAGAGACTTCCCCGGGTTCCCGGCACTCCGATGTACCCCTAGCAGAGTGGCCTAACTCAGGGGGGAGGCCAGAACCTTGGGAACCTGAGTCAGAAGGACCAGAAGTAGGGGTGACCGCCACTTCGATGGAAGAGGGGGAGACAACCCCGTTAAGTGTGATGGTGGGAGACGTAGAGGATTTGCCGCTGGGTCCTGAGCTGGCAGACCTCAATGTCTCTGGGGATAATTTCGGTACAGCACAACACTAGGATCCGACTCTATCTCGAGCCTGGGAAGATGTGGTAGTAGTTGAGGGTGAGCCACAACAACCGGGGGCCGAATCTATGTTCCCCCGTTTTGTGGTTCAACAGGAGATGCTGTACCGGGTAAATAAACTACGGGGTGAACATATTGAACAGCTGATGGTGCCCCAGGCATATCACAAGCTCAAGTTGGAATTAGTCCACCAACATGTTCTTGGGGACACCTGGGCCAGCAGAAAACACAGTACCAGATTTTACAGCGATTTTACTGGCCCAGTGTGTTCAGAAAGGTAGAAGAGCTTTGCAAGTCTTGCCCAATCTGCCAGATAACCAGCCCCCAGCCACATTTCCGTAGTTCTCTGGTCCCTCTCCCGATTATAGAGGTTCCCTTCGAGCGGATCGCTATGGATCTCATAGGCCCTGTACCGAAGTCAGCTAGAGGGCACCAGCACATCCTGGTCATCCTCGACTACGCCACGCGGTACCCGGAGGCGGTGCCACTGCGCCGTACGTCAGCCAAACTCATAGCTAAGGAGTTAATGGAAATGTTTTCTAGAGTGGGTCTGCCTAAGGAGGTTCTAACTGACCAAGGGACCCCATTTATGTCCAAGGTCATGAGGGAACTCTGCAAGTTGCTCCAAATAAAACAGTTACGGACATCCGTGTATCATCCGCAAATGGATGGCCTGGTAGAGAGGTTTAACTAGACGCTAAAACATATGTTGAAAAGAGCGGTGTCTAAGGATGGGAAGGACTGGGACCTTCTTCTGCCCTATCTCATGTTCGCAGTGCGAGAAGTGCCCCAGGCCTCTACCGGGTTCCCGCCCTTCAAACTGCTATACGGCAGACACCCTCGTGGTTTATTGGACGTCGCCAAAGAGGCGTGGGAACAACAAACCACACCGCACAAAAGTGTAGTTGAGTATGTCACCCAGATGCAGGGACGGATGGAAACAGTGTTACCTCTGGTTAGGGAGCATATGGAGGCAGCGCAGCGAGCCCAGAGTAGTGTCTATAATCGGCAGGCTCGGGTCCGAAACTTTAACCCGGGTGATCGGGTGTTGGTTCTGGTACTGACTGTAGATAGTAAGTTCCTAGCTAGGTGGCAGGGGCCCTACGATGTACTAGAAAAAATTGGACCGGTAGATTACAAAGTACACCAGCCAGGGAGGCGAAAGCCGCAGCAGGTGTACCATGTGAATCTGCTCAAGCTGTGGAAGGAAAGGGAAACCTGTACGGAAGACAGCCCACAACCAGGGTTCCTAGGGGAAGCGGTTTCGGGCCCTCAGTCTGAAGCAGGGGAAGCTGCTGTCACAGTGAAAATTGCTGACAGCCTCTCCTCTAAACAGGCTCAGGAAACCAGGGAGTTCATTAGTCGGAATACGGATGTGTTCTCAGACCTCCCTGGACGCACGTCCGTAATCCGGCATGACATTGTCACTGAACCTCAGGCGAAAGTCCGGTTAAAACCGTACCGGGTACCCGAGGCTCAGCGATAAGCCATCACGGAGGAAGTGCAGCTAATGCTCCAGCTGGGTGTCATCGAGGAGTCAAAAAGTGAGTGGGCCAGTCCGATAGTATTAATACCCAAGCCAGACGGGACATTGCGGTTCTGTAATGACTTCCGCAAACTTAATGAGGTGTCCAAGTTTGACGCATATCCCATGCCCCGAGTGGATGAGCTTATTGAAGTTTGGCCAAGCCCGGTATTTTTCTGTGTTGGACCTCACCAAAGGGTACTGCAGGTATCCTTGACGGAGGCTGCCAAAGAAAAAACGGCTTTCGTCACGCCAGAGGGGCTGTATCAGTACAAGGTATTACCCTTTGTTCTACATGGTGCTCCAGCCACGTTTCAAAGGTTAATGGACATTGTACTCCGTCCACATCGTCGGTACACTTTGGCGTACCTGGACGATATCGTTGTCCATAGCACCGACTGGGAAAGTCACTTACCTAAATTACAGGCTGTAGTGGACTCCCTTAGGAAGCCTGGCTTAACCGCTAACCCGAAAAACTGCTCAATAGGGTTAGAAGAGACCAAGTACCTGGGGTTTGTCATTGGGCGCGGAATGATCAAACCTCAGGTGAACAAAATTGAGGCAATTAGGAATTGGCCCCGACCTGTCACTACTCGGCAAGTAAAGTCGTTCATGGGTATGGTGGGGTACTATATGAGGTTTGTCCCCAATTTTTCTACAGTCGTTGCACCATTGACAGGCCTTTTGAAGGGATGCAAGTCAGTGACGGTCCACTGGAATGAGCAGGCAGAAAAGGCTTTCTCCGCTTTGAAGTCGGCCCTGTGTGGGTCCTCGGTTTTGGTGACACCCGACTTCAAAAGGGAGTTTATAGTGCAGACCGATGCCTCCGAGGTAGGTCTCAGTGCTGTACTATCTCAAGATATTGACTGGGAGGAGCAACCCATTGTCTTCCACAGCCGGAAGCTCACCCCAGCTGAGACTAGGTACAGTATAGTGGAGAAAGAGTGCCTGGGCATCAATTGGGCTCTCGAGTCTCTCCACTACTATCTTTTGGGGAGAAGGTTCCGTCTGGTGACTGACCATTCCCCCCTGAAATGGATAAGCCAGGTCAAAGAGAGGAATGCTCGGGTCACCAGGTGGTTCTTATCTTTGCAAAATTGTAAGTTTTCCGTGGAACACAGGACAGGCAGGTTACAGGGAAACGCGGGGGCCCTGTCCCGCTACACTGTCTGGCAAGTGTTCACCCCCTCAGGGTTGAACAAAGGGGGGAGGTATGTAAGAAGGAACAAGGAGCCGTCATTGACGGAAGATACATGTCACTGAGGTTCCTGGCCTCGGTGAGGTAAGAACCAATTTTTTTTCCTGAAGTGTCAGTTCTGTAGTGCAGTCTGACACTTCAGCTGTCAGAATGGCTGTAAAGCCAATCCGGGCCGGTTCTTATTGGGAGCAGCCAAAGAGCAGGGTGGGTGGGTGGCTGTTCCCCACGGTTCCAGGCCGGGTTTTGGCTGGAATATAAAAACCCAGACAGCATGTTCAGGTGGTGTGGATTATCCTCCATCTGCTAGTGGAGTGCTGGCAGTCTGGGTGTTGGAGCTTGAGGGTTTGGGCCTTGACTAAGCCTGCACATTGTTTGCGGACAAAAGCACTTGAACTACTGCTTCCTTCAAGGACTTATGTGCTGCAGCCTGGTGTGAACTAACACCAGACTCAAGGTGACTGCTTTTTCTTGAAATTGTTATTTTGCCACTTTACATCTGTGTGAATAAAACAGTGCACTATTTAAGTTAAAGACGTTGTCATTGCCTCTGTACTGTGTCCGCAAGCCTGTCTACCAGAGCAGATCCCCACACTGCTTAAACTAATAACACACAAAGAATTAAATGTTACCATGTTTTTATTGAACTCACCATGTAAACATTCGTAGTGCAGGTGGAAAAAGTATGTGAACCTTTGGATTTAATAACTGGTTGAACCTCCTTTGGCAGCAATAACTTCAACCAAACTTTTCCTGTAGTTGCAGATCAGACGTGCACAACGGTCAGTAGTAATTCTTGACCATTCCTCTTTACAGAACTGTTTCAGTTCAGCAATATTCTTGGGATGTCTGGTGTTAATCGCTTTCTTGAGGTCATGCTACAGCATCTTAGTCGGGTTGAGGTCAGGACTGACTGGGCCATTCCAGAAGGCGTATTTTCTTCTGTTTAAGCCATTTTGTTGTTGATTTACTTCTATGCTTTGGGTCGCTGTCCTGTTGCAACACCCATCTACTGTTGAGCTTCAGCTGGTGGACAGATGGCCTTAAGTTCTCCTGCAAAATGTCTTGATAAACTGTCACGGCAGACAGGATACAAGATCCATCGGATATAAACAAACAAGTGTCTAAGCAAGAAGCTGGGGATAGAGGTCACCTCCTGACAAATCCCTACCAGCTCTCCCTAGACTTCTATGCCCACGTTCAGACCCTGAAGGTGGGAAAAAACGTGTCCTCGTGCCTAGACTGAAGATATCCTAGAATCCCTAAGATGGTGATAGGGGAAAGAGGCAGCCTGCTCCTTCAGGACCTGGAGGGGGCAGGCATCTATCTAACAGCCTAGACAGACAACCACAAGAAAACAAAACCAACTTATCTTTACTGAGCAGGAACAGCAAATACTTCCTTCCTTCCTATGAGCCAGACAGAAGCTATAACCCACACAGGACACTGTGAGTGGGCGTAATTTAAACTGAAACCAATGACCCCACCCAGTGCACCTGAAGGGAGGCAGATATAGCTCAATTCCAAAACAAAAACAAAAAGGCTACACACGTGCTGCTAACCTGGCAGACCTCCGCACATAGCCTAAGCAGGGCATGACATAAACTTGGGAATTCATTTTTCCTTCGATGATAGCAATCTGTTTAGGCTCTAATGCAGCAAAGCACCCCCATTCCATGATGCCCCCACCACCATACTTCACAGTTGGGATGAGGTTTTGATGTTGGGGTGCTGTGCCTCTTGTTCTCCACACATAGTGTTGTAGTGTTGTGTGTTTCTTCCAAACAACTCAACTTTGGTTTCATCTGTCCACAGAATATTTTGCCAGTACTGCTGTGGAACATCCAGATGCTCTTGTGCAAACTGTAAATGTGCAGCAATGTTTTTTTTTTTTGGACAGAAGTGACTTCCTCTGTGGTATTTTCCCATGAAATCCATTCTTGTTTAGTGTTTTACGTATCATAAATTTGCTAACAAGGATGTTAGCATATGCCAGAGACTGTTGTAAGTCTTTAGCTAACACTCTAGTATTCTTCTTCACCTCATTGAGCAGTCTGCACTGTGCTCTTGCAGTCATATTTACAGGACGGCCACTCCTAGGGAGAGTAGCAGCAGTGCTGAACTTTCTCCATTTATAGACAATTTGTCTTACCATGGACTGATGAACAGCAAGGCTTTTGGAGATACTTTTATAACCCTTTCTATCTTTAAGCAAGTCAACAATTCTTTTTTTTTTTATATATATATTTTTATTGTAATTTTCAATTAAAACAAAGGTAACAGGATACCAAGGTATAGGCTCGCAGGCCACGCCACAGTAATTTCAAGATCGGAGTAAATACATGACAATTATAAAGGTGAAGCATAAATGTATAAGTAATACATGGAGACAGACAGTAACAGTCCGGCGAGAGGATTAGGAAAATTAGGACGCACATGCAGCTAGAGAAACTAGAGAAGTGGAGGTGACAATGATAATTGGAGCGGTGATGGTAGAGTACCCTACCAAGTCTAGGAGGGGTTCCCGGAAGGGAAGTATATTGTGTTATAGAACGTTGCCTGGGAGCTAAAGAATAAAATCTCATGCTAGTTAAGCATCAAAGAAGAACACTAAAGTTTGGGGGATCTAAATTTAGACCACGACGACCATTTTTTGATGAATAAAACGTGAGTGTGTGACTCCCAAGAGTAGAGCTCCTCAAACCTGTGGATCTGGTCAATTTTTTGGAGCCATTGTTCCATGGTTGGAACTGTAGTTTGTAGCCAACATTTAGGGAGTAGGAGGTGGGCCGCTAGCAGCATTTGTGTGAATATGAAGGGCGATTTAGTATTACCCTTTTCTTGGGAGAAGGACAGGAGGGCAAGTTGCGGAGATGGCTGAAACAAGGTGCCACAGACCTTGTTGGCCACTGAGAAGACCTCACACCACCATTTATGGATAAGGGGGCACCCCCACCAGATATGGAAGAATGTACCTCTCTCTCCAAGGCACCTCCAGCATGTGTCCGAAGCAGACTCGGCAAATCTTGAGATCTTATCTGGCGTGTTGTACCATCTGGTGAGAATTTTATAGCCATTTTCCTGAATTCGGACACAGCGGGAGGCCCGATGGGGAGATTCTAATAGTTTTGGTAAGGATTCGTAGGGGATGGTGATGTTCAGGTCTAGTTCAGGTCTGAAGGTACCAATAAATATCATATTAAAACTTACATTAACTGTAATACATCAGGGATTATATACATTATTGAATGTGAGGAATGCCGGCTAATATATGTGGGTTGTTCAACCAGAAAATTTAAAGTGAGGCTGTTGGAGCACATTAATTATATATTAAATCCTGCATATGTTAATATCTCAAGTGCGGCAAAACACTTTATCACGGCTCATAATAGAAGTCTATCTTCATTTACAGCCTATGCTATAGAAAGAGTGTTCTTGCCCACAAGAGGCGGAGATTTCAAAAAGCTTGTATATCAAAGAGAAGCTTTCTGGATTTTAAAATTAAATTCCAGAAGCCCTGCAGGACTAAACCAGAGAAAGGAACTTATGTATATTTACTGATAGCATTAACAACTACACCATGTTGCAACTTTGAAGGATATTATTGTACAGCCTAATTGAACTAAAATGGATTGCACCCAGCAGATACAGAGGAGTGTTCAGACAGGGCGTTTCCAGATGCAGAGGAGTGTTCAGCCAGAGCATTTTTAGATGCAGAGGAGTGTTCAGACAGTGCTTCTTTAGATGCAGAGGAGTGTTCAGACAGAGCTTTTTCAGATTTTTTCATATATTTGTTCATTTTTTATATCTCGTGACTGCACTCTTATTTCTCTCCTCCCTACCTGCTGGATGCAACAATATTATAGAATGTTTGTTCATAATGGCTCATTTTGGATTTTAATTTTTAATTCTGAATGTGTTTTTGTGCACTTAAATTTCTGTTAGCACTTTTAATTACAACACCTGAGATGACCAGCACCGCCCTGCTAGTTTAATGGGGGAGGGATTTCTGTGTTCACCTCTCTATATATACACTGTGTTGGAAATTTACTGTGGAGGTCATGATTAAGAACCATCTGGTTCGAAACATGTAGACCGTACTGGGGCTTATTTTTGGAGGTTCCTATCACCGCTGTATATTTGGTTTGTGGAATAAACGTCAAGCAAGAAAAACAAGGTGCTGGATCTTTCTTCCTTTCCGTTCAAGTTTATATGCTTGGGTCTCATCCCATCCGTGCACTCTTAAAACTGTTGATGCAGGTGAGCTGGACTTTTACTATTATTTGTTGGATTGAGGTTTTTACCGTGTCTCCCTGCCTGGAACAAAGTTGCTAGACTATCACAAACCAGCGGTGACAATAGATTCCTCTTATATCAAGCCCCAAACACAATTTGTTGCACATGGCGTTTGCTATAAGGCCGGACCGCTTAACAAAAGCGGAGCAGGTATTTTCAAGAAGCGACCAATCTGTCCAAAACCCATACAATATGGAAAGCATCTTTTTACAATTGGAAAACCTGCAAACTCAAGAATTAAGACTCTGGTGGGATCATACCACTCTGAAAAAATATCTGGAAAAAGACATGATACCCAGAGGTCTAAGAATCAAAAAGATCCCTACTACTGTATATTCGAATGCTTTTGTACAAACATGGAATAACATACTCACGGACTGTTCGTTCAAACTTATGAAATTGATAGTGGAGTATGAAGCGGAAAAGCTGGTTTTGATACAACCTGAAATAGACAAATGCAAACAATCTATGTCTCAATATGAATCTACTCAAAAATATGACGAATTATTACAAAAGGTAAATAATAACATCAAAGAAGCTGAGGAACATATCATTGAGTTTAAACACAAAAAGTTCCAAAGGGATCTATATGATTATGACAAGGATCAAGTATACGAATGGGGGCGCAGAGAAAATCCCTATCAAACTCCAAAATCCATACTGAAAAATACAAAGAAAAAACAACAACAAAAAAACCGTACAAAAACCACAACTGTCAGTTTTGACTCATCAGACTATGAGGGCTTTGAGACCAGTATGGAGATACAATCAAACGAAAAAGTGGACACAAAAAATAATACTACAGGAGCTCAGTCCTCATATTACAAGAAATCAAAAATGAAGTCTAAAAATCAATCAAAAAACGAGTCAGAAGAGGAGGAAGAAAGCACAACAAGAAAAGCACACAATATGGCTACCCGATTTCAAAGAAAACAGTGACTCAAACACATGAAGTGATTAATTTATCAGATGCCATTTTAACTAGAGCACAACTAGAATTGTTGAGTTTGGGTTTAAATTTTGTTCCTGCCACTGACTTTGACCTGTTTTCAACCTTACTGGATATTAATAAATTCATCAGATTACTCACGGTTAAAAAACATTTCAGTGAGGTTGGGAACAGTTCAGACTCAGTGGCAGACACGAGGGTTGAAAAACATCAAAATCTTTATACAGGTTTTTCTTTTCGTGAACAGGTTACATTGTTGCAATTGCACAATTTACAGGAATTTTCAGATGACATGTGTGAACATAATAAAGTGAATTTTCAGGTGAAAAATCCCAATTTCTATCCCCTTAAATCACGGAGCAGTGGAATGGATACATTCCAAGAAGTAATAGAGAAAGAACTGATGCAAATCCATGCTGACACAGTCGGCAATAAAAATAAAAATAATTATAAAAACAATAACCTTACTAAACTACAAAAAATAGCTATGGGGGAATTGAGAGATAGGGAAGATATTGTCATCAAAATGGCAGACAAGGGCGGCGCGGTGGTGGTTCTAGACAAAATAGTATACCAGCAACAAATGTTGGAAATTTTGGGGGATACAACTACATATTGTAAGTTGGACTCCAATCCTTTGGAGTGCTACCGCAAGGAGTTAACAGACATTCTACAGGAAGGTAGAGATTTGGGAATTTTTTCCCATGGTGATTTTCAATATTTAAATGTACAATGTCCGATTACTCCTATCATACACGCCTTACCCAAGGTTCACAAAGGTCTCTGCCCACCACCGCTCCGCCCTATAGTCTCGGGAATTGGCTCTCTGACAGAGAAATTAGGCCAATGGCTAGATACAATCTTACAACCTTTAGTCAAAAGAACACCGGGGTATATAAAGGACACAGGAGATATACTGAGAGGGTTCTATGATAAAAAATGGTCCCAAAATTATACATGGTTGACAACAGATGTAGTCAGCCTCTATCCTTCCATCCCCCATCATGTAGCGCTCCTAGCGTTAGAATACCATTTACATCGCTACAGTGTGCATGGTGACGTTTTCATTGACTATGTACTAAAGATAACTGATTTTCTACTCACACATAATTATTTTAGTTTTGACAACAAGTTTTATTTACAAATACAGGGTGTGAGTATGGGAGCGAAGTTTTCCCCGTCACTTGCAAATGTCACCATGGCGTACTGGGAGGAGCGCTATATATATGACACCGATAATCCCTTTGGTGATTGTATAGAGTGGTATGGCAGATACATCGATGACCTGTTATTCATTTGGTCTGCCGATGTGTCTGCCATACCCTCTTTCCTGCAATATCTCAATGGTAATCTTTATGGCTTGCGGTTTGTTGGAGCACATGATGGCTGCAAAATTAATTTTCTGGATGTAACTCTGACGGGTATTCCGGGACAGACAATATGCACCCGAACATACCGTAA
Source organism: Bufo gargarizans (assembly GCF_014858855.1). NCBI lineage: Eukaryota > Metazoa > Chordata > Amphibia > Anura > Bufonidae > Bufo > Bufo gargarizans. The sequence goes on from NC_058082.1 coordinate 177,425,538, forward strand.
ACCCATAGCGGGAAATACAGTACTGCGAGCTGACAGCCATCATCCTCTCCACACAATAAAAGCCATTCCAGTAGGGGAGATGATCAGAGCCAGGCGCAATTGCAGCAGGGACTCTGACTTCTATGAGGAGATACAAACAATTGCCAACAGACTACAGGATAGAGGTTATCCACTGTGGATGACCGAAAGGGCATCTAATATAGCCAAGGGAAAAAAACGGCAAAATTTGTTATTTGGATCCCCCTTAAATCACAAAAAATCTAACAGAAAAGAATGTAATAGAGAAAAAACTGCTGAAAATAGACAGGAGAGTGAAAACGGAATCAAACCAGATAATGTGGATAAATCCACCAATATCCCAACACTTGTACTAACCTTCAGCAACCAATTCTCTATAATAGAAAAAGCGGTCTCCAAGTGCATTCCCATCTTGTATGAGGATCCACAATTATATAAAATACTAAGGGGAGGACACAGAGTAGTATCCAAGAGACCCGCGTCTTTGGCTGCCTCACTGTCTCCTTCTTGTTTCAGTTTAAAATCAGTGGGAAAATCACGGACATGCTGGTTGCGATATACAGGCTTTTCACGATGTGGCAGCTCCCCATGCAGAGCTTGCAATTATGTTACCCCAAAAAAACAATTCCAAGATTCTGAAGGTACCAATAAATATCATATTAAAACTTACATTAACTGTAATACATCAGGGATTATATACATTATTGAATGTGAGGAATGCCGGCTAATATATGTGGGTTGTTCAACCAGAAAATTTAAAGTGAGGCTGTTGGAGCATATTAATTATATATTAAATCCTGCATATGTTAATATCTCAAGTGCGGCAAAACACTTTATCACGGCTCATAATAGAAGTCTATCTTCATTTACAGCCTATGCTATAGAAAGAGTGTTCTTGCCCACAAGAGGCGGAGATTTCAAAAAGCTTGTATATCAAAGAGAAGCTTTCTGGATTTTAAAATTAAATTCCAGAAGCCCTGCAGGACTAAACCAGAGAAAGGAACTTATGTATATTTACTGATAGCATTAACAACTACACCATGTTGCAACTTTGAAGGATATTATTGTACAGCCTAATTGAACTAAAATGGATTGCACCCAGCAGATACAGAGGAGTGTTCAGACAGGGTGTTTCCAGATGCAGAGGAGTGTTCAGCCAGAGCATTTTTAGATGCAGAGGAGTGTTCAGACAGTGCTTCTTTAGATGCAGAGGAGTGTTCAGACAGAGCTTTTTCAGATTTTTTCATATATTTGTTCATTTTTTATATCTCGTGACTGCACTCTTATTTCTCTCCTCCCTACCTGCTGGATGCAACAATATTATAGAATGTTTGTTCATAATGGCTCATTTTGGATTTTAATTTTTAATTCTGAATGTGTTTTTGTGCACTTAAATTTCTGTTAGCACTTTTAATTACAACACCTGAGATGACCAGCACCGCCCTGCTAGTTTAATGGGGGAGGGATTTCTGTGTTCACCTCTCTATATATACACTGTGTTGGAAATTTACTGTGGAGGTCATGATTAAGAACCATCTGGTTCGAAACATGTAGACCGTACTGGGGCTTATTTTTGGAGGTTCCTATCACCGCTGTATATTTGGTTTGTGGAATAAACGTCAAGCAAGAAAAACAAGGTGCTGGATCTTTCTTCCTTTCCGTTCAAGTTTATATGCTTGGGTCTCATCCCATCCGTGCACTCTTAAAACTGTTGATGCAGGTGAGCTGGACTTTTACTATTATTTGCTAGTTCCCATTGTCTCACAAAGGAAGGTTTTGCTATCATAGGAGGCAGCCGCAGTTTACCATAGATTTGTGAGATAAGTTTTCTGGGTGTTGATTGTGAAGATATTAGTGCTTCAAACCAAACTAGAGGGCGTACAAGGTCCCCTATGTTTATGTGGTGTTTCAGATAGGCTCTGAGGTAGGTGATCGAGAGGAAATCCCGTGGGTGGGGATTGAGTAGGGCGTTTGTATCGTCTAGGTCCATCCAGACTCCAGTGGGGAGAGCCAGAGAGATCAAAGAGGCTGAGGAGGACATCAGTCCCGTAGAAGTCGAGCCTCTTAGGGTGGGAAAGGCCGTGTTCAGGGCATCCTTTACTGATAGTAGGGGGGAAGGGAAAGGAATGGAGCAGTGTGAGGAAGATAACCACCTCCATGCTTCAAGTGTGGCTCTGACAATTGGGTAATGAGACATCGGGCCAGGGAGAGTCAACCTCTGACCTAATAGAAGCGCTCTGGCTGGAGTGGTCAAGATGTCTAATTCCATGTGAGCTATGGCTGAAAATGGAGGGGGACGTAGCCAAGCTATTGCACGGGAGAGGAGAATGGCCTTCCTATAGAGATCAGGGTTTGGTAAACCTATTCCCCCTGCATGTCTGGGTCTGGTGAGGAGAGCAGAGGAGAGTCTCGCTTTCCTTCCACTCCAGATGAAGAGTCTAAACTTTTGCAATTTGGAGTCGTAGTAATGTTTGGGGACGGTGATGGGTAGAACTTGCTGCATATAGGTGAGTCGGGGTAGAATAAGGGATGAGAGGAGGTTTTTACGGCCAAACCAGGACAGCATCGGATTGGTTCGGGCCAGACTATCAATAGTTTCAAAAAGTGAGTTTCTCAAAGGGGTGTAGTTAAGGGAGAATAGTTTGGCTATTTCAGGGCTAATCTTAACCCCTAAGTAAGTGATGGTGGGGGAGGACCAATTGAATGGGGAGTTAGCCATTAACTGGCACTTGGTTCCCCGAGGGATGCCTAGACATAGAACCAGCGATTTGTTGGCATTAATTTTGAAGTCTGATATGATGCTATATGTGTTGAGGTGGGACTGAATGCGAGGTAAGGATACCTTCGGATTGACCGTCATTATAAGGACGTCATCAGCAAAGGCGGCTATTTTTTGTTCCCTGCCTCCCAAACATAGACCTGCCACCTCCCGGTCCAATCTGATGGTCGCATGAAATGGTTCGAGTGCCAAGATGAAAAGGAGGGGTGATAGTGGGCAACCCTGATGGGTCCCATTTCTAATGGGGAATGAGGAGGACAAGTTACCATTTACTAGAACTGAGACTGTTGCATGCTCGTACATCGAAAAAGTTGCTTGGACATAAGGATCAGGTAGGCCAAAGCCCAACAGAACCTGTTTTAAATACGACCATTTTACCCTATCAAATGCTTTCTCAGCATCCGTGCTGAGTAAAAGCAAAGGAGAGGCAATCCGTTTAGCATGGCAGAGAGTATTAATCACCCTGGCGGTGTTATCTTTGCCTTCTCTATTGCGGATAAAACCGACCTGATCCCCGTGAACAAGTTGTAGGAGGAGGATAGCTAACCTGTTGGCCAACATCTTGGCCAGGAGTTTGAGGTCTATGTTTAGGAGGGAGATGGGTCTATAATTGGAGCATAATTTGGAATCTTTCCCTTCTTTAGGGATGAGGGTGATGTGGGCCGCGGTCATATCTCTTGAGAGAGGGGTACCCTGAAAAGTCTGGTTACAGAATTCCAGAAGATGCGGTAAGAGGAGATCGTGAAATGTTTTGTAGTAGGCTAACGGGAGTCCGTCTGGGCCTGGGCTCTTTCCTGATGGCATTTGGCACATAGCTTTCTTGAGCTCATTTAATGAAAAGGGGGTTTCGAGGCTTAACTTCTGTTTTGGGGAGATATTAGGAAGTTTTGAGGCGTCCAAGAATGCAGATACAGCGGAGACGTGAGTTTCTGCGTCCACAGTGGTAGGGAGATTATAGAGGTCGCTGTAAAGGGAACGAAATTGGGCAGCAATTTGTGTGACCGAAAAAATAGGTGACCCATCTTGTGAGGATAGTTGGTGGACATAATTCGCAGATCTCCTCCCTTTAATTCTATTCATAACAAATTTGGTGGCCTTATCACCATGTGCAAATAATTTATGCTGGGAACTCATATAATATTTAGCTGCTTTGGATACCAGGAGGGATCTAAGTTTGGCCCTGAACTCCGATAGTTCTTGAGGTTGAGGGTCGGAGGGTTTTGCTTTGTGTTGTGATTTAAGCCTCTGAATATGTTTTAGAGCGTCATCAATTTCTCTTTCCCTCTTTTTCTTAAGGTGTGTGCCAATGCTAATGAATTGTCCCCTGATTACCGGCTTGTGGGCATCCCAGAGGGTGTTTGCCGTGAGTTCAGGGCTCTTATTCAGGGAGAAGTACTCTGTGATGTGTTTAGAAATTGTTTCAACTGAATCTTGATAACCCAGGAGGGTTTCGTTTAGGCGCCAATTAAAGCATGAGGGAGTTTCCTTAGGGGCCAGGACTAAGATATATATAGGGGAATGGTCTGAGGCATGTATAGAGCCAATGGATGATTCCCTGCAAAGATGTAGGTGTTCCTTAGAGATAAACAAGTAGTCTATTCTATGATAAGTGTTATGGACTGAGGAGAAGTACGTGTAATCTAGGGTGTCCGGATGGTGGGACCGCCATATGTCTATCAAATGTAAGTCCCAGAGGGCTTTCCTGATAGCTTTTAGGGATTTGCTAGAGTGGGATGACTTATGTGAGGAAATGTCTAATTGTGGGTACAGTGCTATATTTAGGTCACCCCCTGCAACTACGATACCCTCTTTGAAGGATTCTATGATAGGGAAAATGTCTGCTAGTCAACGAGATTGACCAGTGTTAGGTGCATATAGGTTAATAAAAGTGTAAGTTTTTGGCCCTATAGTGCCCTTAAGTAACAGAAACTTTCCGTCTGGATCTAAATGCTGATCCACGAAGTTGAAGGGGATTCTCCTATGTAGTCCTATACTGACCCCACTGGAGGCCGAGGAGCTGCCCCCACAATGATACCAGTTGGAATAGTAAGAGAACCTCATGTCGGGGTAGTGGTTAAAGCGGAAGTGCGTCTCCTGGAGGAAGACCACCCCAGCACCGGCCTTTCTTAGAATGGCAAAGATTTGGCTCCATTTTGAGGGGGAGTGAAAACCTTTAACATTGTAAGAAGCAACAGACAGGTCAGCCATTGAGTATGGTGTGTATGGTGTTACCTTGCAGCTGGAGTGATCCTCCCCCAGGAAGCGCAGAGGACCAGTGTATGACCGCTGTCCAGTGCAACAATGAAGTTCCGGCAAGAAGGGGTTTACTCCTTGACAGTGAGAGAGGCATGTACCTTGGAATTAGAATAGGTAGGGGGAACAGAACAAAACATGTTAGACAAACAGTAATTGGAACAGCAAATATATTATGATATGTCATAAGTAAGTAGGAGGGGGTTAGTTGGTCTGTAGACCGATGAGGAGATTGTATAACGCCCCGAGGAGGGCTGTAATGAGGCAAGAAGAGGGAGGAAGTCTATTTAGAGTAGTTATGACAGGACCCATGGTCAGTGGATGGATGGTAGCACCGAAAAGCTGTAGGCAGGCGGAGGTGTGGTTCTCAATGCTAGCAGGACCTTGAAAGGTCGGATTATGGCCACACGGGTCAGTCTATTGTTCTTGAGATAGACTTCTTGGGGTCAGATGGGAGCCTCTTTTCTTGGAGCGGGAAGACTTCGGTGTTCGGAGCACTTCAAAAGGGGTCACCTTGGGGATTTCTGGCAAAACACTTAGATCTTGAAAAAGTTCCCAGTTGTCAATCGGCATTGGGGGAACATTCAGTAGCTCAAAAGTGGCCATGAGGTCTGTAAAAGATGAGATGTTGACCCTCTTGCCCTCATATGTGAAGGCTAGACCAAACGGATAGGACCTTCTATAAAGTATTTTGCGGGAACGGAGCCAATCCGTTAGGAGTTTCAGGCATCTACGTTTCTTCAATGTTGAAGGAGCTAGGTCTTGGTATATGTCGATCTTGGAATCTTCGTAAGTCAGGTCAGAGCGATTACGTGCAGCTTCCAGGATGGCGGCTTTCACTTGGAAGTTTAGAAATTAGCATATAATGTCTCTGGGCGGCTCAGTCGGTTTAGGCTTAGGCCTCAGGGCCCTGTGCGCCCGTTCAATGATGACTTCTTGTGGAAAATCGGAGCCCAATAGCGAGCCACATATTTCAATGATAGTAGCCGAAATATCGCCTGGGGGGACCGATTCCGGCACTCCTCTGAATCTGAGGTTATTTCGGCGCCCCCTGTTTTCCTGGTCCTCTAGTGCGCTGTGAAGATCGTTTAGGCATGAGGCCCAGCGGCGAAATGAGTCAGACACTGAGGCCTGATGGTGTAAGATCGCTGTTTGATGCGATTCCAAGGTCTCCACTCGATCCCCAATGTGTCTCACCTCGTGTCTGCAGGCCGAGAGCTCCGCGAGAATCGGTTCCATCACTCTGTTCAGAGCACGATCTAGGTATTTCCTCGTGATCGGGAGTTCAGGGGTAGGCTGTATCTCTTCTGCGTCGCTTTCTCCTTCCGACAGAGCCAGAGCTCGCTTAGGTGCTTTGAGCTGCGGTGACGGCGCCATCTTGGCCTCTCTAGCAGCGATCGTTGTGGTGGCTTTCTTAAGGAATTTCTCCATGTCGCCCCCAGATACCTGGTTCTTGGAGGTAGCGGGAGGATCACCTTGTCTGGGGTTCCCGATTTTGACCATTCTTGCCTCTGAAAGCTAGATTTAGCTGGCGTTAGGGACGAGTCTCCTTGCAGAGCAGAGAGCTATGCGGCCATCTCCATCCGGCGCAAGTTCCGCCGCAAGTCAACAATTCTTAAACGTAGGTCTTCTGAGAGCTCTTTTGTGTGAGGCATCATTCACATCAGGCAATGCTTCTTGAGAAAAACAAACCCAGAACTGGTGTGTGTTTTTTATAGGGCAGGGCAGCTGTAACCAACACCTCCAATCTCATCTCATTGATTGGACTCCAGTTGTCTGGCACCTCACTCCAATTAGCTCTTGGAGATGTCATTAGTCTAGGGGTTCATATACTTTTTCGACCTGCACTGTGAATGTTTGCATGGTGTGTTCAATAAAAACATGGTAACATTTAATTCTTTGTGTGTTATTAGTTTAAGCAGACTATGATTGTCTATTGTTATGACTTAGATGAAGATCAGATCACACTTTAGGACCACTTTGTGCAGAAATCCATATCATTCCAAAGGGTTCACATACTTTATCTGGCAACTGTACATTTCTATCCTATTAATACACCCTGTAAATGTCTGTAGTACAATGAAACTTCACCACTGAATGGCAAATATTTGCCACTAATATACTCCAAAAAAGGCTGTCATTTTCTCACTTCACCACACAACGGCAAATAAGCCCTTTTTCTTTTTCCCCACTAATACACGCCAAAAAAGGGCTTTACAACATATAACTGCACCACTGAACAGCAGATATATTTTTCTTTTTCCACTAATACATGCCACAATGGGCCTTAGAACATATAACTGCACCAGTGAACAGCAAATATATTTTTATTTTGCTACTAATAAACAACAAAAAGGGCTTTAGAACATAACTGCACCGCTGAACAGCAAATATATTTTACTTTTGCCACTAATGCACAACAAAAAGGGCTACAATTTTAACACTTCACTGCACAACGACTAATGAGCCCTTTTTTCCCACTAATACAAGCCCAAAAATGCTTTAGAACATATAACTGCACCGCGCAAGGGCAAATAAGACATAGAAATATTTCCTTGTAATAAAACATGTTAATGACTGTATCAAACAACACTTGCACTCTAAAAAGAACAGTTTGCTGGAATTGCAGAGCTGTATAATAGCAATTTGGATCCCCAGTCATTGGATTGTTCCTATTACCCAGGCTTTAACCTCCCCTACTGAAGCCTGTTCAACATAAATGCTTTGGAATAATTCCTCCCTATCCTTTGCCTACACCTTAAATAATCTTTCCCTGCACTTGTAAATCGCTTTTTAGCACAATTAAGTTTTTTCTAGTAATGTCTCTAGCACCTGCTGACATCTCTCCATGCACTAAGTACACTGGAAAATGGCAGAATCCAAGATGGCTGAGGCTATTTATAGTGCTGTGACATTACAGGGCTAGGTGGCTGCTGATTGGCTAAATGCATGGCATTATGGGTGATCCCACCTTCCCAGAGTTCCTTGTTCCATGTCCTCACACGTGCAGCAGCCATTTTAGGAAAAAATTTGATACGTTACCACAAATTGCAAGGAAATTCGGATTTGGTGCAAATCAAATAAAACCTGAAATTCTGATTGAATTCCACTTCATCAACTTCGATTTGCTCATCTCTAATCACCGACACTGATAGGTTGGCTTTAGAGCTGCCCTAGCCGTTTTACATTTCTAAAGCCTACCCATTATTGCCGTGGCCTCTGCCTAGCTTTCTCCATGGTGAGCCCGGTACATCAACAGATCTGCAAAAAAAGCATTTGCCCTGCGTGCTTCAGCGTAGGGCAAAGGACAGCAACGAAGCCTGAAATGCTCCAATGCTCTTATCAGTGGGGACTGCCTGGATAAAAATGGGGATATGTCTGGGTTTAGCTCTGAACCAGGACAACCTCTTTAAATAACATAAAATGATAGAGTATGTTCAGAGAAAATTTGTCCTGCACCAAAGCATCAATGATGGCAAAGCCAAATATACTAACAAAAATCTAAACAAAACAAAATATTTATCTTTAAAATCCTTCCTTTGAGAAATACAGATTTAGGATTGAGACAGAATTATTTCAAACAATGGATCATAGATACGATATATTATTTCTTCAGACTCATCTCTTACTTTTTAACAATGATATGAATTCTTTATATTAATACTTATTAAAAAAAAGTACTTTCACATGCTATAATACATATAAACAATTGCTTTACAGGCTGAAACAATACAAGTCAAACATTCTGTTTTTATGGACTATCATCGTCAGCTGCTTTAGCAAATATTTAAAAGTCTACAGATGTTGCTTTTGACTAAAGTGAAAACACAACATTGCATACATAAGAAACAGATGGCAAGTAATTTGGCTTGTAATGTTTGGGAGCTTAGAAAAAAATGAATAATAGGTTTTGTAAATTTCCCTCAAAGCATTATTGATTCTATCTGTGGTTGAAGACAATAAATATGCATATAAATTCAAATATCTAGCATTCAGTATTAAATTCTATAGTTTTAAAATAAAATGAGCTAATTAGAGATGAGCAAATCCGAATTTCAGGAATTATTCCTCGTGCTTCGTGTCAGCAAATTGTTTAATCCTGAAATTCAAACTTACCACCTCCATTTGCGCACGTAGGGCCGCTAGCCTCCATCTTGCTTGAAGATCTCAGCCGAAATCCCATGCAGTGCTAGATTACATCATCAAGTCGTCCGGCGTGATGACGTAATCTCGCACCGCACGAGATTTCAGCCGAGATCTTCAAGCAAGATGGAGGCGGCTGGCCCGTTGCGCACAATGGACACAGTAAGTTTGATGTAAGGTTTTTTTTAAATGTTGATTTCTCACTGTTTGTACACTCAGATGCTGCGAATCCGCGATCATGTATGAACGCCGCATCTGAGGGGTACAATGACGGGGGCAGTGCTAATCGCAGATCCCAGTCATTGCACCTGCTACTTACAAAAAAATGTGCTTCGTGACGAAGTAATTCGTCACAAAGCAAATTTTTGGGTGAAATTCGGCGAATCAGCCAAATCGAATTTTCAAGAAATTCGCTCATCTCTAGAGCTAATGTTTTCTATTTCATGCAACCTGTTATTAAAAGTATATTAAAGGGCTTCTGTCACCCCACTAAAGTGATTTTTTTTTTTTGGGCTAGTGAAATTAGTTATATTGCGATATATGACAATATAATTGTGTTACTTTGATCCAGCAGTTTCTGCAAAAAACGAAGTTTTATAATATGTAAATTCGGTCTCTACCAGCAAGTAGGGCGGCTACTTGCTGGTAGCTGCTGCAGAAATCCGCCCCCTCGTCGTGTTGATTGACAGGGCCAGCCGGGATCTCCTCCTCCGGCCAGCCCTGTCGGCATTTCAAAAATCACGCGCCTGTGTTGATTCGGCGCAGGCGCTCTGAGATGAGGAGGCTCGTCTCCTCAGCACTCCCTCAGTGTGCCTGCGCCGATGACGTCTTCTATTTCGGTGATGTCATCGGCGCAGGCGCACTGAGGGAGTTCTGAGGAGACGAGCCTCCTCATCTCAGAGCGCCTGCGCCGAATCAACACAGGCGCGCGATTTTTGAAATGCCGACAGGGCTGGCCGGAGGAGGAGATCCCGGCTGGCCCTGTCAATCAACACGACGAGGGGGCGGATTTCTGCAGCAGCTACCAGCAAGTAGCCGCCCTACTTGCTGGTAGAGACCGAATTTACATATTATAAAACTTCGTTTTTTGCAGAAACTGCTGGATCAAAGTAAGTAACACAATTATATTGTCATATATCGCAATATAACTAATTTCACTAGCCCAAAAAAAAAAAATCACTTTAGTGGGGTGACAGAAGCCCTTTAAAGGGGGCGCATGCACGCGGCTCGCTGGGAGGACATGCCTGAGTGAGCTCCGCACCGACCACCGTCTTAATCCCTTCATAATCGCCGTCATTGCGGCTCCACTACAAAAGTGTTCTCATGCAGGGGTCTCAGAAAACATCCCGGGGCAAAGGGAAGACCAAATTGCCAGCTACACCCGCTCTGTCCCAGACAATACCGGAGATTTTCAGGTCTACGCGCCAATCCATCATGGCGGACCAGGCCGCGCTCCCGGCAAGCCCTGCTTCCTCCACTGATAGCGGACAACGACCAGCTCCTGAGGAGGTACAGCCGGACCCGACTGACTTCTACAACAACATCGCAGCGTTATTCCGCACCGAGTTGTCACAAGTGGTGGCTGAATTTACTCGGCAAATACAACGCCTGGGCAACCGGGTGTCGGACATGGAGACTAGAGCCGATGAATTAGCAGACGCCATTGGAGCGGACAGAGCGGATATTGATTTGCATTCGGCTCAACTGCATGAACTTGAGCTTAAAATCGAGGACCTAGAAAACAGGTCCAGGAGAGGTAACCTCAGGGTCCGAGGACTACCGGAACTTTTCCAAGACCTGCCTGCAACAATGGGATCCCTGTTTGCGGAATTGCTGCCGGACACTGAACCTGACCAACTTAAGATGGACAGAGTCCACAGGTCCTTGGGGAAACCAAGAATACCAGACATGCCGAGAGACGTGGTACTCCGTATGCACCATCCTGAAATGAGGGATAGAATCCTACATGCAGCACGGAACCTGCCCAACTTACCTGGACTTCCCTCCTCGGTTCATCTCTACGCAGACCTGGCTCCGTCCACACTGAGGAAATGGAGGGAGATGTGACCTGTGACACAGGCCCTCCAACAAGCGCAGGTGAAGTACAGATGGGGATTCCCCTTTGCCCTCTCCTTTCAGCTGAATGCACGCAGCCATACCATTCGCACACCGGCTGAAGGGATGGAGGTCCTACAGAAGGCAGGCTTTGAATTGGACCATCCGGAGGGCCCCTCAGCGCGTCCTAGGCCCCAAAGTCCGGCGAGGGAATGGACAAAAGTCGTCTCAGCGTCGTCCGCAGGACCAAGATCGCCGACGGCCTGATAGCCACATCTTAGATGGGAGCGGTAGCGCCGGAGTGACAGAGACTCATCGAATCCGGGTAACTCACGATCTTTCCCTTTACTCTTCCCCATACATGGTGCCTTATTACTCCCCTTCATGACCCACTTGTTTATACGAAGGGACACGGTGGACCGGACGTACTTGTTGCCCGCCATTATGGGACATTTGTTTATTGTGGAATCAGGACTGTTCTTTCCCCTCCTGATGACCACAATTCACCCATCTAGACTATGTTATGACGCACTCTATAGTGCATTGGTTCATTCAACCGTTATCCTTTTCTTTATTTTTGTTGGAGATCTTACTTTGTGCCATGTGAGATATACGATACTGCATACTGGGCTCTATGCTAACCATTAGTGATGAGCGGCAGGGGTCATATTCGAATTTGCGATATTTCGCGAATATTTTTTAGAATATTCATCGAATATTCGAAAATTCGCGATTTTTTTCTTCTTGAAATTTTGGCAAGGTAATGATTGCGTAATATGCGAATTTTCGTAATTCGAATTTTCGGATTCAAATTTTTATTGCAAATTTTTCAACTTACAACTATTAGACAAAGAAGATTATAGCACTATATTAGCTAAATTGCTCTATATTCGATTTTTTTTGAATATTCGCTATATTGCTATAACTAAAACAAGAATATATAGCAATATAGCGAATATTTTAAAAAACGAATATTCGGAAAAAAAAAAGAATATAGAGCAATTTAGCTAATATAGTGCTATAATCTTCTTTGTCTAATAGTTGTAATTTTTTTCTCATCTGAAGTTCAGATTGGAAAAAAATTACAACTATAAAAAAAAAGATTATAGCACTATATTAGCTAAATTGCTCTATATTCGTTTTTTTTCTAATATTCGCTATATTGCTATAACTTCGTTTATTCGTAATATTCTAAAACAAGAATATATAGCAATATAGCGAATATTCGAAAAAAACTAATATAGAGCAATTAAGCTAATATAGTGCTATAATCTTCTTTGTCTAATAGTTGTAATTTTTTTCTCATCTGAAGTTCAGATTGGAAAAAAATTGCAACTATAAAAAAAAAGATTATAGCACTATATTAGCTAAATTGCTCTATATTAGTTTTTTTTTTCGAATATTCGCTATATTGCTATTACTTTGTTTTTTCGAATATTAGTAATATTCTAAAACAAGAATATATAGCAATATAGCGAATATTCAGTGATTGACAGCCACTATCAAGAAAGTTCTGGAGTCTCTTTCAATAGCGGATTCGTGGAGGGAGCATAACGGCGGACAGAGGGGATACACTTATTACTCCCCGGCCCACGGTGTATACTCCCGTATCGACCTTATCTTACTATCGGTCACCATGCTTCCCTCTCTAGCATATAGCAGGCATGTTGTGTCCTCCTGGTCTGATCACGACATGGTGATGATCGAGTTGTCTCCAAATGTACCCACGAGCCGCCTATTTTCTTGGAGGCTTAACGAGTCACTGTTGACGAGACCAGCTGTTCGTGATAGACTTCAGGAGGACATGAGAGGCTTCTTTGCGGAGAATGTACACCCGGATGTGGACCCTATGATTACATGGCTTGCCCATAAGGCTTACATGCAGGGTAAACTAATTAAGGAAGCCTCTCAATTAAAGAGGGGGAGACAGGCGGCCCTCCTGGCGCTCGAATCGAAGCTAAGTAGATTGGTACAAGCGCACCAGAGGTCAGCCTCCCTATACCTACTTAAAGCAGTCAAAGACACCAAAATGCAGATAAACCTGATACTGTTCAATGACACTGAAAAAGCTCTACGTTGGACTGCTTCGTATTTTTATAGATAGGCTAACAAACCCGATAAAATTTTGGTCCGCCAACTGAAGGCTAAACAGAAGATCAATCAGGTTTTCCAAATCCGGTCACGATCAGGTCAAATAACCTCCAACCCCAAAACCATTTATGATACGTTTCACGCTTTTTACCAACAGCTATATAAAGGCTCGGATGATGGGCACGTCCCTGCTAGAGAGGACTTCTTGTCATCAATACCACTCCCCCAGGTAACCCCCGAAGCACTACATGATCTGAGTAGAGCTATTAGTTCTGAGGAGGTAACCTATGCAATTAATTCCTTGAAATTGGGGAAGGCTCCGGGCCCGGATGGACTGTCGGCTCTGTACTATAAAAAATACGCTCCAGTCCTATCCCCACACATAGTACAATACTGTAACCATTTATTGTCGGGTCACACCCCCCCATCCCGACTTCCTCCATGCCAACATCACCGTGTTGCCCAAACCTAAAAAAGATCCCCTATCTCCTGCTAATTACAGGCCGATATCCCTGTTAAATTTGGACACTAAACTATTTACATCGATTTTAGCAAGACGTCTCAATACTCTCCTCCCTGGTCTTATACATAAAGATCAGGTAGGTTTCATTCCGGACAGAGAAGCTCCTGACAACATTAGAAAGGTACTCAATGTCATTCAATTAGCCAACACTAGGAAAAAAACCCTGGCTATTTTGGCGTTGGATATTGAAAAGGCCTTTGATTCTGTTAGCTGGGAATACTTGTACAAAGTGTTACTCAATATGGGCATCAAAGGTCCTTTCCTACAAGCGGTACGGGCCATATATTCAGCTCCTGTAGCATACCTTAAACTCCCTACAACCCACCCCTCTCCAATCCAAATTCTCAGAGGCACTAGACAAGGGTGCCCCCTTTCTCCCGCCAGGATCTCCAGGTCTACGATGTGTAGGCATAAATCCCAGGGAGGTCTCTCTGTTCCGGATTTCATTAAGTATTACAGGGCGGCAGGCCTAGCTCAGTTATTCTTAACCCATTTAAAGCCAGAGGTCCACCCCCTGTGGGTATCGCTGGAACAGTCCCTTTGTGCTCCTTGGACCTGGAGATCCTTGCTCTGGAACACCACCCCCCTACCCCCGACCATACGTACAGCCTCACCATTATTACACCACTCATTGATCTTATGGCGGTCTGTTAGATTTAAAGCAGGCTTTCAGTCCAAAATTACACCGCTTTTCCACTTTTTGGGTAACCCACTGTTCCCCCCAGGTCTCCGGGGAGAGACGTTCCGGTGGTGGACTTTGAACAACTTCACCTCCCTTTATAAGTTCTTGGTTAAGGGAAAACTTATGTCCATAACCGACTTTAAAAACAAATACAATTTACCTGACAGTGAGTCATTTAATGCCTTACAAATCTTTTCATGTCTTCAATCCCTGAAGATCAATGATATGAAGTTGGAGTTTACACCCTTTGAAAGATTTGTTAATTACTCGCTATACAAACAGGTGTTACTGTCTAGGATTTATGGATTACTAAACACCTTACCAGAGGGGCTTAAGCTGCCATATATGTTGGAGTGGGAGGGGGACATCCGGGAGGAACTTACTATTTCAAAATGGCATCAGTGTTCACAGACCTTGACTAAGACCTCGTGGCAAATTACTCTGGCGGAAACTTCAATTAAGGTTCTTCATAGGACATATTTAATTCCTTATGGGCTACACCGCATCTACCCAGAGGTCTCTCCTTTGTGTTTCAGGGGGTGTGGAGTGGATGGCACGGTCTACCACATTTGGTGGTCATGCCCAATGGTACAGAGTTTTTGGAGTAAGATACGCGACCTGATATCCTCTGTGCTGGACTGTGCCTTCCCTCTGAAACCCACTTTGTGTCTCCTTGGCACCAAACTATCACGGATGCCATACTCCAAATTTTAACTGTCTCAGCATATATTATTGGCAGCCAGGATCCATATTGCATATAAATGGCGGTCAGCGGAGCTTAGCTTTCAAGCAGTAGTTGATAGAATTAACAAAACTTTACTTTATGAGAGACTAAACGCCATTCGCCAGGACACATACGAGGCCTTTGAGAAGTTGTGGGAACCCTGGATGTCCTCCTCATATACTGTGACACTACAACACAACCTGGCCCGTTATTGATTGCATGCCTCTAGGCACATGTCTTGATAGTACCTGTCTGTGAGACAGTGTGTATGTCACTATATGTTTTGGCACTAAATTGGTCTATTTTGACCTCCAGGTATGATCTCCGTCTGTTCATGTTATATTATTTTAGTATGTTTTTTCTATTCTTTTTTCTATATTTTGTTTTTCATATAATATGTACCTTATCATATTCTGCAAGGATGTACTGGTACTTATTCATCTCATTGGATTCATGGTACATTTTATTTCAGTGCCATTCTATGTATGCTGTATGATATACGTAATGGTATTATTAATAAAATACTTTGAAACTAAAAGTATATTAAAGGGATTGTCCCAACTTCAGCTGCATTTTATTCATTTTAGTTTGGAGGTCGGACAACACTTTTTAAGAGAACCTTGTAACTTCAAAATGCAATGCAAGCTACTGTATAGGAAACATAGTATAGTGCAGAAGAAGCTGAGCAGATTTATATATAGTTTTGTGGGAAAAGTAAAACCTGTAATTTATACATTTATATCTCTGGTATTTCTGATTTCATTGTTCTCGGGGAGGTGTTATCAGTGACTGACAGCTATCTCTGTATAGACACATAGAGAATGCTATTATTCACTGATAACAGCTCCCATGTGGGAAATAATTAAATGTATAACTATATATATATAGTCACTGCTTGAGGAAAATCCCATTGAGAGGATTGAAACGTTGCATGTCTGGTGAATAAAGCCTTTTTCTACTTTTTTACAAATTGGATGTGCTGCGGAATTCTTTATATTTATACTTTGGAGGTGGATCGCCCCCACAGCCGCCGACACTCCGACTGGACTTGTCGACAGTGGTGCTGCCCACGCCATCTTTATTTATATATATATATATATATATATATATTTACATTTTATTGTCTTTTTTCACAAAGCTATATATCAATCTGTTTAGCTTCCTCTGCTCTATAACCTGCTGCTTTCAAATTGCACTATATTTCATTGTGCCAGGTCCTCTTTAACCCCTTCAAGACCAAGCCAGTTTTTACCAAAAGGACCAAGCCACATTTAGAAAATCTGACATGTTTCACTTTATGTGGTAATAACTCTTCAACTCTTTTACTTGTATAAGCGATTCTGACATTGTTTTCTCGTGACATTTTGTACTTCATATTGGTGGTAAATTTGAGTCAATACGTCTCACCTTTATTTATAAAAAAAAAACAAAATTTTGAGAACATTTTGAAAAAATTAAAATTTTTGAAATTTGAATGTCTGCTTTTAAAGCAGATTGTGATACCTCATAAAATAGTTATTACTTTACATTTCCCAGATGTCTGCTTCGTGTTGGCATCATTTTGTAAATGTCATTTTATTTTTGTAGGACTTTAGAAGGCTTAGAATTTTAGAAGAAATTCTTAAAATGTTTAAGAAAATTTCCAAAACCCACTTTTTTAAGGACCAGTTAAGATATGAAGTCACTTTGTGTGTCTTACAGAGTAGAAACTGATGGGGTATAAGTAACTCCATTTTGTCTTCTTTAAGCAACGTGTATTACGATTACATCTGGCCTGTGCACTATTTCAAGATCCCCTTCTACCTTCCCCCTTCTGTAGATTTTGATACCAGTTTTGAAAAGGCATACATGCATTTGTTTAAACAGCCTTACTTTACAAGGTTATTCTCATGTTTATACCTGAATGATTAACTGTTGTACTATGAGCTATCTATTCTGTAAATGCCGAGCTCATGTGTATTCAGGCCATAGGATAAGACAAATGCTAACATATGATTGGATGTAATGGGAGGTCAATCCTCCCCTATATTAAGTTTTTGCAAGCAATGAATAAATAAAATGGATCAGAACAAGACACATGTTTAGTCTCCACTCTTATTCATTCTCCCGGTACCGGATAAGACTTAATTCAAACTGATCACCAAAGTCTTGTGTCAGGGACACATTAGGCAAAAAAAATCCATATTGCCATACAGAAACCACCCATAAATGACCCCATTTTAGAAACTACACACTTCAAGTTATTCAAAATGGATTTTTACAAACTTTGTTAACCCTTTAGATGCTTCACAAGAATAAAAGGAAAATGGAGGTGAGATTTAAAAATTTAACTTTTTTTTGCAAATGTTACATTTTAATCAATTTATTCCTGTAACACAGCAATGGTTAACAGCCAAGAAAACTCAATATTTATGATTTTGCAGTTTAAAGAAACACCCCACATGTGGTGGTAAACTGCTGTATGAGCACACGGCAGGGTGTAGAAGGAAAGGAGAACCATAAGGATTTTGGAGGGAAGATGTCGCTGGGAAAATTTTAGGTTGCCATGTCACATTTGAAGAATCCCTTATGCACCCCTAAAGTATAAATTCCCCAAAAGTTACCCCATTTTGTAAACTGAGGTGACAGTTTTATTGGTACTATTTTGGGGTATATATGATTTTTGATTACTCCATATTATGCTTTTTGTGAGGCAAGGTTGTGGAACAGTATTTATTTTTTACAGAGTTATCCTGACAGGATAGACCATGTGTTGCTTTTATAGAGCAGGTTGATACAAACGTGACAATACCAAAAATGTGTAATTTTTGTTGTTTCAGTTTTACATAGTAAATCATTTTTGAAAACCAAAATAATGTTTTTGTGTCTTCATTTTCTGAAAGCTACATTTCTTTTATTTTTCTGCCGATCATCTTGTGCAGGGGCTCTTTTTTTGCAGGAAGAGCTGACATTTTTATTGGTGCCATTTTTGGGTACATATAATTTTTTGATTATTCATTATGACACTATTTTGGGCAAGGTGACCTAAAATTGCTATTTTGGCACAGTTTTTGTTTATTTTTTAACAGTGTTTAACTGCAAGGGATGATCATGTGATATCTTTATAGAGCAGGTCATTGCAGATGTAGCAATACTTAACCCCTTAAGGACTCAGCCCTATTTCACCTTAAGGACCAGGCCATTTTTTGCAAATCTGACCAGTGTCACTTTAAGTGTTGATAACTTTAAAACACTTTGACTTATCAAGGCCAAAAAAAATCATTGACTTATCAAGGTAAAGAAAATCATTTTTTATTATAAAAAAAAAAAATTTACCAAACATGTGTAAAAAATAGCAAATTTCCAAGTTTCAATTTCTCTACTTCTATAATACATAGTAATACCTCCAAAAATAGTTACTACTTTACATTCCCCATATGTCTACTTCATGTTTGGATCATTTTAGGTATAATATTAATTTTTTTTGTGGATGTTACAAAGCTTAGAAGTTTAGAAGCAAATCTTGAAATTTTTCTGCAATTTTCAAAAATCCAATTTTTAGGGAGCAGTTCAGGACTGGTCACTTTGCGAGGCTTACATAATAGAAACCACCCAAAAATGACCCCATTCTAGAAACTACACCCCTCAAGGTATTCAAAACTGATTTTACAAACTTTGTTAACCCTTTAGGTGTTCCACAAGAATTAATGGAAAATAGAGATACAATTTCAAAATTTCACTTTTTTGGCAGATTTTCCATTTCTTTTATTTTTTCCAGTTACAAAGCAAGGGTTAACAGCCAAACCAAGCTCAAAATTTATGGCCCTGATTCTGTAGTTTACAGAAACACCCCATATGTGGTCGTAAACTGTTGTACGGACACACGGCAGGGAGCAGACCGAAAGGAATGCCATACGGCTTTTGGAAGGCAGGTTTTGCTGGGTTGTTTTTTTGACACCATGTCCCATTTGAAGCCCCCCTGATGCAACCCTAGAGTAGAAACTCCAAAAAAGTGATCCCATTTAAGAAACTACACCCCTCAAGGTATTCAAAACAGATTTTACAAACGTTGTTAACCCTTTAGGTGTTCCACAAGACTTATTGGCAAATGGAGATGAAATTTCAGAATAGCAATTTATTGCCAAATTTTCAATTTGAATCAATTTTTCCCAGTAACAAAGCAAGGGTTAACAGCCAAACAAAACTCAATATTTATGGCCCTGATTCTTTAATTTACAGAAACACCCCTTATGTGGTCGTAAACTGCTGTACAGGCACATGGCAGGATGCAGAAGGAAAGGAATGCCATACGGTTTTCGGAAGGCAGATTTTGCTGGACTGTTTTTTTTTTGACACCATGTCCCATTTGAAGCCCCCTGATGCATCCCTAGAGTAGAAACTCTGAAAAAGTGGCCCCATTTTAGAAACTATGGGATAGGGTGGCAGTATTGTTGGTACTAGTTTAGGGTACATATGATTTTTGTTTGCTCTATATCACACTTTTTGTGAGGCAAGATAACAAGAAATAGCTGTTTTGGCACAGTTTTCATTCATTCATCTGACAGGTTAGATCATGTGATATTTTTATAGACCAGGTTATCACGGATGTGGCGATACCTAATATGTATACTTTTTATTTATTTATGTAAGTTTTACACAATGATTTCATTTTTGATGCAAAAAAAAATCATGTTTTAGTGTTTCCATAGTCTGAGAGCCATATTTTTTTTCAGTTTTTGGGCGATTACCTTGGGTAGGGTATGATTCTTGCAGGATCAGATGACGGTTTTATTGGCACTATTTTGGGGTGCGTGTGACTTTTTGATTGCTTGCTATTACACTTTTTGTGATATAAGGTGACAAAAATGGTTTATTTAGCACAGCTTTTTTTTTTTTTTTTTTTTTACGGTGTTCATCTGAGGGGTTAGATCATTTGATAATTTTATAGATCCAGTCGAAACAGAAGCGGTGATACCTAATATGTATACTTTTTTATTTTATTTAGGTACAGTACAGACCAAAGGTTTGGACACACCTTCTCATTCAAAGAGTTTTCTTTATTTTCATGACTATGAAAATTGTAGATTCTCACTGAAGGCATTGAAACTACGAATTAACACATGTGGAATTATATACATAACAAAAAAGTGTGAAACAACTTAAAATATATCATATTCTAGGTTCTTCAAAGTAGCCACCTTTTGCTTTGATTACTGCTTTGCACACTCTTGGCATTCTCTTGATGAGCTTCAAGAGGTAGTCACCTGAAATGGTCTTCCAACAGTCTTGAAGGAGTTCCCAGAGATGCTTAGCACTTGTTGGCCCTTTTGCCTTCACTCTGCGGTCCAGCTCACCCCAAACCATCTCGATTGGGTTCAGGTCCGGTGACTGTGGAGGCCAGGTCATCTGGCACAGCACCCCATCACTCTCCTTCATGGTCAAATAGCCCTTACACAGCCTGGAGGTGTGTTTGGGGTCATTGTCCTGTTGAAAAATAAATGATGGTCCAATTAAACGCAAACCGGATGGAATAGCATGCCTCTGCAAGATGCTGTGGTAGCCATGCTGGTTCAGTATGCCTTCAATTTTGAATAAATCCCCAACAGTGTCACCAGCAAAGCACCCCCACACCATCACACCTCCTCCTCCATGCTTCACGGTGGGAACCAGGCATGTAGAGTCCATCCGTTCACCTTTTCTACATCGCACAAAGACACGGTGGTTGGAACCAAAGATCTCAAATTTGGACTCATCAGACCAAAGCACAGATTTCCACTGGTCTAATGTCCATTCCTTGTGTTCTTTAGCCCAAACAAGTCTCTTCTGCTTGTTGCCTGTCCTTAGCAGTGGTTTCCTAGCAGATATTCTACTATGAAGGCCTGATTCACAGTCTCCTCTTAGCAGTTGTTCTAGAGATGTATGAAAACCGAAAAATTCCAGCACTTACGATTTTGGTAACTAAAAACTTTGTCTTTTATTCAGGCAGTAGACAAAATGCACAGGACATCCACCCACAAGTGTAGCAAACTTGACGCATTTCGAACAAAAGTTCTTATTTTTGTTTGAAACGCGTCAAGTTTGCTACACTTGTGGGTGGGTGTCCTGTGCATTTTGTCTACTGCCTGAATAAAAGCCAAAGTTTTTAGCTACCAAAATTGTAAGTGCTGGAATTTTTCAAATTTCAAGCATCATTGTTATACAGGCTCACCAGCCTTTCTCCGTGCACGCAGGTGTCTTGGATTGTGGGTGAGCTGGACTTTCTTTGTATGTGTTCTAGAGATGTGTCTGCTGCTATAACTCTGTGTGGCAGTGACCTGGTCTCTAATCTGAGCTGCTGTTAACCTGCGATTTCTGAGGCTGGTGACTCGGATGAACTTATCCTCCGCAGCAGAGTTGACTCTTGGTCTTCCTTTCCTGGGGCGGTCCGCATGTGAGCCAGTTTCTTTGTAGCGCTTGATGGTTTTTGTGACTGCACTTGGGGACACTTTCAAAGTTTTTCCAATTTTTCGGACTGACTGACCTTCATTTCTTAAAGTAATGATGGCCACTCGTTTTTCTTTACTTAGCTGCTTTTTTCTTGCCATAATACAAATTCTAATAGTCTATTCAGTAGGACTATCAGCTGTGTATCCACCTGACTTCTCCACAGCGCAACTGATGGTCCCAACCCCATTTATAAGGCAAGAAATCCCACTTATTAAACCGGACAGGGCACACCTGTGAAGTGAAAACCATTTCAGGTGACTACCTCTTGAAGCTCATCAAGAGAATGCCAAGAGTGTGCAAAGCAGTAATCAGAGCAAAAGGTGGCTACTTTGAAGAACCTAGAATATGACATATTTTCAGTTGTTTCACACCATTTTTGTTATGTATATAATTCCATATGTGTTAATTCATAGTTTTGATGCCTTCAGTGTGAATCTACAATTTTCATAGTCATGAAAATAAAGAAAACTCTTTGAATGAGAAGGTGTGTCCAAACTTTTGGTCTGTACTGTAAGTTTTACACAATAATATATTTTTTAAAACAAAATAAAAAAAAATCATGTTTTAGTGTCTCCATATACTGAGAGCCATAGTTTTTTCAGTTTTTGGGCTATTATCCTAGGTATGGTCTCATTTTTTGCGGGATGAGATGACGGTTTGATTGGCACTATTTTGGGGTGCATAGGACTTTTTGATTGCTTGCTATTACACTTTTTGTGATGTAAGGTGAGAAAAAAATGTTTATTTAGCACAGTTTATTATTTTTTTTTACGTTGTTCATCTGAGAGGTTAGGTCATGTGATATTTTTATAGAGCCGGTCGATGCAAACACGGCAATACCAAATATGTATACTTTTTTTTTTATGTAAGTTTTACACAATAACAGCTTTTTTCAAACAAAAGAATATCTGTTTTAGTGTCTCCATATTCTGAGAGCCATAGTTTTTTAACTTTTTGGGCGATTGTCTCAGGTAGGGGCTAATTTTTTGCGGGATGAGGTGACGGTTAGATTGTAACTATTTTGGTGGGCAAACGCCTTTTTTATCACTTGCTGTTGTACTTTTTGTGATGTAAGGTGACAAAAAATTGGTTTATTTAGCACAGTTTTTATTTTTTTATTTTGTACGGTGTTCATCTGAGGGGTTAGGTCATGTGATATGTTTATAGAGCCGGTCGATACCGACGCGGCGATACCTAATATGTATACTTTTTTTCCCCCTATGTTTTACCAATTTTTTTTTTTTTTACTTTATTTGGTGAAAATTACATTTTGTTTTGTTTTTTACTTGAAACTTAATTTTTTGGGGGCAAAACTTAACTTTTTTCAACTTTTTTTCACTTTCATTTTTGTCCCACTTTGAGACTTTTGGGGGTATATTCCTTTACAATGCATTCTGAAAATTCTGTATTGGAATGCATTGGCTGCATGAGTAATACTGTGTGTATTACTCATACAGTTTCCGGGGCCTGTGAGTTCCAGGGGGCTGCAGAAAGAGTTGATGTTTTTATAAGTTGCATTTTTTGGTACATATGATTTTTTTGATCACTCAATATTACACTTTATGTGACAATTCATCTTAGGGGGTAGATCATGTGATATTGTTATATAAAAGATTGTTACGGATGCTGCCATACCTAATATTTTTACTTTACACTATAAAAGCATTTTTGAAGACAAAAAAAGTCTCCATTTTCTGAAAGTCATAATTTTTTTTCATCTTTTGGGTGATTGTCTTATGTAGGGGCTCTTTTTTTGCAGGAAGAGATGACGGTTTGATTGGTACTATTTTGGGGAACATGTGTCTTATTGATCGCTTGGAATTACTCTTTTTGTGATGTAGGATGACAAAAATCATATTTTTTTTTTACGGTGTTCATCTGAGGCAGTAGATTATGGGACATTTTTATAGAGCAGGTCATAACGGACGTGGCAATACCTAATATGACGTTTGAACTATAAGCCACTGAAGAAGGAGCAGGGACTAGCTCCGAAAGCGCATTTGGTATAAACTATTATATGGAAACATATTATGATTGTTGCAGACCGGTCCATCACTGCTGTAATCTACTCCTTCCCGCTAAAGTAAAGGGTGTGTAAATCCGCATTCACCTTTGAGGAGATAGCGCAACTGAACTGAATCAACGCTCCAAGGAGGAACAAGCAGAGTGCTTTGCACTGACATCCAGAGTCCACTTGGGACGCCAAATAGAGAAAGCTTGCCGCCTTTTCTCCTAGGCTGAATTCAGCTGCATCTCTTGCAAGACAATGGAACGGTAATGTACTGTGAATACACACATTAAGCGATTATTAGCTCAATTCTAAGTTGCAACAGTGGAGCCTGCCGGCGCCTCCTTCTCCCAGGCTGTAGCGCTGGCCAATCGCAGCACTCAGCTTATAGCCTGAGAGAAAAAAAAAAACTCTCAGGCTATGAGCTGAGCGCTGCGATTGGCCAGCGCTACAGTCTGGGAGAAGGAGGCGCCGGCAGGCTCCACCCAGTTGAGCCGAACATATGAAGATACCGGAGCCTATACTGGTAGAACGGAGCAGCACCCAGGGATAATAGTAAGTGCAGGGAGATCCCTGGGCGCGGCTCTCCATGTCTGTATGCTTAGTTTAGATTTTTTATTGTAGCGAAAGGTCCTCTTTAAATGTTACCATGTTTTTATTGAACACACCATGTAAACATTGACAGTGCAGGTGGAAAAAGTATGTGAACCCTTGGATTTAATAACTGGTTGAACCTCCTTTGGCAGCAATAACTTCAACCAAACTTTGTATGTAGTTGCAGATCAGACGTGCACAAGGGTAAGGAGTAATTCTTGACCATTCCTCTTTAAATAACTGGTTCAATTCAGCAATATTCTTGAGATGTCTGGTGTGAATTACTTTCTTGGGGTCATGCCACAGCATCTCAATTGGGTTGAGGTCAGGACTCTGACTGGGCCACTCCAGAAGGCAAATTTCCTTCTGTTTAAGCCATTCTGTTGTTGATTTACTTTTATGCTTTGGGTCGTTGTCCTGTTGCAACACCTATCTTCTGTTGAGCTTCAGCTGGTGGATAGATGGCCTTAAGTTCTCCTGCAAAATGTCTTGATAAACGTGGGAATTCATTTTTCTTTTGATGATAGCAATCCGTCTAGGCCCTGATTTAGCAAAGCACCCTCAAACCATGATGCCCCCACCACCATACTTCACAGTTGGGATGAGGTTTTGATGTTGGTGTGCTGTGCCTATTTTTCTCCACACATAGTGTTACTTCCAAACAACTTAACTTTGGTTTCATATGTCCACAGAATATTTTGCCAGTACTGCTTTGGAACATCCAGGTGCTCTTGTGCAAACTGTAAAATTGCAGCAAAGTTTTTATTTTATTTTTTGGACAGCAGTGGCTTCCTCTGTGGTATTTTTCCATGAAATCCATTCTTCTGTAGTGTTTTAAGTATCATAGATTCACTAACAGGAATGTTAGCATATGCGAGAGACACTCTAGGATTCTTCTTCACCTCATTGAGCAGTCTGCGCTGTGCTCTGGCAGTCATCTTTACAGGACAGCCACTCCTAGGGAGAGTAGCAGCAGTGCTGAACTTTCTCCATTTATAGACAATTTGTCTTACCGTGGACTGATGAACAGCAAGGCTTTTGGAGATACTTTTATAACCCTTTCCAGCTTTATGCAAGTCAACAATTCTTAATCGTAGGTCTTCTGAGAGCCCTCTTTGTGCAAGACATAACTCACATCAGGCAATGCTTCTTGTGAAAAGCAAACCCAGAACTGGTGTGTGTTTTTTTTTATAGGGCAGTGCATCTGTAACTAACACCTCCAATCTCATCTCATTGATTGGACTCCAGTTGGCTGACACCTCACTCCAATTAGCTCTTAGAAATGTAATTAGTCTAGGGGTTCACATACTTTTTCCACCTGCACTGTGAATGTTTACATGGTGTTTTTAATAAAAACATGGTAACATTACATTTTTTGTGTGTTATTAGTTTAAGCAGACCTGTGATTGTCTATTGTTGTGACTTAGATGAAGATCAGATCACATTTTAGGACCAATTTGTGCAGAAATCCATATTATTTCAAAGGGTTCACATACTTTTTCTTGCAATTGTATATGCATCTTCAATATCGCATACATTTTATATTCATTGTTTGCCTTTTATTATTATTGTGTTGGATGTTCAAACGTATATGTCTAAATATGGTGATGTTAGATAAGACCACATACTGTTAATCGTTGCCAGAGTGGCAAATTATAATCCAGTAATAAGTAATATATATCCAGATATTTTAGACACATATAATATTCATCCATATTTGGTAATATTTTATAGGACATTTATGATTATTTTGGGGGTAGTATATGTTAAATTTTATTTATAAGATGTTGAAAGGTTGAGAAGTGTGTGACACTCAGTGACCCATAAAATTATTGTTTTAATAAAGAAGTCTGATATAATACCAATTTGCAACTATTGTGTTCCGTTCAGAACCAGATGAGTGTGCCTTTCATGCATATATTTATCTACATACTTTCACTATATGAATTTGGGCGTGCCGATGATAGTGCACCTCTGACCATAATACCAAACTGGTAAGCCACTGTAATACCCCTTTGTTACTGAAATATACATAGAACAGGAAATCATGATCTATTATTAGGCCTAGTGGCTACTGTGGAAATTCCAGGGTTATATACATATCTTTAAATATAGATGGCAACATGGGAAAAAAAAAAAAACAACTCACATAGTTTCTAAACAATATGTTTAAACACAATTTAACCCTGAGAGAACCCAGCAATTTAAAATTTTTGTGTTTTTGTTTGTTTTTTCTGCCCTCCCAGAGCTACTTTTTTTATTTTTCTTTCTATTCACATAGCATTATGAGGGCTTGTTTTTTTGCAGGACAAGTTGTACTTTTTAATGGCATCATTTAATATTGTATATGATGTAGTGGGCAGCTGGAAATTCCAAATAGGGTGTAATTGGAAAAAAAAAAAAAATGATGCAAGTTTTATGGGTTTTGTTTTTATGGCATTCTCTATATTTTTTATTTTTTTTTAATATAAAAAAAATATTATTTTTTTTACATTTTTTTAAGTCACCCTAGGTGACCATTACATATTTATCCATCACAGAACACAACATTCAGTATATTCTACAATGCAGTCTTGGAATATAATGCAGTCCAATGCATTCAGGTCTGAATTGGCTTGGCATTTTTCGTACATGATCCTGCAGATGACTGATTGTCCACAATGCAGCCGATTGTTGTTTTATGTGTATGACTAGCTGAAGCATATTGTAATCTGTATATTCCTGAAGAAGATTTTCTCCTGAACATTTGTCAAGAAATTACAGGGAACTTTCTAGATATAATAATTCCTAATTGTTATTAAATATAGTAAACCCTATTTGTATTTATATTTGCATGATAGAAATCTATCTAAAAATTCTAATCTAACTAACTTAGACCCATCATTCAATGACAATTTTTGCAAACTGTTACAAACATATTTTTAATCAATTAGACAACAAAAGTAAAATAAAAAAGCAGTGCAAATGTTGTGTTGGTGCTTGCATGTAGCAATGGACAAACATCGGCCGGGATGGTTCGCAAACGCGAATGTGTGTTGTCGATTAAATGCTTGCGAACTGCACTTTCGCATCACACCCATTGACTTTAATAGCAGGCGAACCTGAAAAACCTTCAAGTCATATTTGCAGCCACCAAATACAAACTATGGGTGCACAAATAGTCCCACAACATGGACAGTGACATACCAGAGGGGGATCATTGGCAAAAATTCCCACAAAAAATGTGTAATTTAATCAGGGGCCATTTTATGCGTCTTAAATGGGAACCTCTCAAAAGAGTCCATAAAAAAATTCATATGTTAGCGTAATCTTTTTTTCTACCATGGAACTGTATGGTTAACAGATGCCACTGTACGGCATACGTCTGAGGCATCTGTTAACACGTACATTTTTGGTATGCATTAAATGGATGGCAAAAATAGGATGTGAACCCAGCCCTAGTGTCAGAATAAGCAGCATTACACAGCGGAGCAGCGTGGCGGAGAGGGGAGGCCGCCATGTACAGACAGAGCGCTACCTAGTCCTGGTGGCCAGGGATGAGGACTGTGTTTCCCAAGGATTATTTTCTACTGGGAAATACAGGGAACAGTAAAATACACTAGAATTTATAAAATATAAAGATATTAGTCCTATCCCCGAATAATAATACAATTAATTGATCATTTATTATATAGAAATATGTCTATATTTCTGACACCGATTGTGGAGCAAAGGTCCTTAGCACCGCGATCTGCATATTATTCCCGCTCATGCCAGGTCTAAATAAGAATGGCGTGGGCAGGGAAAAGGATACAGTTATGGCCATCCAGTTATTGGATACCACCACCATACATTGACCGGATAACACCTCTGTACAGTGACCGGATAACACCGCCATACGGTGATCGGATACAAGAGTAGAAGAGGGCACAGTACAGGAAATGACTAGGGGCACTCCACAGGGTGTGGTAAGAGTGCACAATCGGGGTATAAGGGGGCACAGTACAGGGTGAGGGGAACAGTCACATGACCCTGTGACATTAGAAGGTCCTTATGGTGAATGCGGTTTATACGCCACCATAATGAGAGGCAGAGGAGCGAGACAGGGGTGTGATCATGTGGCTAGAGATAAAAAAATGTAACTGTCGGCCAGTACAGGCCCCAAAAATTAGGCAATAGGCATTCACCTGACAGCAAAGAACTTTAGATACTGTGGATGGAGGTACATTAGGCAGTCACAGGATAAATATGTATCTGTCAGCCAGTATAGGCCCCAAAAATTAGGCACTCATCTGACATAAAAGGCCTTTTATGCCGCTGTATATACATAAGGCAAGTACCATTTTTTGTTTTTAGTAGCGGCGGATATGTGTGGGCTGGCATGAGGAAATTCAATTACACGTGGTCATCACAGGTGTTGAATTCCTCTGAGATTCATGCCTCATTCATTTTTACAAATGTGAGATAGGCCACACTGTCGTGAACTAAGCAAGTGCGCTTATCAGTCACTATACCCCCTGCAAAGAACTTTGGATTCTGTGGCTGGAGGTACATTAGGTGGTCACAGGATAAATATATAACTGTCGGCCACTGGAGTAGAGGCCCCAAAAATTAGGCATTTACCTGACACAAAAGAACTTATGATTCTGTGGCTGAAGGTACATTTGGCGGTAACTTGATAAAAATTGCACTGTAGGCCATTGAAGTAGAGGTCCCAAAAATGTAAAGGCCTTTTATGCCGCTGTATATACATAAGACAAGGACCATTTTTTGTTCTGTGTTGTGGCAGATATGTGTGGGCTGCCATGAGGAAATTCAATTACATGTGTTGAATTCCTCTGAGATCGATGCCTCATTTATTTTTAGAAATGTGAGGTAGTCCACACTGTCATGAGCTAAGTGAGTGCGCTTATCAGTCACGATACCCCCTGCTACGCTGCAGTAAAGATCTTTGGATTCTGTGGCTGGAGGTACATTAGGTGGTCACAGGATAAATATATAACTGTCGGCCACTGAAGTAGAGGCCCCAAAAATTTGGCATTCACCTGACACAAAAGAACTTATGATTCTGTGGCTGAAGGTACATTAGGTGGTCACTTGATAAAAATTGCACTGTAGGCCATTGAAGTAGAGGTCCCAAAAATGTAAAGGCCTTTTATGCCGCTGTATATACATAAGACAAGGACCATTCTTTGTTCTGTGTTGTGGCGGATATGTGTGGGCTGCCATGAGGAAATTCAATTACACGTGTTGAATTCCTCTGAGATCCATGCCTCATTAATTTTTTAGCAATGTGAGGTAATCCACACTGTCGTGAGCTAGGCGAGTGCACTTATCGAAGTCATAAAAACTAATCTTTTTTCATCACAGATCCACCCGACCCGGTGGATCTGTGAATAAAACCTGCTGATTGCGATATTACCTGGTGGAACTTCACTATTTGTACTAATACTTCCCTCTTCCCTTTTATCCTCGGTCTCCTCCCCCCAGCCACGGACAACACCAGGGATCCCCCAAAAATTTGAAGCCGTCTCTTCTTGCTCCTCCTCCTCCTCCCCCAGCCACCATCCTCCACTGAATCCTCTTCAGACTCCTGCTGACTTTTTTCAGATTGAGTAGTCCCCCCAGGGAATTCATTCAGTATTGCGACTTCCTTAACTTGATAAATGACACAATGCAATGCACACTCAAGAAAGAAGGTGTAAGGTACGATGTCACTGATGGTGCCCTGGCTTCGACTGACCAGTTTGGTGATCTCATCAAATGGCCACAGAAGTCTGCATGCGTCGCACATGAGCAGCCACTGGCGTAGTGAAAAAAGACCAAGCTCCCCAGAACCTGTTCTGCCGCAGAGTTTATACAGGTAGTCGTTAACGGTTTTTGCTGGAGCAGCCTATCAAGAATATACAAGGTGGAGTTCCAGCGCATCGGGCAGTCACAAATCAGACATCTGACAGGCAAATGGTGTCGCCGCTGAACATCAGCAAGGCGAACCATGGCTGTGTATGATCTTCTAAAATGACCGGAAATTTTCCTGGCCTGCTGCAAGACATCCTGGACCCTAGGGTATTTGGCAACGAATCGCTGCACGACTAAGTTCAGGACATGTGCCATGTACGGCACATGTGTCATTTTGCCCTGTTTCAGCGCGCTCAGCAGATTGGCACCGTTGTCGCTCACCACTTTACCAACTGTCAAATTGAGCGGGGTTAGCCACTGATCGGCCTGTGAAAGCAGTGCAGTACCGTTGTGGCTCTTAGCTTCCAGGCACAACAGCCGCAGCACAGCATTGCAACGTCTCATCTGGCACATTGAATAGGTTCTGAGGAGCTTGGGGGGTTCAGTGGAAGAGGCAGTAGCAGTGGAAAAGGAGGAGTCAGCTGAGGAAGAGATGGAGGATGGCGTAGGAAGAGGAGAAGAATAGGCAGGCCTGCATGCAATCACTGGCAGTATCACCAAATCCACACGGGTGCCATGGGTTACATGATTGACGGCTGTCAGAAGGTTCAACCAGTGGGCAGAAAAAGCTATGTACCTTCCCTGCCCGTGTTTGCTAGACCACGTGTCTGTGGTCAGATGTATTTCGGCACCGACACTGTGGGCCAGAGACATATTAACTTGCCGCTGAACGTGGCCATCTAGTTCATGGATGCCGTTCTGGGAGAAATATTTCCCTAGGCATTCATCCCTAGGTGATGCCTGCTTCTTCTCCCTATCTGCTGCTCCACCTCTCCCTCTGAAGTCCCCTTGTCTTCCTCTCTTGTGGGCACCCACGTGACGTCCATCGACAAGTCATCATCATCACCTTCACCACCACTGACATTATAGATCTCGGAGTAGGCAGCAACAGTGGGGACCACCCTACTTGGGCTGACCTGGGTGGCGGCCGTTGCTACCTGCTCTTCCTTATCAGATGCCAAGAATGGCAATGTAGTAAGGTCTGGGAATGGATGGGAAAATAATTCCTCTGACTCGAGCGGAGGGCCTATGGTGGTGGTGTCGTCTTTGGTCGCACACATAGCAGAGAGTGAGGAGGGTGCAGATACAGAGGATGAGGAGAGTGCAGAAGCGGAAAGCTGAGTGAGCCACTCAACCAACCCTGTAGCATCCTTTTACATAATCGCACGCACCTTCTCCAACTTCCCAATTAGGCTCCTGCCCGACCCCTACCACCCCTGCTGAACAGCCTGCCTCTTCCTCTGCCTGTCATTTTCAAAATACCCTGTGCTAAAGTCCCTAGAGAAGAGCATTATTTGGTGGAAGCCGGTATATCACACCCCATAATCATTTTTTTGTGGAAGCAGCTATATAGAACCCTTTAATCAGTATTTTGTAGAAGCAGGTAAAACACCCCTCAATCAGTATTTTGTGGAAACAGGTATATAGAACCCTTTAATCAGTATTTTGTGGAAGCTGATATATGGCAGGCCTCAATCCGTTATTAGTTGAGGCAGATATGTCAAAACCTGCAACCTGTATTTTGTGGAAACAGGTATATGGAAAACCTCTGTCACTATTTTGTGGAAGCTGATATATGGAAGGCCTCAATCAGTTATTAGTTGAAGCTGGTATATCACCCTCAAGCAGTAATTTTGTGGACACAGGTTTATGGAAAACCTCTATCATTATTTTGTGGAAGCTGATATTTGGAAGGCCTTGATCAGTTGTTAGTTGAAGCAGGTATATTAAAACCCACAATCTGTATTTTGTGGACGTAGGTATATGGAAAACCTCTGTCACTATTTTGTGGAAGCTGATATATGGCAGGCCTCAATCAGTTGTTAGTTGAAGCTGACATATCACCCTCAAGCAGTAATTGTGTGGATGCAGGTATATGGAAACCCCCAATCACTATTTTGTGGAAGCTGATAAATCGCAGCCCTCAATCAGTATTTTCTGAAAGCATACAAATACACTATAATATACTTTCTATGTTAGTATATTATAGGTATATCACACCCCTCTGTGTATCACACCTATCGATAGCACAACATTACCATCCTTAAAGGCCTTTTGTGGCCCTATTAGCTAGCATTTAGGTGTCCCTAAGTTCCTTACAGCCTGTCCCTGCTCCAAAATGCAACCTCTCCCTACACTGGCAAAACACATATGTAAAATGGTGTCGGGTTCTGTTATAGGGTTGGGGGGGTGTCCATGTGCTGAAATCTCTCAATTGGCTGTCCTGTCCCACCTGATGGATGTGTCATGGCCATTAGTCAAAGTTTGGAGCAATGTAAAAGAATATGGCACGCATGAACATCGCCATATGTTTGTATGTTTGGCGGATCGCGAACACGCAAAGTTCGCCACGAACCGACCGCCATGCGAATCACAAGGCCATCGCTACTTGCATAGCTTGGGCTTAGAAACAGTAGAAGGTAGCTATGATCCCATAAATCTAACCTCGTAGGTGCCCTCTGTCAATGCGAGAGGGATCTCTCATTCTCACCCCATCAGCAACCTCTGGCAACTTGATCAAAGGGGTGACAATGGGTTGCTATAGCATCTGGGGGCCTAAGAACCACTTAGAGACCTGCTACTGTAAGTATGGAAATATTTTATGCCCTGCATCTGTAATTATCTAAACTTTAAAATGATCACATTATTTATCCTCCTTATGGCTCTCTAAATAAGTAAAATAAAAAATGAATAATTATTTAATTCATATACTGTTATGTTACAGAGTACTGTTAGTTAATGTTCTATGCCATAATAGTACATCATGGTGAACGCGCAGGCTCAGGGGGCTAGGCCCATGCCATCACCTATAGGTGCTGGCTGTATTTCACCTCTCACTGCTGAGATCAGAGCTAACTCCAATCTCTCAGATACCGTTGCCAATAATTACCACAGCATCAAAGTGCTTAGACGGTTGAAGAGAGCTCGCTCTGTCATTCAATCAGCATCACACAAAGTTGAAAAACGTTTAAAAACTTTATGGCAGGGTATTCATATGTGTTCTCCTCTTTTTTGTAAATAAATCTTAGGGTATGTGCATATAATGCTGATTATGTGCATTTCTTCTGGATACAGTACCAGCAAAGTGAACGAGATTTGACAAATCTCATGTACCCTTTGCTTTTTAATTCCATGCAGAAATTAACCTGACAAATAGATTTTAAAATTGGGTTGTTAACATAAACAGAAAATCCACATAAAAAAATTTGCAAAAAAAAACTGCATAAAAAATGGTCAAAAAAATCCACCTAAACCACAATAAATAGTGCAGATTTAGGTGCATTTTTTGTGCAGATTTCTTGCAGATTTTCTGCACACAAATCTGCACTGTGTGCAGGTACGCTAAGGCTCAAGTTAAAAGGTTATTATATAGAATTCTCTCCACTTTCATAAACCATGTCTCTTGGTTGGGCAAATCTCCCATGCTGTCTCTATAGACGTCTTGTCCATAAGATGACTGCTGATGGAGGGTCATATGAAAAGGGAAATCACTTATACAGTTACAGTCTCCTCTATTCAAACACAATGTACCTGCACTAATCTCCCAACAGTGCAAGTGCAGATGACAGGTGAAATGCCTGGTTACATGACCCTCCATTAGCAGTCATTTTATGAACATCTGTCAGGACAGCACAAAAGACTTGGCAAACAATGGGGCATATTTTATGAAATATAGAAAATGCAACATCATTCCAGAAAAGATTATATTAGTAAATGTCTTTGTCACAAAAAAATTACTGTCACAAAGTGCATTTCTTTGTAAATAGTAGGTGCAATAACAGCAAAGGACGATTGCACCGGCCAATAATGGCTGAACCCCGCCGATGCTGCATTCATCGCTGATAGCAGCATCTGAGATCCATATTAAAGAATTTCAGTGGTTGTAAATATAAAAATATATAATAATCAATTGCACTTACCTCATCCATTTGATCGTCCACATCATCCATTTGCCACCGCAACCCTCTTGAATGAAGATCCAGTGCGAAATCTCGCACGGCATGAGATGACTTCATCACATCGCCAGTGTGGTGATGTCAACCGTGCGCGAGATTTCATGTCGGATTATTTTTTCTCTTTACCACCATTTCAGGGAAAATCAATTTGTTACCACAAAGCATGAGGACATTCAGCTTTGCGGCAAATTAAATTTTCCTGAAATTCAGACTGAAGTCTACTTCATGAACTTCGATTCGCTCACAAGACTAAAGCCTCATGCACACGTCCGTGAAACACGGACCGTGTGATACCGGCCTGGATTTCTTCTGAGAGCAGAAGCGCATGGCGTCATTGGTTGCTATGACGCCTTGCGCCACCTGCTGCCGCCGCAGTACAGTAATGCACTCTTATAGTTCATACCAGTGTATTACTGTACTGCGGCGGCAGCAGGAAGCACACGGCGTCATAGCACGGCGTCATGCGCTCCTGCACTCAGAGGAAATCCAGGCTGGTATCACACGGTCCGTGTTTCACGGACGTGTGCATGAGGCTTAATTGTGGTAGTCCGGATTGCCTTCTTTGCTGCCTTGGCCCATTCAATGGTTTACAAAAATTAAACAGGAAAACTGACAGATCCTCTTTAAAATACAGTTATGTAAAATTAATGATTATAAAAAGATGTAATAATTCATAAATATTGTTAAATACAGTAAACCATAATTGTATTGATATTTACATGAAAGGAATCTATCTAATATAGTTTAAATTTCATTTTTATCACACAGAGACCACCATAAAAGCAAAACTTTAAAAACAATGGTACAATTGATTTTTTAAAAATAATATGGCCATCAGACATTACACCCGAATACCCTAAAAAAGGCGATATTAAAAATACAACTTGTCCTGATTAATCCTTTCATGACCGGGCCCAAAAAGGCCTGAATCACCAGGCAACTTTTAGCGATTTTGTGCACCTGGTGGTTTAGTGACCGTAGCTTTTTTATTTGTTTGACTACAAAAATAATTTGAGCGATTGTTTTTACTTGACACTTAGCACTTTTTATCAAAATGTTTTTAGAGTTTTTTTTTTTTTTGGTTTAATTATTATTAAAAAGTATTTTTTTTTAATTATTATAGCTATTTATTTCTTAAATATTAAAACTGACATGAAAATGTATTATTGCAATGGGTTCCCAATTTTGTGACGATCGCTTTCATATATAACATGAATAGGTTTGAGAGAATGGGGCGACTATGGTGACGGCTTCTCTTAGAGACGGTATTTGTAGTCTTGTGAGCGAATTGAAGTTCATGAAGTAGACTTCAGTCTGAATTTCAGGAAAATTTAATTTGCCGCAAAGCTGAATGTCCTCATGCTTTGTGGTAACAAATTGATTTTCCTTGAAATGGTGGTTAAGAAAAAAAATACCAGTCCCATTTGTAATCCTTCTATGGGAAAACGATTTGCTGGAAGAGATAAAGGTCATCCCAAACTATTTTAAAATTCTGACTGTTTTGTCTAATCTTTTCAGGGGACTTGAAAAATCATTACATCCAATGGACTGATGATATAGCTGATGATTTTAAAGGTCACTAGAGCCAGGCCTAGTGTTTATAATCGGCTCCCATCTTAGCTCCCATTACAACTACATGGCGTATGGCCCTGTGCAGTGGGAGAACAAATCAGGCGCACGTCCATACATACCTGTGAATGGCAAATGTATGTGAACCTTTAGGATCAGCAGATAAATTTAAGGGAAAATTTGATTCAGTTTTTTTCAATCAATGGGATTACAATCAGGTGTGACAGGGCGACCTACTTTATTTAAAATAATATGGTCTTTACAACACATTTGTGAATGTGCATCTTTGCATTAGCAAAGTAGATTTCCGAGGACCTCAGAAGAAGAGTTGTTTATACTCAGTAGGCTGGAAAATGTTACAAAATCATTCTAAAGTTTGTCACATTTAAACAATGAGTCTACCTTTGGGGGACACTGAACAACAATAGTGTGCATAGCAGGATTGCAAGGAGAAAGCTGTTGCTGTCCAAAAAGAGCATTACTGCCTGTGTTCAGTTTAATAAAGATTACCTGGACAAGCTGGTAGGGTAGTGGGACAGTATTTTATGGATGAGATCAAAATAGCACTTTTGGGGTTAAATGAGAAGTGTTGTGTGTGGAGAAAG
Source organism: Bufo gargarizans (assembly GCF_014858855.1). Taxonomy (NCBI): domain Eukaryota; kingdom Metazoa; phylum Chordata; class Amphibia; order Anura; family Bufonidae; genus Bufo; species Bufo gargarizans. The sequence continues at coordinate 177,461,940 of NC_058082.1, forward strand.
AAAAACACTGCATCCCAGCGTAAAAAAAAAAAAAAACTCATCCCATTTGTGAAACACAGCAGTGGTAGTATCATGAAGTGAGTCTGTTTTGCTGCATCTGGGTCAGGACGGCTTTCTATCATTAACAGAACAATGAATTCTGAATTATTATAAAGTAAAAGTGGGGCACTCTCTTAAGTAAAGGGATCTTTATTGTAATAATATATAATTAAAATTGCAGTAGGGTTAATATAACAATAAATGAGCAATAAAATTGATATTCAATAAAAATAGTACAAGTAGCAAGTGAAATTACAGTCCTATTAAAATTGTATTAAATAACAACATAAGTTGATCCCAAAAATGAATAAATTAATGAATAAATTAATCCATTGTTTTCCACTCTGGTAGTAGTTTATGCATATGACAAGTCAATTGATATTTGTAATTTGTTTGGATATCAAAGTTTCCAGATATATCAGTCTCTTCATATACTTCAGTCTATGACTGAATGCAAAGTTCTCCTAATAGGAAATAGTCACCTGCACTTCAATGAATCTGCAACGTTGTGTGCATAAGGTAACAAAAGTTCAAGATGATGTAGCTGTTCGCTTGTTGCGAATGATGTTAAGAAGCTACTGATGGTAGCTTCTTAACATCATTCGCAACAAGCGAACAGCTACATCATCTTGAACTTTTATTACCTTATGCACACAACGTTGCAGATTCATTGAAGTGCAGGTGACTATTTCCTATTAGGAGAACTTTGCATTCAGTCATAGACTGAAGTATATGAAGAGACTGATATATCTGGAAACTTTGATATCCAAACAAATTACAAATATCAATTGACTTGTCATATGCATAAACTACTACCAGAGTGGAAAACAATGGATTAATTTATTCATTAATTTATTCATTTTTGGGATCAACTTATGTTGTTATTTAATACAATTTTAATAGGACTGTAATTTCACTTGCTACTTGTACTATTTTTATTGAATATCAATTTTATTGCTCATTTATTGTTATATTAACCCTACTGCAATTTTAATTATATATTATTACAATAAAGATCCCTTTACTTAAGAGAGTGCCCCACTTTTACTTTATATTTATTCCACTTTTTCAGACTGGGTGCTGTCTGTTAGTGGGAGCACCTCTGGTGGTTTCCCCCCTCATTCTAGTGCGACATTACTTTATTTTATTATAGAATTCTGAATTATACTACCAAATTCTAAAGAAACAATGAATTCTGAATTATACTACCAAATTCTAAAGAAACAATGAATTCTGAATTATACTACCAAATTCTAAAGAAACAATGAATTCTGAATTATAATACCAAATTCTAAAGGAACATGCCAGGAGATCTGTCTGTGTGCTTAGTCTAAAGAGAACGTGAGTCATGTAGCAAAACAATTATCCTAAGCCAACAAGTCGTTCTACCAAAGAATGGTTAAAAAAAAAGATTAAAGTTAATGTTTTGGAATGGTCAAGTCAAAATCCTGACCTTAATCCAATAGAAATGTTGTGGTAGCACCTGAAGCGAGCAGTTCATGGGAGGAAATCAACCAACATAACAGAGTTGAAGATGTTTTGAGGAATGTGTTATAATTCTTCCAAACAGATATGCTGGACACTTTTGCCACTCACATATGATATTTGATTTGTTTATCTTTGTTTTTAGGACTTGTGAGAAAATGTGTTGTAGTTTTAGGTCAAATTTCTGCAGAAATATAGAAAATTCACAAACTTCAAACTCCCTGTATATTCACTACATCAAATGAACATGATGTACAAACCGGATTCCAAAAAAGTTGGGACACTAAACAAATTGTGAATAAAAACTGAATGCAATGATGTGGAGATGGCAAATGTCAATATTTTATTTGTAATAGAAAATAGATGACAGATCAAACGTTTAATCTGAGTAAATGTATAATTTTAAAGGAAAAATACGTTGATTCAAATTTTCACGGTGTCAACAAATCCCCAAAAAGTTGGGACAAGTAGCAATGTCATGGAACCATGAACCAGACGTACAACAAGAGATAAGTGGAAATAAGAAGGCTTTATTGAAAATCAAGCTGTAAGGCAAAAGTCCAAACGGATGGCTAAACCGAAGCAGGGTCTTGCGAAGCCAGAGGTCAGGAACCAGAAGGGTAGTCAGACGAAGCCTGGATCAGGAACCAGCAGGGTAGTCAGACGAAGCCTGGATCAGGAACCAGCAGGGTAGTCAGACGAAGCCAGGATCAGGAACCAGAAGCAGCAGCAGTCTTAGAAGCATGTGAACACAGGAGGACCAAGCAAGGAACTGAAGCCACAGACCTCCTATATATATGAGCTAGGCATCCAGCTCCTCCCAGTGGGAAGGAGAAGCCGCAGGGTGGGAGTCTACAAGAAACCCAGAAACCAAGATGGCCGCCAGCACATGTCAAACGAAGGAGAACCGCAAGAAGGTAAGACCATGACAGTACCTCCCCCTCAAGGGCCCCTCCTCCGCGGAGTAAAGAACGGTTTCTGAGGGAAGCGTGCGTGGAAGGCTCGGAGCAAGGCAGGAGCATGGACATCTGCGGAGGGAACCCAGGAACGCTCCTCTGGACCATAACCACGCCAATGGACCAAAAACTGCACCCGACCGCGGACCAGGCGTGAGTCCAGGATATTGCTCACCTCATACTCCTCACGATTGCCCACTTGGACCGGACGAGGCCGAGGAACCGAGGAAGTGAAACGATTACACACCAGTGGCTTCAACAGGGAGACATGAAACACGTTGGAGATCCGCATGCCAGGAGGAAGCGCAAGGGCATAGGCTACCGGGTTTACCCTGCGAAGCACTCGGAAGGGACCAACAAAGCGAGGCGCCAGCTTGGGAGTGGGCACTCGAAGGTTGAGGTTGCGGGTGGACAACCATACGCGGTCTCCGACCTGGTAGGAAGGAGCGGGCGCTCGTCTGCGATCAGCCTGGAGTCTCTGGCGCTGCGCAGAGACCTCAAGGGACCTCTGGATCTGTACCCAAGAAGCACGTAGGACGGAAAGGTGATCCTCCACAGCCGGAATATCCTGGGGAGAGAATACCTCCGGTAACACGGCAGGTTGGAACCCATAATTGGCCATGAAGGGAGACGTCCCAGAGGAAGAGTTCACCGCCGTGTTCCTGGCAAACTCAGCCCAAGGCAGGAGGTCAACCCAATTGTCTTGGTGATCGGAGACATAGCAACAAAGGAATTGCTCCAAGGCCTGATTGGATCGTTCTGCGGCCCCATTGGACTGAGGGTGGTAGGCCGAGGAGAAAGAGAGATGAATCCCCAACTGGGAGCAAAAGGCGCGCCAGAACCTGGACACAAACTGACTCCCCCGATCCGACACAATCTCCTTGGGCAAACCGTGCAACCGGAAGACCTCCCTGGCAAAAATCGAGGCCAACTCTTGTGCAGAGGGTAACTTCTTGAGAGGAACACAGTGGCACATTTTGGAAAACCGATCCACAATCATGAGAATGACCGTATGGCCTCGGGATGCAGGGAGGTCCACAATGAAATCCATCCCCAGGTGTGACCATGGACGCTCCCCGGTGGCTATGGGTTGCAAAAGGCCCAACGGAAGGTGCCGAGGGGACTTACTCTGGGCACAAACGGAGCATGCCGCTACATATGCGGCGATGTCGGAACGTAGAGAAGGCCACCAGAACAGACGTGAAACAGCCCAGGACAGCTGATTCTTTCCAGGATGCCCCGCGGCCTTGGAGTTATGGTAGGTTCGCAACAACCGAGTGCGCAACTCCTCAGGCACAAAACATCTGCCGTTGGGTCTCCCAGAGGGAGCACCAGATTGAGCCGCCAAAATCTGCTCACCCAGGGGAGAGGTCAGGCTGGTGCGAATGGCGGCCAGGATCTGATTCGGAGGTATGACCGAAGTCGGAATCGACTCCTCCCCGGACAGCTCGGAGTACTGCCGTGATAAGGCATCCGCTCTGATGTTCTTGGAACCGGGTAGGTAGGAGACCACGTAATTAAAACGTGACAAGAACAGAGCCCATCTGGCCTGACGTGGTGTCAATCTCTTGGCCTCAGAGAGGTAGGTCAGATTCTTGTGGTCCGTCAGGATGAGAACCGGAACCACCGAGCCCTCGAGCAAGTGCCTCCATTCTTTAAGGGCCTGCACGATGGCCAATAACTCCCTGTCACCAATCTGATAGTTGCACTCCGCGGAAGACAGTTTCCGGGAGTAAAACCCACAAGGAAGCAGAGGACCCTCTGGTGTTCTACGCTGAGACAGAAGGGCGCCTACTCCCGTCTCAGACGCGTCCACCTCGAGGACAAAAGGCAACCCAGGGTTGGGATGCGACAGAATCGGAGCCGACACAAAGGCGGACTTTAGAGCCTCAAAAGCTCGGATGGCCTCGAGCGGCCAGACCTGGGGATTACTGCCCTTCCTGGTCAGATCCGTGAGAGGCTTGGCTAGCATGGAAAAGTCCCTGATGAACATCCGATAATAATTGGCGAAGCCCAAAAAGCGCTGCAGGGCACGAAGACCACTGGGCTGGGGCCACTGTAAGACAGCCGAAACCTTCTCAGGATCCATGGAGAACCCCTCAGCGGAAATGATGTAACCTAAGAAGGTTACCTGGGATCGGTGAAATTCGCATTTCTCAAGCTTACCGAACAGCTTGTTCTCTCGTAACCGTTGCAACACTCGTCTGACATCCAGAATGTGGGCCTCCATGGATTCAGAATATACCAAGATGTCATCCAAATAGACCACCACACACTGCTGCAACAGGTCACGGAAAACATCGTTGATGAATTCCTGGAAGACTGCGGGCGCATTGCACAACCCAAAGGGCATAACCAAGGATTCATAATGACCGGTCCTGGTGTTAAACGCGGTCTTCCACTCATCGCCCGCCTTGATCCTTACCAGGTTATATGCCGCCCTCAGGTCGAGTTTGGTAAAGACCGTGGCCCCTTTGAGGCGATCGAACAGCTCGGAAATCAAGGGTATCAGGTAAGCGTTCTTGATCGTGATGCGATTGAGACCCCTGTAATCGATGCAAGGCCTCAACTCACCGCCCTTCTTTTTCACAAAGAAAAATCCAGCCCCTGCCGGGGACGAGGATTTGCGAATGTGTCCGCGTGAAAGCGCCTCCCTCACGTACTCCTCCATGGCCTCATTCTCCGCTACCGACAGTGGATAGACTTTGCCACGAGGAGGAACGGCACCAGATTGTAACTCTATGGCACAATCGTATGGGCGGTGCGGAGGTAGGGCAACCGCACGCACCTTATCGAATACATCCCGGTACTCCTCGTATTCAGGAGGCAACAGAGAGTCCGAGGAAGTACACAGCAACTTGACAGGCCCATGGATGCAACTAGCCCCACACTGCGGTGACCACGAGAGGATCTCGGCCGATCTCCAATCGAAAGTCGGATTATGCTTCTGGAGCCAGGGGTACCCCAAGACCACCGAGTAGTGTGGAGACGAAATAACCTGGAGACAGACCGACTCTCTATGAACGGCACCAATGGCCATCCCCACTGGAAGGGTCTCCTGAGTCACGTGTGGCGGCAGAAGGGGTCTGCCGTCTATCGCCTCAAGAGCCAGTGGGGAACCTCGAGGCTGCAGAGGAATGGAATTGGCGGCAGCGAACACACTATCAATGAACAAACCACCAGCACCAGAGTCCACCAACGCCTGGGTCGTCACCGAGCCCCCGACCCAGGAGAGGACAACAGTAATCAGTGGTTTGTCAACACGGGAAACCGGGGACGAGGAGACTCCACCCAAGATCTGCCCCCGACAGGATCTCAGGTGCGAGCGTTTCCCGGACGGTTCGGGCATGGCAACCGAAAATGCCCACCAAGACCACAGTACATGCATCGGCCCTCGCGTCTCCGGAGTACCCTCTCCCCCTCGGACAGGCGAGCAAACCCCAGCTGCATGGGTTCACCCCCAGACAAGTCATCCCCAGGAGGCGTGGGAGGAGAGGGAGGCACGGGTGGGACAGCAAACGTAGGCGCCAATCTGTTAGAAGACCTCCGCAGGCTCTCCTTAAAGGAAGGTCTCTCCCTGAGTCTGGTGTCAATCAAAATCAGGAAAGAAATAAGAGACTCGAGCTCCACTGGTAGGTCCTTAGCTGCAACCTCATCCTTCAAGGCATCCGAGAGACCATGAGAGAAAGCAGCGACCAGAGCCTCATTATTCCAGCCCACCTCTGCTGCCAGGGTACGAAACTCAATGGTGTATTCAGCTACGGATCGTGAACCCTGTCTGATGGACATAAGGAGCTTCGCAGCAGAGGCAGCACGAGCCGGCACATCGAATACCTTCCGAAGAGAAGCAACAAAACCGGAAAACTCGGCAACCACCGGATTGTTGTTCTCCCATAAAGGGCTGGCCCAGGCCAAGGCCTTGTCCGAGAGCAGCGAGATCAAGAAGCCCACCTTTGATCTCTCAGTAGGAAAGGCATGTGGCAGCAACTCAAAATAAATGCCCACTTGGTTAAGGAAACCTCGGCACTGAGTTGGCTCTCCCCCAAAGCGCTGTGGAAGGGGGGCAGAACCGGTCATACCCCGAAACACTGCAGGCGCAGCAACAGGTGTCGGGGTAGACTCTGGCGCAACAACCGGAGCGGCAGTAGGAGCGGGCCCAGGAGCGACAACCGACCCATCGGCAACGGAAGCTAAATGAGGCGTGCGTTCAAGCAGGGTTTGCAACGCCACAGCGAACCGACCCAACAGGTGATCCTGCTGATCAAGTCTGGCAACCAGCGTAGGTAGCGAGGATGGCCCTGTACCGTCAGAATTCATGGCTTGGTCCTAATGTCATGGAACCATGAACCAGACGTACAACAAGAGATAAGTGGAAATAAGAAGGCTTTATTGAAAATCAAGCTGTAAGGCAAAAGTCCAAACGGATGGCTAAACCGAAGCAGGGTCTTGCGAAGCCAGAGGTCAGGAACCAGAAGGGTAGTCAGACGAAGCCTGGATCAGGAACCAGCAGGGTAGTCAGACGAAGCCTGGATCAGGAACCAGCAGGGTAGTCAGACGAAGCCAGGATCAGGAACCAGAAGCAGCAGCAGTCTTAGAAGCATGTGAACACAGGAGGACCAAGCAAGGAACTGAAGCCACAGACCTCCTATATATATGAGCTAGGCATCCAGCTCCTCCCAGTGGGAAGGAGAAGCCGCAGGGTGGGAGGCTACAAGAAACCCAGAAACCAAGATGGCCGCCAGCACATGTCAAACGAAGGAGAACAGCAAGAAGGTAAGACCATGACAAGCAATAAGAGCCTGGAAAAAGTAAATTTGAGCATAACGAAGAGCTGGAAGACCAATTAACACTAATTAGGTCAATTAGCAACATGATTGGGTATAAAAAGAGCTTCTCAGAGTGGCAGTGTCTCTCAGAAGCCAAGATGGGTAGAGGATTCCCAATTCCCACAATGTTGCACAGAAAGATAGTGGAGCAATATCAGAAAGGTGTCACCCAGCGAAAAATTGCAAAGACTTTGCATCTATCATCATCAACTGTGCATAACATCATCCGAAGATTCAGAGAATCTGGAACAATCTCTGTTTGTAAAGGTCAAGGCTGTAAAACCATACTGGATGCCCGTGATATCCGGGCCCTTAAACGACACTGCACCACAAACAGGAATGCTACTGTAAAGGAAATCACAGAATGGGCTCAGGAATACTTCCAGAAACCATTGTCAGTGAACACAATCCACCGTGCCATCCACCGTTGCCAGCTGAAACTCTACAGTGCAAAGAAGAAGCCATTTCTAAGCAAGATCCACAAGCTCAGGCGTTTTCACTGGGCCAGGGATCATTTAAAATGGAGTGTGGCAAAATGGAAGACTGTTCTGTGGTCAGACGAGTCACGATTCAAAGTTCTTTTTGGAAATCTGGGACGCCATGTCATCCGGACCAAATAGGACAAGGACAACCCAAGTTGTTTTCAACGCTCAGTTCAGAAGCCTGCATCTCTGGTGGTATGGGGTTGCATGAGTGCGTGTGGCATGGGCAGCTTGCATGTCTGGAAAGGCACCATCAATGCAGAAAAATATATTCAGGTTCTAAAACAACATATGCTCCCATCCAGACGTCATCTCTTTCAGGGAAGACCCTGCATTTTTCAACAAGATAATGCCAGACCACATTCTGCATCAATCAAAACATTATGGCTGCGTAGGAGAAGGATCCGGGTACTGAAATGGCCAGTCTGCAGTCCAGATCTTTCACCTATAGAGAACATTTGGCACATCATAAACAGAAAGGTGCAACAAAGAAGGCCCAAGACGATTGAACAGTTAGAGGCCTGTATTAGACAAGAATGGGAGAGCATTCCTATTTCTAAACTTGAGAAACTGGTCTCCTCGGTCCCCAGACGTCTGTTGAGTGTTGTAAGAACAAGGGGAGATGCCACACAGTGGTGAAAATGGCCTTGTCCCAACTTTTTGGGGATTTGTTGACACCATGAAATTCAGATTCAACATATTTTTTCCCTTAAAATGGTAAATTTTTTCAGTTTAAACTTTTGTCCCGTGATTTATGTTCTATTCTGAATAAAATATTAGAAGTTGGCACCTCCACATCATTGCATTCAGTTTTTATTCCCGATTTGTATAGTGTCCCAACTTTTTTGGAATCCGGTTTGTATTTAACAAATACATTTTGGTAAAAATCATTTGGACCTATCTACCATGGCAAGAATAAATCTTTCAGATGGGGCCCTACTCTATAATACCTCTCGTTGTGCCAGCTGGCCACAAATAAATTCAGGGAGAGCAGGCTAAACCTATATATTGCAAATATATAAAAAAGTATGTGGGAAAAGCATGTGGGAAACATGGGTTTGTTAGGAATGCAAGACCAAGATGGTAGCAGCTACACCTCCAAATGCATACTGCAAAAAGGAAACACAGAGGCCTCTTTCACACGGCCGTAGTGCTCCGATGGCCATATTGCAGGCCTCATACGGTGGGTTCTGTAATACACGGGGCACCGGCCGCATGCATTCCGCATCACGGATGTTGACCCATTCACTTGAATGGGTCCGCAAATCCGGACATGTCGTGCAGTGTGGAACAGAAGCCGGAACAGAACCCCACAGAAGCACTACGGAGTGCTTACATGGGGTTCCGATGTGTGCTTCCGTTCCGCAAAAAAATAGAACTTAATCTATCATTTTGTGGAAGGGACGGATTACGGACCCATTCAAGTTGAATGGGTCTGGGTCCGTCCCGGCTGACACACGGACGTTGCCTGTGCATTGGGTACCGCAAATTGCGGTTCCCAATGTACTGAACCAATACATTTGTTTGAAAGAGGCCTTAGCACAACTTGTACATTCCCAAGACAGATAAAGTAAAACCAAACACAGTAGAACAGTACTATGCAAACTTTGAATATATCAACTAATGCTATGTTCACTCAAATGCTGAACACAAATGGCCATACTGCTGCCACAACACTGCACCTGCAGGTGGTGTGACTCAGCTGCCCAACAGCACCTGTGTTGTTAGACGAAGCTGCCTTGCACTGGGCCTTACCAAACCACAGATATAACATCACTGCAACCATGCAGCACTGCACCATGTGAACAGATGTCAAAAGCTCACCTTTCCAATTGGTCTCAGTAACTAAAAACTGAAACCAAGTAGGGATTTATTAACCCTTATGCAGTCTCTTGCTGATTAAAAACACCTGGGTCAAATTTTAAGAATGCTAATACCATACAGAGACAGAGACTGATAAAATTCAAAAAAAGAGAAAAAAGCATGGGTGCACATCCCCGTACTATGCATTGAACTATTATTGCTTCACAGCACAATTCACATTGATTCTCAGGATAATTTGCAGTATACAACACCATAATCTACATTAGAAATGAGCGAATTTGGTTTGATCTGAATTTATTTGTGGCAAATCGTGTTAAAAAACGTATTTTCTGGCTGCAGAGAGTCTTTATAATGGCGGAGAACACCATACCTTGCAGTAAAACTTGCATAAGGAGTCTGTTGTGGTAGTGAAACAATACTTTGAGTCAGTATGACATGCAGATGACAGGCTCGCTCTTAGAATCACTGCACATTTCACTTATTCTGGCAGTTAAAGAACCAAAACTGACCAAATAACTCAAGTGTGAATTCAGCCTTACAGGTCAATGTTAGCGCCAGGTACCATAGCATGAAAGAGCACACTTCTTTTACACCAATTCACTAATTACACAAAGATTTCTACAGTATCCTGTTCTATTAAAAGCTTATACAACAAGAGTCCCCCCGACAGAGTGGAGAGGGTGTCAGCAGTAAGTTTGTGTTGAAGTTACTAATTATTTTGCCCTTCTGATCCGTCAGAAAAATAACTAACAAAAATGGATCCTGTCTGTGGAGCATCCACCTTCACTCGGTTAGAATTTGGTCAGTAATCCATCAGTATTGCTAATGGCAAAAAAAAACAGGAGTAGAACCAAAACAGAGATGACACGTGAACTGAATATTTGCATGTCTTCTGTGTTTTGTACCCACTCCTGCTTTTGGCTACCAAATCATAAGCCAATTCTGATTGGAAAAAAAAACAGGCCTTACAGCTGCTACATTGAGAGGATCTGTTGTGCGTCTCATTTTTCTTTCCTTATGACAGATCAGAAGAAGGGTCAAATAAATTATAATGTCAACCAGGCCAAAAAGGCAAAATAGTAGCCCACTCATTGTGTGCTGAGGGTGGGAACAGCAGGATAACTCCACAGAGTGGCCCAGTGACAGAGTGGTAGGGTTGCAAAAGCATGAGAAGACCACAGAGTGGCCCAGTGACATAGTGTTAAGGTGGCAGCAGCATGAGGAGACCACAGAGAGGCCCAGTGACAGAGTAGTGAGGTGGCAGCAGCATGAAGAGACCACAGAGTGTCACAGTGACATAGTGGTCAGGAGGCAGCAGCATGAGGAGACCACAGAGTGGCAAGGTGACATAGTGTGAAGGTGGCAGCAGCATGAGGAGACAACAGAGTGACGCGGTGACAGAGTGGGGAGGTGGGTGGCAATAACAGTACCCGCTGATGATGGTGGGTGTAAGAAGGAGCACTTGGCATCAGAGGTGTGGCATCAGGTGGGTGGCAGCATCAGAATAGTAGCTGAGGCAAGTAGCCAGAAGAAACCGGTATCTTTTGTCGAAATGTTGGTGTGGCACCACGGATGAACTAGTCTGATGCATCAGGCATTTGTGGGTGGAAATCCTGGCTGAAACACGCCCGATTCATCTTGACAAAGGTCAGTCTCTCAACATTTTGGGTGGACAGGCGAGTTCTCCTTGGGGTAACTATGGCCCCCGCTGCACTCAACACCCACTCTGATGCCACACTACTGGCTGGGCAGGACAGCTTTTCCAAGGTAAACTCGGCCATTTGTAGCCACAAATCCAGTTTGACTGTCCAGTAGCCCAGCGGATCTTCAATGGCGACTGGAAGGGTGCACTTCAAGTATGCCACTATCTTTTGGTTCAGATTCTGCTCTATGTCTAGCTGCTGGGAAGTAGTTTCTTCACTAGACAGGTGAAGAAAGCTGCTCATCAGCGAAAGTGTTGAGCGCGAATATTCATATTGCAAATTTTTATCACGAATATCGGCACTTTGAGAAATTGCTAATATTTAGAATATAGTGATATATATTCATAAGTTCAAATATTAGTTTTTTTTTTAAACAGTACACATGATCCCTCCCTGCTTCTAGCTTGTGGGCCAATTAGAAGGCTGCAATATCTCTGTCAGAGCTTAGCAACATCCCTAGCAACCAATAGGAAAGTTGCTTACCCCTTACTATATAATAACATTTCCAGCAGCCATTTTGTGCTGTTTCATGCAGTTGTGAGAGAGAGAGGAGTGTGATTTCTGTACTGTGCTGAATTCCTGTGTCATATTACATCCGATACCTCATATATATATAATCCAGATAGTTAGTGGTAGATAGTGTAGGTTATTTAGTGAATAGGTTATGTGGCGAAACCAACCTCGCCACTGGGTTTTGGAGAGGACTGTTTAAAAGCCTCTTGCCTCAGGATTATGGCCCATAGTAACTTTAAAGGAGAAAACAGACCGGCCGCACAGCTTAAATCTGTCTATAGAATTGTATTTTATGTTATTATGCGTTCGGTTAAATTGTATGTGATGTGAGGGCACCCAGATAGCTAATATTATTGTATTCATGTATTCTGAGTGCCAGTCACCTAATGATATGCACTCAGACTTGAGCTATCTGGGGATATGTTAAATGTCTGTGTTTGCTGTGGGGGTGTGCCATTGTGTGTTTGGGTGGTGATTCCTGTCCTGTTGTCTCCACATGTGTATTGGTGATCTCCCCTTTGTCCTGAGAGATAATTGGATTGTGTTCGGTCGTCTCCGGGACAGAGGGGAGGAAACCATGATGCATTGTGGGGATATGTTGTATCTGTCCTGTATCTGCAAAAACTGTAATAAAAACCAGGCTGGGTGTGCCAGCACTTCGGATCACTGCTTGACCCTCAACACGGAGCCTTGTCTCGTTATTGGGGGATTCCCTGTATGCTGTTGGAGACTGATTGCCAGGAGTGTAAGCTGACGGATATGCTTTTCCTGTTCGTCTGACTGACAGCTACTTGTGAGGTTCCAGTTTGGAGTGCTATTTTGTATCCAGTTCGGGAGGTTGGTGTTCTGCAGTAGCTGTGCCTGTCTCTCGGAAAGGGGCATATCGCCTGAACGGATTTTAACCCCTTGTCTGCGGAAACGGTGCCGTTACATTGGTGGCAAGCAGCGGGATCGTTCCTACAGCCAGAAGGACAGCTACAGGAGACATCATTTCTTTGGATTCTACAATTTAAGGGCAACGCATGTCTCAGTACAGCGACCCTAAAAGCACCAGGATGGAACCAGCAGTGGAGTACAGATACTCTGTGGAGGAATTTGACCGTATGATGTGGTTGCGGCTGAACTTCTTCGGACCCAATCCAGGTGAGAAATACGTGAAGTTCGTGAGGAATCTAGTGTCTACGACCCTACTATACCGGGCAGAAGGTGACGGTCAGCTGCCACGTTGGGTGGACCTCCATCGGAGGTTACGGTTGCGGGACAGTGGGAGCCTAGTCTCCATTCCCCAGCGTCAGTGTGAAGTGCAGGGAGAGGAGAGCAGCGGCCTCCCTCCCCAGCGGCAGGCTGAGTTACAGGGGGCAGAGGTAGTTGTTCCTGCCCCCCAGCAGCAGAGTGATGTGCCGGGAAGGCAGTGTGAAGTGCAGGGAGGGGAGAGCAGCGGCCTCCCTCCCCAGCGGCAGGCTGAGTTACAGGGGGCAGAGGTAGTTGTTCCTGCCCCCCAGCAGCAGAGTGATATGCCGGGAAGGCAGTGTGAAATGCAGAGAGAGGAGAGCAATGTCCTCCCTCCCCAGCGGCAGGCTGAGTTACAGGGGGCAGAGGTAGTTGTTCCTGCCCCCCAGCAGCAGCATGATTTTTTGGGAATTGGGAGCCGAGTCTCCATTCCCCAGCGGCAGACGGAGTTACAGGGGGCAGAGACAGTCGGTCCTGTCCCCCAGCGGCAGAGTGTCCTACAGGGGATAGAGAGCCCAGTCTCCTTTCCCCAGCAGCAGGACACTGTATTGGGAGCGGAGGCGGTTGGTCACCCTCCCCAGCGGCTGGAAGTATGTATGGGAGAGGAGCACGTTACCCCCTCTCCCCAGCGGCAGCTTAACGCACCAGGGGGAGACAGTAAGCCCCACAACAGTGCAGATGGGACCGTGGTCTCTGCACTTACAGCACAGGGGGTAGAGACAGTCGGTCTCCCCCTCCAACAACCAGGCTCCAACCAGGCTTCTTCCGTGGTAGCGCTGGCACCAGGGCTGAGTACCGCTGATCCCTGCCCACAAAGCAACCTCCACTCCAAGCCAGGGAGCAACACAGAGACCGGGAGTACCAGCTACCAATATAACCTTGGTGGATTCACTGGACAGAGACAGCCTACTAAATTCTACAGGTCCAGTATTGAGTTGTGGGTGGGCTGCCAGACTAACTCAGGTACCGACCGGCGTGAGGTCAGGTATCTGGTTAGTCTTCCCTGGGGGGGGGAGATGTGTGGCGAAACCAACCTCGCCACTGGGTTTTGGAGAGGACTGTTTAAAAGCCTCTTGCCTCAGGATTATGGCCCATAGTAACTTTAAAGGAGAAAACAGACCGGCCGCACAGCTTAAATCTGTCTATAGAATTGTATTTTATGTTATTATGCGTTCGGTTAAATTGTATGTGATGTGAGGGCACCCAGATAGCTAATATTATTGTATTCATGTATTCTGAGTGCCAGTCACCTAATGATATGCACTCAGACTTGAGCTATCTGGGGATATGTTAAATGTCTGTGTTTGCTGTGGGGGTGTGCCATTGTGTGTTTGGGTGGTGATTCCTGTCCTGTTGTCTCCACATGTGTATTGGTGATCTCCCCTTTGTCCTGAGAGATAATTGGATTGTGTTCGGTCGTCTCCGGGACAGAGGGGAGGAAACCATGATGCATTGTGGGGATATGTTGTATCTGTCCTGTATCTGCAAAAACTGTAATAAAAACCAGGCTGGGTGTGCCAGCACTTCGGATCACTGCTTGACCCTCAACACGGAGCCTTGTCTCGTTATTGGGGGATTCCCTGTATGCTGTTGGAGACTGATTGCCAGGAGTGTAAGCTGACGGATACGCTTTTCCTGTTCGTCTGACTGACAGCTACTTGTGAGGTTCCAGTTTGGAGTGCTATTTTGTATCCAGTTCGGGAGGTTGGTGTTCTGCAGTAGCTGTGCCTGTCTCTCGGAAAGGGGCATATCGCCTGAACGGATTTTAACCCCTTGTCTGCGGAAACGGTGCCGTTACAGGTTAGCTGATAGGTTCCAGTGTAGGGTGTTAGGTACAGGGCTTTTTTTCTGGCGGAACGCCACCTTTTGACATCGCAGCCTGCCATGCTCCAGCATCACAGGCTGCTATGTATCAGTGGGGAGGGACTGGGAGGAGGAGCTGGGGGCCGGTTGTGTTCACTGTGCTCCGGCCCCGACGCTCCAGTACAGTTATAAAATGTGTAATTCAATTAATAATGATTCATGCTGCCCCCTCTGTAGTATAACATTCAATATATCCTACTCACAGGGCTACTGTTTCATCATAATGAAGCAGGCGGCACAGACACGTGACGTCAGTCAGTGACGCTGCTGCTCATCTGCCCGGCCGGCCTGCATTACGATGAAACTGTAGCCCTGTGAGTAGGATATATTGAATATTATACTACAGAGGGGGCAGCATGAATCATTATTATATGAATTACACATTTTATAACTGTACTGGAGCGGCAATGGGGGGTCTGTGGATGGCACTGTTATGGGGTGGGGGTGTCTGTGGATGGCACTGTTATGGGGTGGGGGGTCTGTATATGGCACTGTTATGGGGTGGGGGGTCTGTGGATGGCACTGTTAAGGGGGGGTCTGTGGATGGCACTGTTATGGGGTGGGGGTCTGTGTATGACACTGTTATGGGGTGGGGGGTCTGTAGATGGCACTGTTATGGGGTGGGGGGGTCTGTCGATGGCACTGTTATGGGGTGGGGGGGTCTGTGGATGGCACTGTTATAAGATGGGGGGGTCTGTGGATGGCACTGTTATAGGATGGGGGATCTGTGGATGCCATCCCAGATTCCCCCATAACAGTGCCATTCACAGATCCTCCACCCCATTAACAGTTCCATCCCCAGATCCCCCATTAACAGTGTCATCCCCATCTGGGGGGGTTTCTTTGCTGGGCTGAACTTTTATAGCTCCCCCGAAATTTTACTTGCATCCCTGTTCTCTAAAGGGGTGGTTTTAGGGGGCGGCCCTAGGGGTGGGTAGGGACATGGCCAGGGGAGGGGGGGTGAGTTCCACCACCTTTTCTCTGAGAAAAAAAAGCCCTGGTTAGGTACATTAGTTAGTTAGCTCAATAAGTCATATATATATATAATACTTTCACACTCGCATTTTGGCTTTCCGTTTGTGAGATCCGTTCAGGGCTCTCACAAGCGGTCCAAAATGGATCAGTTTGCATTCTAATGCATTATTAATGGAAAAATAATCCACTCAGAATGCAGTTTGCATCATTTTAGTCTCCATTCCTCTTTGAAACTTCATCCGTCTGATAAAAAACGGAGCCAAATTGATCCGTCCTTGCACACAATGTAAGTCAATGGGAACAGATCTGTTTTCACTGACATAATTTGGCACAATAGAAAACGGATCTGTCCTCCATTGACTTTCAATTGTGTTCAAGAGAGATCTGTCTTGGCTATGTTAAAGATAATACAAACTGATCCTTTCTGAAAGGATGCAGACGGTTGTATTATTTGAACGGCTCTGCCCATGACGATCACATAAGTTTCCCCCCGGGCCCGCCCTCCCTCCTCCTCCTTCCTCCCTCCTCCTCCTTCCTCCCTCCTCCTTCCTCCGGTCACTCACGTCAGCGCTGGCGCCGGGCCCGTGAACACGCGCCTGATCTCAGACGGGATCTGGACATGACTAAGAGAGGACGTCAGATTTGAGAAGAGGACCGCCGAGGCGCCGACCGGAAGAACAGAAGAAGAACTGAAGTTCCTCTGCCCTGCCAGCCAGTAACGCAACGGTCGGTAAGTAAAAGCCGGGGGGGGGCGGGAGCGTACCGGACACGACCGGACCCTGGGGGGGGGATGGGTGAAGCGGCAGCAGCAGCCAGCAGGGCACACTAGGCCCCCAGCCCCCCCAGGCACCCCCCCTGGGCCCTGGCAGATGATGATACTGGAAAATTGGGGGGAAGGTTGGCACTTGATACTGGAAAATGAGGGGGGGAAAGTTGGCACTTGATACTGGAAAATGGGGGGGGAGTTTGGCAGTTGATACTGGAAAATGAGGGGAGGGGGAGTTGGCAATTGATACTGGCACACAGGGCGGTTGGCACTTGATACTGGTACACGGGGCGGTTGGCACTTGATACTGGCACACGGGGTGGTTGGCACTTAAAACTGGCACAATATTGGGGGCACTATTGGGGACCACAGGGCACAGTATTGGGGTAGTAGGATGTTTTATCCAGAAGATGGTAGGATGATGGAAAAGTAGTAAACTAAGATATTTTTTTTAAATCAAACTGCAGAGATTAAAACAGCGTAAAAATGGTGGTCTGGTCTGAAAGGAGAAGACGAAGACAGAGAACATTTACATCCAGTGACGTCTCCTACGATGTAGGAGGTACGGGCGCGATTTATGGGTGGGGCTGTGTGTGGGTGTGGTTTGAGGGCGGGTGGGGACACAGGGGCCCCATAATCTCCTATTGCCCGGGGAAATGCCCCTTCCGAGACCGGGGGGGCCCATGGATCAGTTTCGCACCGGGGCCCCATGGATTGTGTGTACGCCGCTGGATCCGCACAAAACATGAGTGTGAAAGTAGCCTTAGTTAATAGTGTAGCTGATAGAGTTTAGTGCAGGGTGTAGTGTAGGTTAGATAAAGATATAGTATAGTGTAGCCTTTTGATGTCTGTTTAGTCTATGAAAAAAAATGTATTTTGTTTTAGGGTTTTTTGTGTGCTAGGATTGTCTGCGTCTTTTGTCTGTGAAAAAAAAAACAAAAACAAAAAAAACAACAACAAAAAAGTATTTGCCTGTGTTAGTGTTACTGTTTTTAGGTTTTTTTTTTGCTAGGGAGGGATGTCTGCATCTTTTGTTTGAAAAAACAAACAAAAAACAAAAAAAATGTATTTGCCTATGTTTTAGTGTTACTGTTTTGTTTGCTAGGTAGGGATTACTGTCTGTGTCTTTTGTCTGTGAAAAAAAAATGATAATAATGTTTTGTCTGTGTATTAGTGTTATTGTTTTAGGGTTTTGTGTCTATTTTTATCGTCATTTTTGCCCCATTGTCCCTAACCCAATAAAGTTTACCCAAACTCCCTCATTATTTTCTTTCTATATTTTTTTGTGTTGTTTAAAAACATTGTGGTCATTTACTCATTTGCGGAAATAATGAGTAGACGTCGTCGTGACGGCAGGCGTGGTCGTGGTAGGGAAGTTGGTTCCAGTGCTGGCAACCAAGCTGGCAGCCAAGATGGTCAGCGGGGAGCATGTCATGTCGGCCTCAATGATGTGCTCCCCATTGTTTATTGGCTGTTGAAGTGACACCGATGTCCAGGGGTAGGAACACCCAAGGGAAGGAGAGCCTGATCCTCTGTTCTTCAATGAGAACCAGGCAGTCAAAAGGGCTCTGAAAAATGAGCATCCCTCAGGGAGGGAGGACTGCAGTGAATAAAATTGAAAGACAATATGGAGGAGGGGTAGTGAGAGATATAAACAGGATTTTTAAGAGAGCAGGTATGTCAAAGGATGGTTGTTTAAATCTGGAAAGATGGAAAGTGTTCCAAGGGATAGAATCAGGATAGAGAGAAAGAAATAGAATGTAGAAGATGAGGTAGAAGTAGAGGAAGAATAAGCTGCTGTAAGAGCAGCCATAATGAGAGTGGAGCCAAGAGCGCCCATGGTTTTCATAAGCACATACAGTACAAAGATGGGGGCATCAGCATTGTTGTCTTGTCCTCAGATGTACCAAAAGATAATGTTGCTGTAAGACACTCTCCTGTTTCGCGGTCCACTGGGGTCCCTAGGAATCCATTCTTGTGGGGCTTGGCCTGCAGGCGACCCCATTGGAGTAGCGGGACAGGTCACGCATGTGCCTGCGGAATCTTGGGTTCCGACTCCTTTGCGTGCCGATGCGATCGAGTATCCATGCTGGGCTGATTGAGTGTCCGCGTGCACTCTTGAGAGGAGGTTTGCAAAGGGTTACACGGCCGAATGTACGCGCATCCTATAAGCTAACCTGGCCGCTGACGCGAAATATACCTGTACATAAACTCTAGTAGATTAGAGGGCAGGCATGGGTTAAGTGATCATGACCAGCCAAGGCCGCACAAGTGTCAGGGATTAGTATAATCATTTGGCCTATGAGGAATAGACACATGGCACTATGTGATTGGCTAGCAAGTGTTTAAGAGGTCAATACAATATATCCAAAATCGTATTAACTTTATTATATATTAAAATATGTGGAAAAAAGGCAAGATGGAAAAAGTATACAGAGAAGCGAAGGGCATTCACTCTACTGGACTGCTATGTATCCCCACAAGGCTAGTAAGCACTTACCGGGATATTGTATGTGGCAGTGTCTTAATGGACACACCTGACTGGGACGTACCTGAAGACATAATCACATCAGGTCCTGACGAAGCCACTGAGGTGAAACGTGCGTCAAGGTCTTGTGCTTAGGGCTATCACATCTCTTCTGGGCTTGATCATGTCTTCAGGTATGTCCCGGGTCAGATGTGTCCATTAAGAAACTGCCACATACAATATCCATATTAGGCCCATATTATTGACTAGGCCGTATATATATCATCATTGTGTTGTGCTATAGACTAGGCTGTGTATATACTATCACCACGCTTGTTATATACATGCTATCTATGGTTACCAAGGACGTAGGCTTGTTATAACATCTCACCCACGCACTGTTTCAAGTTCCCCCGCTGTGAGTTAGGTTAGCTTATTTGTCCCAGGACAGATTCTGGGAATCTCCTAGAACTAGTACAAACGTTCTTGCCTTATTCAGGGTCATTTGGCACAACTGCATACATTCTTATATGTGACTGATTAAATCCTATTATTTTTGCTTACTGCATGTACACATACCATATAAGGATGTTCCGGTAGTATGTGTACGAGCACCAATGTTTATCTTTTATGATTGGTTTAATGCTGTTGTTATGCAAACTTTTCTACTGCCTATATAAGGCCAAGCGATAGCATAATAAAGTTAGAGTATTTCTCAGTGATACCTGTGTGTGTCTCATGTTATTGCTAGCTGAGAAATATCTCTCCTGACGTCAGTGACATCAAACCAAGGTGGTCGTAGAGGTCCAGAAAGGTCCAAATCCTTTCAGTTTGTGGCCATCCTCGTGTCCGGTAAGAGAGACATCCCTTTTGTACACTGCCCGGTCCGAGGGCACTGGCCACATCTCTACCCGTGAGTTTTTTTATTTTTTTATTATTTATCCGGGATACATTGTTAAGCCTTAAAAATAGACTTTTTTATAATAAGTACTTGGAGTACTTTCATGAATGAGGCGGGCACTTGGAGTGCCACGCACGGCATAGAATCTCAGGAAGATCTATCCGTAAGTTGTTTTGTGTCAGGGACACACCATAGGATCTCGGGGAGATCTATCCGTGACTTGTTTTGTGTCAGGGACATACCATAGGATCTCAGGGAGATCTATTTACTTTATCTTTCAACAGAGATTTTTTAGTACCAGGGGTACATGTAAGAGAACAGTCTTGGGGAGACCTGACTTACCTTGGTTTGACGCATATCTTTATTTAGTGTATAAGATACATAGAGTGTTAAGATTCATCTGTTTGTGTGAGAGCTATTATTCTGGTGGTAAGTGTAAGAACATATCTCACTGTAATTTTATCACTCATATTGTCATTTGGGGAATTTTCTTACTGTGGGTGGAGGAAAATCAAAGTGTGAGTTTCCCCCTCCCAACATAGTGACTACAGACTGCAAATAGTGACAGCCTAGTTTTTCTTCCCAATATCATGCTGACTGCAAAGACTTTGAGAAACACTTATATAAGAAGGCAGCAGGATGCTTTGAGATCAGGAAGATACAGACTCAGGAGCCAACACTGTGAGTAAACAGAGACAACCGAGACATTTCTCAGTTGCTGTCAGCCATCCCTGCAGATGCTGTCTGTTTCAGCGTGATAGACTTGAAAAATGCTTTCTTCTCTATCCCGGTTGACAAGCAGACCAGACTCCTTTTTGCTTTTTCCTTTGAGGGTCGTCAACTCACCTGGTGCAGGATGCCCCAGGGATATGCTGATTTTCCTGCAGTGTACAGCATTGTCCTCCAAGCCAGTTTAAAACCATGCCCCCCCAGGGTTCTGTAGTCTTGCAATACGTGGATGATTTGTTATTGTGCAATGTGTCAGAGGAGGACAATGTAACAGATGGTTTATCTTTGTTGAAATAGTTGTCTGAATGTGGACACAAGGTGTCACGCAAGAAAATGGTGTAAAAAGCAAGTTGAATACTTGGGCTTTGTTCTCACAAAGGGAGAAAGGAGAATCAGCACAGAAAGAGTCCAGTCTGTTGCGGGCCTGGTCACCCCACACACCAAGAAAGAAATGTTATCTTTCCTTGGTATGATAAACTACTGCAGACAATGAATTCCTGATTGCTCCTACTATGATAATGTAATGAGACAAGCCACTCTGGAAGACATACCAGATCTCATCAGGTGGTCTGAGGAAATGTTTAATGCATTTGATTATTTGAAATGTTCTTTAATGACAAGTCCGGGTTTGGGCCTCCCTGACTACATACTCACATTCCACGTATATGCTTGACAATATTGTAAAACCATGGATGGTGTGCTGACACAATATCATGGAGGCAAGTTACGTCCTTGTGCCTTTTTCTCAAAGGAATGCCGGCCTGTCTGAGATCTCTTGCAGCCTGTGCTATGATGGTTAAGCTTGCAACGCCATTCACAATGGGACATGAGACTATCCTGTACACCACACATGATGAAGTAGGCCTTCTCAAAGGCATACACACACAGCACATGTCCGCACAAAGACTATCTGGATATGAGATTCTACTCCTCAGCAATCCCTCCCTCCAAATCAAATATGCAACACACACCTCAGATCCAGTACCTATCTTGAAGCCCTATTAGGACTTAAAGGACCTGAGGATCACTTGACAGAGGCACATGATTGTATACACGCCATACAACATGACACACATGTTGTCCTGGAAGCCAGACCCATCACATATCAATCTGCACAAGCAGCAGAATTAATTGCACTCACAAGAGCATGCATACTACATGAAGGCAAGCCAGACACTATTTACACTGACAGCAGGTACACACATGTAGTGGTCTGGGACCACGGGGTCATTTGGCAAAGGAGATGATTCATTGCAGCTAATGGTAAGCACATCTAACATTCACAACTTGTCATACAACTTTTAGAAGCTATAAGATTTCCCTCACAGATTGCAATTGTCCACTGCAGGGTGCATACTGGTGGTAAAGATCATGTGTCCCAAGGCAATGCCCTGGCAGATGCGGAGGCCAGGAAGGCTGCACTGATGGCCCCGGCCACATTGCAAATGGTGAATTTAGTACCTCCTTCGCTTGAGTTAACTCAGATGCTTGTGGATCTCCAGTCCTCAGCTACTGACGATGAAATGGCCAATTGGTGTTATCAAATCTTGCAGAAGAATCCTAGGACAGGATTAATCTGCAAAGGGGGTAAACCAGGCATAACACAGCACAGCTCCCCTCTGTTCATTGCACAGTTTCATGGAGTAGAACACAACAGCATTCAAACAACACACATGCTGCTAGCACATAATTTCTATATTACAGGCATTAAACAGTTAGTGTCAGATTATGTGGGAAGGTATATCACATGTTTGAGGACAACCCAATCACCAATGTCAAAGTCCCACATCAACACCTTGATTACCCCACCACTCCTTTTACACATTTGCAGGTAGACTTCACACACATACCTAGACAGAAAGGTAAACAAGAATACGCCTTGGTCATAGTTGACATGTTCTCAAGATGGCCAGAGGTCTACCCTACAAGATCAGAAGATGCCAAAACAGTAGCAAGGATACTGACACATGACATCATTCCAAGGTAGGGCTGTCCATTCATAATTGAATCTGACCAAGGGCAAAGGTAAACAAGGAGCTGACAAGACTCCTTAAGGTTGAATGGAAATTTCATATCCCATACCACCCAAAAAGCTCTGCCATTGTGGAACGCATGAACAGAACCCTAAAAGATAAATTGAGAAAGGCAACAGGGGGCACATTTGAGAAATGGAAAGATATACTGCCAATAGTCTTAGCTGAGATAAGGGTGACCCCTAATAAAAAGCTAGGGATATCACCATTTGAGATACTTATGGGGAGACCTTTCCCCACAACATGGGCAAAGAACCCTCTGGTAGTACAGGAAGGGGAGCTCAACCTCATTAGAGAAGAATATGTAACCAGATTGATTAAAACCCTAAGTGAAATTGAGGAAAAAGTTGCTTGTAAGTCTCCTTGTCTTCCACAAGAACCAACTCACCCATTCCAAGTGGGAGATATCGTGCTGATAAAGAAATTAAAGAAAGGAAAATTTGCAGGAGACTTCATCTATGGACCACCGTCTACAGTGGTAGCCATGACCTGCACAACTGTACTTACAGAAGAAGCACCTACCTGGGTCCACGCCACCAGAGTAAAACTGGTATAGGAGGTACCCCAAAAGGACCTTAAAAAAGGACAAAGTGACGTACTAACGGGAGCAGACAGCTCTGACCTCCACGAGGATGCACTCCCTCAATTCTGAAAGATGGCACAGACGGTCCACTTGGACTATGGGATTACTGACGATCCTAATGACTCTGACGGAGGATAACAAAGCTGAAGTTGCTATAACTCAGAAAGGTGGAATCACTACCTTCTGGTACAATTCCTCCAGTACTCACGTTGCTACATGTATCATACCATGTGTACGGAAACTAATAATGAAAGGAGTATCAAATATGTAATTTTATGAGACTCTGCTGCCTAATCCTGAAGGGAACTAACCTGAAGGATATAAAAAATATCTGGTGGTATATAGGGAAAAGGGCAAGGGTAAGAACTATATTATCTAAGAAATTTGGTTCTAAGAGGAGATAGAAGAGAAATGTGACTCCATCATATTTCTTCTACATATGTAAAGAATTATAACATCTCACCCATCTCACCCCGCTGTGAGTTAGGTTTGCTTATCTGTCCCAGAACAGATCCTGTGAATCTCCTAGAACAGGGATGCTCAATCTGTGGCCCTCCAGCTGTTGCAAAACTACAACTCCCAGCATGCTCGGACAGCCTACAGCTATCATCCTACAGCAGAGCATGGTGGGAGTTGTAGTTTTACAACAGCTGGAGGGCCGCAGGTTTAGCATCCCTGTCCTAGAACTAGTCCAATCGTTCTTGCCTTATTCAGGGTCATTCGGCAGAACTGCATACATTCTTATATGTGACTGATTAAATCCTATTCTTTTTGCTTACTGCACGTACACATACCATAAAAGGATGTTCCGGTAGTATGTGTACGAGCACCAATGTTTATCTTTTATGATTGGTTTAATGTTGTTGTTATGCAAACTTTTCTACTGCCTATATAAGGCCAAGCAATAGCATAATAAAGTTACAGTATTTCTCAGTGATACCTGTGTGAATCTCATGCTATTGCTAGCTGAGAAATATCTCTCCTGACGTCAGTGACATCAAACCAATGTGGTCGTAGAGGTCCAGAAAGTTCCAAATCCTTTCAATCATGTCTTCAGGTACGTCCCGGGTCAGATGTGTCCATTAAGACACTGCCACATACAATATCCATATTAGGACCATATTATTGACTAGGCCGTATATATCATCATTGTGTTGTGCTATAGACTAGGCTGTGGATATACTATCACCACGCTTGTTATATACATGCTGTCTATGGTTGTCAAGGACGTAGGCTGTGGATCTCACAAAGATCCTGGGAGCCTTCCCTGATATAACTGTATCAAGTTGTCTAACTCACTATTGGGGTGCTGTATACCCTGTATCATCCCTGTGGTAAATCTGGGTGTTTGTAAGACACAGCATTTGACCTGGTACCCAGTAAGTGCTTACTAGCCTTGTGGGGATACATAGCAGTCCAGTAGAGTGAATGCCCTTCGCTTCTCTGTATACTTTTTCCATCTTGCTTTTTTTCTACATATTTTAATATATAATAAAGTTGATACGATTTTGGATATATTATCTCCACTGACTTTTTTGTTATGACATTATATGTTATTCCAGGTGGAATGTTGTGCTATCAATTATAGACAGATAGGTTTTTTGTAGGCTCGTATGTTTAAGAGGTCAGTGCCTGAAAGGGATTTTTCATAATTTTACTATTGATACATCACAGATTATATAAAGCCTACAAGCTTTATTTCTTGTGGAATACAGTACCCCAAATTAGCACATCTCACACCCTTTGCCAGTTGGTGAACATAATAGCACCTTCCTCCCTTAACAAAAGGCTTTTTAAAATCACATCTCACATACAATGACAGCCACCTATGACAAGTCATTCAACTTATTAGCATTTAGATTAACCATGGTCAATATGTAAAATAACCCTTTCATGTATTGTATATAGCAGATACCAGTATTGTTTAACGAAGATTTACTTCTATCTTGCCAGACACTATGTTCCCACCCCTAATGCCCTATAAGTATGTGCTGTGGAACCCCTAATGCCCTATAAGTATGTGCTGTGGAATAAAGATTTTGGATATTGACAACCTGAGTTTAGTTTGGGCTGTCTTATCTCCTGGCCAGTGTAAATTGAATATTCATTGCACAGGGAAATATTCATGGGTTGGAGGTCTGATGCCTCATTGTATAACCATCATAAACCTGCCTGGTGAAAAACCGCTAACAGTGCCCACTGTTGTTTTGGCAACCTGGGTGTTTGTTGCTGATTACATTCTTCCAGACTACCTGTGCATGACCTCTGACTTCCTCAATCCATCTCTAGAGACTGCCTGTAGTAAACTTCTATGCGGAACAGTTTGTCTCGTGTTGGACCTCGGATCAGACCCTGGAAATGTCTCGTCCATAAGTACTACATTACACAGACTATTTCTGTGCATATGAACTTTGGCCTGGTCTGGCCATCCCTGGTGAGTTTTCCTGCACAAGTTATTATTTGGATTGATTACCCTGTATTGCCGTTATTTAATAAATCCACCACTCTGTCTGGTTGTTTGGGGTTTTGGATCATTACAGTTGCTTAGTGGATTACTCCATATGTAAATATACCCTTAGCTTTACAAATTACTATCTAATGATTGCATGTTGGTGTCCACTCTGAAAACCCCAAAAAAGTGAAAAAAAAAAGGTTCAAAATTTAAAAAGAACATACAAATTTTAATTACCCTCCTTTATCCAAAATCAAAATAAACAGTTGAAAAAATAAGCATAGGCATTGCATCTGAAAATGCCTGTACTATTTAAATATATATATTAAAAAAGTATGCCATACAATGATTTAAAAAAAAATTGATCAAAAAGTCATACACACCCCAAGTGGGCATCATTAAAAACTACAGATCATCCCACAAAAAAATGAACCATCACACAGCTCCTCAGACGTAACTATAAAAAGTTATGGGGGCTCAGAATATGGTGATGAAAAGAAAATAATAATTTTTTTTCAGTATTAAAACACTATACAAATGTGGTATTGCAATTATACTGACCCGTAGAATGAAGAGCACAACTCAGTTTTACTGCATAGTGAACGCCGTAAAAACAAAACCCATAAAACTGTGGCAGAATTGCATTTTTTTCCAATTCCACCACATTTGATTTTTTTTCCAGCTTCCCACTGCATCCTATGCAATATTAAATGGTGCCAATAGAACATAGAAATAAAAAAATAAAAAATATGGTTCCGAGAAGGCAGGGAGTAAAAACGAAAAAATGCAAAAGTGGGAAATCACTCTATCAGGAAGGGTTACAATTTGGTTCAGATTATTATTTACAAATTCAGGGGTGCCTGGTGTGGGCTAAATTGGGGCAGAGCCTAATCGCTGAACAAGACAGAGGTCTGAGAGAGATCGCCTTCCTCACAGACCCGCGCTTCACAGCTTCTATGTGCCGGAGGCAACACAAATATGGTTAAAATTGGAAGAGAAAGGTCCAGGGATACACCCGGAAACCCCCAAAAAAAGAAAAATCAAACGGAGATGGACAGATTCCTCAGAAAGAAGTTGGCGGTGTCCCCGGTTCGGTCTGACAAGATGGCGCTTCAGGCTTATGGGCGTGACTCCGAAGGAGAGGAAGAAGAAGATGGTGACTGCACGCTAGACTCGGGCGAGAACTGAAGATAATGGCGCACTTATCAAAGCCTTCTTCAAAGCTACCTTGTACCAGGCTCTAGCAGCATTAATTCAGGAGATATAGGAACTGAGACAAGACATGAGAGATATGGGGCACCGAGTGGATAAATTGGAAGCTCAGCAAAGCCAAGTGGTGTGACACAGTGCGACCATAGTACAGACGCTGGAAACTCAGATCTCCTTGCTAAACAATGCCTACCTCATGATTGAGGATCAAGAGATCAGGAAAAACTATAAGAATAAAAGGCTTGTCGAAGTCAACACTGCCGGAGGAGCTGGAGACCGCCACCAGAAAAGTATTTGCAGATCTTCTGAGGGAAAACAGGTCCGAAGACATCACCATTGAAAGGATTCACCGCTCACTGCGCCCTCCGCCTAAACAGGGAGAGCCACCTAGAGATATGGTATGCGGTCTATTGAGCTTCAGAGACACAGCGGCCATATCACAAGCCTCAAGAGAGAGGAAAGAGTTAAGGTACGGAGACTCAACTGTTCTACTCTACTAAGATATAGCCCCCTCAACCTTGGCTAAATTCAAAGCCCTTAAGCCTCTCACCAACCATCTAAAAAATCAAAAAATACCTTACAGATGGCTCTATCCTTTTGGGCTAACTTTTGCAAAAAATGGCCACCGCTGCATAGTTTGCACGCCCCAGGATTTATCCACTGCCTGGGATCTCTTAGATACACTGCACATACTGATTGAATCCAGGCTCCCAGTGGACATTACCTTATCCAAGCTACCTCAACTCCCTACCATTGAAGCCTGGGAATCAGTTACTAAACATAAAACTTCCAGCAGCAAAAGGCACATAGAATAAAGGGCAACTGTTTTCTCCCATCTACTGTATACCTGGCACATTTAGAGGAAACACCGTTACAGGAGTTTATCCAGGAGTGCGCCATCACGGTACGCTACAAAGACACTACATTTCTAAATTTGCTTAGTGTCCAAAATGGTCCCGGGCCCTCTTAACTGGTCATATACTTACAGAGAGGACCTTTCGCCAACTATAGAGAAAGCAGCCTGTAAATTGCATCTGAAATTGACCCACTTTAACAATACGCAAGAAACATCAGTGGACTAGAACAGATCTATCGAGGGTGCGGGATAACTGCTTCTGAAGACTCCGTCATATAACTACGGCGGTATACCTCTTATACTAGGTCAGTGATGGAGAACCTTTTAGAGACAGAGTGCCCAAACTACAACCCAAAACCCAATTATTTATTACAAAGTGCCAACACAGCAATTTACCCTGAATACTACAGTCCAGTATAGTCTATCTTCCATGTACTTTATTATTTAGCTATAATAGCCTACCTACATTCAGTGAACTATGTGCTGTTCATAGTGCGTCCTGCGCTGAATGAATTGCAGGAAAAGTCTAAGGCATATTGATACACCATAGACTTTTTCCAGGGTGCGGGTGCCCACAGAGAGGGCTCTGAGTGCCGCCCCTGGCACCCGTGCCATAGGTTCGCCATCACTGTACTAGGTGTATTTGATATAAGAATCACAGACATGGGATGATTTTACGATACCACCTGCCCCCACACATGATCTACAAGAAGCGTGATCTGGGTGTCCTCACTGACTCCCCATGGCTTCTGTGAATGTGAGCACCCTAAATGTTAGAGGACTCAACACGCCTAAAAAAAGATTGCAGATCCTAACCATCCTACAGAAAAGTAAGAGTGATATTTGTTTCTTACAGGAGACACACTTTAAAATGGGAAAAATCCCCAAACTGTCTCAAGTAAAATATACACAGTGGTTCCACTGCACATACCAGAAAGCAGCAAGGGGAGTCAGTGTGTCAATCAGTAAGCATATACCTTTTGTACCCATAATAGTACGACAAGACCCAGAAGGCAGGTTTATTTTTGCCAAAGGCAAAATACGACAAGTAGTATCTATTGCTAGCCTATGTGCTCCTAATTCGCAGCAACATAGATGGATCAAAAATACCCTATCCAAATTCCAAGATTTTGTAGAAGGGATTCAGATAATTGGAGGGTATCTTAATGTGGCGCTGAATCCCACCCTAGAAACTTCACAAGGTAACTGCACCAAATCCCCCAAAACACTAGGAGGAATATAAAAAGTATTAAGAGACAATCACTTGTTGGACAATGTAGATAAAGATTACACATTTTTCTTGGCAGTACACCGATCCCATCAACGATTAGATTATGTTCTAATATCTGAGTCACACATAGACATGCAACGTAATTCATTGATTGGACCTTTCACAGACTCAGATCATGCCCCTGTAACTTCCTCACTCTCCACCAACTTGCCCTCACGGGAATGGATATGGTGTTTAAATGAAACCATACTAGACTCTGGTGTGGGCTAAATTTTCCCCATTATTGAATTATATATTTGTTGTTGTGGGAGGAGACATTTTTGGATTCTTTGGCTAACCCTTTTGTTGACAATTTTATTTGGTAAGGAATATACATCGATGATTGTCCATCAGAAACGAAATCCAAAGATTACTTAAATAATAACAATTTGAATCATACATTTGCATATTATCAAAATTTTATTATCAAAATGCATAATAACACAGTGTTCTTAATGATTTTCCAATAAAGTCTTGTTTCTAACTACTTTTAAAATATGGATTCGTTTGTACACAGAACAAGCTAGTGCTTCATTCTCTCTGTGCACTTAAAACCGGGAGCAAGAGTAAGCTGATTCAATATTTGTGTACTTGTTGTTCATGTTAATGTATTGATCTTTAACCCCTTAGTGACCACCAATACCTCTTTTTACAACTGTCATTAAGGGGCCTTAGGCTGGACCGTTAAAGTGCTGCATAGGTCTCCTGTGCAGCAAAAATCAGGGGCTTGGCTCTCACATGAGAGTTGCTGACATGCTGCTTAAATGCTGCTGGCAATGGCCCTGCCTCATGTAAGCAGTTAGAGATGGAGCAACTCCCTCTGTATCCTATCAGCAACCCACAAATTAGATTGCTGGGTATCGATGTCAGTGAAGGCCAGCAAAGACCTAGTGTAGGCCTCAGGCCTGTCCCTAGTGTTTTCTAGCAGGTTGTGCCTCTCTGGCTCAGCCTGCTGGTCAATGTCATTTTAGCACATTAAACTACTATGCATTAAAGTCCCCTTGTAGGACTATTAAATTAAAGCTAAAAAAAAAAAAAAAAAAGTGAAATAAAAATGTATTAAATAAAAAAAAAGCTTTTCAATGGAAAAATTGCAAAAATAAAATATCCACTTGTTTGGTACCGCCACATCTGTAACGACTACACAACTAAATTATCCCATATAAACACCACAAAAACATGTCAGAATTGATACCAAAAAAAGGAATAAAAAGGGATCAAAAACTGTTATGTACTCCAAAATGATACCTGCCTATGTACATTCCTGCAGTCCCATCCATCTGAGAGGCTGACTTTTTTTCAACCAGTGTGCGAGCAGGGCCACCACTGATGGATTACAGAGTGGTCATAACTATAGCAACAAGCAGTGTCATCAAATCAGCAAGGGAGACAATATGGACAATCACAATACAATAGTAAGTGCCTTGTATTAACTATCTCTTCATGATAAATGTCACTTGCTGAAGAGAGAGAACCCTTTTAACGGTGGAAAAGAGATTTAAGAGATCCACCAGATCATAATGATCATAATCAGTCATACGTTATCCATTTTATTTTTTATAGATCCTGTAAAAAAGCTATTAAATCAACATAAACTATTGTCTTATAGTAATAATGTATAGGAAATATGGTAAACTTGTTGCAAATGTACTGCAGTAATGTAAGTAATATTATAATAAAACTCTACGAATATATCAATTGTGTATAATAGATTTAGGAGCAATTTATTTTTCAAAAGGTTTTAGAAGCACAAAATATGGATGCCATCCAGTTGCACTTAGTAAAACATATATATGCATCGTTTCTAGTTGTCTTTAGTTCTTTCATGTATAACTGGTAGATTTAATGGCATATAAAGTGTTTAGTAATTTGTTTTACTTTTATCTCATTTGTCATCTTTTACTTCTCAGTAGGATGAATTTAGTGCAGATATATATATATATATATATATATATATATACACATATATATATATATATATATATATATATTTTACAACCGAAAAATGTACATTAAGCATAATAACTATTTATTCATAAAATACACAATTAATTTGCCTCCATCTGATAGGGCTAAAAAAGGGTTAATTACCTTTTTAGTCTTTTTCAACAATACTGAATATACATATTTATTTATTAAGGCCAGCAATTTATTTGCCGGTCTTAATCTCTCTGCGCTGCCACCGGATGCAGCAAGGTTATGTAGAGGCTGTCACGGAAGGTATACAGAAAACTATAAGATCCGACTGACTGGATCCAAAACTAAGGAACCAAAGGGAGAGCCCTGCAACAGACCTGGCTCTCTCCCTAACTGCTCAGCCTATGCAAAAATCTCAATGGTAGATGATCGCATATCCTCGTTCCTCGACTGTATAACACCTGAACACCCTATAATAGTGACATGACCACCGGCTCCCTACACTTGATACGGATGGAGTCAGGGTCACCTGGGATCCAGCAAACAGGAAAACACAAATGAATGAACAAAACTTATCTGTAGAAGACTCAGTAGTAGCATCCAGCATGCACACACTCCAGGAAGTTGTATAAACCACAAAGTGATGCAGTATGGGAAGGGATTTAAAGGGATGCAATCAGTGCAACTACATGACAGCTGAGAGAGGCTAACGAGATGAGAAAATGAAAAACAAAAGGAACCTCAAGATGGAGGTTCTGAAGAACGTCTGTCAGAGCTTTTCAGATGTCTGGTGGTGACAGTACCCCTCCTTCTACGAGTGGACTCAGGACACTCAGAGCCCACCTTCTCAGGATGGGACCTATGGAAAGCCCTGATGAGACAAGTGGCCTTAATGTCCGTCACTGGGACCCACATCCTCTCCTCAGGACCATAACCCTCCCAATGAACGAGGTACTGGAGAGAACCACGGACAACACAAGAATCCACAATCCTAGAGACCTGAAATTCAAGATTACCATCAACCACAATCGGAGAAGGAGGTAAAGACGAGGGTACAATGGGTTGGACATAAGGTTTTAATAAGGACTTATGAAAAACATTATGGATCTTCCAAGTCTGAGGAAGATCAAGACGGTAGGCAACAGGATTGATGACGGACAAGATTTTGTAAGGCCCAATAAACTTAGGAACCAACTTCCAGGAGGGAACCTTCAATTTGATATTCTTAGTAGACAACCACACCAGATCACCAACATTCAGGTCCGGACCAGGCACACGTCTCTTATCCGCCACACGCTTATATCTCTCACTCATGCTCTTTAGATTATCCTGAATCTTTTGCCAAATAGATGACAAAGACAAGGAGAATCTGTCCTCATCAGGTAAACCAGAAGACCCCTCTCCAGAGAATGTCCCAAACTGCGGATGAAACCCATATGCACCAAAAAATGGTGACTTATCAGAGGACTCCTGACGATGGTTATTTAAAGCAAACTCAGCAAGGGACAAAAAAGAACACCAATCCTCCTGATTCTCCGCCACAAAACAGCGCAGATATGTCTCCAGATTCTGATTGACGCGCTGTGTCTGGCCATTCGACTGCGGGTGGAAAGCAGAAGAGAAAGACAACCGAACCCCCAAGCAAGAACAGAAAGCCTTCCAGAATCTGGAAACAAACTGCGTGCCCCTGTCAGAGACTATGTCTGAAGGAATACCAGAATACCATGCAATTTGACAATGTGATCAATAAATGCTTGCGCCAGCGTCTTAGCATTGGGCAAGCCAGGAAAAGGAATGAAATGCACCATTTTGCTAAAACGGTCCACCACCACCAGAATCACAGTCTTCCCCGAGGAACGAGGCAGGTCCGTAATGAAGTCCATGGACAGATGTGTCCAAGGACGGGAAGGAATGGATAATGGAAGGAGAGGACCAGATGGCCGTGAATGAGGAACTTTGGCATGAGCGCAGGTCTCGCAGGCTGCCACAAAACCCTCAACCGACTTACGAAGCGCCGGCCACCAGAATCTCTGAGCGTTGAGATCCACTGTGGCTCTTGCCCCCGGGTGACCAGCAAGCTCAGTATCGTGGTGCTCCTTAAAAATCTTGTGTCTTAAAGCGAGAGGCACAAACAACCTCCCAGGAGGACAAAGATCAGGAGCCTCTGACTGGGCTACCTGAACATCTGCCTCCAATTCAGGATAAAGAGCAGAGACCACCACACCTTCAGCCAAAATGGGACCCGGGTCTTCAAAATTCCCACCTCCCGGAAAACAACGTGACAGGGCATCCGCCTTAACATTCTTAACCCCAGGGCGGAACGTGACAACAAAATTAAACCTTGAAAAGAACAAAGACCATCTGGCCTGTCTCGGGTTCAGACGCTTGGCTGACTCCAAGTAGGCCAGATTCTTATGGTCAGTAAACACGGTAATAGGGTGTCTGGCTCCCTCTAGCCAATGGCGCCATTCCTCAAAAGCTAACTTGATGGCCAACAACTCCCTATCTCCCAAATGGTAATTTCTCTCTGCGGAGGATAGTTTCTTCGAGAAAAAGGCACACAGTCGCCATTTGGCAGGAGATGGACCCTGAGACAAGACCGCACCCACACCCACCTCAGAAGCGTCCACCTCAACTATGAAGGACAGAGAAATATCAGGTTGTACCAAGATGGGAGCAGAAGCAAAACTCTCCTTGATATTAGAAAAGGCCTTATGCGCCTCTATCAACCAGGAGGAAAAAAATCTACCCCCTTTCTAGTCATATCAGTGAGTGGTTTGACAACAGAGGAATAATTCTAAATAAACTTCCTGTAATAATTGGCAAAACCCCAAAAACGCATCAGCGCCTTCTGATTCAGATGAAGCTCCCACTCAAGCACAGCGCGGACCTTCTCGAGGTCCATGCGAAAACCAGAAGCGGAGAGAAGAAACCCCAGAAATTGAATTTCTGGAACCGCAAACACACATTTTTTCAGTTTAGCGTACAATTTATTCTCCCGCAGGATGAGCAGGACCTGACGTAAGTGTTCCTTATGAGTTTTGAAATCAGGAGAAAATATCTAAATGTCATCTAGATACACTAATACAAATTTCCCCATTAAATGATAAAAAATGCTGTTCACAAAATGCTGAAAGACGGCTGGAGCATTCATCAAACCAAAAGGCATAACCAAATTCTCAAAATGGCCCTCAGGGGTATTGAAGGCCATCTTCCATTTGTCTCCTTCTCTGACCCTGACCAGGTTGTATGCCCCTCTTAGATCCAACTTGGAAAAAACTTTAGCCCCAACAATCTGGTTAAACAGGTCCAGGATCAGAGGAAGCGGATAAGGGTCACGAATTGTGATACTGTTCAGCTCCCTGAAATCCAGACATGGTCTTAAAGAACCATCTTTTTTCTTAACAAAGAAAAAAACAGCGGCAACAGCTGACTTCGAGGGTCGTATGTGTCCCTTTCTCAGACTCTATGAGATATAAGCACGCATAGCGACCCTTTCAGGTTGGGAGAGATTGTATAAACGAGATTTAGGCAGCTTGGCGCCTGGGGTGAGATTAATAGGGCAATCGTACTCCCTGTGAGGGGGCAAGTCCTGAACACCACTCTCAGAAAACACATCTGAAAATTCAGAGAGAAAAGATGGTACAGTCTTAGTAGAAACCTCAGAAACAGATGTCGTGAGGCAATTCTCTCTGCAAAAGTCACTCCAACCATTTATTTGCCTCGCTTGCCAATCAATGGTGGGGTTATGTTTAGTGAGCCAGGGTAGCCCCAACACTAGAGGAGTAGGCAACCCGCTTAGGACGAAACATGACACATCCTCAACATGAGTATCACTCACAATCAAACGGATATTGTGAACTATGCCCTTTAACGATTTCTGAGAAAGTGGAACGGAATCAATAGCAAAACCAGGTATATCCTTTCCCAAAGTGCATACCTGGAAACCATGAGTTATAGCAAATTGATTATCAATGAGATTGACAGCTGCTCCACTATCTACAAAAATCTCACAAAAAATGTTCTTGCTCTCTAGCGCCACCTTGGCAGGTAGGACAAAACGGGAACTACAAGCAAACGGAAAACCTTCGATTTCCGCATCAACCTTGCCAATAGTAACAGATGGAACGTTTTTAGAGAATTTTTTTCTTTTTGTTTCTTTATTACTCTCAAAAAACTGCCTGAATCTCCTAGAGGGACAAACATTTGCCAACTGATTTATACCGCCACAACAGAAACAAACCTTCCTATGAATGCTGAATCTTCTATTGTCAGAGGCAAGCAAACCCAGCTGCATGGGCTCCTGCTCAGAAGGGATTGAGAGCGACTGAGACCCCTGTGCACTGAATGAGACCGCCGCACTGTCCTTGGACTGAGTAAGACAGGAAGGAGTGATCTCTCCTCTCTCTCTAAGATGCCTGTCAATACGAACGGCCCGAGACATGGCAGAGTCCAAGGAGGTAGGTCTCTCATGAAAGGCAAATGCATCTTTCAATCCCTGTGACAGACCATGGCAAAATTGACTTCGGCGTGCAGCATCATTCCAACCAGTATCATCTGCCCATCTCCGAAATTCTGAACAGTATATCTCTGCGGACTGTTTACCCTGGCATAAAAGACGTAGTCTAGACTCAGCCAGAGCAATATGATCCGGATCATCATATATCTTACCCAGGGCAAAAAAAAAATCATCCACTGAACAGAGGGGCCGTGCCCCCACCGGCAGCGAATAGGCCCAGAACTAAGCGTTATCCCTGGGCAGCGAGATGATGATCCCACCCTTTGCCTCTCATCACCAGAGGAATGGGGAAGTAGGCGAAAATGGAGTTTGCAAGCCTCTCTAAAACGAACAAAATTCTCACTACCCCCAGAGAACGTATCCGGGAGCGAGATCTTAGGCTCAGAACAAACTCCATGAAACTGAGAAACAGTTTTACGGAGATCTGCTACCTCCAATGAAAGACCCTGCATGTGTTCAGTCAAAAGTGAAACCGCATCCATGCTTGAGACGGTTTTGGCGGTTTATAATGTCACGGAAGGTGTACAGAAAACTAGAAGACACAGAATGAAGATCCGACTGACTGGATCCAAAACTAAGGAACCAAAGGGAGAGCCCTGCAACAGACCTGGCTCTCTCCCTAACTGCTCAGCCTATGCAAAAATCTCAATGGTAGATGATCGCATATCCTCGTTCCTCGACTGTATAAGACCTGAACACCCTATAATAGTGAGGGGACACAACCACCGGCTCCCTACACTTGATACGAAGGGAGTCAGGGTCACCTGGGATCCAGCAAACAGGAAAACATAAGTGAATGAACAAAACTTATCTGTAGAAGACCCAGTAGTAGCATCCAGCATGCACACACTCCAGGAAGTTGTATAAACCGCAAAGTGATGCAGTATGGGAAGGGATTTAAAGGGATGCAATCAGTGCAACTACATGACAGCTGAGAGAGGCTAACAAGATGAGAACACAAAAGCAAAACAAAAGGAACCTCAAGAAGGAGGTTCTGAAGAACGTCTGTCAGAGCTTCTCAGATGTCTGGTGGTGACAGAGGCACAAGCCTCTACATAGCTTCAGTTCTTGCTGCCTCTGGCCATGCGACATGCTTTAATCTATTCAAGTTCCCTTGCGTGGAAAATGATAAATGAGATGGGCCCTCTTCCCCTCCCACACCACGCCTCTTTTACCGCCACTTCAAAAAAGTGGCGTGAGCGAGGTAAAGGCACAGATTTTGTCACAAAACACATTTTAGACAAAATTTGTGACCTTAATAAGCCACAAAGTGGCATAAAACAAATAATGCTGCCTTAATGTTTTAAATTTTACATCTCAAAATAATAGCAAAGACAGGTGCACTCTGCGGTCTTACTAAACCCTCAAACTGATTTTAAAATTGAGAGATTAGCCAACATGTCCTACGGTGTAGGACATGTCTGAGCTCGAGCACCGCACCAAGGTTTTTCAAGTAGCTCGGGACCTAACACTCACCTACCTGTGTCATGTGGGCAATACCAGGGACCAGTGGCCAAATTACAGGAGCATGAGGCCGACTCACAAACAACTCACCAGTTAACTCCAGCATGTAACCATGCTAGCAATGGAAGGAGGGAGGAGTCTGCGAGTCCCACTGAAGACTGGCTGATATGGCCCAGGCCTCACAGGTACACTTAAATATAGCCTGTAGATGGAAAGCAGGCACATTTAAAGGGGCATTCTCAACACTCTGTTTCATATTTACCTGCTACCGGCGCGCTGTCCACTTCCTGGTTTCGGCACTCGGCAGGGGGCGGGCTCCATCTTGATTGAAGTCTTCTCCCGGCCGGGCCGCACGCTGGACTGATTGCGCACGCTGAGGCTGTGCATGCACCCTGGTGACTTCTCCATAAATCACCATAGCGCATGCGCGGCCTCGGCGTGCGCTTTTGGGACTGCGCGCGGCCAGCCGGGAGAAGAGAAGAAGTCGTAAAGTTTGTGTTTCTTCTAAGGGGTGGGAATTAGTTAATTATATATATTTAGAAAAATTATCACTGTTAAATCATTAACAGATTTAACAGTGATCATTAAGATTGGAATACCCCTTTAAATTGGAGTTTATACACTTCCAAGAATCTCTATATATACAAACTGAAAAGAATGGTGTGGTATTAAACAGGCAGGAAGTGCTCAAACCCACACGCAGTTGTGCATATATATAGGGGAGCAAATCCTGCACTTGTGGCCCGTTGCTAATGACGATCCCCAGCAAAAATGCATACAGTGGAGGATGCCCGCAGCGAACCACAAGTACCACAATAGACATCCTACACAAGATAGCAATTATGTGGATGTGATAATCAATATAACAATATTGCAGACTCCTCCCTCCTCCCATTGCAAGCATGGTTACATGCTGGTGAGTTGTTTGTGAGTCGGCCTCATGCTCCTGTAATTTGCCCACTGGCTCCTGGTATTGCCCACATGGCACAGGTAGGTGAGTGTTAGGTCCCAAGCTACTTGAGAAACATTGGCACGGTGCTCGGGCTCAGACATGTCCTACACTGTAGGACATGTTGGCTAATCTCTCAATTTTAAAATCAGTTTGAGGGTTTAGTAAGACCGCAGAGTGCATCTGTCTTTGCTATTATTTTGTTATATTGTTATATTGATTATCACATCCACATAATTGCTATCTTGTGTAGGACTAGGTTCTGATTCTAATTCTAATTTCCCCCCAGATTAATGTTTCATAGAAAACAAAATTATGTATATTAAATAAGTAACTTGTTAGTTTCAAACACTGTGTAGGGGCTGGATAACAGTAATGAGTAGGGTTGAGCGAACCCGAACTGTAAAGTTTGGGTTCGTACTGAACTTTAGGATTTTTGGGGCCCGGACTCGAACCCAAATATTTCAGTAAAAGCTCGGGTTCGGTGTTTATCTTACCGCTTTTTGAAAGGCTGCAGAGCAACCAATCGTTTTACTGTCTGACCTTAGAAGCTGTGATTGGCTAGTGCAGCATGTGACCCAGCCTCTATATAAGCTGGAGTCACGTAGCACTGCACGTCACTCTGCTGTTACTAGTGTAGGGAGAGGATGTGCTGGTGATTTCAGGGAGAGAATAGGAGAGAATCTATGATCAGAACTCGAATCTAACTCAGCGATCTACATACATTTAGTTGTGTGGGTGCAGGGCACAATCTTTTTACCCTGTCCTGAGCCCAGTGACAGAAAAAAATGAACTTTTATCCATATGTTAGTTAGTTGGGCGATTGCGGCAGCCATTTTATGCAAGCTCAGTGCACCAGGCCAGCACTGTATCTGAGCTTTTGTGACATTCAAATCCAAGCTTGAAATACTGCACTAATAATCTGGTTTAAAAAAAAAAATCACTATTTTTTGGCAATATACAACATCTGGTGCATTTGCAGGATTAGTGACCGCCTTGCCCTGTGAGTGTGCGGAGATCTGCCAGGCTGGCTGCACATGTCTGACTCTTCTCTTTGTTTTGATTTTGGTTTGAGCTGGATCCACCTTCCCTGTGTACTGGGTTGATTATTAGCGAGGCTATTTATTCTTCCTTTTCCCAGTGGCCTGTGCGGGCTATAGTTCTTTCCTGGGAGCGCTTGATGTGTGTCGGATCGTCTGCTCCAGCTCTGCTCAGATAAGTCCTCTCCATTTCCCTTTGTGTGTTTTATCTAGGCCTCCAGGGAGACGCTTGCTTCTTCCTGGTTTGAAGAAGCAGGTTGCCTCTTCCCTTTTCCCTGCTGCTTAGAGTTTGGGCAGGGTGTTCATGTTTATGCACGAGGGTATGTGCATATCCACCCTAAGGGTATGCACATGGGCAAAGCAGTTTAGGGAAAGATTTTAGGGATCGCTAGGAGGTGACCCTTTTCTCCCTAGCTTTTGGGCCTAGTCGTTTATTCTGTTTGTTTTCCAGTGTTTGGCTATTTCCCCGCTTAACTACCTACTGTGACAATTAGTCAGTGTGCAATTTAAGCTAGAAATACAGCCATAATTTTCTGGGTTTTTAAAAACACCCTTTTTTGGCAAAATCCACAATTTTACAGATCTGCACGTGTGAAATTCAAGTTTAATATATACAGCTTTCATATTCTGTTACTAAAAAACACACACATTTTTTTGCAATATACAACACCTGGATTAGCCAGTGTGCAATTTAAGCTAGAAATGCAGCCATAATTTTCTGGGTTTTTAAAAACACCCTTTTTTTGCAAAATCCACTATTTTACAGCCCTTGCAGCATCAGCACGTGTGAAATTCAAGGTTTATATACAGCTTTCATATTCAGTTAGCAAAAAAAAAAACAATTTTTTTGGGCAATATCCAACATCTGGATTATTCAGTGTGAAATTTAAGCTAGAAATACAACCATACATTTCTGGGTTTTTAAAAAACACACTTTTTTGCCAAAATACCCAATTTTACAGCCCTTGCAGCATCAGCATATGTGAAATACAAGGGTTATATACTGCTGTCATATTCAGTTATTAAACAAACACACAGTTTGGGCAAAAAACGTAAATTGCGGCCTAGACTTGATCAGTACATGTGAGATACACCCTTTACATACTGTGGTTATATTCAGTTATTTTAAATACAGCCATTTTGGGCAAACAAATGTAATTGTGGCCTAGTCTGGATCAGTCGGTGTTAGATACACCCTTTAGATAATGTGGTTATATTCTTCTATTAATAAAATATCCTTTTTGGGGCAAAATACACAACTTTTCTGCCCTTGCAGTATCAGCACATATGAAATTCAAGGGTTATATACCACTGTCATATTCAGTTATTAAACAAACACCCGTTTTGGGGAAAAAAGTTTATTTTGCAGCCTTTGGTGCATATGTCATTCTGAGATACACCCTATACATACTGTGGTTCTATTCAGTCATTAAACAAAAACCCATTTGGGCACAAATCTTTAATTGCCTAGTCTGGATCAGGGCGTGTGAGATACACCCTTTACACACTGTATTTCTATTCATTTATTTGAAATACAGCCATTTTGGGCACAAATCTTTAATTGCGGCCTAGTCTGGATCAGGGCGTGTGAGTGTCAGCGCAATTTATGCGCTTTCCTTCTTCTTTGTGTGGGGCCAAATCAATTAGAAGTATTAGTATGTGCGCGCCATACAACTTTCATAATGAGACCAGACACACTAGGTGGTTTTATGAAAGAATCTTCTCGTCTTCCCTGAGCCATAGTAGAAGAGCCGCACTTTATTCACATTACATTGACTTAAATAGCAGACATGACATCACAAAAGGGGTATTCCTTAAGAAGAGACTATTGGCTCCTTAACCTGATAGGAGTGGTTTCAGCAACTTCAACTCTAAGTTCATAGGTAGATTTGAACACTGCAATGTAATCCCCATTTTCCCCCTCCCCTATTTACCTTAAACAAAAGAATGCACACATGGCTCAAACATCTGGCTTGCAGCCATCTTGTGGACAAAAATGTGTACTACACAAAAATGTGTACTACAGAATGTTCACACCACATACACATATCTCACAGTGAGATACACCCTTTACATACTGTGGTTCTATTCAGTTATTTGAAATACAGCCATTTTGGGCACAAATCTTTAATTGCGGTCTAGTCTGGATCAGGGCATGTAATACACACCCTTTACATATTGTGGTTCTATTCAGTTATTAGACAAACACCCATTTTGGGCACAAATCTTTAATTGCGGCCTAGTCTGGATCGGGGCGTGTGAGATACACCCTTTACATACAGTGGTTCTATTCTGCTATTAATTAAACACCCATTTAGGGCAAGATCCTAAATTTGAGAAATATGAGTAGAGCGTCAAATAAGGGATGTTGTCCAGGTCGTGGTACTGCTGGTGGAGCTCCTGTTGCAGAAAGAGGACGTGGTCGATCTGTGCCAGCTACACGCACAAGTGAAACCCCTTCCTCAGGTGCGAGTAGGCGACAGAACCTGCAGCGGTATTTGGTCAGGCCTAATGCGGCTCTACAAATGGTGAGTCCTGAACAAGTACAGGCGATACTAGATTGGGTTGCTGACAGTGTCACCAGTTCCTTCACATTGTCTCCCACCCAGTCTCCTGCTGAAAGATCAGAGTTGGCACCTGCAGCCAATGTCCATCAGTCTTTCACCTCACCCCCTTGCAAATCAGCCAAGCAGTTTGGACCCCAAGTCATGCAGCAGTCTCTTCTGCTTTTCGATGACTCTGTTAGCAGGGTTTGCACCGATGCCCAACCGCTATTGTTTCAAGATGAGTACATGGGAGGAGCATCGCAGCACGTCTCGGATGATGACGAAACACAAAGGCCAACTGCTGTGGCTTTCGAAAGTGTGTAGACTGACAAGGAGGGCAGGGGTAAAGATTGGATGGAAGATGATGTGGAGGACGATGAGGTCCTCGACCCCACATGGAATCAAGGTCATGCGAGTGACCTATGTAGTTTGGAGGAAGAGAAGGTGGTCACAGAGAGCCACCAGCACAGCAGAAGAGGGAGCAGGGTGCAAAAGTGGAGCGGCCGTCCCCTAGACAGTACGCCTACTACTGCCCACTGCAGCAAGGGACCAAGCACACCAAAGCCAGCTCCAAGGATTTTCCTGGAGCGTTCTTCAGACAATGTGCTGACGACAAGACACAAGTGGTTTGCATGCGTGCAATCAGAGCCTGAAGCGAGGCATAAACGTTCTCAACCTACGCACAACCTGCAATACCAGGCATCTAAGTACTAATTAAGAGCTGCAGTGGAGTAGACACCTCAAAAAC
Source organism: Bufo gargarizans (assembly GCF_014858855.1). Taxonomy (NCBI): domain Eukaryota; kingdom Metazoa; phylum Chordata; class Amphibia; order Anura; family Bufonidae; genus Bufo; species Bufo gargarizans. The sequence continues at coordinate 177,504,285 of NC_058082.1, forward strand.
CAAGAAAGGTCTCTGGCTCCTCCTGCTTCCTCTTCTGCTGCAGTCTCGGCCTCTTCATCCACCTCTGAAGTGACAGTGGCACCTGCCACCCCCAAAACAGAGGATCTGCCAGCAACACCACCAGCTGGGTCACCAAGTATCTCCACAATGTCCCACTGAAGCGTTCAGCTCTCCATCTCCCAAACACTGGAGAGGAAGAGGAAGTACCCCCCTACCCACCCGCGATCCCTAGCCCTGAATTATAGCATTTCTAAATCACTTGCCTTTGAAATGCTGTCATTCCGTCTGGTGGAGACGGATAGTTTTAAAGCCTTATGGCAGTGGCTGTCCCTACACAACCAAGTGGGGGACAAAATCAGGTGTGCACTGCGCAACGCCATCTGTTTCAAGGTGCACCTCACTACGGATACATCGACCAGTAAGCACGGTCAGGGATGTTATATCTCCATAACAGCACACTGGGTAAATGCAGTGGTGGCTGGGCCTGAGGCAGATAGCAGTTTTGTGCATGTCCTTCCACCACCGAGGATTGCAGGGTGCTTCAGTTTGCCTCCTGTTGCTTTCTCATCCTAATCCGCTTCCTCATCCTCTACCGGCTCCTCATCCGGTCAGCCTAACAACTTTACCACCAACTAAAGCACAGCCAGGGGTAAACAACAGCAGGCATTCTTAAAACGTATCTGTTTGGGGGAAATACCGCACACCGCGCAGGAGTTGTGGACGGGCCTTGAACAACAGACCGATGAGTGTTTGGTGCCAGTGAGCCTCAAGACCGGCCTGGTGGTGTGCGATAATGGCCGAAATCTCGTAGCAGCTCTGGGACTAGCCGATTTGACGCACATCCCTTGCCTGGCGCATCTGCTGAATTTGGTGGTGCAAAGATTCCTTAAAAATGACCCCGATATGTCATATCTGCTGCAGAAAGTGCGGTCCGTCTGTGCGCTCTTTCGGCGTTCTCACTCTGCTGCTTCTCGCTTGTCAGCGCTGCAACGTAACTTCGACCTTCCCACTCACCGCCTCTTATGTGATGTGCCCACAAGGTGGAACTACACCTTGCACATGCTGGCCAGACTGTGAGAGCAGCAGCAGGCGATAGTGGAGTTTCAACTGCAGCACGCACGGGTGAGTTGCTCGACAGAAAAGCACCACTTCACCACCAATGACTGGGCCTCCATGCAAGACCTGTGTTCCTTGTTGCACTGATTTGAGTACTCCACCAACATGGCCAGTGCTGATAACGCCATTCTCAGCATAACTATCCCACTTCTATGCCTCCTTGAAAAAACACTGCTGGCAATGATGTAAGAGGATGTGGCACAGGAGGAGGAGGATGAAGAGGGATCATTTTGTAGGGTTTCTGGCCAGTCATTCACAAGTGGCTCCAAGGGTGGGTTCCTGCACCCACAAACGCCAGGTACACAATTGTACAGCCAGGACACAGTTTTGGAGGATGACAACGTGGAGGATGAGGAGATGGAGGAGGAGGAACCATGTTTACAGCAGGGTGGCACCCAGACCAGCTCATGGCCATCACTGGTGCGTGGCTGGGGGAATACAAAGGACACAGACGATACACCTCCCACAAAGGACAGCTTTTCGTTGCCTCTAGGCAGCCTGGCACACATGAGCAATTACATGCTGCAGTGTCTCCGCAACGATCGCCGAGTTGCCCACATTCTAACTTGTGCTGATTACTGGATAGCCACTCTGCTGGATCCGCGTTACAAGGACAACGTACCGCTCTTAATTCCGTCACTGAAGCATGATCGTAAGATGCGCTAGTACAAACACACAATGGTAGACGCGCTGCTGGTGGCATTCCCACCTGTCAGCGGGGGCACAGTGAAGCACAAGTGAAGGCAGGGGACAGGAAGAGGTCACCAACGCAGCTGGGGTACCGTCAGCTCCTCAGAAGGTAGGGTTAGCATGGCCAAAATGTGGAAAAGCTTTGTCAGCATGCCACAACAACCAGCACCACCAGCTGATATGGAATGTCTTAGCAGGAGGCAGCATTTCAGCAACATGGTGGAGCAGTATTTGTGCACTCACCTATACGTACTGAATGATGGGTCTGCCCCCTTCTACTGCTGGGTCTCGAAATTGGGCACATGGCCTGAGCTTGCCCTTTTGCGCCTTGGAGGTGCTGGCCTGCCCTGCAGACAGTGTATTGTCTGAATGTGTGTTTAGCACGGCAGGGGCGTTATCACAGACAAACGCAGCCGTCTGTGCACAGCCAATGTGGACAAGCTCACGTTCATTAAAATGAGCCAGGCATGGATCCCAAAGGACTTGTCCGAACCTTGTGCAGAATAGACATGTATACCAGCCTTAACCAGCCATTGTTATACTACAGCACAATTGCTTATTGTTGTATTTTGGATATTTAATACTCTTTTGGAGTTTACCCTAATAAAAATAAAATAAAATAAATAAAACCAAAAACCAGTGTCGGCTACCTCGTCCTTCTCCACCACCGCTTCCACCTACACTGCTACTTCCACTGCCTCCTCAACCTCCAACTCCATATGGACCTCCACCTCATACATAAAGATTATTTTTTTATTTGTACGTATTTTATTTTATGTCATTTCACTAATTTGTCTGTTACATTTTTGGCTGTGATATACCCCTGCTCTACCTAGTAGACAGATAAACAAATTTCACTCAATTTCCTGTTTTATTTTCAGGTCAAATTCACAAATTTTTGGCTGATATACTACTGCTCTACCTAGTAGACAGGTAAATAAATTTAACTAATTTGTCTGTTACATTTTCATGCCGCCCCCTCCTTTCCTTCAATTATTCCATTTTAATAACTTCTCCCACATTTCCACTCAATCAAAATTAAATTTCATCCATTGATCTCCCTTGGATGTGCTATCCCTTTCTCACGCTCCCTCTCCGGCGTGGAATCCTGATTCGCCGCTAACCGTGATCAACATGGTAGGCGCAGAAAAGAACATTTAATTTTGATAAAGTAGATATCCAATTGGATCATGAACATCACGGGGACGTGCGGCATGATGGGGTAGTATGTGTGCACACGCCTACACGAACTGACTGATGGGTCTGCCCCTGCAAGTTCTGGGTCTCCAAATTGGGCACATGGCCTGAGCTTGCCCTTTACGCCTTGGAGGTGCTGGCCTGCCCTGCAGCCAGTGTATTGTCTGAACGTATGTTTAGCATTACTGGAGGAGGTTATCACAGGTTATATTTCCCAATGTTTTGGGGTGTACCCTAATTTAAAAAAAATTAAAATACATTTAAAACAAAAAAGCAGTGTAGGCTACCTCATCCACCGCCACTTCCACCTACACCGCCACATCCACTGTCTCTTCAACCTCCTACTCCATATGAACCTCGTCTTCCTAGATCAAGATTATTATTTATTTTTTTACATATTTTATGTTATTTGAAGTCATTTCTCTATCCACATTTGTTTGCAGAGCACTTGCCATGCTCTTAACCACATTTTGCTGTCATTTGAAGCCCTCTAGCCCTTTCCATGACATTTTTAGAGCCATTTTAATGCTCAAAAGTTTGGGTCCCTATTGACTTCAATGGGGTTCGGGTTTGGGGTCAAGTTCGGTCACAAACAATTTTTTTTTTTTAAGTTCGGCCGAACCCATTGAAACTGAACAGCCAGTTGTCCACTCAACTCTAAATATAAATATGTAGTGCAGAAAGGCTACTGTGTTATGTGCCACTTATGCAGGGGGTGGGAGACAAGGTGCCCATTTTGCCATGGGGCCCACCGGGGGATTCCCCTGTACCCATGTGTGCCAGTCCGAGCCTGGACTGGAGTCCACTGGTAAGTCGCCGTTTTTTGGGGGAATTTGGGTTTCACCCGCAGTTTGGCACATTTTCAGGTTCTGATACTTCTGGTATCCCTGAGGAGGAAAGTTTTTCATAATCATTGTCATCTTTATGGTGGAAAATTCAAGATAACTTGATGGATATGGGCAACAAGTATAAACGTGTGGTTGACAAGAAACGTATGAAAGGTCCTAAGAGTGGGTGATTATTTGTTGCTGTCTACAAGAAACATTAAGTTAAAGGTACCTTCTTGGAAGTTGGGTCCAAGATTTATTGGTCCATATAAGATCACTGCCATTATTAATCCTGTAGCTTTTTGCCTTGAACTCCCTCAGGCCCGGAAAATTCATAATGTGTTTCATAAATCTGTTGAAGAGATATTTTGAACCTTTGGAGCAGTCTTCCTTGCGACCCGCTTCTGTCATGGTGGACGGTAGTTTTGAATTTCAAATCGCCAAGATAATTGACTCTCAAGTTCCCCATAGATCTCTTCAGTATCTTGTTCACTAGAAGGGTTATGGACCAGAGTAGAGGATGTGGGTACCGGGATCTGATGTGAATTCCAGTCATTTGGTGAAAGCTTTTCACAGTTATAACCTGGATAAGGTAGGTCCTGGGTGTCCGGAGGTCACCCGTAGAAGGGGGTTACTGTCGAAAGTTCCTACAACACGTGGTTTGTTCTGACATGTTTTCCGTTTAGATCAAATGAAGTCTGTGTTGTTTCTGGTGCTTGCCACACCTTATTTCCCCAAGTGTGGCTATTAGGGTCATTTAACATTCTTTATTTATAGTTGTTTCTCCCACAATGCTGTTCGGTTTATAGCTTCTGTTTGGATCTTTGGATAGATTGTGGTCGGATCTCGACTGAGTTCAGGGTGCTTCCATTGCTCCTTTGAAGTTAAGTCTTTTCTTACCCTTTTGTATTTTGTTTGGGTTCTGTGTGTTGCATTTCCCTATTGTTTGTATTAGGTCTGAAGGAGACCCCTGTTTGTGCTTTCTTTTGGAGGAAAAGGTTGTCTTGTCCATGCCATTAGTACCAGGGTCTTATACGGCTAGATTTCAGCTCATGGAGGGCATGTTTACCACGGTAAGAGTGGCTGAAGTGCATGCACAGTTTCCTGACCATTTTCAAGATGTCTAGCAGTTGGGTGGAAAACTTCAGGTACCAGGTTACAACTAGATTAAAGACATGTACCATGCAGTGCACGTGGGTCAGCTTTCCTTGATACAGTGCCAACAGAATGTTCTTTCCGTTATCTGTGAATATGGTTCCAAACTTCACTTAGTGTGGAGACAGCCAGGATTCGATTTCTTGGTTGATGATGTGGAGCAGTTCCTCCCCGGTGTGACTCCATTTGCCGAGGCCGGCAAGGGGCAGAACAGCGTGACACCGCCGTGATCTGCATAGGTGGTATGCTGGAGGATTCCTTTGAGCTGTGCCTACAGTGGAGGTTTAGGACAAGGTGGATAATGAGGTGGTGGAGGACATTGGTGCCAGAACCACAGCATGAGAACGTGGAGGTGACATTGCCATCACCTAGCCAAGTTGCTGGTGTGTATGGACAGGTACTACACTTATCCAGTGAGCCATAAAGGACATATATTGTCCTTGACCCTACTGTAGTTACAGCTCTACACGTTGGTGCTGCATGAACTGTACCAAACAGCGACAGGCTCAATGGCTGCCCCACCTCTGCTGTATATATTTATGCATGCCTGGTACAGCTTTTTTAGAGAAGTAGTGATGGCTCGAGATTCTCTACCGCTCAGCAGAAGCCATCAATCTTCTGAAATGTGCAGAGTCAATCACATTGAAAAGGAGGTACTTTAGCACCAACAACTTGGCCAGGAGCACGTTCAGCTTCTGTACTGTTGGATGAGTACACACATACTGTTCTCTTTTTGCAATTGTATTGGTGATCGATTGTCAGAGGAGAAGCATCAGGACCAGTAGATGATGGGAAGAAAACACAGCTCCCATATGCTGAGCTGGTGGAGCCCTGACTTTTGGAGAAGAGGTGTGGGCCACAGAGAGATGTGTCAGGCTGTACCACTACATTAGCGCCAGTTTTCCTGGCCACTTTATGATGATGCTCCATGTGTTGACACAGGGTGATGATAATGAAGATGCCTTCTCTTCACTCGGCTCCCAGGTGCAATTGGCTACATCATCATCCTCTACTGTCTGCTCGTCACTTATGTCACCCGGCAATTTCAGAATCAAGGCCTAATGGAATTGCTTATCGATGAAATCAGGTGGACACCACAACAGTTATATTACACAGCTTATTCACCTCAGTTTGAGAATAAAGGCATAATAGAACTGCTTATGCTTCAGGCTGTGCCGTTACATTAACAACACGGTTTTCCCAGGCCACTTTATGACAATGCTCCATGTGTTGACACAGAGTGATGATGATGAAGACCCCTCTTCACCCAGCTCCCACATTCGATTGGCTACATCATTATCCTCTGTCTGCTCATCACTTATGTCACCTGGCAATTTGAGAATCAAGGCTTAATGGAATTGCAGGGGGGCGGAGCTAGCGCCGGACGAAGATGGTGGTGTGTGTCTGAGCTCCGTCTGACAAGCATTGCTTTACCGCAGCCTACGTTTGCTATACCGACCAGATCATGGTGAAAATTGACAACACGAGACAAGGGGAATCTCTGCATCACCAGAAGCAATCCGTTACTTCAGGAGATATGGATAAATTTATTAAAAAAGCGGCGGCCGTGCATGTCGCTAAAGAATCCAAAATGGCGCTCGCGGCTGCTCCTGAGGATGAGTTCCAGAACTCAGAGGGAAGAGACAGCGACTCAGAAGATACCGGAGGCCATCAAAACCTTCCTATCTCCAGATACCTGAAATCGGTCCTCACCAAAGCCTTGGAACCGCTAGTAAGCAAAGTCTCCTTCATGCGACAGGACATTAAGCACATTGGAGGAAGGGTGAAAGATTTAGAAACCGCTCATAACGCCACGCTCGATTTCCATGCGGCTGCTTCAAATAGCCTACAAGCGGTGCAGAATCACCTGAATTACATGCATGCTGCCCTTGAGGACCAAGAGAATCGGGGCAGAAGGAACAATCTGAGGTTTCGAGGCCTGCCCGAATCTATTCTCAACTCAGAAATTCCGGAGGCTATGAAGGCCCTATGCGAACAGCTCCTGGGTCCCGATTATCCTAGCCCGATCATTGAAAGGGCTCACAGGGCTCTCCACCCTAAACCTAAACCAGCCGAGCCGCCTAGAGATATAATCTGCCAGTTTTTAAACTTCCAGGACAAGGAAGCCATACTGGAGTGTGCCAGGAAAAAATCGGAAGTACTGTTCAGGGATTATTGCATCCATGTTTACCAGGACTTAGCACCGATTACCCTGAAAAAACGCAAGGTACTTAAGCCCCTGACAGAGTGGCTCATCCAAAGGAAAATTATCTATAGATGGACTTTCCCCTTTGGCATCTCGTTCCTTTACAATGGGGAGCAGGATTACGATCAGAACCCACGCTGACCTATAACAAGTGTTTCAGCACCTGGAGATTCCCAGCATGGAGATTGAAAATTGGGACTTCATCCAGGATGTCGCCTCCTTGCCTGCTATTCCTAAGCCGCAACCTTTTGAACCTAGGAGGACCCTTAAAGCCCATCGTCAGAAGAAGAAGACCAACTCGATTACACCTAGACGTCTCTCCATAGACTCTTTTTGATTCACCCCATATCTATCTTATCTGTTAATTGCTAAACCAAGAGTTATTCTCCCTGGAAGAAGTTGAAGAAATGATTCCAAACCTTCCTCTCATAAGTATTCTTGTATTGATCACATGTTCTGTCTCCAGATCTATATCCACTTTGTCCCCCACTTTCCCAAACTTCCCCTCCCCTCCCCCCCCCCCCTCCTGTTCACCTCCCTGCCTCTTTTCTCTGCACGGAAACTTATAACAGTTTGGGCCCTGGAAGAAGAGTCACCCTTAGCCTTTCTTTTAATGAAGCTAGGGCTGTCTTTTCTCCCCTGATCCCTTATCCCAAATCTCTCGACTTCCCCTTCTGTTCTGTCGGTAAACTCAGAGCGGGAAGCGATCCCCTGGTTCGCTCCCAACCTCTAGTGTTATGTTAATTGCCTCCTTGGTAAAGCTCTGCTAATATAAGGGTTTACCCAATTTCCCCCTTATTGAATGATGACTCTGCAGATATATTGCTTATGTTTTTTGTTTCTCTCTTATTATTTTAGTTACTATGTTCTTTTTGTTTCCACGTCACCAGAAGACTCCAGAAGAATGGTTTTGGTATGGGCTGCACATCGAAGGTTAGACCTTTCCTTAATACTGGATATCAATTTCTTTTGCCAGAAGCTTAAAGATTACCATCTTTCCATATCTTGCATGGAACTTACCTCTCTTCGCGTCCCAAATGAATGACCTTAAGATAGCATCTTACAACGTTAGAGGCTTTAACTCCCCATCTAAAAGAGGTCAGGTATTTGGGATGCTGAGGAGAGAAGGGGTAACAGTGGTGTTTCTTCAGGAAACGCACCTGAAGCTTGGCCATTTCCCCAATCTTACACATTCATACTTTTCCCAATGGTTCCACAGTGGCTCCAACTCATCAAGAGGTGTTAGCATAGGGTTGCAGAAAGGAGTTCAGTTCCAGCTTCTAGACCAATGTTTAGACCCGGAAGGGAGGTATCTAATGCTGAAAGGAAAAATATTCCAACATATATATACCTTTGTCAATGTGTACGTTCCTAATAGGAAACAAATTCCCTGGTTGAAAAATATTTTGGACAAAGTTAGCAACTTTAGGGAAGGTACCTTAGTGCTGGGAGGAGACTTTAATTTGGTATTGAATCCCCTATTGGATTCTTCCTCTGGTAAATCTGCACATTCTCAGTCAGCTATTCGCTCCCTGACTTCTAAACTATGGAAGGCCCAACTTATTGATGTTTGGCGCACTTTCCACCCAGACACTAAGGACTACTCTTTCTACTCAACAGTCCATGGCTCATACCAGCGTCTGGACTACCTCTTTGTCTCCAAAAATCATCTGCAGAACTGTAAAGAAACAAGCATAGGAAACATCCTCCTATCCAACCACTCCCCTATATACCTGTCCCTCACGACACCAAGAAAGAACAAAACCTTTATATCTTGGAGGTTGAATGAGCAACTATTAGGGAATGCTGACTCTAGATTGAAAATAAAAACGGTTCTAAATGATTACTTTCATCTAAATGCCTCCTCAGAAATATCTCCTCAGACCTTATGGGATGCCCATAAGGCTGTCATCAGAGGACAATGCATTAGCATTGGTGCCCATCTTAAAAAATCTAGTAACCAACAAATAGACAAATTACATGAGAAAATCACCCGATTAGAACAATCCCATAAAGTTTCCCTACTCATGGCCCACTTAGAAGAGTTAAATGGCTATAGGCGCTCCCTTAAAGACCTACTTAACACCCTTTCAGCAAAATACTACCTTAACTCACAACACAAGGTCTTTGCTCATGGTAACAAAGCATCCAGATTTGTTATGAATTGGGTCAAGATGAGGAAGTCTAATAATTTTGTTCACAAACTCACAACTGTGTCAGGTTCACACATTTTTGACTCAGATTTAATCGCATCGCAATTTAGAGGCTTTTATGAATCCCTATACAATCTAGATGCTCCCACCCCTCCTCTCTCCTCCCCTGAGCTCTCGTCTCCTCTTTCTGCTTACCTGGAGAATTTACACCTTCCTTCTCTATCTGAGGAGAATAGAATACATTTGGCTTCCCCTTTCACACCAACAGAACTTCTAGAGGTTATCCATAGCTCCCCCAAAGGGAAAAGCCCTGGCCCAGATGGCCTACCCATCTCATACTACTCAACATTCCACGAGATCCTCATTCCTCACCTAATTCCACTTTACAACCTAACCCTGTCCAACACCCCCTTGTCCAATGACATGACCAAAGCTCATATTGTTTTAATTCCCAAAGAGGGTAAGGACCCTACACTCTGCCCCAGCTACAGGCCTATCTCTCTCCTTAACATTGACCTTAAATTACTAGCCAAAATGCTGGCAAACCGCTTAGCATCCATTCTGCCTTCTCTGATTCATAGAGATCAGACTGGCTTTGTTAGGGGGAGAGAGGGCAAAGACAATACCGCTAGAGTCCTCAATATCCTTTATCATACAAAGAAAAAGGCCTTGCCATTAATCCTTCTCAGCACAGATGCTGAGAAGGCTTTCGATAGGGTTAAATGGTCCTTTATGAAATCTGTTCTTTCCTCACAAAAGTTTCCAGCCCCTTTCTTATCAGCTATAGATGCCTTGTACTCTAAGGCCTCCGCCTCAATATCGGTTAATAACACCATCTCCTCCCCCTTTCTGATAAGCAACGGTACTCGGCAAGGTTGCCCCCTTTCCCCCCTTCTTTTTGTTTTAACTATGGAACCCATCTTGCAAACCATCAGATCCGATAGAGACATCAAGGGAATAGATCTTGGGGATCAGGAACACAAGACGGTGGCCTTTGCTGATGATCTGCTGATAATGATTAGTAACCCAATCGTTGCTCTCCCCAAGATCTACCACCATTTAGAAACATTTGGCAAATTCTCCAATTTCAAGGTTAACCATAGTAAATCTCTAATTATACACACTGGCCTTTCTACTTCCTTGAAAAAACATCTAGAACTAAAATCCCCCTTTAATTGGTCGAGCCCATACCTAACATACTTAGGTGTCAAGATTAGCAACGACCCCTCCCAACTTTTTGCTTTAAATTATACGCCCCTCTTGAACCACATCTCTACCACCCTAAAAAACCTTGACTTGCCAATATTATCCTGGTTTGGTAGAAAGAACTTACTTATGTCCTTAGTTTTACCTATACTGACTTATCTACTCCAGGTTCTTCCTATCCCCATCCCTTCTTCATATTACGCTTCTCTTCAATCACTATTTGGTTCCTTAATTTGGAACAAGAAAAAAGCCTGACTCTCATATACAACCCTAAACAGACCTAAGGCCCTGGGAGGAATTGCCCTTCCAGATCCGGAACTGTATGGGAAGGCTGTCCTCCTCTCCAGACTTTTAGACTGGTTGAGAGCCCCATCTCACAAATCCTGGGTCCAGATAGAACAGTCATTAACCAACTCATCTTTTAAAGCTCTTCTGTTAGGCCACAAATGCTTTCCTCCTATTCTCTCGGATGTAACTCCCCTGATTAAAGCCACTTACAATGCCTGGAAATGGTTCCAATCCACTCACCTTCAAGTCCCATTCCCTTCACCACTCCTCCGAGTTTGCGATATTCTACAAATTGCCCCCAAAGTGCTACAAGACAGTTTACCCACGTACCTTAGAGAATCCGATATTAGTTTGAGGGACTTACTCTACGATAATACACCTCTATCATTAAGTAGATTGAAGGAAAGCCTCGCAATTCTCCCTTCTCTTACGCTAAATAATCCAGTATACTTCATCAAAACCTACTTATCTCAGCACATCTCTCTTGGTGACCTTATAAGACCACTAACCTGGTTTGAGAGCTTGATAGATAGCCCGCAAGGTCCCAAAAAGGTGATATCACAGCTGTATAGTAGATTCAGATCTCATACTTCTTCTGTTCTACCCTCTTTCATCGGCCTATGGGAGAAAGATTTTAAAAAAACCTTTACAGCTAAAGAAATTGACACTATCCTACAGTCTCCACATAAATCGTCCAGATGCGTACGTATCCAAGAGAACGGATACAAGATTATCACTAGGTGGTACAAGACGCCGGATATTGTCTCTAGATACTCGTCATCTAGATATGACAGATGCTGGAGATGCATATCAGGCAGAGGCTCCTTCATACATATATGGTGGGAATGTCCCAACCTCTTATTGTGGTGGGAGAAAATATTTCAAATAACCAACCATATCTGTGGGGCAGATTTAGTTCCTTCTCCAGAGATAGCACTTCTGAACGTTTTCCCATCTGAACATAGAATCTCCAACCTGGGTCTTTTTAAACATTTGATAGCTGCAGCTAGATTTCTCATCCCGAGACTTTGACTTTCTACAGAAACCCCTTCTACTGAACAATGGCTTTCAAAAGTTGACCAAATCCATAGATTCGAGGAAATTTCCTCCTGGGAATTGAGAAACTTCCAAAATTTCATAAGAACGTGGAAGGATTGGAGAACGTTCAGGAATCTCAAAGTTATGCCTCAAGATCATCTTTAGATTTGAGGCCCTAATTCTTTAGATTTGAGGCCCTAACTCTCACCTTATGAAGGTCTCTTTCGTCTGTCTAGGCTCTTTACCTCCAAACCTTGCAAGCTGTCTGCCTATTGCACCAATACCAAACCATTTCTTTATACTATACCACCCTGTTTTGGCCACTCGGCCATATATAACAGGACATGCCATTATGTAATGTTACTATTGCTCATACATGTAAATGTATACACTGTGAAGTCATTGTTACTGTTACCTGTTATTTCAATCTGGAGGTTGCATCCTCCAACTGTACTGATTCACTGATTTCTCAATAAAGAAAAAAAAAAAAAAAAAAAGGCTTAATGGAATTGGTTATCTATTAAACAAAGTGGACAACCCAATAACAGTAGTATTAGACAGCTTATTCACCCCAACTTGAGAATCAAGGCCTAATGGAATTGCTTATCTATCAAATTAGGTGGACATCTATAAAAAAAAATTGTGGGTACCCTAATTAAATTTAAATTACACAGATTATTCACCCCAACTCCCAAACTCTCCCTACTGTTCCTGCATTATCCCTGCAGTCTCCCTATCCAATATTCTACAATTAAAGACTTCTTGAACACTGTCTCTAGCACATGTTAAATCTCTCCCTATACTCAGCTTACAGTGAAATGGCGCTTGAAATGGTGAGACAGCATGGAATGAGACTTTTATAAGGCTGTGACATCAAAGTAGCTGGCTAGCTGCTGATTGGCTGTCTGCATGACATCATGGGTGGTCTCACATTCCCAGGCTTCTTACTTTTACTTTGTAACATGTGTAGCCACCATTTTAGGAAAAAAGGATTTGTTACCACAAAGCTCGAGGAAATTGGGATTTGTGCAAATCAATTTTTCCATAAGCTTTGCATCGTATTCCACTTTGGATGATTTGATTCACCCAAAACTATTTTTGACTGCTGCAGAAAGCATTTTGGAGAAAATCCTACAGAACCATCAGAACCATCTGTTATCTTTCCCTGTGCACCAGCATGACCTCACAGTTAAAACCAAAAGTTCAAGAAAGAGGTGGGGATTAATGTCCATTTACTTCAATGGACACCCAGAGCCCAGTGAAAGAGGTGGAAACAGCACACCTTCAGCAGCTTCTAAACCCTAGCTCTAAATGTGAAGATATTGTTAGGAAATAACCTAGTTATGATCAAGTGCCTGGCTGTTTTAGGAGTGTTGCTATGCCAACCATTCAAGTCTCAGCTGGTCAATCTATCAGTGAAACGGGATACCAAGCCAATTTGGTGTGTGATTCTGTGTCCAATCCCATATATAGTTGGGGGAATTTAATCTTGTGCTCCCTTTCATCCTGTCACAGATTAGGTAAAGGAGTAAACACCACACGACAACCAGGGGGAAGGGAAAAGCCATTAGGCCTCAATGCTAGGGAAGGGAAATGGTCACAACCTAAAGAACCCTACTCCTGGCCCTGACTCCTAACCGTATGGGCACCCCTTGAAGGTAGAAATGCCCATACACAGGAACCTGGAAACCCTGAGGAGCCCTAAAGATATTGGCACGGCTGAGACAACCCGTTCCTTCCAAGATGAAGGAACAAGTGTCTCCCTAAAGCCTAGTAACCACAACCAAGGGGAAAAGACAAAATACAAACAAGCAAGTCACTTAGCTTCTGTTGTAGAAGGATGAGCAGAAACTCAGGGGGAATCACACTCAAGCTCTTTTCAAAACCAAATGAAGAAATCTACTGTGTAGTCAAAGGATGGGGTCAGACTATAAAGGGTAGAACTGATGACCACTGAGCAACAGCTGAGACAAGGGAAGTGGTCATTAACCCTATCAAGAGAAATCAAGGAGGCTGTTAGATTCCTCCACGATTCTTGCAATTTGCACTACTTGTTATTACTACATCTTAGCTTCTGGTAATCTGACTGTGGATTGTTAATTACCATGTCATCTGCTAACCAGGATTCTCCTTTTTCTACTGGTATCCTGATTGTGGCTAGTTTTCTGAATAAGGGTACTTTCACACTAGCCATATTCTTTTCCGGTGTTGAGTTCCATACCAAGGGCTCAATACCGGAAAAAAACTGATCAATTTTATCCTAATGCATTCTGAAAGGAGAGCAATCCATTCAGTATGCATCAGGATGTCTTCAGTTCAGTCACTCTTACGGTATTTGGCCAGAGAAAATAACGCAGCATGCTGAGGTATTTTCTCCGGCCAAAATTCCGGAGCACTTGCTGGAATGCCGGCTGCGGCATTATTTTCCATTCAAATGCATTAATGCCGGATCTGGCATCAAGTGCTCCAGAAAAACGGATCCAGTTTTCCAGTCTGTGAATGCGCAGACCTTTAAAGTTGTGGGGAAAAAAATACCGGATCCGTTTTTCCGGATGACACCAGACAGACGGATCCAGTATTGCAATGCATTTGTGAGACGGATCCGCATCTGGATCCGTCTACAAATACTACCTGTTTGCATACAGATTTCAGGATCCGGAAGTCAATTCTGGCGACGGAACTGCCTGCCGGAATCCAACAACGCAAGTGTAAAAGTACCCTAAGCCTCTCATCTGCTAAATTGATTTCTACTGATTCTTCTGGTATTCTGACTGTGGCAAGTTTCTGTATTATACCTCCTCTGTTTTAGCATTTTCTTCCCTCCTGGTTCCCGACCATATTCTTTGTTTCCAGGTCATTTTGGTAGGTCAGCCTCTAGTAAGCTCACACCAGTTTTCAGGTAACTTACAGACATAACCTGGGTCCATAGCAGCCAAGTCTATCTGGCAGTGTGATGGGCTTTGACAAAGGACCTAGGTGTAACCTTAGCTTCCTATCAACCAAAGTGGATAAGGAAGACTAGTAGCCGTTTTTGAGATCGCTGGCTGTGGTTTTGAATAGTGACCATAGTATCTACTTATAGTTAGTGATGGACGAAACATCGGCCGGGACTATTCGCGAACATGATCGCGCAAACGCGATCAAATGTTAGCGTACCGCAAGTTTTCTGTGAGTCCGATTCACTTTAATGGTAGGTCATATTTGCAGCCAGCAAATACTTACTACTAGAAGTGCACAAATTGTCCTACAACATGGACAGTGACATACCAGAGGCAAAAATTCCCACAAAAATATGTATTTTAATCAGGGGCAATTTATATGTGTCTTATATGAAACTCTCAAAAATGTACCCTGCTGGAGCATAGAAAACTTTTATTTTAGGCTACGGGAGTACAGGCCCCAAACATTAGGCATTCAGTGGACAGAAAACATCAAGTAATTATGTGGCTAAAGGGACATTAGACAGTCATTGGATATCAATTTTACTGCAAGCCAGTGAAGTAGAGGCCCCAAACATTAGGCATTCACCGTAATGAAAAAAACTAATGATAATGTGGCTGGAGGTACATTAGGCCAGGGCTGGCCAACCTGTGGCTTTCCAGCTGTTGCAAAACTACAACTCCCAGCATGCCCAGACAACCTACGGCTATCAGCCTATAGCAGGGCATGGTGTGACTTAAAACAGCTGGAGAGCCACAGGTTGGCCAGCCCTGCATTAGGCGGTCACTGTATAACAATTTTACTGTTGGCCATATAGATTACATGCCCCCAAAATTATGCATTCACCGTAAATAAAAGATCAAGTGATTATATGGCTGGAGGTATATTAGACAGTCAATGGATATCAATTTTACTGCAGACCAATGGACTACAGGCCCCAAAAATTATTCATTCACAGGACAGAAAACATCAAGTGATTATGTGGCTGGAGGTATATTAGACGGTCAATGGATATCAATTTTACTGCAGGCCAGTGGACTACAGGCCCCGAAAATTATTCATTCACCGGACAGAAAACATCAAGTGATTATGCGGCTGGAGGTAACTTAGGTGGTCACCGTATAAGAATTTTACTGTTGGCCAGTTAGTTTGCAGGCTCCAAAAATTATGGATTCACCGTACAGAAAAGATCAAGTGATTATGTGGCTGGTGGTATGATAGGCGGTCACCGCATAACTATTTTACTATTTTCCAGTTGCATTACAGGCCCCAAAAATTATGCATTCAACGTACAGAAAATATCAAGTTATTACGTGGCTGGAGGTACGATAGGCGGTCACCGTATAACAATTATACTATTGGCTAGTTATATTACAGGCCCCAAAAATTATGCATTCACCGTACAGAAAAGAACAAGTGATTATGTGGCTGCAGAAACATTAGGCAGACACCATATAACAAATTTACTGTTGGCCAGTTAGATTACAGGCCCCAAAAATTATGCATTCACAGTACAGAAAAGATCCAGTTGTTATGTGGCTGGAGCTATATTAGACAGTCATTGGATATCAATTTTACTGCAGGCCAGGGGATTACAGGCTCTAAACATTAGGCATTCACCGGAAAGAAAACATCAAGTAATATGTGGCTGGAGGTATATTAGATGGTCATTGGATATCAATTTTACTGCAGGCCAGTACAAATACATGTCAAAAAAATATGTTTAATAGAACTAAAAATATAAAATTGGATTAAAAACATGGCTAATAAAATTCCCCCTCTTGAAAAAAAATAAAAATAATTGTAATAGGTGTAATTCAATTAAACATGGTCGTTACAGGCGGAGCCTAGCCGGGACTGCAGATGGCTGTGTGAGACCTCGGCTCCTCCACACTCAAGCGATTAAAACCATTTATTTAGCAGTGACCTACTCCAAAATGGTCAAATATGGGAGAGATAGGAGTTCTGACACTCCTGATACCCCAAGAACACAAAAAAGCCAGCAAGCAATGCAGCGCTTCCTCAAGAAAAAAGCGCTCCTCTCACCAAGCGTGGGCTCTAAGATGGAGCAGCAAGCGCTGAAGGAGGAGAGGACTCGGATGCAGACAGCACGCAGGGAGACGCAGCAGAATCCAGAGACCCCTCACCTGTCTCGAAGTCCTTCCTCACCAAGGTACTGGGGCAAGCATTAGAAAAAGCAATAAAGCCAGTACTGTCGGAACTTTCCGACATAAAATCAGAGAACACTCAGGTGGGGAACAGAGTCGAGTCCCTGGAAACGGCCGCGCAAGAGCTTGTGTCGCACACTACGGGAGTTGAGGAGTACCTCAACTTCCACACTACTGAACTGAACAAGGCAATGCTAATGCTGGAGGACCAAGAAAATAGAAGTAGAAGACGGAACATCCGTCTCAAGGGCCTCCCTGAATCATGGGCCGCCGAAGCGCTGAAAAAAGTGGCCATGGAGATCTTCGGCGACCTGTTGGGCCAAGAATCAGCTGCCTAGATAATTATTGAGCGGATACACAGGGCTCTAAGACCAGCTCCGAGGCCGAACGAGAGACCCAGGGATGTCGTTTGCGGCCTACTGTCCTTTGTAGACACCGCCCGTATACTAGCCGCTGTCAGAGAAAAAAGGCAAATTTCTTATGACGGGGTGGACATTGCCCTCTATCAAGATATAACGCCATCCACTCTAGCGAAACGGCACATCATGAAGCCCTTGCTGGATGCACTCAGAGCTCAGAAGATTCAATATGCCTGACTATACCCTTTCGGTATTGCGATCTTAAAGAATGGCAAACGCATAGCGATCCATACCCCAGACGACCTGGAAAGAGCTTGAAAAACCATAGGTATCCACCCGTTGGAAGTACCATCATGGATGCCGATCGCCCATCCTGCAGACCTCCCCCGACTTACGCAGATTGAAACCTGGAAGAAGGTGTCCAAGGGGAAATCCAGGGGGATAAGAGCGGCAGCAGAGATCCGATCCCCTCCACCTTGAAACTGCGACCGGGGGCCACGGAGGTTCGTCCACTACGGGTATCCTGCAAAGAACTTTTCTGATAATGTTATGACCACAGTTCGACGTTCGGGACTCAGGTTATGTAATGTATCCCTCCTGCCCTACACCGCGACTTCAAGGGGGAACCCTGAAGAGAATCGCCAGGTCTTTAGTTCGTCTACAACAACGAACACTTATGTTCTCACTTAGTTCAAATCTCGATATGCCTTAGACCTAAGCAAGGTCTCATGTTATTGTTATTGATTATTCATTGCCTCTTTCTCCCCCATTCATGACCCAATCCTTAGATATGGTGACGTCGTCTCCCCCCCCACCCCCTCCCCCCCCCCTTATTCCTTACCATCTTCCACCATTCTTCTAATCATCTCTCCAATCACAATGAAAAGTAGGGGGTAAAAATGCAATTAGGTTACTCACCACAGCGTTTTTATTCCCTATAGTCTTTTCCAGTGGGTGAAGTGCCCTCCCCGCTGTCTTTAGACGGCTCCTCATCCTCAGCATTACCCCCCGACAACGAAGCACTCCTCTAGGTATCCTTCCCCCTCCCCCCCTCTTATTTCCCAACCCCCGTAATATAAAAAAAAAACAACATACAAGACGATAAGCCTAGAACAAAGCAACAGGGTCACCAACCAGACACTTTTTCAGAATCTGGTTTGCGAGCTTGGGTGTGTAGGTCACACCACTCCCATCTCTTTTACGCTCGCACCCTCATCCTCCAACCTCTTTACCCCCCCCCCCTTATTTGCCCTTGACTTGTACGACTCAAGTTGAAAATCATTAGTAGGCTAAGCTACTGTTACATTACGTGTTAATTGTATTCTATTTGTGTTTTTCATCTATTTTTTTTCTTTCTACATACCTTCCTCTCTTCTTTCTGATCCCCATCTTTTCTTCCCCTACCTCTTCCATTCCCCACATAGAACAGGTTGTGAGCCTCTAACTCCAGTAAAAAAGGTAGAAGATCCAAACTCAGTGGAATATGGCAGCGATTAAGGTGACAACCTTCAATATCAAGGGCCTCAACTCACCTCAGAAAAGAGGTCAGCTGATGCTAGACCTGAGAAAAATGGGCTCACATATAGTTTTCTTGCAGGAGACACATCTGCACCAGAAAAAGTTGCCAAAATTGCCCTCCCGACCATACAACCAGTGGTTCCATAGTACCCACCCTACCTCAGCCTCAAAGGGCGTTTCCATTGCCATTCATCAGTCCATACCTTTCTCGCTCTCTCATCAACTTTCCGATGAGGAAGGGAGACTCTTGATAATAAAAGGGGAAATTGCATCAAGGAAATACACTCTAGCTAACTTTTATGCTCCAAATACAGCCACTGTACAATGGCTCCTTAAAGCTCTAGACACTCTCAAGCATTTTGCAGAAGGACAGGTGATTCTGGGGGCGGGTCTTAACCTGGTGCTAAACCCAATCCTTGATTTCTCTAAATCTAAGTCCCACATTGCACAGAAACATATCAGTAGATTACATAGAAAGCTCCATGACCTCAAACTGATAGATGTTTGGAGAAACAGCAATCCAACTGTCAAAGACTACTCCTTTTCTAGCCCACATGGTTCATACCAGAGACTTGATCACATCTTAACATCCGCCTGTTTCTAGCGACGCTGAAATTGGGAGCATCACCATTTCCGACCACGCACCATGTCATCTGACCCTCGCCCTGGCCTCCCTACCAAGGAGGGAATGGACATGCAGACTCAACGAATCTCTGCTGAACAACAAACTACATCGGGAACAGGTCAGATCTCACTTGGAGTTGTATTTCGGTATCAATTCCCCTTCACACAGCACCTCACCTATGGAATGGGAAGCACACAAACCGTACGTTAGGGGATGCTTTATCTCGATTGGTACTAAAGTAAAAAGGGAACATCAGAAAAAAGTAGACTCCATATTAACCCAGATAGTATCCTTAGAGAAAATAGACAAACTTTCCACTTGCAAACAGAAACAGGGGGAGTTAACAGACCTTAGAATCCAACTTAAAAATCTTCTAGTGCAGAAAGTGAAAAAGCAAATGCTAAACTTTCAGCATAAAGTTTATGCGCATGGGGGCAAGCTGATGACCTCTCTTCTAAAAAAGACAAAAAATGTAACCTATATCCCCAAAATAAAACACTCCAATGGAGAGCTAACCCAAGATACACCAGAAATAGCAAAAGCTTTTCAACAATTTTATGCAGGTTTATATAACCTAAACAAGTCAATGTCCCCAGGCCAATCTGACTCCAGACAGTCACATACCAGAGAATTCCTAAACTCCCTCAAACTCCCAACAGTTCAACAAGCGGACAGGGGCCTCTTAACCGCTCCAATCACTCTAGAGGAAGTAGCCACCATCATACGCAGTTTCCCCCCTGGAAAGAGCCCGGGACCAGATGGACTTCCCTTACTCTATTATAGAAGCTTTCAAGACATCTTAACCCCCCGACTTACTGATGCATGTAACGCACCTCTGCAAGGAGGGTCATTGCCTAGACAGACGCAGGAGTCGCATGTAACATTAATCCCTAAAGAGGGCAAAGATCCCCAGAACTGTGGAAGTTATAGGCCAATTTTCCTCCTGAATTTGGACTTGAAAATTTGGGCCAAAATCCTTGCCACCAGACTAAACAAAATATTGCCTTACTTGATTGGCCCAGAACAATCGGGGTTCATACAAGGCAGAGAGGGAAGGGATAACACACACAGGATCTTCCACGCGTTCCAGGCAGCCAGGGCAGCGGGATCCCCATTGACCCTCTTGAGCATTGATGCCGAAAAGGCGTTCGACAGGGTCAACTGGGATTTCATGAAGCTAACGCTAGAGAGATTTGCCATCCCAGATCCCTTCATACACTCAGTATTCACACTTTACAGACAACCGCATGCTAGACTGAAAGTAAATGGAACACTATCCCCAGTCTTTGAGATTTCCAATGGAACAAGACAAGGATGCCTGCTGTCCCCTTCACTATTTATTCTGGTAGTAGAGACACTTATTCAGCTGGTTAGACAAACCCGAGAAATTGAGGGAGTTAAACATGACAGGGGAGAGCTCAAATGCACTGCCTTTGCGGATGACCTTCTCTTCCTGGTGACCAATCCGGAAAGAGGACTAGACCAGTTAGCCCAAAAGATTGAGATATTTAGCCAAATATCAGACTTTAAGGTAAATCACTCTAAATCCAAAATATTGAACATCTCGCTCTCAGATTCTAGAGCATCCTCTATGCAGAAACGCCTCCCTTTTCACTGGACCAAGGGCCCAATAAAATATCTAGGAATAAAGATCCCAAGGAATCTGGACAATCTATTTAATTGCAATTATGCTCCCCTTAAAAAGGATATTACACAGCTTTTACTGAAATACAACCTGCCTTACCTATCTTGGATGGGCAGGAAAAATGTGATCAAGGCGTTTGTCTTCCCCAAGATCCTCTACGTCATGCAACTGGTCCCGATACACCTACCAAAAACATTCTTCCAAGAGATCAGAAAACTCTTCCAGAAGTTCCTATGGAATGGGAAGAAACCTAGACTAGCACATGACCTCTTGGTTAGGAATAAAAAGGGTGGCGGACTGGGATTCCCAGATGTCCTGAGATACTATCAAGCAATACAGCTAAATAGATGGCTGGAGTCGGTAGACCCCCAGAGACAACCAGACGTAGCAGATCTTATGCGACACAGTGTAGGGCCCACGCTCCAACAGCTTCTTTGGTTAACTGACACCAGTCAATCCAAGGACAAGATGGGTGACCCCCTACTGAAAGAGATAAGAGAGACATGGAGAGTACTGAGCAAAAAACTAGCACCAGAACCGTCCCCCCTTCTGCCTGCAAATCTAATTCCAGACCTCCTAGGGAAAAATGGGGACATACACCAGGAAGTGTGGTCATCATTAGCCCAAGCGAGACTAGGGGAGCTAGCCCCAGACGCAGAAACATCTATTGTGAATAGATTGCCAGAACGAATAAAAAATTCCCCTAGCTTCTTTCTGACAAGGGCTTACATAGGTGCTGTGTGCAGGGAGTTGAGAGAGAGGCCCAATCTGGTGAGACAACTGACAGAGTTTGAAAAAACTCTTCTGTCCCCACTCCGTAAACAGAGGAAAATATTGGCATTGTACTCCTTGGTGGGAGCTGAGAGTGAAGCCAGAAAACCTCTATATATTAGAGACTGGGAGAAGGAGCTTGAAATGATTTTTACTGATCAAGACCTCAAAAAGCTATTGGCCTTCTCACATAGACCATCTCCTTGTATACGACTACAGGAAAATCATTTCAAGCTTCTCACCAGATGGTACAGAACCCCAGAGTTCTTGCACAAATGCGGTCTGTCTCCCGATCGGCTTTGCTGGAGATGTGGCGATGGAGAGGGGTCTCTGTCCCATATTTGGTGGACATGCCCTCTAATCGTCCCATTCTGGGAAAACGTTAAGACAATTAATAAAGTCCTGGCCACCGACCAAAAGATCACTATTGAAATGGTGCTCTTTTCACACCCCTCTGACCTTTACAGATCGTCAAAACATAACTTGGTGACTCATCTGATAGCAGCGGCCAAATCTATCATTCCTCTCCACTGGAGAGACACCCAGGCCCCCTCATTGAAGGAGTGGATAGCTAAGGTGAACCAAATATGTCATTTTGAGGAAATGTCAAGCTGGATCAAAAGGAATCACGACAAGTACCTGAAAACTTGGTGCCCCTGGAGGTCGTGGATCGGGGCGCAGTGATGAGTAACATATATGCAACCCCATGAAGCTACTAGGCGTAGATGGCCTTACGCAACCTGACTGATACCTTTTCTCGGATTTACTTCGTCATCCCATAATTCAGTTGCAACGAGAGTCGAGGCAGCTCAACCTGTCCCCCTCCCCCCCGTTTTTCTTCTTTCCTTCCTCCTTTCTTTTTCCTTCTCTCCCCCCCCCTTCTTTCTCTCTTTTATATTTCTCCTTTTCTTCTGTGTTATGCATAAATGGTATATAATCTAGGTAGCCATTGTCTTCCCTGAAGTGTCATGCTTTATTTTGTAAAACATCTCATAGCTTCCGCTGCCACTCAGGAGACGGGGGCTCTGCCGCGCCACGAGTTACTGGACATGGACTAGAGATAGCACGTCTCCCATCTGTTAAATGATGGGTCTATGATCTGTGACATCCTTAATGTATACCTATAATCTGTGGTCAATTGACCATTGTTTGTTCATATTTGATGAAAAAATCTTTGAAAATAAAGAATTTATATATAAAAAAAAAAAAAAAACGTGGTCGCTACAGGTGTTGAATCCCTCCGAGATTCATTGCTCATTTATTTTTAGAAATGGGAGGTAGTCCACACTGTCATGAGCTAGGCGAGTGCGCTTATCGGTCACGATCCCCCCTGCTGCGCTAAACGTCCTTTCGGAAATGACACTCGACGAGGGGCAAGCCAAGAGTTTCCTCGCTTCTCAGAGTGTCCACATCGGCCTTTAATCCGATGTAGTCGTACACCTGTCGGTCTAGGTGTTCCCTGAGGCTAAATCCGGAGGGCGGCTCTCAATGGGTTGGTTGCAAGAATTATCCTATATCCGAAGTGACCAACACCTCTTCAAAACGTCTTCTTCTTGCATGTGTGGTAGGATTGGTACCCACAACAGTTTCTCTGTGGGTGGAAATTTTTCTATCAGTGCCCGCAACAGCAGAATGCAGCATCTCTCGCAACAAGGCCTGGAAATGCTGCATTCTGATAGCCCCCTCTGATGCTGGAAACATGTCTGCCACTTTGTGATTGTACCGGGGGTCTAAGTATGTTGCCACCCAGTACTGGTCCTTTCCCTTTATGCTTTTTATACGGGGGTCCCTCTTCAAACACTGGAGCATGAAGCCCCCATTTGCACTAAATTGGAATCATTGGAGCGGCCTGGCTCCTGCTCATCGCCCATGAGAATGTCGTCCACGGTCTCCTCCTCCCATTCACAGACAACGACAGGGATCCCCCAAAATTTTAAAGCCTGCTCTTCTTGCTCCTCCCCCCAGGCACATCCTCTTCTGACTCCTCTTCAGGCTCCTGCTGACTTGTCTAAGATGGACTAGCCCCCCAATGGAATTCATTCAGCATTGAGACTTCCTCATCTTCCTGCTCCTGCTCCTCAGCGGCTTTATCAATGAAACAAAGCAATGCACGCTCCAGAAAGAAGGCGCAAAGTACAATGTCACTGATGGCACCCTGGCTGCGACTGACCAGTTTGGGGATCTCATCAAATGGCCGCAGAAGTCTGCATGTGTCGCGCATGAGCAGACACTGGCGCGGGGAAAAAATACGAAGCTCCCCAGAACCTGTCCTGCCACAGAGTTTGTACAGGTGGTCTGATGGGCAAGTTGTGTCGCCGCTGAACATCAGCAAGACGACCCATGGCCATGTAAGATCTTCTAAAATGGGCAGAGATTTTCCTGGCCTGCCGCAAGACGTCCTGTACCCGGTGTATTTGGCAATTAATCGCTGCACGACTAATTTTAGGATGTGTGGCATGCATGGCACGTGTGTCATTTTGCCCTGTTTCAGTGCGCTCAGCAGATTGGCACCATTGTCGCACACCAATTTACCAACTGTCAAATTGAGCAGGGTTAACCATGTTTTAATGGAAAATAATAAAATCTACAGAACACCAAACCCGAACTTCACTGAAAAAGTCTGGGTTCGGGTCTGGGTACCACATTCAGTTTTTTCTCACGCGCGTGCAAAGCGCATTGCACTCGCGTGGAAAAAACTGAACAACCGAACACAATCGCAGTCAAAACGGACTGAAATTCCATGCCTACTCGCACAATTTTCTCTGAATGCACCTGCATTGCATCCGGCCCTCACCCGCGATGTACGTGTGAAGGGGCCAAACAGAACTGCCTCTCTCAGGCTTGACCAAAGCCTACAATGTTCAGGGTGATGTAGGAACCAGCTACATTTTACTTTGCCCAGAAACAATGGACAGATGGGCGGGGAGTAGAGTTGAGCGAACACCTGGATGTTCGGGTTCGAGAAGTTCGGCCGAACATCCCGGAAATGTTCGGGTTCGGGATCCGAACCCGATCCGAACTTCGTCCCGAACCCGAACCCCATTGAAGTCAATGGGGACCCGAACTTTTCGGCACTAAAAAGGCTGTAAAACAGCCCAGGAAAGAGCTAGAGGGCTGCAAAAGGCAGCAACATGTAGGTAAATCCCCTGCAAACAAATGTGGATAGGGAAATGAATTAAAATAAAAATTTAATAAATAAAAATTAACCAAAATCAATTGGAGAGAGGTTCCATAGCAGAGAATCTGGCTTCCCGTCACCCACCACTGGAACAGTCCATTCTCAGATATTTAGGCCCCGGCACCCAGGCAGAGGAGAGAGGTCCCGTAACAGAGAATCTGTCTTCATGTCAGCAGAGAATTAGTCTGCATGTCATAGCAGAGAATGAGGCTTCACGTCAGCCACCACTGCAACAGTCCATTGGCATATATTTAGGCCCAGCACCCAGGCAGAGGAGGGAGGTCCCGTAACAGAGAATCTGTCTTCATGTCAGCAGAGAATTAGTCTGCATGTCATAGCAGAGAATGAGGCTTCACGTCAGCCACCACTGCAACAGTCCATTGGCATATATTTAGGCCCAGCACACACACAGGCAGAGGAGAGAGGTCCCGTAACAGAGAATCTGGCTTCATGTCAGCAGAGAATCAGTCTGCATGTCATAGCAGAGAATGAGGCTTCACGTCAGCCACCACTGCAACAGTCCATTGGCATATATTTAGGCCCAGCACACACACAGGCAGAGGAGAGAGGTCCCGTAACAGACAATCTGGCTTCATGTCAGCAGAGAATCAGTCTGCATGTCATAGCAGAGAATCAGGCTTCACGTCAGCCACCACTGCAACAGTCCATTGTCATAAATTTAGGCCCAGCACCCAGGCAGAGGAGAGAGGTCCCGTAACAGACAATCTGGCTTCATGTCAGCAGAGAATTAGTCTGCATGTCATAGCAGAGAATCAGGCTTCATGTCAGCCACCACTGCAACAGTCCATTGGCATATATTTAGGCCCAGCACCCAGGCAGAGGAGGGAGGTCCCGTAACAGAGAATCTGTCTTCATGTCAGCAGAGAATCAGTCTGCATGTCATAGCAGAGAATGAGGCTTCACGTCACCCACCACTGCAACAGTCCATTGGCATATATTTAGGCCTAGCACACAGGCAGAGCAGAGAGGTCCCGTAACAGACAATCTGGCTTCATGTCAGCAGAGAATCAGTCTGCATGTCATAGCAGAGAATCAGGCTTCACGTCAGCCACCACTGCAACAGTCCATTGGCATATATTTAGGCCTAGCACACAGGCAGAGCAGAGAGGTCCCGTAACAGACAATCTGGCTTCATGTCAGCAGAGAATCAGTCTGCATGTCATAGCAGAGAATGAGGCTTCACGTCAGCCACCACTGCAACAGTCCATTGGCATATATTTAGGCCTAGCACACAGGCAGAGCAGAGAGGTCCCGTAACAGAGAATCTGTCTTCATGTCAGCAGAGAATCAGTCTGCATGTCATAGCAGAGAATGAGGCTTCACGTCAGCCACCACTGCAACAGTCCATTGGCATATATTTAGGCCTAGCACACAGGCAGAGGAGAGGTTCATTCAACTTTGGGTAGCCTCGCAATATAATGGTAAAATGAAAATAAAAATAGGATTGAATGAGGAAGTGCCCTGGAGTCCAATAATATATGGTTATGGGGAGGTAGTTAATGTCTAATCTGGACAAGGGACGGACAGGTCCTGTGGGATCCATGCCTGGTTCATTTTTATGAACGTCAGCTTGTCCACATTGGCTGTAGACAGGCGGCTGCGTTTGTCTGTAATGACGCCCCCTGCCGTGCTGAATACACGTTCAGACAAAACGCTGGCTGCCGGGCAGGCCAGCACCTCCAAGGCATAAAAGGCTAGCTCTGGCCACGTGGACAATTTAGAGACCCAGAAGTTGAATGGGGCCGAACCATCAGTCAGTACGTGGAGGGGTGTGCACACGTACTGTTCCACCATGTTAGTGAAATGTTGCCTCCTGCTAACACGTTGCGTATCAGGTGGTGGTGCAGTTAGCTGTGGCGTGTTGACAAAAGTTTTCCACATCTCTGCCATGCTAACCCTGCCCTCAGAGGAGCTGGCCGTGACACAGCTGCCTTGGCGACCTCTTGCTCCTCCTCTGCCTTGGCCTTGGGCTTCCACTTGTTCCCCTGTGACATTTGGGAATGCTCTCAGTAGCGCGTCTACCAACGTGCGCTTGTACTCGCGCATCTTCCTATCACGCTCCAGTGCAGGAAGTAAGGTGGGCACATTGTCTTTGTAGCGTGGATCCAGCAGGGTGGCAACCCAGTAGTCCGCACAGGTTAAAATGTGGGCAACTCTGCTGTCGTTGCGCAGGCACTGCAGCATGTAGTCGCTCATGTGTGCCAGGCTGCCCAGGGGTAAGGACAAGCTGTCCTCTGTGGGAGGCGTATCGTCATCGTCCTGCCTTTCCCCCCAGCCACGCACCAGTGATGGACCCGAGCTGCGTTGGGTGCCACCCCGCTGTGACCATGCTTCATCCTCATCCTCCTCCACCTCCTCCTCATCCTCGTCCTCCTCGTCCTCCAGTAGTGGGCCCTGGCTGGCCACATTTGTACCTGGCCTCTGCTGTTGCCAAAAACCTCCCTCTGAGTCACTTCGAAGAGACTGGCCTGAAAGTGCTAAAAATGACCCCTCTTCCTCCTCCTCCTCCTCCTCCTCCTGGGCCACCTCCTCTTCCATCATCGCCCTAAGTGTTTTCTCAAGGAGACATAGAAGTGGTATTGTAACGCTGATAATGGTGTCATCGCCACTGGCCATGTTGGTGGAGTACTCGAAACAGCGCAACAGGGCACACAGGTCTCGCATGGAGGCCCAGTCATTGGTGGTGAAGTGGTGCTGTTCTGTAGTGCGACTGACCCGTGCGTGCTGCAGCTGAAACTCCACTATGGCCTGCTGCTGCTCGCACAGTCTGTCCAGCATGTGCAAGGTGGAGTTCCACCTGGTGGGCACGTCGCATATGAGGCGGTGAGCGGGAAGGCCGAAGTTACGCTGTAGCGCAGACAGGCGAGCAGCAGCAGGATGTGAACGCCGGAAGCGCGAACAGACGGCCCGCACTTTATGCAGCAGCTCTGACATGTCGGGGTAGTTGTGAATGAACTTCTGCACCACCAAATTCAGCACATGCGCCAAGCAAGGGATGTGCGTCAAATTGGCTAGTCCCAGAGCTGCAACGAGATTTCGCCCATTATCACACACCACCAGGCCGGGCTTGAGGCTCACCGGCAGCAACCACTCGTCGGTCTGTTGTTCTATACCCCGCCACAACTCCTGTGCGGTGTGGGGCCTGTCCCCCAAACATATGAGTTTCAGAATGGCCTGCTGACGTTTACCCCGGGCTGTGCTGAAGTTGGTGGTGAAGGTGTGTGGCTGACTGGATGAGCAGGTGGAAGAAGAGGAGGAGGAAGCCGAGAAGGAGGAGGTGGCAACAGGAGGCAAAGAATGTTGCCCTGCGATCCTTGGCGGCGGAAGGACGTGCGCCAAACAGCTCTCCGCCTGGGGCCCAGCTGCCACTACATTTACCCAGTGTGCAGTTAGGGAGATATAGCGTCCCTGGCCGTGCTTACTGGTCCACGTATCTGTGGTTAGGTGGACCTTGCCACAGATGGCGTTGCGCAGTGCACACTTGATTTTATCGGATACTTGGTTGTGCAGGGAAGGCACGGCTCTCTTGGAGAAGTAGTGCCGGCTGGGAACAACATACTGTGGGACAGCAAGTGACATGAGCTGTTTGAAGCTGTCTGTGTCCACCAGCCTAAATGACAGCATTTCATAGGCCAGTAGTTTAGAAATGCTGTAATTCAGGGCCAGGGATCGAGGGTGGCTAGGTGGGAATTTACGCTTTCTATCAAATGTTTGTGAGATGGAGAGCTGAACGCTGGCGTGTGACATGGTTGAGACGCTTGGTGACGGAGGTGGTGGTGGTGGTGTTGGTGGTACATCCCCTGTTTGCTGGGCGGCAGGTGCCAACGTTCCTCCAGAGGCGGAGGAAGAGGCCGAGGCGGCAGCAGCAGAATAGGCCGAGGCGGCAGCAGCAGAAGAGGTAGCAGGGGGAGCCTGAGTGACTTCCTTGGTTTTAAGGTGTTTACTCCACTGCAGTTCATGCTTTGCATGCAGGTGCCTGGTCATGCAGGTTGTGCTCAGGTTCAGAACGTTAATGCCTCGCTTCAGGCTCTGATGGCACAGCGTGCAAACCACTCGGGTCTTGTCGTCAGCACATTGTTTGAAGAAGTGCCATGCCAGGGAACTCCTTGAAGCTGCCTTTGGGGTGCTCGGTCCCAGATGGCGGCGGTCAGTAGCAGGCGGAGTCTCTTGGCGGCGGGTGTTCTGCTTTTGCCCACTGCTCCCTCTTTTGCTACGCTGTTGGCTCGGTCTCACCACTGCCTCTTCCTCCGAACTGTGAAAGTCAGTGGCACGACCTTCATTCCATGTGGGGTCTAGGACCTCATCGTCCCCTGCATCGTCTTCCACCCAGTCTTGATCCCTGACCTCCTGTTCAGTCTGCACACTGCAGAAAGACGCAGCAGTTGGCACCTGTGTTTCGTCATCATCAGAGACATGCTGAGGTGGTATTCCCATGTCCTCATCATCAGGAAACATAAGTGGTTCTGCGTCAGTGCATTCTATGTCTTTCACCGCTGGGGAAGGGCTAGGTGGATGCCCTTGGGAAACCCTGCCAGCGGAGTCTTCAAACAGCATAAGAGACTGCTGCATAACTTGAGGCTGAGACAGTTTCCCTGGTATGCATGGGGGTGATGTGACAGACTGATGGGGTTGGTTTTCAGGCGCCATCTGTGCGCTTTCTGCAGAAGACTGGATGGGAGATAATGTGAACGTGCTGGATCCACTGTCGGCCACCCAATTGACTAATGCCTGTACCTGCTCAGGCCTTACCATCCTTAGAACGGCATTGGGCCCCACCATATATCGCTGTAAATTCTGGCGGCTACTGGGACCTGAGGTAGTTGGTACACTAGGACGTGTGGATGTGGCAGAACGGCCACGTCCTCTCCCAGCACCAGAGGGTCCACTAACACCACCACGACCATGTCCACGTCCGCGTCCCTTACTAGATGTTTTTCTCATTGTTATGGTTCACCACAACAACAAATATATTATTTGGCCCAATGTATTGTATTCAAATTCAGCGGGATATAAATTTGAGGCCTAGTATTTAGGCGCTGGGTGACCGGTATGGATTTAGTGACAGAATTAGACTTGGAAATGCACAGAAGCGTGTGTGTGAAGTTATTCTGAATGACCCTATGTGCACCTTCAATATGATCTACCCTTTTAGGGATAGATTTCAAATAGCTCTGATATAGCAGAAACGACTAAATTATGAAATTGCTAAATTGGGAATTGTATTTCAACCCAGAACAAAAAATGTGCTTTGACGGACACTAAATAACTTTCCCAGCCACAACAGGACAGCGGTAACGAGAGATTTAGCGGGATATAAATTTGAGGCCTAGTATTTAGGCGCTGGGTGACAGGTATGGGTTTAGTGCCAGAATTAGACTTGGAAATACACAGTAGCGGGTGTGTGTGAAGTTATTCTGAATGACCCAATGTGCACCTTGAATATTATATACCCTTTTAGGGATAGATTTCAAATAGCTCTGATATAGCAGAAACCACTAAATTATGAAATTGCTAAATTGGGAATTGTATTTCAACCCAGAACAAGAAATGTGCTTGAACGGACACTAAATAACTCGCCCAGCTACAGCACTAAGGACAGATTTAGCGGGATATAAATTTGAGGCCTAGTATTTAGGCGCTGGGTGACAGGTATGGGTTTAGTGCCAGAATTAGACTTGGAAATACACAGTAGCGGGTGTGTGTGAAGTTATTCTGAATGACCCAATGTGCACCTTGAATATTATATACCCTTTTAGGGATAGATTTCAAATAGCTCTGATATAGCAGAAACCACTAAATTATGAAATTGCTAAATTGGGAATTGTATTTCAACCCAGAACAAGAAATGTGCTTGAACGGACACTAAATAACTCGCCCAGCTACAGCACTAGGGACAGATTTAGCTGGATATAAATTTGAGGCCTAGTATTTAGGCGCTGGGTGACAGGTATGGGTTTAGTGCCAGAATTAGACTTGGAAATACACAGTAGCGGGTGTGTGTGAAGTTATTCTGAATGACCCAATGTGCACCTTGAATATTATATACCCTTTTAGGGATAGATTTCAAATAGCTCTGATATAGCAGAAACCACTAAATTATGAAATTGCTAAATTGGGAATTGTATTTCAACCCAGAACAAGAAATGTGCTTGAACGGACACTAAATAACTCGCCCAGCTACAGCACTAAGGACAGATTTAGCGGGATATAAATTTGAGGCCTAGTATTTAGGCGCTGGGTGACAGGTATGGGTTTAGTGCCAGAATTAGACTTGGAAATACACAGTAGCGGGTGTGTGTGAAGTTATTCTGAATGACCCAATGTGCACCTTGAATATTATATACCCTTTTAGGGATAGATTTCAAATAGCTCTGATATAGCAGAAACCACTAAATTATGAAATTGCTAAATTGGGAATTGTATTTCAACCCAGAACAAGAAATGTGCTTGAACGGACACTAAATAACTCGCCCAGCTACAGCACTAGGGACAGATTTAGCTGGATATAAATTTGAGGCCTAGTATTTAGGCGCTGGGTGACAGGTATGGGTTTAGTGCCAGAATTAGACTTGGAAATACACAGTAGCGGGTGTGTGTGAAGTTATTCTGAATGACCCAATGTGCACCTTGAATATTATATACCCTTTTAGGGATAGATTTCAAATAGCTCTGATATAGCAGAAACCACTAAATTATGAAATTGCTAAATTGGGAATTGTATTTCAACCCAGAACAAGAAATGTGCTTGAACGGACACTAAATAACTCGCCCAGCTACAGCACTAAGGACAGATTTAGCGGGATATAAATTTGAGGCCTAGTATTTAGGCGCTGGGTGACAGGTATGGGTTTAGTGCCAGAATTAGACTTGGAAATACACAGTAGCGGGTGTGTGTGAAGTTATTCTGAATGACCCAATGTGCACCTTGAATATTATATACCCTTTTAGGGATAGATTTCAAATAGCTCTGATATAGCAGAAACCACTAAATTATGAAATTGCTAAATTGGGAATTGTATTTCAACCCAGAACAAGAAATGTGCTTGAACGGACACTAAATAACTCGCCCAGCTACAGCACTAGGGACAGATTTAGCTGGATATAAATTTGAGGCCTAGTATTTAGGCGCTGGGTGACAGGTATGGGTTTAGTGCCAGAATTAGACTTGGAAATACACAGTAGCGGGTGTGTGTGAAGTTATTCTGAATGACCCAATGTGCACCTTGAATATTATATACCCTTTTAGGGATAGATTTCAAATAGCTCTGATATAGCAGAAACCACTAAATTATGAAATTGCTAAATTGGGAATTGTATTTCAACCCAGAACAAGAAATGTGCTTGAACGGACACTAAATAACTCGCCCAGCTACAGCACTAAGGACAGATTTAGCGGGATATAAATTTGAGGCCTAGTATTTAGGCGCTGGGTGACAGGTATGGGTTTAGTGCCAGAATTAGACTTGGAAATACACAGTAGCGGGTGTGTGTGAAGTTATTCTGAATGACCCAATGTGCACCTTGAATATTATATACCCTTTTAGGGATAGATTTCAAATAGCTCTGATATAGCAGAAACCACTAAATTATGAAATTGCTAAATTGGGAATTGTATTTCAACCCAGAACAAGAAATGTGCTTGAACGGACACTAAATAACTCGCCCAGCTACAGCACTAGGGACAGATTTAGCTGGATATAAATTTGAGGCCTAGTATTTAGGCGCTGGGTGACAGGTATGGGTTTAGTGCCAGAATTAGACTTGGAAATACACAGTAGCGGGTGTGTGTGAAGTTATTCTGAATGACCCAATGTGCACCTTGAATATTATATACCCTTTTAGGGATAGATTTCAAATAGCTCTGATATAGCAGAAACCACTAAATTATGAAATTGCTAAATTGGGAATTGTATTTCAACCCAGAACAAGAAATGTGCTTGAACGGACACTAAATAACTCGCCCAGCTACAGCACTAAGGACAGATTTAGCGGGATATAAATTTGAGGCCTAGTATTTAGGCGCTGGGTGACAGGTATGGGTTTAGTGCCAGAATTAGACTTGGAAATACACAGTAGCGGGTGTGTGTGAAGTTATTCTGAATGACCCAATGTGCACCTTGAATATTATATACCCTTTTAGGGATAGATTTCAAATAGCTCTGATATAGCAGAAACCACTAAATTATGAAATTGCTAAATTGGGAATTGTATTTCAACCCAGAACAAGAAATGTGCTTGAACGGACACTAAATAACTCGCCCAGCTACAGCACTAAGGACAGATTTAGCGGGATATAAATTTGAGGCCTAGTATTTAGGCGCTGGGTGACAGGTATGGGTTTAGTGCCAGAATTAGACTTGGAAATACACAGTAGCGGGTGTGTGTGAAGTTATTCTGAATGACCCAATGTGCACCTTGAATATTATATACCCTTTTAGGGATAGATTTCAAATAGCTCTGATATAGCAGAAACCACTAAATTATGAAATTGCTAAATTGGGAATTGTATTTCAACCCAGAACAAGAAATGTGCTTGAACGGACACTAAATAACTCGCCCAGCTACAGCACTAAGGACAGATTTAGCGGGATATAAATTTGAGGCCTAGTATTTAGGCGCTGGGTGACAGGTATGGGTTTAGTGCCAGAATTAGACTTGGAAATACACAGTAGCGGGTGTGTGTGAAGTTATTCTGAATGACCCAATGTGCACCTTGAATATTATATACCCTTTTAGGGATAGATTTCAAATAGCTCTGATATAGCAGAAACCACTAAATTATGAAATTGCTAAATTGGGAATTGTATTTCAACCCAGAACAAGAAATGTGCTTGAACGGACACTAAATAACTCGCCCAGCTACAGCACTAGGGGCAGATTTAGCTGGATATAAATTTGAGGCCTAGTATTTAGGCGCTGGGTGACAGGTATGGGTTTAGTGCCAGAATTAGACTTGGAAATATACAGTAGCGGGTGTGTGTGAAGTTATTCTGAATGACCCAATGTGCACCTTGAATATTATATACCCTTTTAGGGATAGATTTCAAATAGCTCTGATATAGCAGAAACCACTAAATTATGAAATTGCTAAATTGGGAATTGTATTTCAACCCAGAACAAGAAATGTGCTTGAACGGACACTAAATAACTCGCCCAGCTACAGCACTAAGGACAGATTTAGCGGGATATAAATTTGAGGCCTAGTATTTAGGCGCTGGGTGACAGGTATGGGTTTAGTGCCAGAATTAGACTTGGAAATACACAGTAGCGGGTGTGTGTGAAGTTATTCTGAATGACCCAATGTGCACCTTGAATATTATATACCCTTTTAGGGATAGATTTCAAATAGCTCTGATATAGCAGAAACCACTAAATTATGAAATTGCTAAATTGGGAATTGTATTTCAACCCAGAACAAGAAATGTGCTTGAACGGACACTAAATAACTCGCCCAGCTACAGCACTAAGGACAGATTTAGCGGG
This sequence comes from Bufo gargarizans, assembly GCF_014858855.1. Lineage (NCBI taxonomy): Eukaryota > Metazoa > Chordata > Amphibia > Anura > Bufonidae > Bufo > Bufo gargarizans. The sequence continues at coordinate 177,538,869 of NC_058082.1, forward strand.
ATATAAATTTGAGGCCTAGTATTTAGGCGCTGGGTGACAGGTATGGGTTTAGTGCCAGAATTAGACTTGGAAATACACAGTAGCGGGTGTGTGTGAAGTTATTCTGAATGACCCAATGTGCACCTTGAATATTATATACCCTTTTAGGGATAGATTTCAAATAGCTCTGATATAGCAGAAACCACTAAATTATGAAATTGCTAAATTGGGAATTGTATTTCAACCCAGAACAAGAAATGTGCTTGAACGGACACTAAATAACTCGCCCAGCTACAGCACTAGGGACAGATTTAGCTGGATATAAATTTGAGGCCTAGTATTTAGGCGCTGGGTGACAGGTATGGGTTTAGTGCCAGAATTAGACTTGGAAATACACAGTAGCGGGTGTGTGTGAAGTTATTCTGAATGACCCAATGTGCACCTTGAATATTATATACCCTTTTAGGGATAGATTTCAAATAGCTCTGATATAGCAGAAACCACTAAATTATGAAATTGCTAAATTGGGAATTGTATTTCAACCCAGAACAAGAAATGTGCTTGAACGGACACTAAATAACTCGCCCAGCTACAGCACTAAGGACAGATTTAGCGGGATATAAATTTGAGGCCTAGTATTTAGGCGCTGGGTGACCGGTATGGATTTAGTGACAGAATTAGACTGGGATATGGCCAAAAAATAAACAGACTATTGCTGGTTAAATGCACTTGGTGTGACAGCTTCACCCTGATGTAGGCTTTAGCCAAAAAACAACCACACCATTGAGGGTTAAATGCACTTGGTGACAGGCGCAGCTTGCCCCTGATTTAGTATATGGCCAAAAAATGAACAGACTATTGCTGGTTAAATGCACTTGGTGTGACAGCTTCACCCTGATGTAGGCTTTAGCCAAAAAACAACCACACCATTGAGGGTTAAATGCACTTGGTGAAAGGCGCAGCTTGCCCCTGATTTTGTATATGGCCAAAAAATGAACAGACTATTGCTGGTTAAATGCACTTGGTGTGACAGCTTCACCCTGATGTAGGCTTTAGCCAAAAAACAACCACACCATTGAGGGTTAAATGCACTTGGTCGCAGCTTGTGCTGGCGCACCACAAGACACAAAATGGCCGCCGATCACCCCAGAAAAATGTGACTGACAAACGGTCTGGGCAGCCTAAAAACAGTGAGCAATTGAGGATCAGCAGCTCAATGATCCACAGCTGCAGATCGATCAGTTAATCAAGTCCTTTGGAGGAGTTAATCTGCCTAATCTCGCCCTACTGTCGCAGCCGCAACCTCTCCCTACGCTAATCAGAGCAGAGTGACGGGCGGCGCTATGTGACTCCAGCTTAAATAGAGGCTGGGTCACATGGTGCTCTGGCCAATCACAGCCATGCCAATAGTAGGCATGGCTGTGATGGCCTCTTGGGGCAAGTAGTATGACGCTTGTTGATTGGCTGCTTTGCAGCCTTTCAAAAAGCGCCAAGAAAGCGTCACAAAAGCGCGAAGAAAGCGACGAACACCGAACCCGAACCCAGACTTTTACGAAAATGTCCGGGTTCGGGTCCGTGTCACGGACACCCCAAAATTCGGTACGAACCCGAACTATACAGTTCGAGTTCGCTCATCCCTAGCGGGGAGTGCTGAATCTAAAAGAGGCAGCTAACCTCAATATATACTACAAGAAAATTTAGACTAGCACATTCATAGTCACAGGTGCACATCCATAAAGCTAGCATGCAGGAAACAAACAAAAACATGCTGCCAAATAATCCCTATTTTCCAGTTGTATTGTTTGTATGTGAAATGTTGTGCTGCCATGCCTGTTTTTGTTGGCTTCCTGCATGCTAGCTTTATGGTTGTGCACCTGTGACTATGAATGTGCTAGTCTAAATTTTCTTGTAGTATATAGGCAAATATGACATTTATCATTGGTGGAAAGCTAAATTACAAGTCTTGTGGATCAATACATACTGCCTATATAATGCTACCCATAAAGCATATCTAATCGTTCAACAAAAAGTTCATTAATCAGTAGTACAGTGTGTACACGAGTAATAACACTATTTCTGGCCATGAAATCACATGTATCTGCTATTTTAGCACTTTTCCTCTGTGCATAGTCAATGTCTTGTTTGTAGTTCTCCCAGATATGGTGGGTGGAGATTAGCTGGTGCCCCTTACACACACATAGCAGAGGAAAATGTGCTTCCTAACCTTCTGTTATTCAATCAGAAGAATGCCCCAGGATCTTGGAGGCCATTACAGTGAAGTACTAAGGAGAATGAAAGAATCCGGGCACTCAAGTGCCAGGATTATTTGACTCTCATTAGTACCGGGATTATCTCCTCACCACGTGCACCACCAAGCTCGTGAGACTTCAGTGAATAGCTTCAGCATTTGATCTTTAAACTTGAAAACCATTTTAAACAGGAATCCGAAGTCATCTTCGGTACCAGCTGGTATCTCGGTACTAAAGCCAACTTTGGATCCAAGTTTTAAAATGGTTTTCAAGTTCTAAAACCGTAGTCCAAAGTTATTCACCGAAGTCCCTCCAGACTTTGTGATAAGGAATTTTCCTCGCCGTAGCCCATACATTTGAGGGCGGTAAAAAGACAAACAAACATTTTCAGTGAATCAACTTTTGATCTATGATTCTAAGCTCGATTTGTTCAACACTAGTCAAGGCTTTGATCTTCACCTCCGACTACTCAGTTTCATATCCTAATTTTTTCTATCCAGCATGAGTGAGTTTGTAATTTCTCACAGCCTTATTACATAATTATTTTCTTTCTCCAAGTCTGGTTGGTAATAGCTCTGCAATGTTTGTTTGTTGAAAAAATATATATATATTTCTAGAGAACTTAAGTAGTAACTAATATTTGTTTCTTTACTTCAATTATTTTAGTAGATTGCTGTTTTTCTGTTTGTATGATCAGTTAATTGCCATGTTTATTTTTATTTTTATTAATTAAAGTCAGTCAGTTACAGACAAAAATATCATACAGTTTATCAGTTCTTAATAAACATAATTTCCTTTGAGGTCTTATTACTATAAAGAAACAATAAATAATCTCACTTTTTAGCAAGCAAACATATTGAGCACTTATTTATTTATTCATTTTTTGTTGTTAACGTTTTGAAACCGACAAACAAGTAAACTTACCTATCAGCAATATAGATTCTTGAAAGCATCTATATGTGCATGCCTCCAAAAATATATAAATGGATTTTCAACTGTATTCTCCTTTCCGGTGAGCATATTTGGAAATCAGTGTTAAAGATTAACAATGCTTAGTAGTTCTCAAGATTAGATTTAGAGATTTCATATTTTGAAATTTGTTCACGCTTCGTTTGGTGGTAAAAGCAGATTTGCATTATGGATTCCTTTACCACGGACCATAATGTAATTCTATGATGGAATGCCTAACGGAATGCATTTAGAGGCATTCCGTTATTCATTCTGTATTAATAGAAGTCTATGGGCTGCAAAACGGATACGTCCCGTTTACGTTATGAAGGGGTGTCCTCTCCTGCATAACGGAAATGGGACGGATCCATTATGCAAGCCATAGACTTCTATTATGATGGAATGAGTAACGGAATGCCTCTAAAGGCATTCCATTGTGCATTCCATGATAGAATATCGTTATGGTCTGTGTTAACAGAATCCATAAGGCAATTCTGCTTTTACTACCAAACGAAGCGTTAACGAATTTCATAGCATGAAATTCGCTTGTCTCTAATTACATTCCCTCAGGTTAATCAAGCAATTAGCATGCAGTAGAAAAATATTCACAATGATCATGTTCATCTTCAGCAGCAACTAAAATATCTTGCTTTGCCTGCAGTAGAAATGAGGCCCTAATGAATTATTTAATGAGAACAGACCATCTGGAATATATGCCAATCTGGAATTATATTTATATATTTTTTTCTTAACTTTGTTGTTTAAAGTATGAAATCTGCAGTGGTTGCTTATCTTTTAGCAGACTCTTCGGGCATTCAGGTCACAAAAGCAAACTGCAAGTGTAAGCTTAAAATAGCTTGAATACTTAGTGTAGGTTCAAATAATGTGAGATATTCATAAAATATCTTTTCAAAAATTAGTCCTGTAATTTCCAATAATTATGAAAATCCAAAGGAAGATAAACATTATATCCATGGCCTATTATTTCTCAAAAAGTTATTTCTCACTTATAGACCATATATACAGAGGGATGCGAAAGTTTGGGCAACCTTGTTAATCGTTATGATTTTCCTGCATAAATCGTTGGTTGTTACAATAAAAAATGTCAGTTAAATATATCATATAGGAGACTCACACAGTGATATTTGAGAAGTGAAATTAAGTGTATTGGATTTACAGAAAGTGTGCTATAATTGTTTAAACAAAATTAGGCAGGTGCATAAATTTGGGCACTGTTGTAATTTTATTGATTCCAAAACCTTTAGAACTAATTATTGGAACTCAAATTGGCTTGGTAAGCTCAGTGACCCCTGACCTACATACACAGGTGACTCCAATTATGAGAAAGAGTATTTAAGGGGGTCAATTGTAAGGCTACTTTCACACTAGCGTTCTGCTGTCCGCTCGTGAGCTCCGTTTGAAGGAGCTCACGAGCGGAGCAGAACGCTTCCGTCCAGCCCTGATGCAGTCTGAATGGATGCGGATCCGCTCAGACTGCATTAGTCTGGTGGCGTTCAGCCTCCGCTCCGCTCGCCTCCGCACGGCCAGGCGGACAGCTGAACGCTGCTTGCAGCGTTCAGCTGTCCGCCTGGCCGTGCGGAGGCGTGCAGATCCGTCCAGACTTACAATGTAAGTCAATGGGAACGGATCCGCTTGAAGATGACACCATATAGCTCAATCTTCAAGCGGATCCATCCCCCATTGACTTTACATTGAAAGTCTGAACAGATCCGCTCAGGCTACTTTCGCACTTAGAAATTTTTCTAAGTTATTAATGCAGACGGATCCGTACTGAACGGAGCCTCCGTCTGCATTAATATGATCGGATCCGTTCAGAACGGATCCGATCAAACGCAAGTGTGAAAGTAGCCTAAGTTACCCTCCTCTTTTAATTTTCTCTGAAGAGTAGCAACATGGGGTTCTCAAAACAACTCTCAAATGACCTGAAGACAAAGGTTTTTCACCATCATGGTTTAGGGGAAGGATACAGAAAGCTGTCTCAGAGATTTCAGCTGTCTGTTTCCACTGTTAGAAAGATATTGAGGAAATGGAAGACCACAGGCTCAGTTCAAGTTAAGGCTCGAAGTGGCAGACTAAGAAAAATCTCGGATAGACAGAAGCGACGAATGGTGAGAACAGTCAGAGTCAACCCACAGACCAGCACCAAAGACCTACAACATCATCTTGCTGAAGATGGAACCACTGTGCATCGTTCAATCATTCTGCGCACAAGGAGATGCTGTATGCGAGAGTGATGCAGAGGAAGCCTTTTCTCCGCCCACAGCACAAAAAGTGCCGCTTGAGGTGGGCTAAAGCAGATTTTGACAAGCCAGCTTAATTTTGGAATAAGGTGCTGTGGACTGATGAAACTAAAATTGAGTTATTTGGCCATAACAAGGTGAAGGTTATGCATGGAGGAAAAATAACACAGCATTCCAAGAAAAACACCTGCTACCTACAGTAAAATATGTTGGTGGTTCCATCATGCTGTGGGGCTGTGTGGCCAGTGCAGGGACTGGGAATCTTGTCAAAGTTGAGGAACGCATGGATTCCACTCAGTATCAGCAGATTCTGGAGACCAATGTTCAGGAATCAGTGACAAAGCTGAAGCTGCACCGTGGCTAGATCTTTCAACAAGACAACGACCCTAAACAGTGCTCAAAATCCACTAAGGCATTTATGCAGAGGAACAAGTACAACGTTCTGGAATGGCCATCTCAGTCCCCAGACCTGAAAATCTGTGGTGTGACTTAAAGAGAGCTGTCCATGCTCGGAAGCCATCAAACCTGAATGAACTAAAGATGTTTTGTAAAGAGGAATGGTCCAAAATACCTTCAACCAAAATCCAGACTCTCATTGGAACCTACAGGAAGCGTTTAGAGGTTGTAATTTCTGCAAAAGGAGGATCTACTAAATATTGATGTCATTTCTTTTTTGTGGTGCCCAAATTTATGCACCTGCCTAATTTTGTTTAAACAATTATAGCACACTTTCTGTAAATCTAATAAACTTCATTTTACTTCTCAAATATCACTGTGTGTGTCTCCTATATGATATATTTAACTGACATTTTTTATCGTAACAACCAACGATTTATACAGGAAAATCATGATGATTAACAAGGTTGCCCAAACTTTCGCATCCCACTGTAAAAGACTGACGTGAGTTATATGGTACGTTATCACTGTAGAGATGTAAATAAAACTCTTTAGGTTAGGTAAGGAATGGAGCAACAGTGATAACAGTATCTCATATAACTATTTTATACTCTTCCAGCACCATACCCTATATTTATGACATATAAATGGCACTAATCTGATCTGTTTAAACCCTTAGATGCTAGTCCATAGTGAATGCTGCCTCTAAATGGTTTACATAAGGAGGGGGCTCCAACTCTTTGCCATTGGGCCCCCCATGACACCATCACAGTGTTTTGATAGTTGCTATGACAGTTGGAGACCTTACAAAAGCCTATGAGTTTGCCATGTACAGAAGTCTGCAAGGCCCTACCAGAGGCAGGGTCTAGTAAGTGAAGTATCAGTGTAAATTTGACAGGTACAATACACTGCAATAGATAACAATCGGAAGCAGATTGTGCTAGTGATCAGACCATTGTATCAGGGCCGGCTGGAAAGTGCAGAGGCCCACTGCTCCTGGGGTGTCTCACTGCACTGAGAACATGGCATGAAATGCCCCCAGTGTGCACCATTTTCTCCTGAGCTGGCACAGTGAAGAAGAAGAGAGTCCCTCCCTCCCCACTGTGATGCTGCTGCCACTGCCACCAAAGAGAATGTATTACTGAGGAGGGGATGGGGGCAGTTAACACAGTGCCACCAATAAAGGGTTTACGGTGAGGGTGGGAGGAGGCCGCTGCGCCACCAATGATAATACTGGGGGGGCACCTGAGGAGTTAATAGATGCGGTTCAGCTGTCATTGAGGATGGGTTTGGCTGTGTGATAGAGCTGGCACCCACAGTGTATATTTGATTAAGAGGTTAATAATATACATTGGTGGTGCAGTGAGCCCCCCCCCCATCTCAGTATTATAATCATTGCTGGACCAGCGGCCTCCCCCCAGTATAATATTCTTTGATGGCGTAGTGGCCACATGGTTTCCTCCCTCCTCCTCAGTATCTTCATTAGTGGCAGTAGCAGCTTCAGATAGAAACCCCAGCAGTGAAATCACACTGATCTTTTACCATGGCAGCCAAGACGTTACTGAAGCCTTCCATGGCTGCCATGGTAAACTCCCTGCTGCCGTGTGCACAAAGCACAGAGCAGTAGTGTCATGGAACCATGAACCAGACGTACAACAAGAGATAAGTGGAAATAAGAAGGCTTTATTGAAAATCAAGCTGTCAGGCAAAAGTCCAAACGGATGGCTAAACCGAAGCAGGGTCTTGCGAAGCCAGAGGTCAGGAACCAGAAGGGTAGTCAGACGAAGCCTGGATCAGGAACCAGCAGGGTAGTCAGACGAAGCCAGGATCAGGAACCAGAAGCAGCAGCAGTCTTAGAAGCATGTGAACACAGGAGGACCAAGCAAGGAACTGAAGCCACAGACCTCCTATATATATGAGCTAGGCATCCAGCTCCTCCCAGTGGGAAGGAGAAGCCGCAGGGTGGGAGGCTACAAGAAACCCAGAAACCAAGATGGCCGCCAGCACATGTCAAACGAAGGAGAGCAGCAAGAAGGTAAGACCATGACAGTACCTCCCCCTCAAGGGCCCCTCCTCCGCGGAGTAAAGAACGGTTTCTGAGGGAAGCGTGCGTGGAAGGCTCGGAGCAAGGCAGGAGCATGGACATCTGCGGAGGGAACCCAGGAACGCTCCTCTGGACCATAACCACGCCAATGGACCAAAAACTGCACCCGACCGCGGACCAGGCGTGAGTCCAGGATATTGCTCACCTCATACTCCTCACGATTGCCCACTTGGACCGGACGAGGCCGAGGAACCGAGGAAGTGAAACGATTACACACCAGTGGCTTCAACAGGGAGACATGAAACACGTTGGAGATCCGCATGCCAGGAGGAAGCGCAAGGGCATAGGCTACCGGGTTTACCCTGCGAAGCACTCGGAAGGGACCAACAAAGCGAGGCGCCAGCTTGGGAGTGAGCACTCGAAGGTTGAGGTTGCGGGTGGACAACCATACGCGGTCTCCGACCTGGTAGGAAGGAGCGGGCGCTCGTCTGCGATCAGCCTGGAGTCTCTGGCGCCGCGCAGAGACCTCAAGGGACCTCTGGATCTGTACCCAAGAAGCACGTAGGACGGAAAGGTGATCCTCCACAGCCGGAATATCCTGGGGAGAGAATACCTCCGGTAACACGGCAGGTTGGAACCCATAATTGGCCATGAAGGGAGACGTCCCAGAGGAAGAGTTCACCGCCGTGTTCCTGGCAAACTCAGCCCAAGGCAGGAGGTCAACCCAATTGTCTTGGTGATCGGAGACATAGCAACGAAGGAATTGCTCCAAGGCCTGATTGGATCGTTCTGCGGCCCCATTGGACTGAGGGTGGTAGGCCGAGGAGAAAGAGAGATGAATCCCCAACTGGGAGCAAAAGGCGCGCCAGAACCTGGACACAAACTGACTCCCCCGATCCGACACAATCTCCTTGGGCAAACCGTGCAACCGGAAGACCTCCCTGGCAAAAATCGTGGCCAACTCTTGTGCAGAGGGTAACTTCTTGAGAGGAACACAGTGGCACATTTTGGAAAACCGATCCACAATCATGAGAATGACCGTATGGCCTCGGGATGCAGGGAGGTCCACAATGAAATCCATCCCCAGGTGTGACCATGGACGCTCCCCGGTGGCTATGGGTTGCAAAAGACCAAACGGAAGGTGCCGAGGGGACTTACTCTGGGCACAAACGGAGCATGCCGCTACATATGCGGCGATGTCGGAACGTAGAGAAGGCCACCAGAACAGACGTGAAACAGCCCAGGACAGCTGATTCTTTCCAGGATGCCCCGCGGCCTTGGAGTTATGGTAGGTTCGCAACAACCGAGTGCGCAACTCCTCAGGCACAAAACATCTGCCGTTGGGTCTCCCAGAGGGAGCACCAGATTGAGCCGCCAAAATCTGCTCACCCAGGGGAGAGGTCAGGCTGGTGCGAATGGCGGCCAGGATCTGATTCGGAGGTATGACCGAAGTCGGAATCGACTCCTCCCCGGACAGCTCGGAGTACTGCCGTGATAAGGCATCCGCTCTGATGTTCTTGGAACCGGGTAGGTAGGAGACCACGTAATTAAAACGTGACAAGAACAGAGCCCATCTGGCCTGACGTGGTGTCAATCTCTTGGCCTCAGAGAGGTAGGTCAGATTCTTGTGGTCCGTCAGGATGAGAACCGGAACCACCGAGCCCTCGAGCAAGTGCCTCCATTCTTTAAGGGCCTGCACGATGGCCAATAACTCCCTGTCACCAATCTGATAGTTGCACTCCGCGGAAGACAGTTTCCGGGAGTAAAACCCACAAGGAAGCAGAGGACCCTCTGGTGTTCTACGCTGAGACAGAAGGGCGCCTTCTCCAGTCTCAGACGCGTCCACCTCGAGGACAAAAGGCAACCCAGGGTTGGGATGCGACAGAATCAGAGCCGACACAAAGGCGGACTTTAGAGCCGCAAAAGCTCGGATGGCCTCGAGCGGCCAGACCTGGGGATTACTGCCCTTCCTGGTCAGATCCGTGAGAGGCTTGGCTAGCATGGAAAAGTCCCTGATGAACTTCCGATAATAATTGGCGAAGCCCAAAAAGCGCTGCAGGGCACGAAGACCACTGGGCTGGGGCCACTGTAAGACAGCCGAAACCTTCTCAGGATCCATGGAGAACCCCTCAGCGGAAATGATGTAACCTAAAAAGGTTACCTGGGATCGGTGAAATTCGCATTTCTCAAGCTTACCGAACAGCTTGTTCTCTCGTAACCATTGCAACACTCGTCTGACATCCAGAATGTGGGCCTCCATGGATTCAGAATATACCAAGATGTCATCCAAATAGACCACCACACACTGCTGCAACAGGTCACGGAAAACATCGTTGATGAATTCCTGGAAGACTGCGGGCGCATTGCACAACCCAAAGGGCATAACCAAGGATTCATAATGACCGGTCCTGGTGTTAAACGCGGTCTTCCACTCATCGCCCGCCTTGATCCTTACCAGGTTATATGCCGCCCTCAATTCGAGTTTGGTAAAGACCGTGGCCCCTTTGAGGCGATCGAACAGCTCGGAAATCAAGGGTATCGGGTAAGCGTTCTTGATCGTGATGCGATTGAGACCCCTGTAATCGATGCAAGGCCTCAACTCACCGCCCTTCTTTTTCACAAAGAAAAATCCAGCCCCTGCCGGGGACGAGGATTTGCGAATGTGTCCGCGTGAAAGCGCCTCCCTCACGTACTCCTCCATGGCCTCATTCTCCGCTACCAACAGTGGATAGACCTTGCCACGAGGAGGAACGGCACCAGATTGTAACTCTATGGCACAATCGTATGGGCGGTGCGGAGGTAGGGCAACCGCACGCACCTTATCGAATACATCCCGGTACTCCTCGTATTCAGGAGGCAACAGAGAGTCCGAGGAAGTACACAGCAACTTGACAGACCCATGGATGCAACTAGCCCCACACTGCGGTGACCACGAGAGGATCTCGGCCGATCTCCAATCGAAAGTCGGATTATGCTTCTGGAGCCAGGGGTACCCCAAGACCACCGAGTAGTGTGGAGACGAAATAACCTGGAGACAGACCGACTCTCTGTGAACGGCACCAATGGCCATCCCCACTGGAAGGGTCTCATGAGTCACGTGTGGCGGCAGAAGGGGTCTGCCGTCTATCGCCTCAAGAGCCAGTGGGGAACCTCGAGGCTGCAGAGGAATGGAATTGGCGGCAGCGAACACACTATCAATGAACAAACCACCAGCACCAGAGTCCACCAACGCCTGGGTCGTCACCGAGCCCCCGACCCAGGAGAGGACAACAGTAATCAGTGGTTTGTCAACACGGGAAACCGGGGACGAGGAGACTCCACCCAAGATCTGCCCCCGACAGGATCTCAGGTGCGAGCGTTTCCCGGACGGTTCGGGCAAGCCAACTGAAAATGCCCACCGAGACCACAGTACATGCATCGGCCCTCGCGTCTCCGGAGTACCCTCTCCCCCTCGGACAGGCGAGCAAACCCCAGCTGCATGGGTTCACCCCCAGACAAGTCATCCCCAGGAGGCGTGGGAGGAGAGGGAGGCACGGGTGGGACAGCAAACGTAGGCGCCAATCTGTTAGAAGACCTCCGCAGGCTCTCCTTAAAGGAAGGTCTCTCCCTGAGTCTGGTGTCAATCAAAATCAGGAAAGAAATAAGAGGCTCGAGCTCCACTGGTAGGTCCTTAGCTGCAACCTCATCCTTCAAGGCATCCGAGAGACCATGAGAGAAAGCAGCGACCAGAGCCTCATTATTCCAGCCCACCTCTGCTGCCAGGGTACGAAACTCAATGGCGTATTCAGCTACGGATCGTGAACCCTGTCTGATGGACATAAGGAGCTTCGCAGCAGAGGCAGCACGAGCCGGCACATCGAATACCTTCCGAAGAGAAGCAACAAAACCGGAAAACTCGGCAACCACCGGATTGTTGTTCTCCCATAAAGGGCTGGCACAGGCCAAGGCCTTGTCCGAGAGCAGCGAGATCAAGAAGCCCACCTTTGATCTCTCAGTAAGAAAGGCATGTGGCAGCAACTCGAAATAAATGCCCACCTGGAAACCTCGGCACTGAGTTGGCTCTCCCCCAAAGCGCTGTGGAAGGGGGGCAGAACCGGTCATACCCCGAAACACCGCAGGTGCAGCAACAGGTGTCGGGGTAGACTCTGGCGCAACAACCGGAGCGGCAGTAGGAGCGGGCCCAGGAGCGACAACCGACCCATCGGCAACGGAAGCTAAATGAGCCGTGCGTTCAAGCAGGGTTTGCAACGCCACGGCGAACCGACCCAACAGGGGATCCTGCTGATCAAGTCTGGCAACCAGCGTAGGTAGCGAGGATGGCCCTGTACCGTCATAATTCATGGCTTGGTCCTAATGTCATGGAACCATGAACCAGACGTACAACAAGAGATAAGTGGAAATAAGAAGGCTTTATTGAAAATCAAGCTGTCAGGCAAAAGTCCAAACGGATGGCTAAACCGAAGCAGGGTCTTGCGAAGCCAGAGGTCAGGAACCAGAAGGGTAGTCAGACGAAGCCTGGATCAGGAACCAGTAGGGTAGTCAGACGAAGCCAGGATCAGGAACCAGAAGCAGCAGCAGTCTTAGAAGCATGTGAACACAGGAGGACCAAGCAAGGAACTGAAGCCACAGACCTCCTATATATATGAGCTAGGCATCCAGCTCCTCCCAGTGGGAAGGAGAAGCCGCAGGGTGGGAGGCTACAAGAAACCCAGAAACCAAGATGGCCGCCAGCACATGTCAAACGAAGGAGAGCAGCAAGAAGGTAAGACCATGACAAGTAGTGACAGTGTAAAATCCTATTCACCTAATGCCTCATTCACAAGTCAGTGTTTTGGTTGGTGATTTCCATCAGTGATTGTGAGACAAAATCAGGATTGGAGCCTCCACAGAGTTAAGGTATAAGGACAATATCTGCACCTGTTCTGTGTTTAGAGCCGTGCCTGGTTTTGGCTCAAAATCACTGATGGAAATGACCAAAACACTGACGTGTGAATAAGGCATAATAGACCTCTATTAGGGTGAATAGGACAAGAGTTCTAGCCCCCTAAGGGGTCTAGTAATTAATAAATAATAAGTAAAAAAAAAAAAAAAAGGAATATTAAGTTTAAATCACCCTTTTCCCAATTTGACATATAAAATTGATAAAAAATGAAAATAAACATTACCGAAAAAGTCCAAGCTATTAAAACATTTAAAAATATCTCCTATGCGGTGAATTCTGAAACAGAAAAAAATAAAATAAAATATTAAAACACATAATTTGCCATTTTTAGTCACTAAAAAATGTTAGTCCAAAAATAGGATAGGATTCTATTATCGGCCAGACGTTCCATAAAATGTGGAATGAGCATGGCTTTTTTAGTATTTTATTTGTTTTGTGTGGTATCAAATGGTGGCGAGTATATTGTTTAATGGTATCAAAATCGAATAAAAATTTTGGTATTGTGACAACCCTAGTGCCAAGGAAGGGGGGAGGGACGGTCCAGCTCTAAAGGGGGTGCCAGGCGGGGTGCCAGGCTGGCTGCTATGAGCACTTCCATCAATGCACATGCTTCATTTTTAAAAGGGTGGTCTAATATATTGCCATGTGCATCTTGGTCAACTGCTGCCACAATCCCCCTTAATCTGTAGAATTACTGTGCTTCCGTTTTTAAAGGGTGGTATAATCTATTGCCATGTGCATCTTATTGAACTGCTACCACAATCTGTTAGTCTATATATAGAATTACTGTGCCTCAGTATCAGGCTCGGACTTGTCCACAGGGGTACAGGTGAATCCCCCGGTGGGCTCCTGAGCAAGGTGGGCCCCTAGTCTCCTACCCCCTGCATAAGTGGCACATAACATAGTAGATTTACTACACTACATACATATATTCAATGTATAGAACCTCAACCAGCCTCTGTACATATAAAATATCTAATAGATTATTAAAGAAACTCCCCAGTTTAATATTATAGACACAATCAGAGCTGAAATGACTTCTAGGTATAGAGGAAAGCTAGCCAGTATCTCTTTTCCCCATTAACTACCTTCTTAAAGTTGCTGCAGGGACCCCCATATTCAATCATCTGGTAGCATATTGCTGCTGTGTGAGCAGGTAATATTTGGATGTACAGTATCTATACGGTGGTCCTCCAAAATACATTTTACTGGTGGGCCCTAGGCACCTCAGTCCGACACTGCTTAGTATTAAAGGGCAGTCTCATATATTACCATAAAGACTGCTGCCACAACCCCCGTAAATCCGTTAGTTCATATATAGAATTTGTGTGTCTCAGTATTAAAGGGTGATCTACTGCATCGCTGCTTGCATCTTGTTCAACTGCTACCACAATCCCTAGTAATCTGTTAGTTTATATATAGAAAATAATTACTGTATCTCAGTATTGAAGGGCATTCTAGTATATCGCCGCGTGCATCTTAACTGTTGCCACAATCCCTGTTAATCTTACAAATAGAATTACTGTCTCAGTATTAAGGGGCGGTCTAAGATATATTGCCATGTGCATCTTTTTGAACTGCTGCCACATTCTTAGTTAATCTGTCATATTACTAATTCAGCTATTGCCAAGAGATAGTTGCCTGGGCCATCCAAAGGAACAGTAACCAATCACACGTGGGAACCCTGTGAAGAGAGGGCATAGTCATAATCAGGGGTTGAGGGTGGCAGCATGCCTGTGAGAAAGCAGGGTGGAAGCAGTGGGAGATTTGCAGCCAAAAGCAGGAGGGGTACACCTCTGCTACTTGGGAGACTACCTGTGAGGAACGCACTAACAGTGCATAGGTTTATAAATGGAGCTTCGGCCAGGCAGTGGTGGAGGAAAAATGCCATACTCAACAGTGTTGGAGTTTTCCAAGTCGCTGGGTGATGTTAGTGTCGCAGTATGCAGGATGTGTGGGCAGAAAGTGAGGGGCGGACAGGGTGCTAATGTTTTCACAACACATGGAGTGTCACCATAAAGTGGCGTGGGAAAATCGTGCCACTCATTTAGTCTTACAGCCTGATGCAGCAACCGTTGCATCTCCCACTGTCTCGCACCCCCTCTCCAACAATCAGGGCTCGGCAACATCAACAGAAGGAAGCCGCTGTTCCTTCCAATCAACTTCAATGTACGTGCACCTGGCTAAGTTGCTGGTACTACAGTCCCTCCCTTTCCATGTAGTTAACTGCACATTTCAGAGAAACTGATGGCTTGTGCCCACCCAAGGTGGAGAATTTCAAGCTGATATTACATTTAGAAAAAAGCTGTACCAGCCCTTCACATGTACATTGATAAGAAGGTGGGCCAGCCCTTGGGTCTCTTGATGTCTGATAGAGTTCACACAAGCTCTGACGTATGGAGTTGTAACTATGTTCAAGAACAATATATGTCGTTCACAGCTCATTGGGTAAATCTCGTTACAATTTAGGCACACCGGCAACTTGGCCGGGTGACGGTAATGCCGCCTCTGCATTGTAATGCTGTGATTTCTGCACCAGTGTCCTCCACCTTGTCCTTACTCTCCCCTCTGGGCATAGTTCACAGTGGTCTTCCAGCATATCATCTATGCAAAGCTAAGCATTACTGCTCCCCAACATCACCTGATATGTGATGCTTCCACCCAGTGGAACCCCACACTCCATATGTTAGACTATCTGCATGAGCAGAGGAAGGCGGTCAACAATTTCTTAGCGCAGCAGGCGCACTCGTTAACTCCACGGTGTAATTTCCATCTTAGCTAGTGGCAGCTCATGGTGACATGTGCCCTTTGCTAAGACCCTTTTAGACGGCAGAACTATGGGATGAATGATGTAATTCCACTCCTTCACATTCTGGAGGTGATGCTGACAAGTCTGATTGGTGAGGGGACTGAAGACGTAACTGATACATGTGGTCCTTGTGACATCTTATTTGTGTGCTGTATATTTATTTAAAACTTCACTTTTATTTATTTTGTTTAAAACAACCATTTAAACATGATAGACTCTTTAAAAATTCTCAATGGTATGCTGGCAGGTTACTTATTTACTCATACACTATTTATTATCTGTATATCCAGCAGTGTACTGAGGGTTAATGTGTTGTAGTGACCTTGGCTGCGTGCACGCTCCTGCTGACAACCACAGTTCCAACCTCTTCTTATGCTGTTTTATTAGCGCTTATCTGAGTGTCTGCTATATTTATTACTCTGCTTTAAATCCTGGAGGTTGATATGTTGTATTCATTTCAGCCGCTCGAGCGTTTCCTGCCTATGGTCAATCCTACACCCCTCACTGTACTGTGTAATTTGCTCTAGTTAGAGCACCCTGCCTGCCACCACTAATTCTAAAAATGTTTAACACACACACACCCTGCATCCCGACATCTTTTGCTGGACACCCAGCATCTTCAGGGGAAAAGCAGGCCTTGGTCTACCCCCGGGCACATAAAAATATAGACAAAGGGGAGGAAAAAGCCCTGAAATGGTTACAGTCTCAAGATGATATAGTGATAACACGGCGGACAAGAGGAACAATGTGACTAAACCGGCGGACAAGAGGAACAATGACTAAAGATTAGCCTTCTATATAAATATGCAGAAAGTAACATGTTGTCACGAAGAACAGCTGAGAAATCAGCTCTGTCAAAGTACACAGATTGGCTACTTAGACCAATGGTGCGGGCTGCACCATTACATCTATGGGACACGGTGGACCTATTACTGGCACTGCAGTGATAGGAGGGTCATCAGCTAGTCTCCCTGGATGTAGAAAGCCTTCACACACTTATCCCCCAAAAGGAAGGCATAGGATCCTGGGTAATACCGATAAGGCCTCATGCACACGACCGTTGTGTCCGCTGTTCCGTTTTCCGTGATTTTCTGCGGACCCATTGACTTTCAATGGGTCAGTGGAAAACTGTGCTAATGCACTTTTTGTCATCCGCGTCAGTGATCCGTGTTTCCAGTCCGTGAAAAAAATATGACCTGTCTTTTTTTTCATGGACAACGGTTTATGGACCCATTCAAGTCAATGGGTCCGTGAAAAAACACGAATGCACACAAGATTGTCATCCGTGTCCGTGTCCGTTTTTTTCCTATCATTTGCATGGCAAACTAAACTTAGATTTTTTTTACTTTCCTTCATGTTTGGAGATCCTCCAAAAATAAAGGAAGACACATGGAAACAAAAACGGACATGGATCACGGAACAACGGAACCCCTTTTTGTGTGCATGAGGCCTTAGAGTGCAGTTTTTTGTGATTTTATTAAAAATGTCCTATGTTTTATTTTGAAAAATAATGCCTTCAAAATTGGGGATAAGTGGTATAGGCAAAATTTTGGCACTGCTATAGGTATGCCCGTCACATGTACCTTTGCCAATTTATATCTGGCTAGATTTGAGGATAAGCATATATACTCAGCCACTAACCCATTCTTCCCTACAGTCGTGGCCAAAAGTTTTGAGAATGACACAAATATTAGTTTTCACAAAGTTTGCTGCTAAACTGCTTTTAGATCTTTGTTTCAGTTGTTTCTGTGATGTAGTGAAATATAATTACACGCACTTCATACGTTTCAAAGGCTTTTATCGACAATTACATGACATTTATGCAAAGAGTCAGTATTTGCAGTGTTGGCCCTTCTTTTTCAGGACCTCTGCAATTCGACTGGGCATGCTCTCAATCAACTTCTGGGCCAATTCCTGACTGATAGCAACCCATTCTTTCATAATCACTTCTTGGAGTTTGTCAAAATTAGTGGGTTTTTGTTTGTCCACCCGCCTCTTGAGGATTGACCACAAGTTCTCAATAGGATTAAGATCTGGGGAGTTTCCAGGCCATGGACCCAAAATGTCAACGTTTTGGTCCCAGAGCCACTTAGTTATCACTTTTGCCTTATGGCACGGTGCTCCATCGTGCTGGAAAATGCATTGTTCTTCACCAAACTGTTGTTGGATTAAGTTGCTGTTGGAGGGGTCTAGAAGGGGTTAAATATTTTTTTTTTGTCATTTCCCAATGTTTTAGTTCTACACCAGTATATTAGGGTACTTTTATATGTGTATCCGAGTCATTCTGAGATTGTTTTCTCGTCACATATTGTACTTCAATTTGAGTCAAAATATTTCATTTTTTAAATAAAAAAATACCAAATTTATCAAAAATGTAGAAAAATTTGCAATTTTCAAGATTTAAAACAGACAGTCTTTGTTATTTAGAATATTTGTCATTTTTTTCCATCAAAGTCATGATTCCTCCCTGCTTAAAGGGAACTTGTCACCTGGATTTTGTGTATAGAGCTGAGGACATGGTATTGCGGATGTGCTAGCGGCCATCTAGCAATCCATGTCCTCAGCTCTATTCACAAAATCCTGGTGACAGGTTCCCTTTAAATTGTTTAAGTTGCTTGTGGGCCAATTACTCATTGACCCACAACTAAGAAGCAGGGAGGAATCATGTGTTCAGATGGAAAAAATTATGAATATTCTAAAAAACGAATATATAGCACTATGTAAAACATAGTGCTATATATTCGTTTTTTAGAATATTTGTCATTTTTTTCCAACCGGAGGGTTTATAATTCCTTTCTGCTTAGAGGGAACCTATCATCGGGATTTTGTGTATAGAGCTGAGGACATGGGCTGCTAGATGGTCACATCCGCAATACCCAGTCCCCATAGCTCTGTGTGCTTTTATTGTGTAAAAAAAAAACGATTTGATACATATGCAAATTAACCTGAGATGAGGCAGAGCTTGAAAATATGACTCTTCTCTGGTCACACAAGTAAGATATGACTCTTTTATGTCCATTTGCATAAAAGTCTGAAAGTACAAAAATGCATAATACATATTGAATTTGCCTGCAAATGAAATTAAAAATGTAATTTATATGTTTAGGGTAACACAATGAACATTTAGAAACTCTCAGTGAGGGTAGCATAGTAGAGGTGACAGGTTCCTTTTGAGTTACTTGTGAGCCAATGACTCTTCGGGCCACAAGCAAGAAGCAGGGAGGAATCATGTGTTCAGATGGAAAAAATGACAAATATTCTAAAAACTAATATATAGCACTATATTCTATAGTGCTATATATTTGTTTTTGACTCACGCGTGTATTGAGCGTGCAATATTCGCATATTACACAATCATTACCTTGCCGATTTTCACGGAAAAAAAAGAATGTAGAATATAATGAATATACGAATCTGCAAATATATGATGAATATTGTACAAAATATTAGCGAAATATCACAAATTTGAATATGACCCCTGCCGCTGATCACTATTAAGGAAGGCATCGGGCTGCTTCCCTGACATCGGGTTCCTGTCACAGCAGCGCAGGGACCCAATGGCCACCCGGCATGAAAATACTGATGCCAGCGCATATAGCAGGGGTCCAGCTATCAGGGACTGCCGGACCCCAGCCGCTGAGATGGTGGACGCAGCTCCTGCACTCGCCCGATCAGCCCGCTATACACATCCATTAGCGCCATACACGTACGGCGCGGGTTCTTAAGGGGTTAAAGAGGGTGCTTGCTGCTCTCCTAGTTTGGCATAAAACAGTCACAGTTATTACAGATGAAAAGGTTTCACTTGTAGTTACTCCCAAAAGAATCTCAATACCTTAAAAGAGTTGTACCACTAATACAAAAAAACTATGTACCCTGCCCAACAGTTATAACACTTTCCATAAATACCACATTTTATCACAACTGCATTGGAACCTTGCAATGTACTGTAGGATGCACAAGCATCATTGGTAAGAACAAGGGGTGTTACTAGTGTTACATCTCACTGACCTAAGGCATGATGGGTCAACAGTCACATGACAAACCAGGAAGTGGGATTCAATCATGGGGGATAAGAGAAGTAAAGTAATAATAAAAAAATATATATAAATTCAAGGAGGAGTGGGAGCTAGAGTAATTGAAGAAATTAAACATTAGAGTGAAAAGTAATTTATGGCCCAACCTCTTTTGGATAATATTGTTATTCCTTTGTCTGCACTTGCTGCTTATGAAGGTCTAGATTTCTTTTCCAGGTTTTGATGCAATAAAATCCCTATAGGAAGGAAATGAAACAACAACCCAGAGTAGTAAAGTCACTGCAGCACTTTACTATTCCGGGTTGTTGTTCCATTTCTTTCATATAGGGATTTTAGTGCCTGGAAAAAAATGTAGACCTTGATAAAAAGCAAGGACAGAACCAGAAGCAACAACTTTATATTAAGGTCTTGAGATTTATTAACCTGACTTAAAACAGGCATCTACCTTCCAAGTGCATTTAACAATGTATAATAACCACTGAACCCACCAGACCTAAAAGAGAAGGCACCAATATGCAGTATCAGATAACTATGCTTGACTATAACCTGGTCGTGCAAATGACATAGCTGTCAGCTTAATATGACCAAGCATTTAGCCAGCAGCATTCTCTCGATACTTTCCCATAAACCGGCAAGCACATACCGACTAGCAAGAAAGTATATTTAAATAGGGAAAGTAAGATATGCTTGGGGTCATTTATCAAACTGGTGTAAAGCAGAACTGGCTTAGTTGCCCACAATAACCAATCAGATTCCACTTTTCATTTTCTAAAGGAGCTGTGAAAAATGAAAGGTGGAATCTGCTAAGGCAATGACATAAAGATTAGAGATGGCCTTGCGGTTCGCCAGCCGTTCGCTTGGCTGCGGACTTTGCTCGTTCACGGTTCGCCAAGGAGGCGAACATATGGTGATGTCCGCCGGCTCCATATTCTTTTGCATTGTACAGAACTTTGACCCATGACACATCCATCAGGTAGGACTGGACAGCCAATTGAGACGTTTCAACACATGGACACACCCCCTAACCTATAAATAAACCCGGCAGACATTTTACATTCTGTTTTTTGTCAGTGTAGGGAGAGGTTGCTGTGTGGAGCAGGGACAGACTGTTAGGGACACCAAACGCTAGCTAATAGAGCCACAAAAGTCCTTTTAAGGACTGGTATAGGTATAGGTTTGCGATCGATAGGTGTGACATACAGAGGGGTGTGATATAACTATAATAGACATTCTAACATAGAAAGTATATTATAGTGCATTTGTATTGTGCAGCAGTTGTGTGCGGTTCTGCTACGATACTGCAGCTACACAGAGTGACAAAACGCTATTGGAATAACTAATTGCAACTGGTGTGATATGCCTGTTGCCCAAAAAAAAAACTGATTGAGGGGTGTGATATACCTATAATATACCTTCTAACATAGAAAGTATATTATATTTAATTTGTATTGTGCAGCAGTTGTGTGTGGTTCTGCTGAGGTATCGCAGCTAGATAGAGGGGCAGAAGCTATTGGAATAACTAATTGCAAATGGTGTGATGTACCTGTTGCTCCCCAAAATAAAATCTGATTGAGGGGTGTGATATACCTATAATATAACTTCTAACATAGAAATTATATTATAATGCATTTGTATTGTGCAGCATTTGTGTGCGGTTCTGCTGAACTACCTATATAGAGGGACAGGTATATAGAGGGACAAACGGTATTCAAATAACTAATTGCAACTGGTGTGATATACCTGTTGCCCTCCAAAAAAACTAAAAAAGGGGTGCAATATAACTGCTTCCACAAAATACTGATTAAGTGGTTTGATATACCTGCTTCTGGAAAATACTGAGTGAGGGGTGTGATACACCAGCTTCCACAAAATATTGATTGAAGGGTGTGATACAGGGCCGGTCCGACACAGAGGCTGGGGAGGCTCCAGCCTCAGGGCCCAGCCTGGGGTGGGAGGGGAAAAAAAACTTTTTTTTTTTTTTTAATCACTTACTTGCCAGCAGTGCAGCGCTGCCGGGCGCCCTCCCCAGCCAGTGTCCACTCTAAGTTGCGCTTGTGTTAAGCCACAGATAGGAGCAGGAGGATGCCGATTGGCCAGTATCAGCTAGCTGCCTTGCCATTGGTCCATCCTTTCACATCCCCTTCTCTCTGGAGCTGAACACAGCAGGAGGTTGTGAAGACAGAAAGCCTGTGTTCTCACAGTGGATCATGTGACCATGAAGGAGCATGTGACCAGTGACGTCACAGACCTCCTTCTAACGAATCCATTCTTGCATCTACCCAGCATGTATGGCAGGACTCTGCTATGCAAAGACCATGTGCCCAGGTGAGATGACCACAGAAGTGCCCTGGCATCTGTCTGCTGCTGGAAGCTCAATGTGGAGCTTTATGAATGTAAAAACTAATACCCAAGAGGCTAAACAAAAGCCTGCTTGTCTGCTTCTGACAAAAAAATCCACAGAAAAAACTATATAAACATCCTGCACGTTATGATATACAAATGTGCGGATGTCCCTGGCCATATTATTGAAGAAAACCACAGAAATAAGAGGCGAGTCCAACGCTAAACCTACCTACGGCTTAGGTAGGTTTAGCGTAGGACCCGCCTGACCTGAGACCACCTTGGCGTTCGGTAGGCGGGCTTAGATGTGTTTTCATTAAAATATATTGACTAAGTGTCTCAGATATTATCATATCAGAGCGAGGACTTTGCCCATATATAGTGTTTGCATCTACTTTACTAAGTGCATTATTATCTTATTTCTGTGGTTTTCTTCAATAATATTGCCAGGGACATCCGCACATTTGTATATCATATCGTGCATGATGTTTTTATCTTAGTTTTTTCTGTGGATTTTTTTTTGTCTATGTAGAATTTGCTTGAGGGAGTGGCACCTTCAAGTGTGAATGCACACCTATTTTATCTTGGGAGTAGCATTCCTCTGCACTTTTGCCCTTCCTATCCAATAGAGCACCTTGATTAGGTGGTACATATGGGTGTGCTTGCTCCTCCTACCATTGGTTGCTTCATGCACATGGAGGTAACTAGGAGCAGCACATAATATGTGCGGCGTCTGCGCTCCTGAACATAGAAGACCAATGGCTTAGGTTGGTTTAGCGTAGGACCCGCCTGACCTGAGACCACCTTGGCGTTTGGTAGGCGGGCTTAGATGTGTTTTGATCAAAATATATTGAATAAGTGTCTCAGATATTATCATATCAGAGTGAGGACTTTGTCCATATATAGTCCTTGCATCTACTTTACTAAGTGCATTATTATCTTATTTCTGTGGTTTTCTTGTCTGCTTCTGACCCTAATCTTAACACATAACGTTCATTTGATTGCAATTTACTCTAACACCTAAAGGGATTTTTTTTTTTAAAGCCTGCTGTTTCTCTAGATTACCTTATGCTGATAGTAGTGTTAATAGAGTCTCAAAGGCAGGCCACTGACCACGTCGCTGCTGCTGCCGCGCTGCCAGCCGCGCTGGAGGACGAAGGGAGTAGTGAGCACTTGGCACTGACTTACGTGCTCCCTTTTTGACCTGACGTGCTGTATACGCAGTCAGGTCACATGTGTGCCCTCTAGAGACCAGGAGCAGCGCAGGCAGCAGCAGTGTGTCTATCCCAGCAGGGATAGAGCGTGAGAGTCTGCCGGGCAGTGAAGTAAGATAGTTTTTAAATAAAGATATTATTCTTTTCTGTCTGATCTGAGGTCTGATGGGGATCTGGATGGGGTAAAATTACAAGGAACGCCCTGGGGAAGGGGGGGGGGGGGGTTGGGGGGGTTGGAAGATGATTAATAACAAACATACATATCTAAATGGCGTGGGGGGCTTGACTTGAGTCATCTACTGATCAGTGATCATCAGATCATTAGAGCTGCAGGAATAAATAACATCTAAATGTCTGGTGGGGTAGATGGGGGGGCACACTTGGGCAGGTCAGCCTCTGTTGGTGGTGGACCTTGTCCCACCCCTGGTGTGATACACCTGCTTTCACCAAATATTGATTAAGGAGTTTGATTTACCTGCTTCCAGCAAATACTAATTAAGGGGTTCTATATGCCTGTTTCCACAAAATACTGATAGAGGGGATTTATATACCGGCTTCCACCAAATATTGATTGAGGACTGCGATACATCGGCTTCCACCAATTATTGATTAAGGGGTTTGATTTACCTGCTTCCAGCAAATACTCATTAAAAGGCTCTATATACCGGTTTCCACAAAATTCTGTTAGAGGGTATTGATATACCGTCTTCCACCAAATATTGATTGAGGCCTGCGATACACCGGCTTCTACAAAATATTGATTAAGGGGTTTGATTGACTAGCTTCCAGCAAATACTCATTAAGGGGTTCTATATACCTGTTTCCACAAAATACTGATAGAGGGGATTTATACACCAGCTTCCACCAAATATTGATTGAGGCCTGCGATTCACCTGCTTCCACAAATACTGCACTTCTATAAGGACTTTGTCACAGGGTCATTTTTAAAATGATAGACAGAGGAAGAGGCAGTCCATTCCGGGTATGTGCACCAGGCTGGAGCCTAAGTGGTAAGTTGGAGAAGGTGAGTGCGATTACATTAAAGGACTCACCAGAGTTGGTTGAGTGGCTCACTCAGCCTTATGCTTTTGCACCCTCCTCAACCTCTGTATCAGCACCCTCCTCACTCTCTGCTGTGTAAACCCCAAAAGACACGACCACCACCATTGCCCCTCCGCTCGAGTCAGAGGAATTATTTTTCCATCCATTCCCAGACCTTACCAATGCACAGCCATTCTTGGCATCGGATCAGGAAGAGGAGGTAGCAATGGCTGCCACCCAGCGGTCTGACGACAGTACCCAGATCAGCCCAAGTACGGAAGTCCCCACTGTTGCTGCCTACTCCGAGATCTCTAATGGTAGTGGTGGTGGAGGTGATGATGATGATGTGTTAAAGGATGTCACATGGGTGCCCACAAGAGAGGAACAGGAGGGGAGTTCAGAGGAAGAGACAGAGCAGCAGATAGGGGATAGAAGTAGGAGAAGCAGCCAGAACTCGCAGTGCACAGGTGGCAAAAAGCAGACTGCAAATGGAGTGATCCATCCACCATGCACGGTCACATCTGGTGCTCCTGGGGCGCCAGCACATGGCTCAGCAGTGTGTGCTTTTTTTAACATGTCCACTGCTGACAATAGTCTTGCCATCTGCAGCCTGTGCTGTCAATGGATAAGTCACGGTAATGTCACGAGGGTGTCAAGAGCCACGTCTGACTCCGGTCAGGAAGTCGCAGCGGGTGGCTGCGCGCTCTATGTCTAAAGATCACGGTGTTTCTTAGTGTTTGTTTTCTGTGTTTGCCTTGCTATCCTTTTTGTGTCACTCAGGGATCCGTAGCTTCTCCTCCTCAGCTGTTTCTTGTCTGCCACTCCCAAACTCCTTATATTCTCCTCTCACACTTCTCTTGTTGCCAGTTATAGAGCTTCCTGCCTGGACATCTATGCTGACCCACTGGAGCTGAGAATCTGGTTGTTGTTCCAGAGTGCTACCCTCCGGATCCCTGTTGGGCCTTTGTTGTCTCCTGTTGTTGCCCACCTGGGATTATATGTTTAGTTTGTATTGTCTGTCCTCCCCTTGGTGTTTTCCTTTAGAGCTAGTGGTGCGGACTAGTGTTCCCACCGCCCTGTTCACTATCTAGGGCTCATCCTAGGGAAAGCCAGGGTTTTAGGCACGTGATCGGCGTACGGGTGAGGAACCCGTCTAGGGACGACAGGGCAGCCAGGCGCCAGCCGCAAGGTGAGTCAGGGGTCACCACCTTCCCTCTCACTAGGGCAGGGCCTCCCTCTTTTCCTCCCTCCGTGTCACGTATGTGACAGTTACGCCGATCGTGATAGGTAAGCCCAACACGACCGCCTTAAGAAGGCACCTGGCCCCTCATCGCCGAGCCCAACGGGTGCAACACCGTCATAACCCACAAAGCCACACTACTGGTGCTCCATGTCCTTCTCCTCCTGTTTGTCCCCCACTCCACTTTCCACCGTGCCGTCATAGCGTTCATCTGGCAAAAGGCAGGCTTTCGTGGCCCAAATGTTCTAACATAAAAAGTTGATGACACCTGATAACCCTCTTGCCCAACAGCTGACCGCTGGCTTGTTGGAACTGCTAGCCCACCAACTACTGCCATAAAAACTGGTGGACTCAGAGTCCTTTAGAAAATTTGTGGCCTTTGGCACACAGCAATAGAAGGTCCCCGGAAGGAAATATTTCTCCCAGAAGGGCCTCCCAGAGCTATGTGGCCATGTTCAGTGGTAAGTGACTGTATCTTTGGCACACAGTGTCGGTGCCAAGAAACATTTGATCACAGACACCTGGTCTAGCAAACACAGGCAGGAAAGGTACATACCATTTACTGACCACTGGGTGAACCTTCTGAAGGCTGTCAAGCATGCAACCCATGGCACTCGTGTGGATTTGGAGGCCTGCCTCTTCTTCTCCTCCTCCTTCGCCATCCTCCTTCTCCTCCTCCGCTGACTCCTCATTTTCCACTGCTACCACATTTTTCGCTGCACCCCCTAAGCTCCACAGAACCTATTTGACGTGCCAGGTGAGACATTGCCATTCTGTGCTCCGGCTGTTGTGCCTGGAAGCCAAGATCCACACCTGTCCTGAACTGCTTGCAACTCTGCGGTCACAGGCCGATCAGTGGCTAACCCCGCTCAATTTGACAGTTGGTAAATTGGTGTGCGACAATGCTGCCAATCTGCTGAGCGCGCTGAAACAGGGCAAAAAGACACACATGCCGTGCATGGCACACGTCATGAACTTAGTCGTGCAAACATTTGTTGCCAAAAACCAGGGGTCCAGGACGTCTTGCGGCAGGCCAGGAAATCTCTGGCCATTTTAGGAGATCTTACTCGGCAATGGCTTGTCTTGCTGGCGTTCAGCGGTGACACCACTTGACCATCAGAGGTCTGATTTGTGACTGCCCAAAACACTAGATCTCCATCTTGTGTATGCTTGATAGGCTGCTCCAGCAGAAACGTGCCATTAACGACTACCTATACGAACTCTGCGGCAGGACAGGTTCTGGGGGGCTTGGTTTCTTTTCACCGCACCAGAGTCTGCTCATGAGCGACGCATGCAGACTTCTGAAGCCATTTGCTGAGATCACCAAACAGGTCAGTCGCAGCCAGGGCGCCATCAGTGACATCGTAACATGCTCCTTCTTTCTGGAGCATGCATTGCGTTGTGTCATTGATCAAGCCGTCGAGGAGCAGGAGCAGGAAGATGAGGAAGTCTCAATGCTGAATGAATTCCCAGGGGGGCTACTCCATCTGAGACAAGTCAGCAGAAGTCTGAAGAGGAGTCAGAGGAGGATAGTGACTGGGGGGAGAAGGAGGAGGAGCAAAAAGAGCAGGCTTTAACTTTAAACTTTTCGGGGATCCTTGGTGTTGTCCATGGCTGGAGGGAGGAGACCAACAATGACATTCTACTGGGCTATAAGCAGGACTTAGGGTGCTTCACTGCTTCCAATTTAGTGCAAATGGGTGCCTTCATGCTCCAGCGTTTGAAGAGGGACCCCCGTATAAATGGCGGACATGTTACCAGCATCACAGAGGGCTGTCAGAATGCAGCAATTTCCAGCCTTGCTGCAAGAGATGCTGCATTCTGCAGAGGAATGCTGCACTGGCAAAGGAATTTCCACCCACAGCGAAACAGGTAAGGGTACCAATCCTACCTTGCTTGCAAAAAGAGGGTGGTTTGAAGATGTAATATGGGGGATTCAGCCCGCACAATCCCTAGCAGGTGCAGATTGCTATGGCGAAATACAGATACAAATTGCACTCTGCAACCAGCACTCTGCCCTGCCTTTATGCTGGATGTTAAATAAGGCATTGGTGTACGTTTTGGCCAAAGCGTAATAAGCCACTCACCACGTCAAGGTCGCCTTAATGAGTGGTCCCTAACACTAGTTCCTACCTTTTATGGGCCATGACAGCCACACAAAGTCCAGGGAGTGGGGTTGTGCGGGCTGAATGGGGCCCGCCACAAACTTGCAGTTTTGCGAATATTTGATCGCGTTCGCACGTTCACGGATCATCCC
Source organism: Bufo gargarizans (assembly GCF_014858855.1). Classification (NCBI taxonomy): domain Eukaryota; kingdom Metazoa; phylum Chordata; class Amphibia; order Anura; family Bufonidae; genus Bufo; species Bufo gargarizans. Next base: position 177,566,623 of record NC_058082.1, read on the forward strand.
GGCCGATGTTCGTCCATCACTAATAAAGATAACAGTGCATAACATGTTTATCTATATAGTAAGAGATTAGAGGTCTGTAAGACTATTATTATTACACACGGTAAAATAAGACAATTGTTTATCATGTGAATGCAGAAAAGATGGGGTGGCATGATGTAAAGAGAGAAAAACAGGAAAAAAAGAAACCTAGTTTTTCATTGTCATTTTATAGGAATAATTTCATAATAGTACTTACATATGGTGCTAGTATTATTTTTTGTCATATGTATGTAAATCTATTTATTGTGCTACATTTTCACAGCTTTTTTAATATGCTTTTAAAAAAATAAAAATTTAATACAAGTGATAGACTAAACTATGTTGTTAGGACCACGTTGATTGACTTGTTAAATATTGAATGACCTAACTGTGCTGAATAGGTGAGAAACAGCTTATGGGCAGCTAATGAGCTGTTAGAGGTTCTTTGTGACTTACCATAAGTGATGACAAATAGTAGTTTCATAAGTTAGCTAACACATACACTCTATAGAATTAATGTCAGAAGATTTTATTTCCTATTATTTATTTTAAATGTAAAGTATTTTGAAGTATAATTTACATTACTCACACAAACTCCCCGAAGATGGTCTCTAACAAAACAGTTTCTCTATACCACATACTGTGGAAAATTTCACAGACAGCAAAAAATATATGTTAAAGTGAAGACAGATAGTACAAATACCCTAATTAACTCTCGGGAACATGGCAAAGACCATCATATGTATTGAGTGTTGGCCTGGTTATATTAGTATTCTGTGTCCCAATGCTAACCATTTAGTCAATGTGCTTATACAAATTCTAGAACTGTAATATAAACAATTAAAAGGGGTAATTTGCTTATGAAAATCATACTTGTTAGTATGATCCATTGATAATAAGCAGATCAAAAGAATGTAATCATTTCACCATAGAAAAAGACAGCATGGTCCACCTAGTCCTCCCTTCTATTAAGATATCTTTATGTTTATTGCAGATGGGAGATTCATTTACTATTGATTTTACAACCACATTTGCTTAAGGTTTGTTTGAAGCATCTATTACTCTCTTAGTAAATAATTACTCCTGATATCCTCCCTGATCTGGTCTTCCTCTAGAACCTTTAGATTAAGGATGAGCAGATTCTAATCCAATCAGATTTGTTACAAATTTCACAAAATGCATCTTAATTTTTTATTTTTTTTTGGGGGGGGGATGAATCACATAAAAACATCATCCAGTACCATTTTAGGGTGCATTCAAAGGACTGTATGTATTTTGTGGTCCGCGAAACACGGATCCATAAAAATATCAAAAATATAGGTGACTTTGTATGAGGTCTGTGCTGCATCTGTTTCTTTATTGTTTTTGTTTTTTTTGCTGACCCATTGTAACGATTAGAGATAATTGAAGTTTTCAAAAGCTTGATTTAACAGCTTTGCCAAATTTTCACAAGAAATTTGATTAGTTATAAATGACCTTGTTACAAATTTCTTTCCATTGTATGGAGCCGGACAATGACAGAGACAGGTTATCACACTACTCCCCATCATTTAACCCAGTGTTCCTCAACTCCAGTCATCAACGCCCACCTGCCGGCCGTGTTTTCAGGATTTCCTTAGTATTGAGCAGGTGATACAATTAGTGTCAATGCATCAGGACTTATCACAGATATTCATTCTGTGAGACATGCTCAAATAGTGACTGGCAGATGGGCTTTGAGGACTGGAGTTGAGGAACACTGATTTAACCCATCAGATGCTGCGTTCAACACTGATCGCTACATCTGTGATTCACATTCAGCTGCTATGGGGTTAATCAGAAAACCCACAAAAGGACCTGCAGCAAGCATGATGTCACCACATGATCTCACTGGATGCCCGGTGATGTCATCAGGCACAAGCAACTATTCTAGTGTAACAGAAACAATCTAGGGAAAGAATATAAATATATAATTATGTAGAGTTTAGGAACTTTGATCAGGGTAAGCTTTTTGGGAGTGAGGGGCTGAAGGGCTGAGCACAGTGCTTAATACATCTGCTGCAGCACCACATTCTAGCAGTTCTGTGTTCCAAAACAACAACCTGCAAGGAAAAAAAGAAACTTACTTAAACTTTTTTTGATTTGCTCAGAGAGAGGTTTTTTTCCACCAAAACTTCACGTTTATACATAGGCATTATGCCAGTATAACACCTCAATTGCATCCTGCTGCTCAGCAATTGCACATTTTTTTTATTGCATTATCTGCATGTTACTAAACATATTGCATAATAGCAAAAACATTGTATGGCAATAGCGTCATTTTTATACCAATGTTATTGATCATCTATTTCACTGCAAACACTGAATTTTTCAATGTATGTTAAAGGACACATTACTATATTAAATAATGTCTTCTTACATTTTTGTCCAATAATTTCATAGTTTAACAAGTGTTATTTAAGGCCTAGAAAAAAAAAAAAAAAAAAAAACATAGCAAACACTGCACTGTTTTAATTGTGTTATCAGATGAATCAGGCTGTGTCTTCCAAAGAAATGTTACTAGAAAAATTTAATTGTTGACTAGCGGTGAGCGAACCCGTGGAAGTTTGTGTTCGCTGGGTTCGGAAGAACTTCAGGTCAAAGTTTGTTTGTTTTTTGAGCCGGTATTTCTACTTACACGTTTAACCCCTAAAAGGACTTTCTTTTACCGTGACTCACTCATCCGCTAAGAAGTAAGGTCTCCCGGCATTGTGCACAAGCTACATCAAGCAGATCTACTAGGCTCCTCAATAGAGTTGAGCGAACACCTGGATGTTCGGGTTCGAGAAGTTCGGCCGAACATCCCGGAAATGTTCGGGTTCGGGATCCGAACCCGATCCGAACTTCGTCCCGAACCCGAACCCCATTGAAGTCAATGGGGACCCGAACTTTTCGGCACTAAAAAGGCTGTAAAACAGCCCAGGAAAGAGCTAGAGGGCTGCAAAAGGCAGCAACATGTAGGTAAATCCCCTGCAAACAAATGTGGATAGGGAAATGAATTAAAATAAAAATTAAATAAATAAAAATTAACCAAAATCAATTGGAGAGAGGTTCCATAGCAGAGAATCTGGCTTCCCGTCACCCACCACTGGAACAGTCCATTCTCAGATATTTAGGCCCCGGCACCCAGGCAGAGGAGAGAGGTCCCGTAACAGAGAATCTGTCTTCATGTCAGCAGAGAATTAGTCTGCATGTCATAGCAGAGAATGAGGCTTCACGTCAGCCACCACTGCAACAGTCCATTGGCATATATTTAGGCCCAGCACCCAGGCAGAGGAGGGAGGTCCCGTAACAGAGAATCTGTCTTCATGTCAGCAGAGAATTAGTCTGCATGTCATAGCAGAGAATGAGGCTTCACGTCAGCCACCACTGCAACAGTCCATTGGCATATATTTAGGCCCAGCACACACACAGGCAGAGGAGAGAGGTCCCGTAACAGAGAATCTGGCTTCATGTCAGCAGAGAATCAGTCTGCATGTCATAGCAGAGAATGAGGCTTCACGTCAGCCACCACTGCAACAGTCCATTGGCATATATTTAGGCCCAGCACACACACAGGCAGAGGAGAGAGGTCCCGTAACAGAGAATCTGGCTTCATGTCAGCAGAGAATCAGTCTGCATGTCATAGCAGAGAATGAGGCTTCACGTCAGCCACCACTGCAACAGTCCATTGGCATATATTTAGGCCCAGCACCCAGGCAGAGGAGGGAGGTCCCGTAACAGAGAATCTGTCTTCATGTCAGCAGAGAATTAGTCTGCATGTCATAGCAGAGAATGAGGCTTCACGTCAGCCACCACTGCAACAGTCCATTGGCATATATTTAGGCCCAGCACACACACAGGCAGAGGAGAGAGGTCCCGTAACAGAGAATCTGGCTTCATGTCAGCAGAGAATCAGTCTGCATGTCATAGCAGAGAATGAGGCTTCACGTCAGCCACCACTGCAACAGTCCATTGGCATATATTTAGGCCCAGCACACACACAGGCAGAGGAGAGAGGTCCCGTAACAGAGAATCTGGCTTCATGTCAGCAGAGAATCAGTCTGCATGTCATAGCAGAGAATGAGGCTTCACGTCAGCCACCACTGCAACAGTCCATTGGCATATATTTAGGCCCAGCACCCAGGCAGAGGAGGGAGGTCCCGTAACAGAGAATCTGTCTTCATGTCAGCAGAGAATTAGTCTGCATGTCATAGCAGAGAATGAGGCTTCACGTCAGCCACCACTGCAACAGTCCATTGGCATATATTTAGGCCCAGCACCCAGGCAGAGGAGGGAGGTCCCGTAACAGAGAATCTGTCTTCATGTCAGCAGAGAATTAGTCTGCATGTCATAGCAGAGAATGAGGCTTCACGTCAGCCACCACTGGAACAGTCCATTCTCAGATATTTAGGCCCCGGCACCCAGGCAGAGGAGAGAGGTCCCGTAACAGAGAATCTGTCTTCATGTCAGCAGAGAATTAGTCTGCATGTCATAGCAGAGAATGAGGCTTCACGTCAGCCACCACTGCAACAGTCCATTGGCATATATTTAGGCCCAGCACCCAGGCAGAGGAGAGAGGTCCCGTAACAGACAATCTGGCTTCATGTCAGCAGAGAATCAGTCTTCATATCATAGCAGAGAATCAGGCTTCACGTCACCCACCACTGTAAGAGTCAATTTTCATAAATTTAGGCCCAGAACCCAGGCAGAGGAGAAAGGTCCCGTAACAGACAATCTGGCTTCATGTCAGCAGAGAATCAGTCTTCATATCATAGCAGAGAATCAGGCTTCACGTCACCCACCACTGTAAGAGTCAATTTTCATAAATTTAGGCCCAGAACCCAGGCAGAGGAGAAAGGTCCCGTAACAGACAATCTGGCTTCATGTCAGCAGAGAATCAGTCTTCATATCATAGCAGAGAATCAGGCTTCACGTCACCCACCACTGTAAGAGTCAATTTTCATAAATTTAGGCCCAGAACCCAGGTAGAGGAGAAAGGTCCCGTAACAGACAATCTGGCTTCATGACAGCAGAGAATCAGTCTGCATGTCATAGCAGAGAATCAGGCTTCACGTCAGCCACCACTGCAACAGTCCATTGTCATAAATTTAGGCCCAGCACCCAGGCAGAGGAGAGAGGTCCCGTAACAGACAATCTGGCTTCATGTCAGCAGAGAATTAGTCTGCATGTCATAGCAGAGAATCAGGCTTCATGTCAGCCACCACTGCAACAGTCCATTGGCATATATTTAGGCCTAGCACACAGGCAGAGGAGAGGTTCATTCAACTTTGGGTAGCATCGCAATATAATGGTAAAATGAAAATAAAAATAGGATTGAATGAGGAAGTGCCCTGGAGTCCAATAATATATGGTTATGGGGAGGTAGTTAATGTCTAATCTGGACAAGGGACGGACAGGTCCTGTGGGATCCATGCCTGGTTCATTTTTATGAACGTCAGCTTGTCCACATTGGCTGTAGACAGGCGGCTGCGTTTGTCTGTAATGACGCCCCCTGCCGTTCTGAATACACGTTCAGACAAAACGCTGGCTGCCGGGCAGGCCAGCACCTCCAAGGCATAAAAGGCTAGCTCTGGCCACGTGGACAATTTAGAGACCCAGAAGTTGAATGGGGCCGAACCATCAGTCAGTACGTGGAGGGGTGTGCACACGTACTGTTCCACCATGTTAGTAAAATGTTGCCTCCTGCTAACACGTTGCGTATCAGGTGGTGGTGCAGTTAGCTGTGGCGTGTTGACAAAAGTTTTCCACATCTCTGCCATGCTAACCCTGCCCTCAGAGGAGCTGGCCGTGACACAGCTGCCTTGGCGACCTCTTGCTCCTCCTCTGCCTTGGCCTTGGGCTTCCACTTGTTCCCCTGTGACATTTGGGAATGCTCTCAGTAGCGCGTCTACCAACGTGCGCTTGTACTCGCGCATCTTCCTATCACGCTCCAGTGCAGGAAGTAAGGTGGGCACATTGTCTTTGTAGCGTGGATCCAGCAGGGTGGCAACCCAGTAGTCCGCACAGGTTAAAATGTGGGCAACTCTGCTGTCGTTGCGCAGGCACTGCAGCATGTAGTCGCTCATGTGTGCCAGGCTGCCCAGGGGTAAGGACAAGCTGTCCTCTGTGGGAGGCGTATCGTCATCGTCCTGCCTTTCCCCCCAGCCACGCACCAGTGATGGACCCGAGCTGCGTTGGGTGCCACCCCGCTGTGACCATGCTTCATCCTCATCCTCCTCCACCTCCTCCTCATCCTCGTCCTCCTCGTCCTCCAGTAGTGGGCCCTGGCTGGCCACATTTGTACCTGGCCTCTGCTGTTGCAAAAAACCTCCCTCTGAGTCACTTCGAAGAGACTGGCCTGAAAGTGCTAAAAATGACCCCTCTTCCTCATCCTCCTCCTCCTCCTCCTGGGCCACCTCCTGTTCCATCATCGCCCTAAGTGTTTTCTCAAGGAGACATAGAAGTGGTATTGTAACGCTGATAACGGTGTCATCGCCACTGGCCATGTTGGTGGAGTACTCGAAACAGCGCAACAGGGCACACAGGTCTCGCATGGAGGCCCAGTCATTGGTGGTGAAGTGGTGCTGTTCTGTAGTGCGACTGACCCGTGCGTGCTGCAGCTGAAACTCCACTATGGCCTGCTGCTGCTCGCACAGTCTGTCCAGCATGTGCAAGGTGGAGTTCCACCTGGTGGGCACGTCGCATATGAGGCGGTGAGCGGGAAGGCCGAAGTTACGCTGTAGCGCAGACAGGCGAGCAGCAGCAGGATGTGAACGCCGGAAGCGCGAACAGACGGCCCGCACTTTATGCAGCAGCTCTGACATGTCGGGGTAGTTGTGAATGAACTTCTGCACCACCAAATTCAGCACATGCGCCAAGCAAGGGATGTGCGTCAAATTGGCTAGTCCCAGAGCTGCAACGAGATTTCGCCCATTATCACACACCACCAGGCCGGGCTTGAGGCTCACCGGCAGCAACCACTCGTCGGTCTGTTGTTCTATACCCCGCCACAACTCCTGTGCGGTGTGGGGCCTGTCCCCCAAACATATGAGTTTCAGAATGGCCTGCTGACGTTTACCCCGGGCTGTGCTGAAGTTGGTGGTGAAGGTGTGTGGCTGACTGGATGAGCAGGTGGAAGAAGAGGAGGAGGAAGCCGAGAAGGAGGAGGTGGCAACAGGAGGCAAAGAATGTTGCCCTGCGATCCTTGGCGGCGGAAGGACGTGCGCCAAACAGCTCTCCGCCTGGGGCCCAGCTGCCACTACATTTACCCAGTGTGCAGTTAGGGAGATATAGCGTCCCTGGCCGTGCTTACTGGTCCACGTATCTGTGGTTAGGTGGACCTTGCTACAGATGGCGTTGCGCAGTGCACACTTGATTTTATCGGATACTTGGTTGTGCAGGGAAGGCACGGCTCTCTTGGAGAAGTAGTGCCGGCTGGGAACAACATACTGTGGGACAGCAAGCGACATGAGCTGTTTGAAGCTGTCTGTGTCCACCAGCCTAAATGACAGCATTTCATAGGCCAGTAGTTTAGAAATGCTGGCATTCAGGGCCAGGGATCGAGGGTGGCTAGGTGGGAATTTACGCTTTCTATCAAATGTTTGTGAGATGGAGAGCTGAACGCTGGCGTGTGACATGGTTGAGACGCTTGGTGACGGAGGTGGTGGTGGTGGTGTTGGTGGTACATCCCCTGTTTGCTGGGCGGCAGGTGCCAACGTTCCTCCAGAGGCGGAGGAAGAGGCCGAGGCGGCAGCAGCAGAATAGGCCGAGGCGGCAGCAGCAGAAGAGGTAGCAGGGGGAGCCTGAGTGACTTCCTTGGTTTTAAGGTGTTTACTCCACTGCAGTTCATGCTTTGCATGCAGGTGCCTGGTCATGCAGGTTGTGCTCAGGTTCAGAACGTTAATGCCTCGCTTCAGGCTCTGATGGCACAGCGTGCAAACCACTCGGGTCTTGTCGTCAGCACATTGTTTGAAGAAGTGCCATGCCAGGGAACTCCTTGAAGCTGCCTTTGGGGTGCTCGGTCCCAGATGGCGGCGGTCAGTAGCAGGCGGAGTCTCTTGGCGGCGGGTGTTCTGCTTTTGCCCACTGCTCCCTCTTTTGCTACGCTGTTGGCTCGGTCTCACCACTGCCTCTTCCTCCGAACTGTGAAAGTCAGTGGCACGACCTTCATTCCATGTGGGGTCTAGGACCTCATCGTCCCCTGCATCGTCTTCCACCCAGTCTTGATCCCTGACCTCCTGTTCAGTCTGCACACTGCAGAAAGACGCAGCAGTTGGCACCTGTGTTTCGTCATCATCAGAGACATGCTGAGGTGGTATTCCCATGTCCTCATCATCAGGAAACATAAGTGGTTGTGCGTCAGTGCATTCTATGTCTTTCACCGCTGGGGAAGGGCTAGGTGGATGCCCTTGGGAAACCCTGCCAGCGGAGTCTTCAAACAGCATAAGAGACTGCTGCATAACTTGAGGCTGAGACAGTTTCCCTGGTATGCATGGGGGTGATGTGACAGACTGATGGGGTTGGTTTTCAGGCGCCATCTGTGCGCTTTCTGCAGAAGACTGGGTGGGAGATAATGTGAACGTGCTGGATCCACTGTCGGCCACCCAATTGACTAATGCCTGTACCTGCTCAGGCCTTACCATCCTTAGAACGGCATTGGGCCCCACCATATATCGCTGTAAATTCTGGCGGCTACTGGGACCTGAAGTAGTTGGTACACTAGGACGTGTGGATGTGGCAGAACGGCCACGTCCTCTCCCAGCACCAGAGGGTCCACTAACACCACCACGACCATGTCCACGTCCGCGTCCCTTACTAGATGTTTTTCTCATTGTTATGGTTCACCACAACAACAAATATATTATTTGGCCCAATGTATTGTATTCAAATTCAGCGGGATATAAATTTGAGGCCTAGTATTTAGGCGCTGGGTGACCGGTATGGATTTAGTGACAGAATTAGACTTGGAAATGCACAGAAGCGTGTGTGTGTGAAGTTATTCTGAATGACCCAATGTGCACCTTGAATATTATATACCCTTTTAGGGATAGATTTCAAATAGCTCTGATATAGCAGAAACCACTAAATTATGAAATTGCTAAATTGGGAATTGTACTTCAACCCAGAACAAAAAATGTGCTTTGACGGACACTAAATATCTTGCCCAGCAACAACAGTACAGCGGTGGGTAACGAGAGATTTAGAGGGAATTAAATTTGAGGCCTAGTATTTAGGCGCTGGGTCACCGGTATGGATTTAGTGACAGAATTAGACTTGGAAATGCACAGAAGCGTGTGTGTGAAGTTATTCTGAATGACCCAATGTGCACCTTCAATATTATATACCCTTTTTGGGATAGATTTCAAATAGCTCTGATATAGCAGGAACCACTAAATTATGAAATTGCTAAATTGGGAATTGTACTTCAACCCAGAACAAAAAATGTGCTTTGACGGACACTAAATATCTTGCCCAGCAACAACAGTACAACGGTGGGTAACGAGAGATTTAGAGGGAATTAAATTTGAGGCCTAGTATTTAGGCGCTGGGTCACCGGTATGGATTTAGTGACAGAATTAGACTTGGAAATACACAGTAGCGGGTGTGTGTGAAGTTATTCTGAATGACCCTATGTGCACCTTCAATATTATATACCCTTTTAGGGATAGATTTCAAATAGCTCTGATATAGCAGAAACCACTAAATTATGAAATTGCTAAATTGGGAATTGTACTTCAACCCAGAACAAAAAATGTGCTTTGACGGACACTAAATATCTTGCCCAGCAACAACAGTACAGCGGTGGGTAACGAGAGATTTAGAGGGAATTAAATTTGAGGCCTAGTATTTAGGCGCTGGGTCACCGGTATGGATTTAGTGACAGAATTAGACTTGGAAATGCACAGAAGCGTGTGTGTGAAGTTATTCTGAATGACCCAATGTGCACCTTCAATATTATATACCCTTTTTGGGATAGATTTCAAATAGCTCTGATATAGCAGGAACCACTAAATTATGAAATTGCTAAATTGGGAATTGTACTTCAACCCAGAACAAAAAATGTGCTTTGACGGGCACTAAATAACTTTCCCAGCTACAACAGGACAACGGTAACGAGAGATTTAGAGGGATTTAAATTTGAGGCCTAGTATTTAGGCGCTGGGTGACAGGTATGGGTTTAGTGACAGAATTAGACTTGGAAATACACAGTAGCGGGTGTGTGTGAAGTTATTCTGAATGACCCTATGTGCACCTTCAATATTATATACCCTTTTAGGGATAGATTTCAAATAGCTCTGATATAGCAGAAACCACTAAATTATGAAATTGCTAAATTGGGAATTGTACTTCAACCCAGAACAAAAAATGTGCTTTGACGGACACTAAATATCTTGCCCAGCAACAACAGTACACCGGTGGGTAACGAGAGATTTAGAGGGAATTAAATTTGAGGCCTAGTATTTAGGCGCTGGGTCACCGGTATGGATTTAGTGACAGAATTAGACTTGGAAATACACAGTAGCGGGTGTGTGTGAAGTTATTCTGAATGACCCTATGTGCACCTTCAATATTATATACCCTTTTTGGGATAGATTTCAAATAGCTCTGATATAGCAGGAACCACTAAATTATGAAATTGCTAAATTGGGAATTGTACTTCAACCCAGAACAAAAAATGTGCTTTGACGGGCACTAAATAACTTTCCCAGCTACAACAGGACAACGGTAACGAGAGATTTAGAGGGATTTAAATTTGAGGCCTAGTATTTAGGCGCTGGGTGACAGGTATGGGTTTAGTGACAGAATTAGACTTGGAAATACACAGTAGCGGGTGTGTGTGAAGTTATTCTGAATGACCCTATGTGCACCTTCAATATTATATACCCTTTTTGGGATAGATTTCAAATAGCTCTGATATAGCAGAAACCACTAAATTATGAAATTGCTAAATTGGGAATTGTACTTCAACCCAGAACAAAAAATGTGCTTTGACGGACACTAAATATCTTGCCCAGCAACAACAGTACACCGGTGGGTAACGAGAGATTTAGAGGGAATTAAATTTGAGGCCTAGTATTTAGGCGCTGGGTCACCGGTATGGATTTAGTGACAGAATTAGACTTGGAAATACACAGTAGCGGGTGTGTGTGAAGTTATTCTGAATGACCCTATGTGCACCTTCAATATTATATACCCTTTTTGGGATAGATTTCAAATAGCTCTGATATAGCAGGAACCACTAAATTATGAAATTGCTAAATTGGGAATTGTACTTCAACCCAGAACAAAAAATGTGCTTTGACGGGCACTAAATAACTTTCCCAGCTACAACAGGACAACGGTAACGAGAGATTTAGAGGGATTTAAATTTGAGGCCTAGTATTTAGGCGCTGGGTGACAGGTATGGGTTTAGTGACAGAATTAGACTTGGAAATACACAGTAGCGGGTGTGTGTGAAGTTATTCTGAATGACCCTATGTGCACCTTCAATATTATATACCCTTTTTGGGATAGATTTCAAATAGCTCTGATATAGCAGAAACCACTAAATTATGAAATTGCTAAATTGGGAATTGTACTTCAACCCAGAACAAAAAATGTGCTTTGACGGACACTAAATATCTTGCCCAGCAACAACAGTACAGCGGTGGGTAACGAGAGATTTAGAGGGAATTAAATTTGAGGCCTAGTATTTAGGCGCTGGGTCACCGGTATGGATTTAGTGACAGAATTAGACTTGGAAATACACAGTAGCGGGTGTGTGTGAAGTTACTCTGAATGACCCTATGTGCACCTTCAATATTATATACCCTTTTTGGGATAGATTTCAAAGAGCTCTGATATAGCAGGAACCACTAAATTATGAAATTGCTAAATTGGGAATTGTATTTCAACCCAGAACAAGAAATGTGCTTGAACGGACACTAAATAACTCGCCCAGCTACAGCACTAGGGACAGATTTAGCTGGATATAAATTTGAGGCCTAGTATTTAGGCGCTGGGTGACCGGTATGGATTTAGTGACAGAATTAGACTGGGATATGGCCAAAAAATGAACAGACTATTGCTGGTTAAATGCACTTGGTGTGACAGCTTCACCCTGATGTAGGCTTTAGCCAAAAAACAACCACACCATTGAGGGTTAAATGCACTTGGTGACAGGCGCAGCTTGCCCCTGATTTTGTATATGGCCAAAAAATGAACAGACTATTGCTGGTTAAATGCACTTGGTGTGACAGCTTCACCCTGATGTAGGCTTTAGCCAAAAAACAACCACACCATTGAGGGTTAAATGCACTTGGTGACAGGCGCAGCTTGCCCCTGATTTTGTATATGGCCAAAAAATGAACAGACTATTGCTGGTTAAATGCACTTGGTGTGACAGCTTCACCCTGATGTAGGCTTTAGCCAAAAAACAACCACACCATTGAGGGTTAAATGCACTTGGTGACAGGCGCAGCTTGCCCCTGATTTTGTATATGGCCAAAAAATGAACAGACTATTGCTGGTTAAATGCACTTGGTGTCACAGCTTCACCCTGATGTAGGCTTTAGCCAAAAAACAACCACACCATTGAGGGTTAAATGCACTTGGTCGCAGCTTGTGCTGGCGCACCACAAGACACAAAATGGCCGCCGATCACCCCAGAAAAATGAGACTGACAAACGGTCTGTGCAGCCTAAAAACAGTGAGCAATTGAGGATCAGCAGCTGAATGATCCACAGCTGCAGATCGATCAGTTAATCAAGTCCTTTGGAGGAGTTAATCTGCCTAATCTCGCCCTACTGTCGCAGCCGCAACCTCTCCCTACGCTAATCAGAGCAGAGTGACGGGCGGCGCTATGTGACTCCAGCTTAAATAGAGGCTGGGTCACATGGTGCTCTGGCCAATCACAGCCATGCCAATAGTAGGCATGGCTGTGATGGCCTCTTGGGGCAAGTAGTATGACGCTTGTTGATTGGCTGCTTTGCAGCCTTTCAAAAAGCGCCAAGAAAGCGTCACAAAAGCGCGAAGAAAGCGACGAACACCGAACCCGAACCCGGACTTTTACGAAAATGTCCGGGTTCGGGTCCGTGTCACGGACACCCCAAAATTCGGTACGAACCCGAACTATACAGTTCGAGTTCGCTCATCCCTACTCCTCAACCTACAAAAAATTTAGGTGAGGCTGATCAGTGTGAACCCCGCTATGGCTTACTACTTGTCACCGGAACGAAGATCCAAAGCAGATCAGGTATTTTCCGATTCAGATAAATATGTATCACAAGAATTACTGAATGCTACGGACATGTATCAATTAGAAAAAGCTTTGAACCAAGAAACCAAACTCTGGTGGGATCACTAGTAAAATATCTAGAGAAAAATATGATCCCCAGAGGATTACGCATAAAGAAAATTCCAACTACTGTTTTTTCACAACAATTTGTACTGGAATGAAACCAAATACTTACAGACTGTTCTACTAAACTTATGACACTTATCGTCAGATATGAGGGGGAAAAATTACAGGATTTACAATCAGACATCAATGCATTAAAATCCAAACTGAACAAAGCAGAAAATTCAGTGGAGTATGAAACTCTACAAAAAAATATAACTGCCAGTATAAAAGAATTGGAAGAAAATATTATAGAAATGAAGCATAAAAAGTTTCAAAGAGATTTATACGACTACAAGCATGATCAGATATACGAATGGGGTAGGAGAGAGAACCCCTTCTCTACACCAAAATCTATTTTAAAGAAGCAAACCAACAAAAAAGGCAAAAGACAAGGGAACTCATCAAAAGTGAACTTTTCAACAGAACTGGATACTTTGGAACTCAGTGATCTGTCAGAGGATTCTACACAAGAGCCCCTCCAAGAAAGTTACAACGAAAGAACATCTAAAACCTCATATTACAGAAAGAACAAACCGAATAAAAATTCTTATACAACACCGGCAAAAAACTAATCCGGAGAGCGGGGCGCAAACACAGAAAAAGGACACTCTATGGCAACTCGACAAAGGAGGAGGTAATCAATGTACCTTTAACCCAAGCAAAAAGTAACAATGATGTGATTAATTTGTCTCAAGAGACTCTGACACAAGAACAGATACAAGTGTTAAAGTTAGGCTTGAACTTTGTACCAAGTGTGAATTTTGACTTATTTATGACACTTTTGGATATAAATAGATTCATAAGACAACTCACAGTAGCCAGGCACTTTTTTGATGCTCATCCCCCTGAATGTCCCCCAAACGTGTCGGACAACCTTACCATGCATAATCAATATGCAAGCATGGGATTTCAGGAACAACTTGCTCTGACGTGTTTGGAGGATCTTCAGGGGGAATATGAGCAGGAGCCTAATCCTGATATTATACAAGGTTTCAAAACGTCTAACCCCTATTTTTATCCAATCACGTCTCGTACCCAGAACATGGATTTGTTTCAAGATCTGGTCGAGAAAGATCTGAAACAAATACATGACTCTCTCAATGACGACAACATATCCCATAATGTCTCTAAATCTCAAAAAAAAGCTCTTAAAGAGCTATCAGATAATAAAAAAATAATAATTAAAATGGCAGACAAAGGGGGATCAGTTGTCGTCCTTGATAAAGCTGTATACTACAATCAAGTATTGGAAATTTTGGGAGATGCCAACACATATATCAAACTTCCTTACAATCCCATTACTAAATATCAAGTAGAATATATGCAAATTTTGGAAATTGGTTTAAATTATGCATTTCTTACACAAAAGGAATATGATTATATGAATGTGAAACATCCCATCACTCCAATTATGCACGCAGTCCCCAAAGTCCATAAAAAACTTAACCCACCACCATTGCGCCCAATAGTCAGCGGTATAGGGTCTTTAACAGAAAGACTTGGAAACTGGTTAGATTGTATTATACAGCCTATGGTCAGGAGAGCTCCGGGCTACATCAAGGACACATCAGAAGTTCTTAAATCATTCTTTAACAAACAGTGGGAACCACACCATAGCTGGCTCACAGTAGACGTGGTAGCATTATACCCGTCTATACCTCATCCCATAGCTCTAGAGGCTTTGGAGTATTATCTCCACAGACTTACCGGCTACGGAGATAACTTCATTACGTATGTCCTTGATGTAACCCGTTTCCTCATGTGCCACAATTATTTTCTATTTGATAATGTATTTTATCTTCAGTCACAAGGAGTTTCTATGGGGGCCAAATATTCCCCAGCTCTTGCTAATTTGACGATGATGTATTGGGAACAAAAATACATATATAGTACAAATAATCAGTTTGCACACTGTCTGAACTGGTACGGCAGGTACATCGATGACCTGCTCATAATATGGAGTGGAGATGTACCTGCCGTACACGAGTTCATTCAATATTTACAAAATAATACCTATAATCTAAAATTTACTCATAGTGAACATACCAGCACAATAAATTTTTTGGATTTAAAACTTACAGGTATACCAAATAAAAATATTCAGACGGAAACATACAGAAAAGAGATTGCGGGGAATACAATACTACGGGCAGACAGCCATCACTGTTACCACACTATTAAATCCATTCCAGTAGGAGAATTCATACGGGCTAGGAGGAACTGAAGCACATTGGAAGCCTTTAAAAAGGAATGTCACATTATACAACAACGACTTCTAGAAAGAAAATATCCTGACTGGATGATTTTTAGAGGCCTCCAAATCGCAAGGGATAAATCCAGGGAATTTTTAGTATTCAAAAATAAAACCAAGAAATATAATAAAAATACAAATACTCTCAAAAACCAAGAAATGCGTAATGAACTACAACAACCAGCTGAACCAGAAAGTACTAATAATAAAAAAAATAAGTGCAAAGGAAGAACAAAGGAAAAATACAAAACCTACGCTGGTACTGACGTATAGCCGACAATATAACACAATCCAAAATGTTATAAAAAAATACCTTCCTGTACTCTATGAGGATAATATACTTAATATAGTGTTAAAAGAGGGCTGCAGGATAGTATCAAAAAAAACTCAAAGTATAGGAAATGTTTTGTCGCCTTCTATGTTTACAAAGGAGGCCTGTCCATTTACAGGCACCTGGCTCACATATAAGGGGTTCACACGCTGCGGCAGTCAGCGGTGCCACACCTGCAAATATGCACAAAATACAAAAACTTTTTGCAATACAAATCATACACAGACTTACAATATAAAATCCTATATTAATTGCAACTCAAAAGGAGTAATCTATGTAATTTGGTGTGAAGAATGTGACAAAATGTACATAGGATGTACTATAAGAAAACTCAAAACCTGAATACTAGAACACTTAAACTATATAGACAATCCTTCATGTGTCAACATTTCCAATGTGGCCAGACATTTTATAGAAAAACATAACCGTAGCCCCAAATATCTGAAAACGTATGCTATAGAACAAGTTAAAACCCACATAAGAGGAGGAGACATAAAACACCAAGTTAACCTAAGAGAAGCATATTGGATTTTCAAATTAGAAACAAGATATCCCAAGGGTCTAAATATGCGAAAAGAAATTATGCACTTTTATTGATTAACTTGTTAACCCTCTCAAAATTGTCTCTATGGGTTTTCTTCTACCTAAGAGGTCCATATACTGTATATAATATATTTCTACTCATATATGTGTTCTGCAATAGTATAATTACATGTCTCTATCTAATGCCAGTGGTTTTTCTTGTGAAAGATACGAGTAACGCAATAGCAATGTGAATGGATACCTATCCAAAAAGCAGATTACAAGCAGGGTTTTCTTTCATACTGCTATGTATTTTATTTTATTTTCACGTTTTTTATTTGCATGTTACATGGTAACAATAGCATTATTATGTCAGAAAAAACCAATGATTATATATTGGAACATGCTTGTTTTAAAACACGTCTATATAAATTTGTGCAGGCAGAATAACAAAGTGATTTGAACTTGGTGTCTCAGGTGATATCTATGGGCGTCAGGTGTTGCGCATAAAGGTGGAACTAACATCATCCAATGTCAATCCCTCTCCCCCCACGGTTTTTCCAATACTAGTGGGAGGGTTCACAATATTTGATTGCGCGCATCTAAACTTCCTATATATACCTGAGCACACCATATGCACACTACTGTTACGAATAAGAACTTTCGAAACGCGTCAACAGCCTACACCTAAGAGAATTGAGCCCTGTAATACCTGTGCACTTTTGATAAATAAAGCCGGAGAACTTGATACTTCAAGAAAAAAGTGAGTGCTGGAGTCTGAATTTCTTTATTATTTTTGTATACCTGCAAAGGAGTTTTGGAAAAAAACTAAGACACCGAGCATGCGGATATATATGCCATTTACAGAAATAATGAGCTGGTATTTCTACTTACACGTTTAACCCCTAAAAGGACCTGAACTTGACCCAAACTTGACCCTGAAGCCAAACCCAATTGAAGTCAATGGGGACCCGAACTTCAAGTTTCTATTTTCCGTTATACTATAGCATGGTTATATCAGAAAATAATAGAATTCTTAACACAGAATGCAAAACAATAGGGCCATTTAGGGGTTAAAGAAAAAACTACCTCATCCATTTGATAGCGCTGCAACAGTTTCTTCTATTTCACTGAACAGGACCTGCAATATGCATGATGACATCACCACGTGGGAGAGCACAGTCTATTTCAGCACATGAGGCGGCATCTTGGGAACTTATGGTAAAAAAGAACTGGTCAGCATTCCAAATAAGAACAAGACGGTCCTCCTTTCTGCTGATATTCTTTGTGGTAGCCTGCCCCAATTCCATAGCAGTGTCCTAGTCATCATCAATGGCTTCTTATCCTACTTAGACTCTTCTTCCCTTCTTGTCCTCCGCTCCATCATGAGACATGAGACCATAATGTGTGGCCATAGGAAGACAATTCTTGACCACCAATTGTTTGTGTGCAAGCTGAACTCCCACCTGGCCAAATTGTTGGTTGTGCAGTTGCTGCTACACAACTTAGTTTTTAGTAGTTACACACCTTCACCAAAATATAATTCTTCTGTAAATCTGAATATTTCTTTGTGCCATCAGCCACATTTCTGCCTTATTTCAACGGATGGGCTTCTGACCAGGCATCTACCAGGCCTGACCAGGCATCTTCAGTACCATCTCATATCTCAGATAGGTTTGATAGAATAGCAGGTGGCATACTCAAATGGATGATATTGTCCTCCTGATGTTTCCAAAACATCACTTTTGTCAAAACGAATGACGCATTGATCCATCAGGATTTTCATATTTCTCCAGCTGAGGATGATGAATAGATTTGCCCTTACTGACAGTGCCCCATCATGCAATTGGCCACTGTCTGTCTGCCTACCATTATGTTCCGTGCTGCTAATCCCCTTCTGCCACTTCCATTACCTGTACTGTCACTACTATTACCACTGCACAATTGTTACTACTACTACTACAACTAAACAGCCTCACACACATTTATTGCCTTGTTTGTTCCATGCTGTGCTGCTACTGCTTCCCCCGCTATTGTTGCCATATGCCACCATTACCCTACCCTTTTAACATCCACACTACTGTTGCTGCTCCCAATTAAAAAGGAGATTTTTTCCAGGCTCATTGAAAACATGCCACTATTTATTCTCACAGTTAAAATATGTGCTTATATAAATACAGTTGCACATTCTGCCTCTGTTAATACGTAATTTGTGGACGCTTGCTCCCAACAAGCCACTGTTTTCCTATTCCCATAACACTGTTTGCCTCACCTCCACCTGCCCCAGATAAGGGACATTTTGGAAGGATTCTAATGTGATAAAGCATAAAATATACAATGGTGCAGTGTGTGTTTTAAAAACACTGTTTGTTAATGTCTTTGATTATGTGTTTACCCATAGCTATATATGTCAGTGTCTCTCTGACATTCTTTGCTATTGCTGTAATTACGTTCAAGAGCTTAAAAGGAGGGGGAGAAAAATAGAAAAATGTGCAATACAATAACAAAAGAAACAAATAGCATTGGTTTAAAAAAGATCAAAATCCTAGAAGACTAGAGAGTATTATATACCAATTATCAGGGCAATTGGACCAACTCCTAATCATTTAAAATCAATTTAAACACAAATTAAATCGACCAGTCAGAAAAGAAGCAAAGTTAAAGAAGTTTGACTCTACTTTAAATGCACAGGTCTTAAAGGGGTTCTGCACTTTGTTTTATCTGATGATCTATCCTCAGGACCCTTGCCGATCAGCTGTTTGAGAAGGCAGAGGTGCTCCAGCAGCGCCACGGCCTTCTCACTGTTTACCGCTGGCCCAGTGATGTCACGACTAGTATTAACTAGCGTGGGCGGGGCTAAGCTCTGTTCACTTGAATGGAGCTTAGCCCCGCCCACACTAGTTGATACTAGTCGTGATGTCACTGGGCCAGCGGTAAACAGTAAGAAGGCAGCTGCGCTGCTGCTTTCTCAAACAGCTGATCGGCGGGGGTCCCGGGTGTCGGACCCCCACCGATCAGATGCTGATGATCTATCCAGAGGATAGCTCATCAGTTAAAACAAAGTGCAGAACCCCTTTAAACTATATTTGCCTATCTTGTGGTAGTGTGACATGACTAGTTGTCAAAAATAAGGTGTCATGCAAAGTTGGAGGAGTTATCATTTTTGCTTTCAGCAATGTTTCCCAGAAAAAAAATATGGATAGCTAATAAGACTTCCATTTCTAAGAGTTCTTTTGGTATTTCAAGATAAAATATACAATAAACTGAGAAGTGTAAACAGATCACATTTGTCTTTTTGGTCACTTGAATGGAGTCCATGATCTGCATCAGATGGTCCACACTACAAAAAAAGTAGCACATGCACAACTTTTTAGCAGTGCGAAGGTACGGACAGAAAATCCACAGAAGCACTCCATAGTGTTTCTGTGGCCTTTTGATCCATGCCTCCATTCCCCATTGTATCATATCATCCGTAATACAGTGTGCACATGTCCAGTAACTGTATATTGTGGATCTGCTGTTTGCGGGCCACAATATGGGCAAGGCTGGGAATCAAGTGTGTACATGAGCCCATATGCTGTAGAATTCACATGTTAAAGTACATATCTGTCATTCTAAATAAAATATGCTACTATTAAAAATGCATAAAAAAGTCATTGTAAATAAATTCAATTTGATAATAAAAGCATGTTCATTTCGTCTAACAATAACAAGCTAAAATAAAAAGAAAGGAGCATGGTGCTCCATAGTGCATTTTGTATTGTTTTAAAATAAGGCCATAACCAGAGTGATTGATATGGAGCTCACCTTAAGAGATTGGGCAGTGCCATTGACCAATGATGACTGACCAATCACAGCATTTTAAAGGAAAACGGCTGTCTCCAGAGATGAGCCTCTACAACCTGACTGAAATATATAGCTGGGTTCATGTTTCAACAGCTAAGATTTAAAGGCATTCCGTTTTGATCTATATGTCCTTATATTTCAATACTTCAATAGAAAAAAAAAAACAGAAAGCAGCATTCTAACAGGTTTCGGTTAATTTGGACAAAAAAAAAATCCTGCAGGTGTGTGATAAAACGGAAAGTGAAACACTGATGTGAACCCCTCCACACACCTCCTTTCCTCTTAGATGATACACGTAATGAAGACTGTGCATTTAAGAGACTGAGGAAGGGAGGGGTTCCTATGGCAGCTGGAGGCCTAATAATGGCTTTCAGCTCTGCCATATATGGAAGCTGATTAGACTTTGTCAGAGATTCTAGTACTGACAGGTACGATGTTTAAAATAAATAGGTATTGCAATGTTGACACACTAACATGTGCTTATTTAAAAGAAATAAATGTGGGGTGTTCAGTCAGCACAACCCTGTATGCAGGTGCACAAAAAAGGATGGCGTGGGCAGGAAAAGCTATACAGTTATGGCCATCCAGTTATTGAATACCACAGCCATACATTAACCGGATAACAACTCTGTACAGTGAACGGATTACACCGCCATACCGTGACCGGATAAAAGGGTATAAGAGGGCACAGTGCAGGGAATGACTAGGGGCACTGCACAAGGTGTAGTAAGAGGACACAATGCAGGGTATAAGGGGCACAGTATGGGTTGAGGGGTGGGGGGCACATTCACATGACCCTGTGACATTAGAAGGTTCTTATGGTGAATGCGGTTCATACGCCACCATAATGAGAGGAAGAGGAGTGAGACAAGGGTGTGATTATGTGGCTAGAGATAAAAAATGTAACTGTTGGGCAGTACAGGCCCCAAAAATTAGGCAATAGGCATTCACCTGACAGCAAAGAAATTTTGATTAGGTGGTCACAGTATAAAAATGTAACTGTCGGCCAGTATAGGCCCCAAAAATTTGTCGATAGGCATTCACCTGACAGCACAGAACTTTGAATACTGTGGCTGGAGGTGCATTAGGCGGTCACAGGATAAATATGTAACTGTCGGCCAGTACAGGCCTCAAATATTAGGCACTCACCTGACATAAAAGTCCTTTTATGCCGCTGTATATACATAAGGCAAGGAACCTTCTTTGTTATGGGTGGTGACGTATATGTGTGGGCTGGCATGAGTAAATTCAATTACACGTGGTCATACCAGGTGTTGAATTCCTCCAAGATCCATACCTCAAATATGAGGTAGTCCACACTGTCATGAGCTAGGCGAGTTCACTTATCGGTCACGATCTCCTCTGCTGCGCTGAACTACCTTTCGGGCAGGACAAGGGGTAAGCCAAGAGTTCCATGGCAAATTGTGCCAACTCTGGCAACAGGTCAAGATTGCACACCCAGTAGTCAAGCGGTTCCTTGCTTCTCAGAGCGTCCACATCGGCCGTTAACCCAATGTAGTCGGACACCTGTCGTCTAGGCATTCCCTAAGGCTGGATCCAGAGTGTGGCTGTCGATGAATTGGGTGCAAGAATGATCTCATATCCAAAGTGACCAACACATCTTCAAACAGCCCTCTTCTTGCAGGCATAGTAGGATTGGTACCCGCACCTGTTTCGCTGTGGGTGGAAATTCCTCTGCAAGTGCCTGCAACAGCAGAATGCAGCATCTCTAACAGCAAGGCCTGGGAATACTGCATTCTGACAGCCCTCTGTGATGCTTGTAACATGTCCGCCATTTTGTGTTTGTACCGGGGGTCTAAGTACGTTGCCACCCAGTATAGGTCCTTGACCTTTATGCTTTTTATATTGGGTCCCTTTTTAAACACTGGAGCATGAAGGCCCCCATTTGCACTAAATTGGAAGCGGTGGAGTGCCCTGGCTCCTGCTCATCGCCCAGGAGATTGTCATCCTCGGTCTCCTCCCCCAGCCACGGATAACAGCAGGGATCCCCAAAACATTTTAAGCCTGATCTTCTTGCTCCTCCTCCTCATCCCCCCAGCCACCATCCTCCTCTGAATCTTCTTCAGACTCCTGCTGACTTGTCTCATATGGAGTAGCCCCTCTGGGAATTCATTCAGCATTGTGACTTCCTCATATCCCAGCTCCTGCTCCTCGACGGCTTGATCAATGACACAATGTAATGCACGCTCCAGAAAGAAGGCACAAGGTACGATGTCACTGATGGTGCCCTGGCTGCATTTGACCAGTTTGGTAATCTCATCAAATGGTTGCAGAAGTCTGCATGCATTGCTCATGAGCAGACACTGGCGCGGTGAAAAGAAACAAAGCTCCCCAGAACCTGTCCTGCTGCAGAGTTCATACAGGTACTCATTAACGGCACATTTCTGCTGCAGCAGCCTATCAAGCATAGACAATGTGGAGTCCCAGCGCGTTGAGCAGCCACAAATCAGACGTCTGACGAGCAAGTAGTGTCGCCGCTGAACATCAGCAAGGCGAACCATGGCAATGTAAGATCTTCTAAAATGGACAGAGATTTTCCTGGCCTGCTGCAAGACGTCCTGGACCCGGGGTATTTGGCAACGAATTGCTGCACGACTAAGTTCAGGACGTGTGCCATGCACGGCACATGTGACATTTTGCCCTGTTTCAGCTTGCTCAGCAGATTGGCACCATTGTCGCACACCACTTTACCAACTGTCAAATTGAGCAGGTTTAGCCACTGATAGGCCTGTAACTGCAGAACTGAAAGGAGTGCAGGACTGGTGTGGCTCTTGGCTTCCAGGCACAACAGCTGCAGCACAGCATGACAAAGTCTCACCTGGCATGTCAAATAGGTTCTGGGGAGCTTGTGGGTGATGCAGAGGAGGCGGAGCAGTGGAAAAGGAGGAGTCAGCCGAGGAGGAGACGGAGGATGGAGTAGGAGGAGTAGAAGAAGAGGCAGGCCTGCATGCAATCCGTGGCGGTAACACCAAATCCACATCGGTGTCACGGGTTACATGCTATATGGCCATCAGATGGTTCACCCAGTGGGCAGTAAAAGTTATGTACATTCTCTGCCCGTGTTTGCTAGACCACATGTCTGTGGTCAGATGTATCTTGGCACCAACACTGTTTGCCAGAGATATATTAACTTTCAGCTGAACGTGGCCATATAGTTCAGGAATGCCCTTCTGGAGGAAATATTTCCTTCTGAGGACCTTCCATTGCGGTGTGTCAATGGCCACAAATTTTCTAAAGGCCTCCAAGTCCACCAATTCACAGGTGAAACTGGAAAAATTTGAATATTGTGCAAAAGTCCATTTATTTCAGTAATGCAAATAAAAAGGAATTGCATTAATGCAGCTTAAAATTAAGAATTTTGTGAAAAGGTTCAATATTCTAGGCTCAAAGTGTCACACTCTAATCAGCTAATTAATCTATACACCCTGAGGAAAGGGTACCTCAAAATTGAGACTTTGGGGTTTCATAAGCTGTAAGCCATGCTCATCCAAATTATAACAAATAAAGGCTTGAAATATCTTGCTTTGCATTTAATTAGTCTATCTCATATGTTAGTTTCACCTTTTAAGTTGAAATAAATGAACTTTGCACAATATTCAAATTTTTCAAGTATCTGTATATGGCAGTAGTTAGTGGGCTAGCAGTTCTGACAAGCCAGTGGTCAGCCGTTCTGCAAGAGGATTTTACAGCATCATCATTTTTTTACACTTGAACATTTGGCCCACGGAAGCCTGCCTGTCACGGCTGAGGATGGGGGAAACCCTCAGCCGTGCGATGACAGAAGATATTGGTCGCTGCTAGGCCAGGACAGGAATCAGGAAGCAGGTCACCTCCTATCACATCACAAATTCTAACCCTGACTCCTAGCTGTATGAGTCAACCCTGATGGTAGGAGGGCTCATACTCCATAACCTAGGGTCCCTACTAGCCCTCAGGGTAGCCCTGGACTAGGAGCAGGGTAAGACAACCTGTTCCTCTTAGATATGGACAAACAGGAGTCTCACTGGTCAAGCTGCATGGAAAGGGTAACATATACAGCATATGTCAATGGCAGGTAAGTGAAACTAGTACCACACATACCTGCCACAGACACACAGCCTGGAACCCCCGTACAAGTGCTGCTGTCCAGAACAACACAAACGGACACAGCACACACCACACACCACACGGGAACCCAGGAAACCATAGCTGCAATAAACAAATATACCAAAGAAACATCTTCATAATCATCATCTATAAACTTATGACCACAAGGGTGGCCCTCACTGTTAGATGGTATAAGACCATCTCCTGGGAACCAGCCAGAAGGCCGAGACACTGCCACCACATGTACACAAACAACACGTTGCCACAGACAACCGCAAGTGACGGGAAAATGTCACAGTGCACACACACATATAAACCCCGTGCACACCAAACAGATAAAAGGCACACCTACAAACACAGGTTGCCAGGTGCAACCGCATGCACTTGACAGCAAGCTGCCTAGCAACAGCTCAGGCTGCTTTACTGCCTATACAACATGTTGCCAGCGGCAACCACAAGTGAGGCAACATACTTCAGCCCTCACCTGTGATTGACAACAAGACCAGACCGCAGGCAACTGCATGCGGTTCCAGGAGTCACGGCCATGACCATGGTCATGATACTGCCTTGTGCCAGAGGAATATGATGACGGCACGGAGGAAGGTCTCCTCTCTCCTCCCATTTGGAGGACAAATGGGAGGAGAGAGGAGAGAGGAGAAGGAGAAAAGGCAGGACGTGGAGCGCCGGGATTGTGGCTTTGTGGGTTCTGACGGTGTTGCTCCCACTGGACTCATGATGGGAGGCCAGGTGTCTTCATAAGGCGGTCATCCCTAGGTGAGTGTTGGGCTTACCGCGACTTATGCGCTGACAACACAGACTGCAGATGGCAACACTATTATCAGCTGCTGACATGTTAAAAAAATCCCATACTGCGAAGCCATGTGCCAGCGTCCTGGGAGCGCAAGATGTGTCCATGCATGGTGCATTGCTCGCTCTAGATACATTTGAAGTCTGCTATTTGCCTCCGGTACACTGTGAGTTTTGCCTGCTTCTCCTCCTTTTCCTCCCTATCTGCTGCTCCGTCTCACCCTCTGAACTCCCCTCCTCTTCCTCTTTTTATTTGCACCCATGTGACGTCCATCGACACGTCATAATTATCACCTTCACCACCAGTGACATTAGAGATCTTGGAGTAGGCATCAACAGCGGGGACAACCATCCTTGGGCTGACCTGGGTACTGTCATCAGACCGCTGGGTGGCAGCCGTTGCTACCTCCTCTTCCTCATTTGATGCCAAGAATGGCTGCGCATCGGTAAGGTCTGGGAATGGATGGGAAAATAGTTCCTCTGACTCGAGTTAAGGGGTTATGGTGGTGGTGGTGGTAGTGGTGTCTTTGTGGGTGCACAGAGCAGAGAGTGAGGAGGGTGCAGATACGGAGGATGAGAATGGTGCAGAAGGCTGAGTGAGCCACTCAACCAACTCTGGTGCGCCCTTTGAAGTTATCGCACGTGCCTTCTCCACCTTCTCACTTAGGCTCCAGCTTGGTGCACCTGCCCAACCCCTACCATCCCTGCGGAGCGGTCTGCCTCTTCCTCTGCCTGTAAATGACCCTCTGCCTAGAGAAGAGCAGTATTTGTGGAAGAAGTTATTTTGCAGCCCTCAATCAATATTTGATGGTAAAAGGTATATAGCAATAGCACCATTCAATCAGTATTTTGTGGAAAAAGGTATATGGCACCTCTCAAATCAGTATTTGGCAGAAACAGGTATATGGCACCCTCAATCAGTATTTTGTGAAAGCATGTGTATCGCAGCCCTCAATCAGTATTTGGTGGAAGAAGGTATATAGCAATAGCACCCCTCAATCAATATTTTGTGGAAGCAGGTGTATTGCAGCCCTCAATGAATATTTGGCAGAAACTGGTATATAGCACCTCCAATCAGTATTTGGGAGAAACAGGTATATGGCACCCCTCAATCAGTAGTTTGTGGAAGCAGGTGTATTGCTAGCCTCAATCATTATTTGGTGGAAGTAGGTATATAGCAATAACACTCCTTAATTAGTATTTTGTGGAAGAAGGTATATGGCACACCTCAATCAGTATTTGGCATAAACAGGTATATGGCACCCCTCAATCAATATTTTGTGTAAGCAGGTGTATCACAGCTATCAATAAGTATATAGTAAAAAAAGGTATATACCAATTGAACCCTTCAATCAGTATTTGGTGGAAACAGTTATATGGCACCCCTCAATCAGTATTTTATGGAAGCAGGTGTATTGCAGCCCTCAATCAGTGTTTGGTGGAATAAGGTATATAGCAATAGCACCCCTCAATCAGTATTTTGCGGAAGAAGGTACATGGCACCCCTCAATAAATATTTGGCAGAAACAGGTATATAGCACCCCTCAATCAGTATTTGGCGGAAACAGGTATATGGCACCCCTCAATCCGTATTTTGTGGAAGCAGGTGTATAGCAGCCCCCAATCAGTATTTGGCAAAAGAAGGTATATAGCAACCCTCAATCAGTAGTTTGTGGAAGAAGGTATTTGGCACCCCTCAATAAGTATTTGGCAGAAACAGGTATATAGCACCCCTCATTCAGTATTTGGCAGAAACAGGTATATGGCACCCCTCAATCAGTATTTTGTGGAAGCAGGTGTATCGCAGTCATTAATTGTTATTTGGTGGAAGTAGGTATATAGCAAAAGCACCCCTCAATCAGTATTTTGTGGAAGAATGTATATGGCACCCCTCAATCAGTATTTGGCGGGAAACAGGTATATTGCACCCCCCAATCAGTATTTGCCGGAAACAGTTATATAGCACACATCAATCAGTATTTGGCGTAAACAGGTATATGGCACCTCTCAATCATTATTTTGTGGAAGCAGGTGTATCACAGCCCTCAATCAGTATTTGGTGGAAAAAAGTATATAGCAATAGCACCCCTCAATCAGTATTTTGTGGAAGAAGGTATATGGCACCCCTCAATCAGTATTTGGCGGAAACAGGTATATAGCACCCCTCATTCAGTATTTGGTGGAAACAGGTATATGGCACCCCTCAATCAGTATTTTGTGAAAGCAGGTATATTGCAGGCCTCAATCACTATTTGGTGAAAGAAGGTATATAGCAATAGCACCCCTCAATCAGTATTTAGTGGAAGAAGTAGTGAGGCGTGTGAAGTGTATAAAACAGTAATTTATTGATATACACTAAAAACAGGGGAAACAGAAGTGAAAACCTAATAAAACATTCCCCATATGGACCGGTGCAACACTTGAGCGGAGAGTTGAGCGGACACCTGGATGTTTGGGTTTGAGGGGTTCGGCCAACTTCACAAAAATGTTCGAGATCGGAACCCGAACTTGACCCCAAACCCGAACCCCATTGAAGTCAATAGGGACCCAAACTTTTGAGCACTAAAATGGCTGTAAAAATGTCATGGAAAGGACTATAGGGCTGCAAATGTCATCAAAATGTGGTTAAGAGCATGGCAAGTTTGCTCTGCAAACTAATGTGGATAGGGAAATGACTTTAAATAACATAAAATACGTAAAAATAAAATATATTAATCTTGATCTAGGAAGACGAGGTCCATATGGAGTAGGAGGTTGAGGAGGCGGTGGATGTGACGGTGTAGGTGGAAGTGGTGGTGGAGGAAGAGGAGGTAGCCTACACTGCTTTTTGGTTTTAAATGTTTTTATATATTTTTAAATAAGGGTACACCCCAAAACATTGGGAAATATAACCCTCCAGTTGTGCTAAACACACGTTCAGACAATACACTGGCTGCAGGGCAGGCCAGCACCTCCAAGAGGTAAAGGGCAAGCTCAGGCCATGTGCCCAGTTTGGAGACCCAGAAGTTGCAGGGGCTGACCCCTGTCAGTCAATTTGTGTAGGCGTGTGCATACTTACTTCCCCACCATGCCACACGTCCCTGTGATGTTCACGATCCAATTTGATATCTGCTCTATCAACTTTCGATGTTCTTTTATCCGCCTACCATGGTGATCACGGGTGGCGGGGAATCTGGGTTCCAGGCCGGAGAGGGAGCGTGAGAAAAATAGACCAAATTTAAGGCAGATAAATTTATTTTAAAAAATTGGGATCGAGCAGAAATGTGGGAAAAGCTATTGAGGCACAAATGTGGGACAAATTGCAGAAGCCCAAATGTGGGCCAAAAGAGTAAATCGGAAACGTGGGAAAAGCTATTGAGGCGCAAATTTTGT